>NC_086444.1:250636126-251836126 GCF_028390025.1 Pseudophryne corroboree | reverse complement strand
CGTATTTCGGAATATTCCGTATTTCGGAATATTTGGATATGGGATACTCAACCTGTACCTAACTTCATAGCAAATTTACTTGGCGCAGTCGCAGTGCGACATTGCGCATGCGCACTAAGCGGAAAATCGCTGCGATGTGATGAAATTTACCGAGCGAACAACTCGGAATGACCCCCATGATGGGGCTGTACCAGGCATGCATACAGTATAAGTCCATTGAAGATGACAGAAATCTCTCAACAGAAATGTATGTCTCTCTGGGTCTACACAGGCAATGAAACCGATGTATGGTTCCAATGTTTTTAGTTCTAGACAAACATTGATGGTGAAACTGCACTGCACGCAAACAAGTGAGCTACCTTTCTAAGCAATTATGCTCAATTTCTATGTACTGTATGTGTACATAAAAAGCACTTCTATTCATGCTTAGCAAACAGTAGTGTATGTACAGTAGGTTATTTTTGAAGATACAGTAAGTGCTTTTTATTTCAGCATGTGTTACTGCTTTAATTGTAAAGTGTTAACTCTTGAAAACAAACTCATCTGCATAATTGACTCTCCTTAGCAAACAATTTACTTTTATACATTTTTTATTGATGTTTAAATATTTTAGATTTTGATACATACCGTATTTTTCGGACCATAAGACGCACCTGACCATAAGACGCACCTAGTTTTTAGAGTAGGAAAACTGGGAAAAAAATATTCTGACCTCTAAGAGATATACAGTGCAGCCTTCTGTCAGAGCCAGCATACACAGACACACACACACACACACACACACACACACACACACACACACACACACACACACACATCAGAGCGAGCATACACACACACACACACACACACACACTGACAGTACCAGTGGTTCCCTGCGTCTCCTGAGAAGGGAGGAGGTGGGGGGGAGCGGGGGAGTCACATGACGCCGGCTCTGCTGCTGAGATGTGGCCGCTCTGCGCTCTGATGATGACGGCACAGCAGCAGCAGCAGCATCCAGGACCCGCCGCTACCCGCCGGCCGCCGCTACCCGACAGTACCAGTGGTTCCCTGCTCTCCTGAGGAGGGAGGAGGTATGGGGGAGCAGGGGAGTTACAGGACGCCGGCTCTGCTGCTGAGTTGTGGCCGCTCTGCTGATGACGGCGCAGCAGTAGCATCCAGGACCCGCCGCTACCCGCCAGCCTCCGCTACCCGCCGCCACTACCCGCTACCCGCAAACGTCTTATTCACTCCATAAGACGCACATACTTTTCCCCCCACATTTTTGGGGAGAAAAAGTGCGTCTTATGGTCCGAAAAATACGGTAAATAGATTTTAACAAGCACGCCTTGTATTTTTCATTTTCTTTGTCATCCTACATTGTGTGAACAAGTCACTAAATATATACTAATTTTAGTTTATAATACACAGTCAAGGAGACCAGCGTCGTAACACGTGTGGTGTAACATGTGTCACCACACAGAGCACCACAAGGCAGGAGGCGCTGTTCTATGGCACCTGTCAATTTTCAGTTTTAATCTCACTTACAATTTCCTCTTCTTTAATGCCTGGCATTACCTGGGTACCTTATCTCCACCTCACATTCCTAAGCACCTTCAGTCACGCAGTCCTTTATTTAAGGCGCACATTTCAAAATACTCTCATAATTCCCATACAGGAGTAAATAGCTTCATTAGTCATAGGTTTGGATCCAAGGCACCAAATGTCTAGTTATGACTCTGATAGAGACCATCATTACATATTGTTTGTTAACATACTGTAACCAATGAGGCAGGCCCATAACTTTAAAAGAAATTCACACATACATAGGCTTACCAAACCATCTCTTTAAACCGGGACATTCATAAATTACACAGGTTCTGTGGCTGCAAGCATGCACTTCACCTAGTTTTAAGCAGCTTGAGAACCTGTATAATTCATGAGTGTTCACTCTAAAGGGATAGTATAGTAAGCATATACATACAACATTGTTAAATGAGTTGGTCCAGGACCATTCCCCACAGTGGTTGCCTGCCCCATCCTGTCCTTTGCTAAATTATGTCCTTCTACCTTGCCGAATTTTCTCATCTAGCCCAGTCTTTTCTTCCTCACCCCTCAAAATACTCAGCCCATTCCTTTGTACCCCACTCCAGTACATTCACACCTGAGGTTTTTACAGCCCCACCTAGTACCTCTTTCTTGACTTATAATTTTCCTCAACCCAACACTCTCCTCCTAGACCACTCCGCCTCAGGATCCCTCTTGGCCCACAAAAGTTTCCTTGGATGATGAAGCAAACTTCCTTGAAGAACGAAGTAGGTCTTTTTATTATATTAAGTCCTTAAATTACTCTTTCTAATTCATCACTGGGAGATCCCTACATGTAGTGTAGCATGCAGATGGCAAACAATGTATATACTGGTTATACTGTTGTATGTTGTTACAATGGTCAACACTGGTTATGCTTTTGAATAACATTGTTAGTGACATGTGTTGTTAATGTTTTTAATATGTTGCCTTTACAGTAACAACATCTGCTTCTGACATTCTTAACCTAGCCAGGGAGCTAGACACCATTGCCGAAGCCATGGCTACTGCACACCAGGGCCTTTCAAATATTCTGGCTTTGGTGCACAAATTTCTGTAATTGTTCTGTTTTGATTAAAAATTCGTAACAAATGTATTAGATCTACATTAATAAAAATCAGCATCAAATCTGTAATTCTGTTATTTATTAATAACATAGAGAGGAGAGAGATCACAAAGCGGATACCGTTTGTGATAACCCGGCGCTGTAATAGTGTGAATCTTTATAAACTAATTGTTTCAGCAGCTAAGCATGAACAACTTGCCAGGTTGCAACATTTAAGAACTGGAGAAAAAAGGGGGAGTATGCTTTGCGCTTGAAACAATATATCAAAAATAAATGTGCAGTCGGACACAGAAGATTGACTCAGTACAACTTCAGAATAATAATAAAAAACACTTTATATAGTATCGATTGAAGCAGAACATGCAGCATTTAGTATAAGTAAAGAATTAATAACAATTATACAATTTATCACATGAACTAAAATAAAAATTAGATTATCATGCAGCATGCAATAAAACAGTTAAAATAACTATTTCAAGTGGTGATAATAAAGAATCAAAACACTGGCGTCCCAGTGTATTGGTTTAAGTTTGTAATTCCCGCAGGGATATTTTACAGTCTCACAGTCTCAGAAGTTATTAAAGTTCTTTAAAGGAAAAGGTGCAATCTGTGATTAATGCTCCCGTGCTGGTTCCTGCGTTGGTATATAGACAGGGTCCTTAATAGATGAAATACACGTGGAGTAATGGTATGTGCTTTATTTCCTGTTATAATAACAGCTGATAGTTGCCGTCTTTCCCAGAATAGTTTTGTTAATTTAAATATAGTAGCAATGTTCAATTATGATGGATTTAGCCGCCGTGAACAAACTTCTGGAAACAGGTGTTAGGCCCCACAGCGGGGGTCACACGGAACTCACCCGACCAGTGTTTGTACAGCCGTGTGGCAATGATGAATCCAGCGTGCGGCAGAAGGCTATGACCAAAGCTGTCACGGTTGTGCTGAGCTGCGGACTGGGTCCTTACGGCGGGTATCACCAAGACGTCTTGAGGAAGTCTCCGTTGCTAGGAGACGAAACGCGTTGACGCCCACTCTCCGATACACTGCTCACTTGGTGATACCCGCCGTAAGGACCCAGTCCGCAGCTCAGCACAACCGTGACAGCTTTGGTCATAGCCTTCTGCCGCACGCTGGATTCATCATTGCCGCACGGCTGTACAAACACTGGTCGGGTGAGTTCCGTGTGACCCCCGCTGTGGGGCCTAACACCTGTTTCCAGAAGTTTGTTCACGGCGGCTAAATCCATCATAATTGAACATTGCTACTATATTTAAATTAACAAAACTATTCTGGGAAAGACGGCAACTATCAGCTGTTATTATAACAGGAAATAAAGCACATACCATTACTCCACGTGTATTTCATCTATTAAGGACCCTGTCTATATACCAACGCAGGAACCAGCACGGGAGCATTAATCACAGATTGCACCTTTTCCTTTAAAGAACTTTAATAACTTCTGAGACTGTGAGACTGTAAAATATCCCTGCGGGAATTACAAACTTAAACCAATACACTGGGACGCCAGTGTTTTGATTCTTTATTATCACCACTTGAAATAGTTATTTTAACTGTTTTATTGCATGCTGCATGATAATCTAATTTTTATTTTAGTTCATGTGATAAATTGTATAATTGTTATTAATTCTTTACTTATACTAAATGCTGCATGTTCTGCTTCAATCAATACTATATAAAGTGTTTTTTATTATTATTCTGAAGTTGTACTGAGTCAATCTTCTGTGTCCGACTGCACATTTATTTTTGATATATTGTTTCAAGCGCAAAGCATACTCCCCCTTTTTTCTCCATTTATTAATAACATATTTAATTTAAAGCTGTAAACATGTATACACACTACACTACTTACTTGATAGAGGTTACACAATATAATTAATGTGCCATATAATATTTCTAGGAAATAGCATTTACTATGTTTAAACATGACAAACAATGTAAAGCTGATCTGTTTGCAATGAGTTAGGAATCCCTGGATGTCAATAAAGCCAGTGCTTGGCTTCTCTGTGTAAAGTTATCTATCTATACACCTCTAGCTAAATATATTTACTAGTGATGTGCAACGGACATTTTTCGGGTTTTGTGTTTTGGTTTTGAATTCGGTTCCGCGGCCGTGTTTTGGATTCGCACGCGTTTTGTCAAAACCTCACTGAAAATTTTTTGTCGGATTCGGGTGTGTTTTGGATTCGGGTGTTTTTTTAAAAAAAACTAAAAAACAGCTTAAATCATAGAATTTGGGGGTCATTTTGATCCCATAGTATTATTAACCTCAATTACCATAGGGGGTCATTCCGAGTTGTTCGCTCGGTAAATTTCTTCGCATCGCAGCATTTTTCCGCTTAGTGCGCATGCGCAATGTTCGCACTGCGACTGCGCCAAGTAAATTTGCTATGCAGTTAGGAATTTTACTCACGGCTTTTTCATCGTTCTGGTGATCGTAATGTGATTGACAGGAAGTGGGTGTTTCTGGGCGGAAACTGGCCGTTTTATGGGTGTGTGTGAAAAAACGCTACCGTTTCTGGGAAAAACGCGGGAGTGGCTGGAGAAACGGAGGAGTGTCTGGGCGAACGCTGGGTGTGTTTGTGACGTCAAACCAGGAACGACAAGCACTGAACTGATCGCAGATGCCGAGTAAGTCTGGAGCTACTCAGAAACTGCTAAGAGAGGTCTAATCGCAATATTGCGAATACGTCGTTCGCAATTTTAAGAAGCTAAGATTCACTCCCAGTAGGCGGCGACTTAGCGTGAGCAAATCTGCTAAAAGCAGCTTGCGAGCGAACAACTCGGAATGAGGGCCATAATTTCCACTCATTTCCAGTCTATTCTGAACACCTCACACCTCACAATATTATTTTTAGTCCTACAATTTGCACCGAGGTCGCTGGATGGCTAAGCTAAGCGACACAAGTGGCCGACACAAACACCTGGCTCATCTAGGAGTGGCACTGCAGTGTCAGGCAGGATGGCACTTCCAAAAAATTGTCCCCAAACAGCACATGATGCAAAGAAAAAAAGAGGCGCACCAAGGTCGCTGTGTGACTAAGCTAAGCGACACAAGTGGCCGACACAAACACCTGGCCCAACTAGGAGTGGCACTGCAGTGTCAGGCAGGATGGCACTTCAAAAAAATTGTCCCCAAACAGCACATGATGCAAAGAAAAAAAGAGGCGCACCAAGGTCGCTGTGTGACTAAGCTAAGCGACACAAGTGGCCGACACAAACACCTGGCCCATCTAGGAGTGGCACTGCAGGGTCAGGCAGGATGGCACTTCCAAAAAATTGTCCCCAAATAGCACATGATGCAAAGAAAAAAAGAGGCGCACCAAGGTCGCTGGATGGCTAAGCTAAGCGACACAAGTGGCCGACACAAACACCTGGCCCATCTAGGAGTGGCACTGCAGTGTCAGGCAGGATGGCACTTCCAAAAAATTGTCCCCAAACAGCACATGATGCAAAGAAAAAAAGAGGCGCACCAAGGTCGCTGTGTGACTAAGCTAAGCGACACAAGTGGCCGACACAAACACCTGGCCCATCTAGGAGTGGCACTGCAGTGTCAGGCAGGATGGCACTTCCAAAAAATTGTCCCCAAACAGCACATGATGCAAAGAAAAAAAGAGGCGCACCAAGGTCGCTGGATGGCTAAGCTAAGCGACACAAGTGGCCGACACAAACACCTGGCCCATCTAGGAGTGGCACTGCAGTGTCAGGCAGGATGGCACTTCCAAAAAATTGTCCCCAAACAGCACATGATGCAAAGAAAAAAAGAGGCGCACCAAGGTCGCTGGATGGCTAAGCTAAGCGACACAAGTGGCCGACACAAACACCTGGCCCATCTAGGAGTGGCACTGCAGTGTCAGGCAGGATGGCACTTCCAAAAAATTGTCCCCAAACAGCACATGATGCAAAGAAAAAAAGAGGCGTACCAAGGTCGCTGTGTAACTAAGCTAAGCGACACAAGTGGCCGACACAAACACCTGGCCCATCTAGGAGTGGCACTGCAGTGTCAGGCAGGATGGCACTTCCAAAAAATTGTCCCCAAACAGCACATGTTGCATAGAAAAAAAGAGGCGCACCAAGGTCGCTGGGTGGCTAAGCTAAGCGACACAAGTGGCCGACACAAACACCTGGCCCATCTAGGAGTGGCACTGCAGTGTCAGGCAGGATGGCACTTCAAAAAAATAGTCCCCAATCAGCACATGTTGCATAGAAAAAAAGAGGCGCACCAAGGTCGCTGGGTGGCTAAGCTAAGCGACACAAGTGGCCGACACAAACACCTGGCCCATCTAGGAGTGGCACTGCAGTGTCAGGCAGGATGGCACTTCAAAAAAATAGTCCCCAAACAGCACATGATGCAAAGAAAAATGAAAGAAAAAAGAAGTGCAAGATGGAATTGTCCTTGGGCCCTCCCACCCACCCTTATGTTGTATAAACAGGACATGCACACTTTAACGAACCCATCATTTCAGCGACAGGGTCTGCCACATGACTGTGACTGAAATGACTGGTTGGTTTGGGCCCCCACCAAAAAAGAAGCAATCAATCTCTCCTTGCACAAACTGTCTCTACAGAGGCAAGATGTCCACCTCATCATCATCCTCCGATTCCTCACCCCTTTCACTGTGTACATCCCCCTCCTCACAGATTATTAATTCGTCCCCACTGGAATCCACCATCTCAGGTCCCCGTGTACTTTCTGGAGGCAATTGCTGCTGGTGAATGTCTCCACGGAGGATTGATTATAATTCATTTTGATGAACATCATCTTCTCCACATTTTCTGGAAGTAACCTCGTACGCCGATTGCTGACAAGGTGAGCGGCTGCACTAAACACTCTTTCGGAGTATACACTGGAGGGAGGGCAACTTAGGTAGAATAAAGCCAGTTTGTGCAAGGGCCTCCAAATTGCCTCTTTTTCCTGCCAGTATAAGTACGGACTGTCTGACGTGCCTACTTGGATGCGGTCACTCATATAATCCTCCACCATTCTTTCCATGGTGAGAGAATCATATGCAGTGACAGTAGACGACATGTCAGTAATCACTGGCAGGTCCTTCAGTCCGGACCAGATGTCAGCACTCGCTCCAGACTGCCCTGCATCACCGCCAGCGGGTGGGCTCGGAATTCTTAGCCTTTTCCTCGCACCCCCAGTTGCGGGAGAATGTGAAGGAGGAGATGTTGACGGGTCACGTTCCGCTTGACTTGACAATTTTCTCACCAGCAGGTCTTTGAACCTCTGCAGACTTGTGTCTGCCGGAAAGAGAGATACAACGTAGGTTTTAAATCTAGGATCGAGCACGGTGGCCAAAATGTAGTGCTCTGATTTCAACAGATTGACCACCCGTGAATCCTGGTTAAGCGAATTAAGGGCTCCATCCACAAGTCCCACATGCCTAGCGGAATCGCTCTGTTTTAGCTCCTCCTTCAATGTCTCCAGCTTCTTCTGCAAAAGCCTGATGAGGGGAATGACCTGACTCAGGCTGGCAGTGTCTGAACTGACTTCACGTGTGGCAAGTTCAAAGAGTTGCTCTATAGCTGACTTGACAGGCTCAGCTGTCAGTTAGCTGCACCGTACCTTCTCCTCCTCTTACACACATACACTCACAATGTGCCAGGATGCTCACTAGACTCCTCCCCCAAGCCCCCGCCCCTAAGTTGAACTTAATGTACTTTGAACAAAGTAGCCTAGGCACTACACATGTGCAAAGTAAACTAACTGGCAGCACAGGCTACCCTTCTGCACATGCGTGCACCACTGATGGCGGAAACAATCGATGGTAAAGTACCACTTAGTATGTTACCATCTATGGCCCATGGCACCATTGCCATCAAAGGTAGCCATCAATGGAGGGTGCTATGATGGCAATCCCTAGTGGAACTCATCACATGCTATTTGTGCTGGGCCCAATTGGGGCACATAATATTATTTTATTATTATTATTATTAATATTATTATTTAATTTTAAATATCACCAGTTATATCAATAATCGGTGCATGATAGGTGGTGCACACAGGTCATAGGGCCCTCATCACCCACCCTTCACCCATATAATTACAGTTTCCTCTCTGGAATCCCATGTTGGTGCTTCAACATCAGCAGAAAATGGCAATATGGCCCTTTCTCAGAAGATTTGCACATACGCAGTACAGTGAAATCAGCAAGGACATTGGGGGGTTATTCCGAGTTGATCGCTTGCTAGCTACATTTAGCAGCCGTGCAAACACATAGTCGCCGCCCATGGGGGAGTGTATTTTCGCTTTGCAAGTGTGCGAACGCCTTTGCAGCGGAGCTCTGCAAAAAAAATTGTGCAGTTTCAGAGTAGGTCTGGACTTACTCAGCCCTTGCGATCACTTCAGTCTTTTTGATCTCGGAATTGACGTCAGACACCCACCCTGCAAACGCCTGGACACGCCTACGTTTTCCCAAACACTCTCAGAAAACGGTCAGTAGACACCCATAAACGCCCTCTTCCTGTCAATCTCCTTGCGATCGGCCGTGCAAACGGATTCTTCGTTAAATCCATCACGCAGCAACGATCCGCTTTGTACCAGCATGACGCGCCTGTGCATTGCGGTGCATATGCATGCGCAGTTTAGCCATTTTTTAACCTGATCACTGTGCTGCGAAAATTGGCAGCAAGCGATCAACTTGGAATGACCCCCATTGTGCAGTAGCAATGTGCCCAAAGAATTGCAAATGTACAAAAGAGAAGTCATTGGGAACATAGAGACATGTATAAGCACAATAAAGTCTGGCACAGGGCCTAATTCATGTTTGTACACAACTCGGACAAGTTCTTACTGCAAATGTAATAGAGCGGTACACACAAACAGGATCTGTAATTTGGGCGTTATGGGGAGTGCTGAAATTTCTTTGCAAAAGTAAGAAAAGTGGGAATATGGGGGGTCATTCCGAGTTGTTCGCTCGCAAGCCGTTTTTAGCAGCTTTGCACATGCTAAGCCTACGCCTACTGGGAATGAATCTTAGCATAGTAAAATTGCGAACGAAAGATTCGCAATATTGCGAAAACACATCTCTGTGCAGTTTCTGAGTAGCTCCAGACTTACTCGGCATCTGCGATCAGTTCAGAGCTTGTTGTTCCTGGTTTGACGTCACAAACACACCCAGCGTTTGCCCAGCCACTCCTCCGTTTCTCCAGCCACTCCCGCGGTTTTCCCAGAAACGGTAGCGTTTTTTCCCACACGCCCATAAAACGGCCTGTTTCCGCCCAGAAACACCCACTTCCTGTCAATCACATTACGATCGCCTGAACGAAGAAAAAGCCGTGAGTAAAATACAGGTTGAGTATCCCTTATCCAAAATGCTTGGGACCAGAGGAATTTTGGATATGGGATTTTTCCGTATTTTGGAATAATTGCATGTCATAATGAGATATCATGGTGATGGGACCTAAATCTAAGCACAGAATGCATTTATGTTTCATATACACCTTATACACACAGCCTGAAGTCAATTTAAGCCAATAATTTTTATAACTTTGTGCATTGAACAAAGTGTGTGTACATCCACACAATTCATTTATGTTTCATATACACCTTATACACACAGCCTGAAGGTCATTTAATACAATATTTTTAATAACTTGTGTATTAAACAAAGTTTGTGTACTTTTAGCCATCAAAAAACAAAGGTTTCAGTATTTCAGTCTCACTCAAAAAAGTCCGTATTTCGGAATATTCCGTATTTCGGAATATTTGGATATGGGATACTCAACCTGTACCTAACTTCATAGCAAATTTACTTGGCGCAGTCGCAGTGCGACATTGCGCATGCGCACTAAGCGGAAAATCGCTGCGATGTGATGAAATTTACCGAGCGAACAACTCGGAATGACCCCCATGATGGGGCTGTACCAGGCATGCATACAGTATAAGTCCATTGAAGATGACAGAAATCTCTCAACAGAAATGTATGTCTCTCTGGGTCTACACAGGCAATGAAACCGATGTATGGTTCCAATGTTTTTAGTTCTAGACAAACATTGATGGTGAAACTGCACTGCACGCAAACAAGTGAGCTACCTTTCTAAGCAATTATGCTCAATTTCTATGTACTGTATGTGTACATAAAAAGCACTTCTATTCATGCTTAGCAAACAGTAGTGTATGTACAGTAGGTTATTTTTGAAGATACAGTATGTGCTTTTTATTTCAGCATGTGTTACTGCTTTAATTGTAAAGTGTTAACTCTTGAAAACAAACTCATCTGCATAATTGACTCTCCTTAGCAAACAATTTACTTTTATACATTTTTTATTGATGTTTAAATATTTTAGATTTTGATACATACCGTATTTTTCGGACCATAAGACGCACCTGACCATAAGACGCACCTAGTTTTTAGAGTAGGAAAACTGGGAAAAAAATATTCTGACCTCTAAGAGCTATACAGTGCAGCCTTCTGTCAGAGCCAGCATACACAGACACACACACACACACACACATCAGAGCGAGCATACACACACACACACACACACATCAGAGCGAGCATACACACACACACACACACACACACACACACACACACACACTGACAGTACCAGTGGTTCCCTGCGTCTCCTGAGAAGGGAGGAGGTGGGGGGGAGCGGGGGAGTCACATGACGCCGGCTCTGCTGCTGAGATGTGGCCGCTCTGCGCTCTGATGATGACGGCACAGCAGCAGCAGCAGCATCCAGGACCCGCCGCTACCCGCCGGCCGCCGCTACCCGACAGTACCAGTGGTTCCCTGCTCTCCTGAGGAGGGAGGAGGTATGGGGGAGCAGGGGAGTTACAGGACGCCGGCTCTGCTGCTGAGTTGTGGCCGCTCTGCTGATGACGGCGCAGCAGTAGCATCCAGGACCCGCCGCTACCCGCCAGCCTCCGCTACCCGCCGCCACTACCCGCTACCCGCAAACGTCTTATTCACTCCATAAGACGCACATACTTTTCCCCCCACATTTTTGGGGAGAAAAAGTGCGTCTTATGGTCCGAAAAATACGGTAAATAGATTTTAACAAGCACGCCTTGTATTTTTCATTTTCTTTGTCATCCTACATTGTGTGAACAAGTCACTAAATATATACTAATTTTAGTTTATAATACACAGTCAAGGAGACCAGCGTCGTAACACGTGTGGTGTAACATGTGTCACCACACAGAGCACCACAAGGCAGGAGGCGCTGTTCTATGGCACCTGTCAATTTTCAGTTTTAATCTCACTTACAATTTCCTCTTCTTTAATGCCTGGCATTACCTGGGTACCTTATCTCCACCTCACATTCCTAAGCACCTTCAGTCACGCAGTCCTTTATTTAAGGCGCACATTTCAAAATACTCTCATAATTCCCATACAGGAGTAAATAGCTTCATTAGTCATAGGTTTGGATCCAAGGCACCAAATGTCTAGTTATGACTCTGATAGAGACCATCATTACATATTGTTTGTTAACATACTGTAACCAATGAGGCAGGCCCATAACTTTAAAAGAAATTCACACATACATAGGCTTACCAAACCATCTCTTTAAACCGGGACATTCATAAATTACACAGGTTCTGTGGCTGCAAGCATGCACTTCACCTAGTTTTAAGCAGCTTGAGAACCTGTATAATTCATGAGTGTTCACTCTAAAGGGATAGTATAGTAAGCATATACATACAACATTGTTAAATGAGTTGGTCCAGGACCATTCCCCACAGTGGTTGCCTGCCCCATCCTGTCCTTTGCTAAATTATGTCCTTCTACCTTGCCGAATTTTCTCATCTAGCCCAGTTTTTTCTTCCTCACCCCTCAAAATACTCAGCCCATTCCTTTGTACCCCACTCCAGTACATTCACACCTGAGGTTTTTACAGCCCCACCTAGTACCTCTTTCTTGACTTATAATTTTCCTCAACCCAACACTCTCCTCCTAGACCACTCCGCCTCAGGATCCCTCTTGGCCCACAAAAGTTTCCTTGGATGATGAAGCAAACTTCCTTGAAGAACGAAGTAGGTCTTTTTATTATATTAAGTCCTTAAATTACTCTTTCTAATTCATCACTGGGAGATCCCTACATGTAGTGTAGCATGCAGATGGCAAACAATGTATATACTGGTTATACTGTTGTATGTTGTTACAATGGTCAACACTGGTTATGCTTTTGAATAACATTGTTAGTGACATGTGTTGTTAATGTTTTTAATATGTTGCCTTTACAGTAACAACATCTGCTTCTGACATTCTTAACCTAGCCAGGGAGCTAGACACCATTGCCGAAGCCATGGCTACTGCACACCAGGGCCTTTCAAATATTCTGGCTTTGGTGCACAAATTTCTGTAATTGTTCTGTTTTGATTAAAAATTCGTAACAAATGTATTAGATCTACATTAATAAAAATCAGCATCAAATCTGTAATTCTGTTATTTATTAATAACATAGAGAGGAGAGAGATCACAAAGCGGATACCGTTTGTGATAACCCGGCGCTGTAATAGTGTGAATCTTTATAAACTAATTGTTTCAGCAGCTAAGCATGAACAACTTGCCAGGTTGCAACATTTAAGAACTGGAGAAAAAAGGGGGAGTATGCTTTGCGCTTGAAACAATATATCAAAAATAAATGTGCAGTCGGACACAGAAGATTGACTCAGTACAACTTCAGAATAATAATAAAAAACACTTTATATAGTATCGATTGAAGCAGAACATGCAGCATTTAGTATAAGTAAAGAATTAATAACAATTATACAATTTATCACATGAACTAAAATAAAAATTAGATTATCATGCAGCATGCAATAAAACAGTTAAAATAACTATTTCAAGTGGTGATAATAAAGAATCAAAACACTGGCGTCCCAGTGTATTGGTTTAAGTTTGTAATTCCCGCAGGGATATTTTACAGTCTCACAGTCTCAGAAGTTATTAAAGTTCTTTAAAGGAAAAGGTGCAATCTGTGATTAATGCTCCCGTGCTGGTTCCTGCGTTGGTATATAGACAGGGTCCTTAATAGATGAAATACACGTGGAGTAATGGTATGTGCTTTATTTCCTGTTATAATAACAGCTGATAGTTGCCGTCTTTCCCAGAATAGTTTTGTTAATTTAAATATAGTAGCAATGTTCAATTATGATGGATTTAGCCGCCGTGAACAAACTTCTGGAAACAGGTGTTAGGCCCCACAGCGGGGGTCACACGGAACTCACCCGACCAGTGTTTGTACAGCCGTGTGGCAATGATGAATCCAGCGTGCGGCAGAAGGCTATGACCAAAGCTGTCACGGTTGTGCTGAGCTGCGGACTGGGTCCTTACGGCGGGTATCACCAAGACGTCTTGAGGAAGTCTCCGTTGCTAGGAGACGAAACGCGTTGACGCCCACTCTCCGATACACTGCTCACTTGGTGATACCCGCCGTAAGGACCCAGTCCGCAGCTCAGCACAACCGTGACAGCTTTGGTCATAGCCTTCTGCCGCACGCTGGAACATCATCTTCTCCACATTTTCTGGAAGTAACCTCGTACGCCGATTGCTGACAAGGTGAGCGGCTGCACTAAACACTCTTTCGGAGTATACACTGGAGGGAGGGCAACTTAGGTAGAATAAAGCCAGTTTGTGCAAGGGCCTCCAAATTGCCTCTTTTTCCTGCCAGTATACGTACGGACTGTCTGACGTGCCTACTTGGATGCGGTCACTCATATAATCCTCCACCATTCTTTCCATGGTGAGAGAATCATATGCAGTGACAGTAGACGACATGTCAGTAATCACTGGCAGGTCCTTCAGTCCGGACCAGATGTCAGCACTCGCTCCAGACTGCCCTGCATCACCGCCAGCGGGTGGGCTCGGAATTCTTAGCCTTTTCCTTGCACCCCCAGTTGCGGGAGAATGTGAAGGAGGAGATGTTGACGGGTCACGTTCCGCTTGACTTGACAATTTTCTCACCAGCAGGTCTTTGAACCTCTGCAGACTTGTGTCTGCCGGAAAGAGAGATACAACGTAGGTTTTAAATCTAGGATCGAGCACGGTGGCCAAAATGTAGTGCTCTGATTTCAACAGATTGACCACCCGTGAATCCTGGTTAAGCGAATTAAGGGCTCCATCCACAAGTCCCACATGCCTAGCAGAATCGCTCTGTTTTAGCTCCTCCTTCTTCTGCAAAAGCCTGATGAGGGGAATGACCTGACTCAGGCTGGCAGTGTCTGAACTGACTTCACGTGTGGCAAGTTCAAAGAGTTGCAGAACCTTGCACAACGTTGAAATCATTCTCCACTGCGCTTGAGTCAGGTGCATTCCCCCTCCTTTGCCTATATCGTGGGCAGATGTATAGGCTTGAATGGCCTTTTGCTGCTCCTCCATCCTCTGAAGCATATAGAGGGTTGAATTCCACCTCGTTACCACCTCTTGCTTCAGATGATGGCAGGGCAGGTTCAGGAATGTTTGGTGGTGCTCCAGTCTTCTGTACGCGGTGCCTGAATGCTGAAAGTGGCCCGCAATTCTTCGGGCCACCGACAGCATCTCTTGCACGCCCCTGTCGTTTTTTAAATAATTCTGCACCACCAAATTCAATGTATGTGCAAAACATGGGACGTGCTGGAATTTGCCCAGATGTAATGCACGCACAATATTGCTGGCGTTGTCCGATGTCACAAATCCCCAGGAGAGTTCAATTGGGGTAAGCCATTCTACGATGATCTTCCTCAGTTTCCGTAAGAGGTTGTCAGCTGTGTGCCTATTCTGGAAAGCGGTGATACAAAGCGTAGCCTGCCTAGGAACGAGGTGCCGCCGCTGCTGTTCTTGCTGCAGGAGGCAATACATCTATCCAGTGGGCTGTCACAGTCATATAGTCCTGAGTCTGCCCTGCTCCACTTGTCCACATGTCCGTGGTTAAGTGGACATTGGGTACAACTGCATTTTTTAGGACACTGGTGAGTCTTTTTCTGAGGTCTGTGTACATTTTCGGTATCGCCTGCCTAGAGAAATGGAACCTAGATGGTATTTGGTACCGGGGACACAGTACCTCAATCAAGTCTATAGTTGCCTCTGAATTAACGATGGATACCGGAACCACATTTCTCACCGCCCAGGCTGCCAAGGCCTGAGTTATCTGCTTTGCAGCAGGATGACTGCTGTGATATTTCATCTTCCTCGCAAAGGACTGTTGGACAGTCAATTGCTTACTGGAAGTAGTACAAGTGGTCTTCCGACTTCCCCTCTGGGATGACGATCGACTCCCAGCAGCAACAACAGCAGCGCCAGCAGCAGTAGGCGTTACACTCAAGGATGCATCGGAGGAATCCCAGGCAGGAGAGGACTCGTCAGACTTGACAGTGACATGGCCTGCAGGACTATTGGCTTTCCTGGGTAAGGAGGAAATTGACACTGAGGGAGTTGGTGGTGTGGTTTGCAGGAGCTTGGTTACAAGAGGAAGGGATTTAGTGGTCAGTGGACTGCTTCCGCAGTCACCCAAAGTTTTTGAACTTGTCACTGACTTATGATGAATGCGCTGCAGGTGACGTATAAGGGAGGATGTTCCGAGGTGGTTAATGTCCTTACCTCTACTTATTACAGCTTGACAAAGGCAACACACGGCTTGACACCTGTTGTCCGCATTTGTGTTGAAATAATTCCACACCGAAGAGCTGATTTTTTTTGTATTTTGACCAGGCATGTCAATGGCCATATTCGTCCCACGGACAACAGGTGTCTCCCCGGGTGCCTGACTTAAACAAACCACCTCACCATCAGAATCCTTCTTGTCAATTTCCTCCCCAGCGCCAGCAACACCCATATCCTCATCCTGGTGTACTTCAACAGTGACATCTTCAATTTGACTATCAAGAACTGGACTGCGGGTGCTCCTTCCAGAACTTGCAGGGGGCGTGCAAATGGTGGAAGGCGCAAGCTCTTCCCGTCCAGTGTTGGGAAGGTCAGGCATCGCAACCGACACAATTGGACTCTCCTTGGGGATTTGTGATTTAGAAGAACGCACATTTCTTTGCTGTGCTTTTGCCAGCTTAAGTCTTTTCATTTTTCTAGCGAGAGGATGAGTGCTTCCATCCTCATGTGAAGCAGAACCACTAGCCATGAACATAGGCCAGGGCCTCAGCCATTCCTTGCCACTCCGTGTTGTAAATGGCATATTGGCAAGTTTACGCTTCTCCTCAGACGATTTTAATTTTGATTTTTGGGTCATTTTACTGAACTTTTGTTTTTTGGATTTTACATGCTCTCTACAATGACATTGGGCATCGGCCTTGGCAGACGACGTTGATGGCATTTCATCGTCTCGGCCATGACTAGTGGCAGCAGCTTCAGCACGAGGTGGAAGTGGATCTTGATCTTTCCCTATTTTATTTTTAACCTCCACATTTTTGTTCTCCATTTTTTAATGTGTGGAATTATATGCCAGTATCAATAGCAATGGCCTACTACTATATTTACTGCGCACAACTGAAATGCACCACAGGTATGGATGGATAGTATACTTAATGGATGATGACACAGAGGTAGGTACAGCAGTGGCCTACCGTACTGCTATATATAGTATACTGGTGGTCACTGTGTCAGCAAACTGCAAAACTAAAATGCACCACAGGTATAGAATGTAGATGGATAGTATACTTAATGGATGACGACACAGAGGTAGGTACAGCAGTGGCCTACCGTACTGCTATATATAGTAAACTGGTGGTCACTGTGTCAGCAAACTGCAAAACTAAAATGCACCACAGGTATAGAATGTAGATGGATAGTATACTTAATAGATGACGACACAGAGGTAGGAACAGCAGTGGCCTACTGTACTGCTATATATAGTATACTGGTGGTCACTGTGTCAGCAAACTGCAAAACTAAAATGCACCACAGGTATAGAATGTAGATGGATAGTATACTTAATGGATGACGACACAGAGGTAGGTACAGCAGTGGCCTACCGTACTGCTATATATAGTATACTGGTGGTCACTGTGTCAGCAAACTGCAAAACTAAAATGCACCACAAGTATAGAATGTAGATGGATAGTATACTTAATGGATGACGACACAGAGGTAGGTACAGCAGTGGCCTACCGTACTGCTATATATAGTATACTGGTGGTCACTGTGTCAGCAAACTGCAAAACTAAAATGCACCACAGGTATAGAATGTAGATGGATAGTATACTTAATGGATGATGACACAGAAGTAGGTACAGCAGTGCACTCTGCACTGTACTCCTCCTATATAATATTAATTATACTGGTGGTCCCCAGTCCCCACAATAAAGCAGCACACTGAGCACAGATATGGAGTGTTTTTCAGGCAGACAACGTATACTGGTGGTCACTGTCAGCAAAACTCTGCACTGTACTCCTGCTATATGCTGCTCCCCAGTCCCCACAATTAAGCAGTGTGAGCACTCGGCACAGATATATTATGCAGCACACTGAGCACAGATATGGTATGGTGCATTTTTTTCAGGCAGAGAACGGATAAAAACTGGTGGTCACTTATCAGCAAAACTCTGCACTGTACTCCTCCTAACAGCTGCTCCCCAATCCTCCCCACAAATAAGAAATAAAGTAAACCAATCAACTTCTACAATAAACGGAGAGGACGCCAGCCACGTCCTCTCCCTATCATCTCCAATGCACGAGTGAAAATGGCGGCGATGCGCGGCTGCTTATATAGAATCCGAATCTCGCGAGAATCCGACAGCGGGATGATGACGTTCGGGCGCGCTCGGGTTAGCCGAGCAAGGCGGGAAGGTTCGAACCTGCCTCGGACCCGTGTAAAAAGGGTGAAGTTCGGGGGGGTTCGGTTTCCGAGAAACCAAACCCGCTCATCACTAATATTTATCCTCACATGTACATCTGTCCTCTAGCATTTCATTCAAATTTCCCTCATACAGGATACCCTTCTGTCCATCAGCTTTTCCATCACATGATCCTCTGATCATCAATTTTTTCACACATACCAACCTTTGCATACCAGCCTTTTTCTCAAACATGCCCATAACTCAGTGGTTCCCTAACTTTATTGAATCATGGCACCCCTAGGTCAATAGTTTCTTATTGGGAAGTTCAGAAAAATATATTAAATTAGGTGCAGTTACAGTATGTGGTGAGGGACAGGATTTGCTTCTGATTGTGCAAATACTTTTATTGGAAGCCCCAAGCACTGGGTTTGACAATTACATTGACAATAAAAGATAATATGATTTGGTCCTGGACCACCAACCCAGGGCTCCCCTTCAAGTGGCCCAAGGCACCCCCAGGTGGCACAACACCCAGTTTGGTAACCACTGCCATACGCTGTCCATGACATGCCCCTCCCCTATAAGCTTTTTCCTCATGTCTCCCTTGCAAACCCGCTTTTCTTACATGTCCAAACCCTTGCCCTCCAGTTTTTTCTGTTCCTGTTGTCTGCTAATTTGTTTCATACATGCTCCTTGCAAACTAGCTTTTTGCTCAGTCCAGCAAAACTACCCTAAAATTCACAGGGGTGTAGTATGTTATGCCAGCGGC
Source organism: Pseudophryne corroboree (assembly GCF_028390025.1). Classification (NCBI taxonomy): domain Eukaryota; kingdom Metazoa; phylum Chordata; class Amphibia; order Anura; family Myobatrachidae; genus Pseudophryne; species Pseudophryne corroboree. The sequence goes on along the minus strand of NC_086444.1, from coordinate 251,816,989 downwards.
CGGGATCCCTGCGCCCAGTATACCGGTGCCGGGAACCCGACCACCGGCATGCCAGCAGCTGGGCGAGCGCAATTGAGCCCCTTGCAGTCTCTCTGCACTCGCCACGCTGCGGGCACGTTGGCATGCTACAATTCACAGTATGGGGTGGTTCTTTAGGGCAGTGTATCATTGGTACCCCAGTGGGCCTGTCCAAGATTTGGACTTAAATAATATTTTTGTTTCTTGTTCTAATTTGCTTTTACATGGGCAATGCAACATTATTCGTTACTAGTTACCAGCCTGTCATACTGATGCAGTGATGCAGATGAGTGATGTAGATGAGTCAACAAAACATTCTGACATCTGGTAGGGTCTAAAAGAATTGCAAAAAATTTGTGACATATCTACTTTAACGCCATCTGATACGGCCACCATCCTAAGACTGGTGTATTGTTATTTTAGTGACAGCATATAAATAGGCATGTCACAGGGTCCCTTTAACTATGGAAGGAAAAAATGGCAATTTGGAGGTCCTTGAACAAACTGGCTTTGCATTATTTAAGCTGCCACCCTCCAGTGTATACTCAAAGAGTTTTCAGCACAGCCAGGAACCTTGTCAGCAATCGGCATAGGAGGCTACTTCCACAAAATCTGGAAAAGATGATGCTCATCAAAATGAACTACAAATTACATGAGGAAAACCTTTACCAGCAATTACATCGAAGTACTGAATCTTCTGTAATGGTATATTCCAGCAGGTATGAATTGATATTGTGTGAGGATGATGTACACACTGATGAGGTAGAGGATGATGATGGTAATGACGAAGATATTATGCTGATAGCTTAGCTGCCTTAAGCCCATTTAAAGCTTGTTTTGTGGGGGCCCAAACAAACCAAGCACTACAGCCACAAAAGTGGCAGTCCATGTCGCCGAAGTTCTTAGTTTGTTGAACTTTGCATGTTCTTTTTAATATCCAACATAAGGGTAAGTGGGAGGGTCCAAGGACAGTTCTGTCTTGCACAACTTTTCATTTCTGCCATTGGTATGTGGCAGTGTTCTTAGATGTGCTATAAACTGCTGTGTGTTTGTGTCGCAGCTCTGTTGCTTAGTAACCAGCTAGCTTGCTGCAGGTTTTGGCATTAACTGGATGAAAACAATATTGTGAGCTGTGAGGTCATCAAAATTGACTGGAAATGAATGTTATTGTGGTTAAAATACTGTAAGGCCCACATTCTGTGATATAGCTCTTTTTTCCTTAGACATTTTTGTAAACAAAACTCAGATCTGAAACCAAAACCAGTGAGTGGTTTTGGCAAAACCAATTCCCAACGATGAATTAGAATCAAAACTAGTATAAATGTACTAGAGATATGCGCTGACCCCAGAGTTTTAATTTTGATTCTGTATCATTTTTGTGTTTTGGTCCGAATTCAACAAAACCACCCTCACGTGTTTTGGTTTTTGATCTGTAATGCTAAAAACTGCTAAAATCATGCAATTTGGGCCTATTTTTGTTACTACAGTATTATTCATCTCAGTAGCATTAATTTCCAGTCAATTTTGACCACCTAATGGCTCATAATATTGTTTCCATCCAGACTAAGCTAAGCGACAGCAGTGGGCAGCACAAACACATGGCAAATCAAATTCAAACATGGCACATCTAGGAAACAGAGTGGCACTGCAGTGGCAAACAGTGAGGTCAGTGACTAGTGAGACACTGGCCATTCGCGGACAACCCCCCGCCCACCCCCCAAAAAAAAGCATATAGTTAATCCCTGATCATCCCCCCTTAATTAAGCAAAATCAGGGGGGGGATAATCAGGAGGATAATGCTATAGCAGAGGAGACACTCAGTATGGGGTCCCCCTGCCATAACATTGAATGGCCCCCAAACCAGTCATCCCAGAGCTGGAATTCCTCAGAAAGTGGGGACCCAAAAAATTACCATGGAGTCGCCCCTCCTGAGCAACAACCAGCACTAGGCTAAAAGCCCAGTGCTATGCCTCACACCCCTGGTGGCGGTAGGTGTGGGGTTCATAGTAGGACAATATTGTTCTTCACAGACGGCCTACAGGTCCCAGCAAGCGTGCCCGAGCATGTCAGCACTTGCAGAACCACAAGTGCCAGCATGCCCGGACACTAAGGGACCACTGGCACCCGTAGTCCGTCTGTAAAGAAAATATAGAAATAAAAACACACCTGCTGTTTGAATAGTTTATTATACTGCGTCTAAACCTGGGGGCCACCGCCTCCCCAGGGCTTCTGGGGTCTTCTATCTCTGGGAGCTTTTACCTGCTCCCTCCCGGCCGGTGGACTGACAGTCGCTGCCTCGCCGCTGGCTTATATAAACCAGTTGAGGGGGGCAGGTTGATGACATGGCGAGCCGTGATTAGCTCGCGGTGGCCATCTTCAGTTTAAAAAATTACGTTGATGCGCCATTTTTGAAATTGCTATTTGGCTATCTGCTCATGTTGCCAAACTCTGCAGAATGCATGGCAGGGTCTGGATCCTCTCGGATCCAGGTCCGCCACCAGCTACACTTTCTCCGCTGGGTCTCGCTGCCAGGAGTGTCCATGACACCTGCCATGTCACGCAACCACATGTGCCAACAGGCCAGCGGATCAAGTGGATGTCCGGCGTCCCCTTTATGTCCGGGCATGCTGGCACTTGTGGTTCTCCAAGTACCAGCATGCTAGGGCAGGCTTGCTGGGACCTGCAGGCCACCTGTAAAGTACAATATTAACAGACAATGAACCCTGCACCCACTGCCACTAGGGGTGCGGGGCATAGCACTGGGCTATCAGCCCAGTGCTGGTTATTGCTCAGGAGGGGGACCCCATTTTTATTTTTGGGGTCCCCACTTTCCGAGGAATTCCAGCCCTGGGCTGACTGTGGGCAGTTACAATACCAGTGTGTGCCAGTAAAGGGATAATGCTACACTGTATTAGGTGCTCTGTGCAGTACTGGAGCACTGACAAAAACAACATGAGGGTGGATCAAGGGTAAATTCTGCCTTTATTATATATATATATTAGGAGCTGTGGACAAAAAAAAAACACCAGTGTGCAGTTGCACCAAGGGCAGTAGCGGATCTTGCCACGGGCAAGCAGGACTTTTGCCCGGCGCGCCGCCTTCCGGAGGGCGCTGGCGCCATCCGGAGGGCGCCGCACCGTGGCAAGATCCGCCACTGCTGCCCGCTGTGTCCCCCGTCTGCCTCCGCTGCCGTCCCCCTCCTGTGAAGGGAACTAGACGCTATGCGTCTAGTTTCCCTTCGTGGAGAGTAACTTTGCTGAGCGGTGCGCGATGACGTCATCGCGCACCGCACAGCAAAGGTCCTCTCCACGAAGGGAAACTAGACGCATAGCGTCTAGTTTCCCTTCGTGGAGAGGACCTTTTGCTGTGCGGTGCGCGATGACGTCATCGCGCACCGCTCAGCATTCAAGCGGCGCTAGCAATGTACAGGGGGCGTAACTGACCACGCCCCCTGTATTAGGTCACGCCCCCTTCCTGCCCGGGGCGCAGAGCGCCCTTGAACCGGCCCTGACCAAGGGTTAATACTCAGTTAAGTTCAGCACCAGTTTGACACACTTAGACAATACAATGTAGATGTTCCTGCACTATAAAAAATAAAAAACAATATTTTGTTAACTGTCTATATATAAAACTAGCTCTACCAGTAAAAACATTAAGTAAAGGACTTGTGGGAGTCACTGCCCACATGTCCTATTGTGCACTTTGAAGCTTGATTGTAATCTATGACATCCAACACCTCGGTCCAGTGTGAAATGACAAACGAATCACCATGGGAAGGACTTATATTGAATCCAAAACATGCAAGATCTGACACTGAGAAGATGACATTTTGCCTCGTTTTGGAATCCGAGCAGGTGCGTGAAAACTTGATCCGGTTCTCGGATTCCCTCAGATTCATGAAGTTCGGGCAGGCTCGGTTTTCAGGAAACTGAGCCTGTACATCTCTACTTTGTAAATTGCGAAGTGCATGTTTTTCTACAGAAAGATGGCAGCATTTACTGTGGCAGATGGGAGTTTTTTGCTGAGTGCAGACTGCATCCTAGGGCCTAATTCAGATCTGTTCGCAGCAGCAAATTTGTTAGAAAATGGGCAAAACCATGTGCACTGGCAGGGCCAAAACTAGGATTTTCATCACCCGGGGCAATGCAGTAATTTGCCGCCCTACCCCCCAAAACATACAAACCCTGTCAGACTAAAATAGTAAGATTATTAAAAATTTAGAATAAAAGGGGCTACTTACTAATGGACAATATTCCTGTATGTGCCTCAAATGCCCTATACGTCACATGCTCAGCCAGCAGCATGCTCAACTACATGCTCCTCTGTGTGTTTCCATACATTACACTATATCACTGCACTATGGGGCTAATTCAGAGTTGATAGCAGCAGCATATTTGTTAGCAGTTGGGCAAAACCATGGGGGTCATTCTGAGTTGATCGCACCAAGCAACATTTTGCTGCTGGTGCGATCAACTAATTCCCGCCTATGGGGGAGTGTATTTTAGCATAGCAGGGCTGCGATCGCTTGTGCAGCCCTGCTATGCTAAAAAAGTTTCACATTAAATAAGAGCAGCCCTGGACATACTAACCCTGTGCGACGATCTCAGCGATGATGGGGCTGGCTTTGACGTCAGACATCCGCCCTCCGTTCTCCTGGACACGCCTGCATTTTCCTTACCACTCCCCGAAAACGTCCGCCAACGGACAGGTGATGCCCCGGAATGCCTTCCTTCTGTCAATCTTCTTGCGGTCGCCGCTGCGACCACTTTCTTCGTTTACAGCGTCGTGGCCTGGCGACAGGGGTCACCGGGCAACGACACGTGTGCGCAATGCGCATGCCGCGCATGCGCAGTTCTAACCCGATCGCACCGCTGCGAGAAAGTGCAGCATGCGATCGGGTCGGAATGACGCCCCATGTGCACTGAAGGTGGGGCAGATATAACATTTGCAGAGAGAGTTAGATTTGATTGGGTTATTTTGTTTCTGTGCAGGGTAAATACTGGCTGCTTTATTTTTACACTGCAATTTAGATTTCAGTTTGAACTCACCACACCCAAATCTAATTCTCTCTGCACATGTTATATCTGCCTCCCCTGCAGTGCACATGGTTTTGCCCAACTGCTAACAAATTTGCTCCTGCGATCAACTCTGAATTAGGCCCAATATTATAACACTTCATCACTGCACTACATTCCCCTATCCACTGCACTACTTCTCTATACTACATCCCCTGCATGCTGAACTACATCACTACACTTCATGCCCCTATACACTGCACTACATACCCTATATGTTACATTATGGGGGTCATTCCGAGTTGTTCGCACGCAAGCTACTTTTAGCAGATTTACTCACGCTAAGCCGCCGCCTACTGGGAGTGAATCTTAGCTTCTTAAAATTGCGACCGACGTATTCGCATTATTGCGATTACACCTCTCTTAGCAGTTTCTGAGTAGCTCCAGACTTACTCGGCATCTGCGATCAGTTCAGTGCTTGTCGTTCCTGGTTTGACGTCACAAACACACCCAGCGTTCGCCCAGACACTCCTCCGTTTCTTCGGCCACTCCCGCGTTTTTCCCAGAAACGGTAGCGTTTTCCCGCACACACCCATAAAACGGCCAGTTTCCGCCCAGTAACACCCACTTCCTGTCAATCACATTACGATCACCAGAACGAAGAAAAAACCGTGAGTAAAATTCCTAACTGCATAGCAAATTTACTTGGCGCAGTCGCAGTGCGGACATTGCGCATGCGCACTAAGCGGAAAATCGCTGCGATGCGAAAAAATTTACAGAGCGAACAACTCGGAATGACCCCCTATATCACTACACTACATCCCCTTTTATGCTACACCACATCAGTGTACTACATGACTCTATATACAGCAATACATTACTACACTACATACTGTACCCCTATATGGTACACTACATCACTACACCAAATCCCCCTATAAGCTACATAAAATACCCCCATCTGGGAGGCAAAGCGAAGGTTGATGTTGCTACCTGGGAGCACAGTGCCGATAATAAAGGTGTGTACACACGGTGAGATATTTGCTTCCGATTCTGACTATATAGTCAGAATCGGAAGAAAAGATAGTGCAGATCGCAAGGTGAAAGTCACCTTGCGATCCTTATCCGATCCCGATGCGCGTCCCCGCCAGGTCGGCATCGCAAGCAAAGATAGACCGTGCTGGCAAGTCAATCCTTGCTAGATCGGTGTACTATCTAGTTCATATCGCAAGTGTTTCTAGTACCTTGCGATATGAGCTTGCGATGCCGATCAGCGTCATGTGGCCACTCCCCGCCGGGTCCATTTTCTAAACAGCGCGGAGGAAGACAGAAGAAGCAGCAGCGGCAGCACGTGGAGGAGAAAACCAGGAGGGAACGTAAGTATATCAGCAGCGGGGTTGGGGGACAGCACTGGGGGGCACCGTATCTGCACTGGGGGGCACCATAGGGGGACATATCTGGCACCGCAGGGGGACATATCTGGCACCGTGGGGGGACATATCTGGCACCGTAGGGGGACATATCTGGCACCGTAGGGGGACATATCTTGCACCGTGGGGCAATGTATACTGGCACTGGGGGGGGGGGCATATCTGGCACTGTGGGGCAATGTATACTGGCACTGGGGGGGGCATATCTGGCACTGTGGGGCAATGTAACCGGGCACTGGGGGGGCATATCTGGCACTGTGGGGCAATGTAACCTGGCACTGTGGGGCAATGTAACCTGGCACTGGGGGGGCATATCTGGCACTGTGCGGCAATGTAACCTGGCACTGGGGGGGCATATCTGGCACTGTGGGGCAATGTAACCTGGCACTGTGGGGCAATGTAAACTGGCACTGTGGGGGCATATCTGGCACTGTGGGGCAATGTAAGCTGGCACTGTGGGGCAATGTAACCTGGCACTGGGGGGGCATATCTGGCACTGTGGGGCAATGTAACCTGGCACTGTGCGGCAATGTAACCTGGCACTGGGGGGGCATATCTGGCACTGTGGGGCAATGTAACCTGGCACTGTGGGGCAATGTAACCTGGCACTGGGGGGGCATATCTGGCACTGTGGGGCAATGTAACCTGGCACTGTGCGGCAATGTAACCTGGCACTGGGGGGGCATATCTGGCACTGTGGGGCAATGTAACCTGGCACTGTGGGGCAATGTAAACTGGCACTGTGGGGCAATGTAACCTGGCACTGGGGGGGCATATCTGGCACTGTGGGGCAATGTAACCTGGCACTGTGCGGCAATGTAACCTGGCACTGTGGGGGCATATCTGGCACTGTGGGGTAATGTAACCTGGCACTATGGGGCAATGTAACCTGGCACTGGGGGGGCATATCTGGCACTGTGGGGCAATGTAACCTGGCACTGTGCGGCAATGTAACCTGGCACTGGGGGGGGCATATCTGGCACTGTGGGGCAATGTAACCTGGCACTGTGGGGCAATGTAAACTGGCACTGTGGGGGCATATCTGGCACTGTGGGGCAATGTAAGCTGGCACTGTGGGGCAATGTAACCTGGCACTGGGGGGGCATATCTGGCACTGTGGGGCAATGTAACCTGGCACTGGGGGGGGCGCATATCTGGCACTGTGGGGCAATGTAACCTGGCACTGTGGGGCAATGTAAACTGGCACTGTGGGTACATATCTGGCACTGTGGGGCAATGTAAACTGGCACTGGTGGGCAATTTTTCTGGCACTGTGGGGCACCGTATCTGGCACTATGGGGCATTTTTTCTGGCACTGTGGGGCACCGTATCTGGCACTGTGGGCAATTTTTCTGGCACTATGGGGCACCGTATCTGGCACTAGGGGGGCACCGTATCTGGCACTAGGGGGGCACCGTATCTGGCACTAGGGGAGCAATGTATCTGGGACTGTGGGGCCATGTATCTGGCACTGGGGGGCTCTCCCACATGCGGCTCTCCCCCCTCCTCCGCCGGCTCCGTCCTCCCACTGACAGGAGCAGCGGCATGGCCCTGTAGTGTATGCGGCTCTCCCCAGCAGCAGCAGGTTAGTCTCTCTCTCTCTCTCTCTCTCTCTCTCCTGTGGATGTGTTAAGTATATTTTTTATTTTTACAGGTACCCCTACCCTATTGGATTCTACTGGACAAGTGGACGTGACCGGCGTGGGATGTAGGTAAGTAATCTGTCTCTCATTTTTACAGGTACCCTATTGGATTCTACTGGACAAGTGGACGTGACCGGCGTGGGATGTAGGTAAGTATGTGTGAGTGTGTATAAGTGTGTTTTAATAAATTTTTACTGTCACGGTGTGCGAGTTGTGTTTTTATTTGGGTATTTCTTTTGTTGTAGAACTACAGGTACAAGCGACCCCGTTATTTCCCTGCATGCTGGTACTTGAGGTTCTCCAAGTACCAGCAAGTGGAGGAGGCTTGCTGGTCCTTGTAGTTCCACAACAAAAGACAATATTCTTTTCTTTACACACATGACTATCAGCCTCCTATCCACCGCCCACGGATGGGGGGGACAGCCTCGGGCTTCACCCCTGGTCCTTGGGTGCCTGGAGGGGGGGGTGACTCCTTGATTTTAAGGGGTCCCCACTCCTCCAGGGAACCCCGGCCAGGGGTGACTAGTTGGGGGGGTAATGCCACGGCCGCAGGGACCTCGATAAATGTGTCCCCCGGCTGTGGCATTATGTCCCTGGCTAGTGGAGCCCGGTGCTGGTTTTAAAAATATGGGGGACCCCTACATCTTTTGTCCCCCGTATTTTTGGAACCAGGACCGGCCTAAGAGCCTGGTGCTGGTTGTCTAAATACGGGGAACCTCTGTCCAATTTTTTCCCAGTATTTAAACAACCAGGACTGGCTCAAAGAGCCCGAGGCTGGTTATACGTAGGAGGGGGGACCCCACACTTTTTTTTTAATTTTTTTTAACACATTCAGACCCTTCTCCATTAAGTAAATGGAAGCCCTGGACAACAAAATTGGTAAAAAGTGGACTCTTGCCTGCCGTGATGTATAAAATGGTGACAATTGCCTGCAGTAATGTATAAAATGGGGATTCTGCCCTGATGTCTAAAATGGGGACACGTGCCTGCCATAATGTGTAAAAAGGGGGACACTTGCCTGCCATAATGTGTAAAATGCGGACTCTTGCCTGCCGTAATGTGGGGATTTAATGTATCAAGGGCATTGCGGAGTGTGGCATAATATGGTGCATTACTGTGTGGGGCTTAAGATGGTAGAATTTTTATTTCCCTATGGTGGGCATGATATGTTGGTACACGGTCAAATACTGGGGTATGAGGTAGTCTTTTCAGACAAGGCACGCCCATTAAAATGAGGACAGGCCCATTTAAATAATGAGGGCACGCCCCCTTGCCGGGGAGATGCTGGCGACACATTAAGGGATGTATTTTTGGGGTGCAGCGTATTTTAATGTGATATATAGATAGATAGATAGATAGATAGATAGATAGATCCTCTGTTCAGGCGGCACTCACGGCGAAGAAACAGGACAAGAGCCAAAGATGCTGTCAGCATCTTTGGCTCTTGTCCTGTTTCTTCACCGTGAGTGCTGCCTTTAAAGAGGATGAATATTTGGGGAAGGAATGTTCCTTTCTTCAATGGGAGGGCCCCGGCCTGTTTAATGTAATTTACTTGAAGGTATTGGAGTGCCGCCTGACTGGTCGTTGTATAGATATATATATATATATATATATATATATAAAATAGTATTTTTAGGCTTTTTGTTTGTGACGGTTGCATTTTGTCGGCTAATTGTGTTATTTTATTTTCAACCAGCAATGTCATCTGAGGAGTACCGCCAATTCTGGTCAGGATTCATTGATCTGTACCGTCAGAATGAGTGCCTGTGGCGTGTCCGAAGCCCGGACTATGCCAACAGAATCAAGCGGAATCTGGCATATCAGCAGCTTATTGAGTACAGTAGAGGCAGAAACTCTGATGTCGATGTGAATTGGGTGAAGAAAAAAATTTCAAATTTCCGAACAGTGTTCGTGAAGGAACGCAAGAAGGTGCAAGATTCACAGCGATCCGGAGCCGGGACCGATGAGGTCTATAAACCGACGCTATGGTACTATGACCAAATTCAGTTCATTATAGAGCAAGAGGCGTGGGTAAGGTCACGGGACGCTCTAGATCCAGGGTCTCCAGTTCTTGTCGAAGAGGAGGCCCAGGAGAGTCTGGATCTGGTAAGTACACACACATTTGTTTCATATGCCACCTACCAATTTTGACATAGACCTAATTTTTGTATTTCTTATATTGCAGGATGCTACCCCGGAGCTGGAGGTGGAGCCTACCACAGGCCAAGGGGCAGAAGTGGAGGAGCCGGTAGCAGAGATGGTGGCACCCCCACAGGCGCGCCCAGGAAGACCGAGGCGCACGGCAAGGAGGAACGCTTCTGCCCCCTATAGCAACCCCTCTGTCTCCCAGCAGTTTTTTCAACGCGCTGAGGAGGTTTTGCATAGCCCCCGGATGCCGAACAACAATTTGGCAATTTCATTGCATCGGAGATGCGCCTGATGACGGATGATCAAAAATTCATCCTCCAACGGTTAGTCAATGAGGCTGTCTCACGCGGCAGGCGCCAAACACTGGTGCCGGCGTGTGAGATAGTGCCAACTGACCCTTGGTATCACCCAAATTTGGCCCGTCCCCCCTTCCCAAACAACCCCCCCATGGAGCATGCGCCGTTAAACCCCCCTCAGCAACCGTATTTTTTTCCGTCGGGAGCCACACATCCCAGCCCCTCCCCCCAATCTAGCACCTCGTCCAGTGGCATGTACTCTGACATGCCGAGTACACAGTCCTCTGTGCTGGGCGACCCACGTTTTTTTAATTTATAATTAGTTTTTTGTACCCGGTTTTTTAGTTTTGTTTGAAATATCTGCTGGTGACCTTATCCTACGCTCTTGCTCAAAGTGAACTGTATTGAGGTCATTAGTACTGCAGCGTCGGTTTTGTGACCTCACTGTCCCGGACTACGGATCGTTGTGAAGACTGCACTTCTTGTGTTCCTTCAAGACTGTTTGGAAATTTGATGATGTTCTTCACCCAAGGCAAAATTGCACTGTTTGCCTCTACTGTACTCGGATTTGCCCGTTTCCTGTTCTGTTGGCATAGTCCCTGTCCAAAGGCACTCGTTCTCATGGTACAGCTTATGAATCCTGGCCAGAGTTGGCGTTGGCATTTAATATTTTTATAGAGTTTTGGAAAAAACAAACTGTGTGGTGTATTTTTTAAAAAATGTAAAGGGGCTTATATTTTGTTATCGGCAGGTAGTAAAAACGCCCTATAGCATGTTTAGGTGGGGGAGTAGTGTTTTTTTTTTTTTTTTGGGGGGGGGGGTGGATGGGAGTTGAGTGTTGCTGAGGTGTGTGTGTGTGTGGGGGGGGGGGGACTGCCGAGAACCACATATTTTTTATGTTTTTTTGGGGTCATGTTTTATTAGAGGCTAATTCAGACCTGACCGTAGCCCTGCATAATTTTGCAGGCCTACGATCAGGCACACTGACATGCAGGGGGACGCCCAGCACAGGGCTAGTCTGCCCCGCATGTCAGGCCCACAGAAGTGCAAAAGCATCATACAGCTGCAATGCTTTTGCACTTCAGTAGTAACTCCCAGCCAGCACAACTTTTGCGTGCTAGTCGGGAGCTACTCGTCGTTGGCCGGGTCACAACGGCTCCGTGCGACGCCACGCTGCTGCGGCCTGCCCCCCACCCGCACAGTCTGGCCACGCCTGTGTTGGCCGGACCGCGCCCACAAAACGGCAGCTGAACGCCGCCGTGCCGCCCCCTCCCGCCTCAGCCTGTCAATCAGGCAGAGGCGATCTCAAGCCCACAACAGCTGTCGGCCATTCGGCGCACTTCTGACCTGATCGCTGAGATGAACTGCAGCAAGCAATCAGGTCAGAATGACCCCCTTACTCAGAAGCATACACAGACCAATAAGATCCGTGCATGCTTCTGTGTAAAAATGTTAAGAAAGTGTTAAAAATAAAAAAAAATGATGTGCAGGTTCCCCCAAAAAACATAACCAGCCTCGGGCTCTTTGAGCCGGTCCTGGTTTCAAAAATATGAGGGAAAAATGGAGTAGGGGTCCCCCATATTTAAGCAACCAGCACCGGGCTCTTTGTCCGGTCCTGGTTCCAAAAATACGGGGGACAAAAAGAGTAGGGGTCCCCCATATTTCTGAAACCAGCACCGGGCTCCACTAGCCAGGGAGGTGATGCCGCAGCCGGGGGACACTTTTAAACAGGTTCCTGCGGCCGCAGCATCACACACCCCAACTAGTCACCCCTGGCCGTGGTTCCCTGGGGGGTTGGGGACCCATTAAATAATGGGCCCCCCCACCTCCAGGCACCCAAGGGCCAGGGGTGAAGCCCGAGGCTGTCCCCAGCACCCCTGGGCGGTGGGTGCCGGGCTGATAGTCAAAATTGTGTCAAAAAGAATATTGTCTTTTGCTGTGGAACTACAAGTACCAGCAAGCCTCCCCCACATGCTGGTACTTAGAGAACCACAAGTACCAGCATGCAGAGAATTAAAAGGCCTGCTGGTACCTATAGTTCCACAACAAAAGAAATACCCCAAGAAAGACAAAACACACACACCGTGAAGGTAAAAGTTTATTGACACACACCGACACACTCGCACATACTTACCTAGTGTCCCACGCAGCCCCTCGGTCCTCTTGTCCATGTAGAATCCATAGGTTCACTGGGAAAAAATTAAAACAAAAATCAGCCACAGAGCAGAAATGCACTGTTTTAAAAATGGCTGACAGTCGAAAAAGACACTCCCCCCAACCCTGTAATGCCATCCCACTATTATAATGAGATAGTCAAAATCTCACATAAGCCGAAATCTCACATAAGCCAAAATCTTAAACACACATAACACAGATCTCAAGAAAAGTTAGCCAAAATCTGTCCTATCTGGCCTCCGGGGAGTTCAAGGGAAATCTCAAGAAAAAATAGGACATAGCAAGGATCTCACCGTGTGTACACACCTTAAGTCTGTCTTTAAACTCACAACAAAGCAGCTGTAGTGATACTCGGTGAGAGTTGGAGGTTGTTCAGGCTCTTACAGGTGAACTCAGAATATTAGAATATCATGCAAAAGTTCCTTTATTTTAGTAATTCAACTTAAAAGGTGAAACTAATATATTATATAGACTCATTACATGCAAAGTGAGATATTTGAAGCCTTTATTTGTTATAATTTTGATGATTGTGGCTTACAGTTTAAGAAAACCCCAAATCCAAAATCTCAGAAAATATGAATGTTACATTAAATAAATAAAAAAAGGGATTTTAAATACAGAAATGTCGTCCCTCTGAAAAGTATAATCATGCATATGTACTCAGTACTTGGTTTGGGACCCTTTTGCATGAATTACTGCCTCCATGCGGCATGACATGGATTCTATCAGCCTACGGCACTGCTGAGGTGTTATGGAAAACCAGGATGCTTCAATAGCGGCCTTCAGCTCTTCTGCATTGTTCGGTCTCATGTCCCTCATCTTTTTCTTGGCAACAACCCATAAATTCTCTTTTTTCTTTAGCCCAGGTAAGACGTTTCTGACATTGTTTGTTGTTCAGGAGCGGCTTGACAAGAGGAATACGACATTTGAAGCCCATGTCCAGGATCCGTCTGTGTGTCATGGCTCTTGATGTACTAACTCCAGCCTCAGTCCACTCCTTGTGAAGCTCCCCCACACTTTTGAATGGCCTTTTCCTGACAAGAAAAAAAAAACTGGTCTGTCGCTCAGTGGTCCAAAGTCCTCTTTTCTGATGAGAGCAAATTTTTCATCTCATTTGGAAAAAAAAGTCCCAGAGTATGGAGGAAGAATGGAGAGGCACACAATCCAAGATGCTTGAAGTCCAGTGTGAAGTTTCCACAGTTTGTGTTGATTTGGGGAGCCATGTCATCTGCTGGTGTTGGTCCACTGTGCTTTATTAAGTCCAGAGTTGACGCAGCCGTCTACCAGGACACTTCAGAGCACTTCATGCTTCCTTCAGTAAACAAGCTTTATGGAGATGCTGACTTCATTTTCCAGCCGGAATTGTCCCCTGCCCTTACTGCCAAAAGTACCAAAACCTGGCTCAATGACCGTGGGATTACTGTACTGGATTGGCCAGCAAACTTGCCTGACCTGAACCCCATAGAGAATCTATGGGGCATTGCCAAGAGAAAGATGAGAGACATGAGAGCGAACATTTCAGAAGAGCTGAAGGCCGCTGTTGAAACATCCTGGTCTTCCGTAACACCTCAGCAGTGCCACAGGCTTTTAGAATCCATGCCACGCCGCATTGAGGCAGTAATTCATGCAAAAGGGGCCCAAACCAAGTACATATGCATGATTATACTTTTCAGAGGGCCAAAATTTCTGTATTTAAAATACTTTTTTAATTGATTTTATGTAATAATCTAATTTTCTAAGATTTTGGATTTGGGGTTATCTTAACATGTAAGCCACAATCATCAAAATTATAACAAAAAAAGTCTTGAAATATCTCACTTTGCATGTAATGAGTCTATATAATATATTAGTTTCACCTTTTAAGTTGAATTACTGAAATAAATGAACTTTTGCATGATATTCTAATTTTCTGAGTTTCACCTGCAATTTCCCTGTCAAGTGGATAGCTAGCAAAGTGAGCCTTTTATTTCTGTAACATCGTTGACTGCACCTGTTAACAAGCAAAAGCCTGTGTCTTCTCAAAGGTGTGTAGCCAGTAGCTCGTTATTAATTGGTGCTGGGCAGGCAGCTGGGATCATAGCATACCTCCCAATATGACCTTCTCCAGGAGGAACAGAATGCTCTGCTCCTGGACTTCCCTCTTAATTTATGATTACCATCACTTGTGCTGAAACACCTTTCTTATCCATTAACCTGTTCAACACAGGTGCTGGCAATCATACTTTAAGAGGAAAGTCCAGAAGCAGAGCATTGTGTCCTTCCTGGGTGGGGTCATGTTGGGAGGTATGTCTGTCATAGCCTGCTGAAAAACACAACACCAACACCTCGGTTCCATAGCTTGCATGGTGCACCGCATGCTAGTCGCAACACTGCATGGCAAGGAAGAGAGTTTAAGACAGTAGCTGGCATAGGAGAGATCCCGGGTACTGGAGCCCACCTGCACAGCATAGGAGCCAGCTGTAGGCAGACAAGTGGGTCAGAGACACTGCCCCGGAAGCTGTATGCTGTCTCACTGGAGCAGCACAGCAATGCTGGTAAAAAAACAAAACAAAAACATGCTCCTCTGTAACTCCTTAGCTCCCCCTCAAATCCTGCACTGGGGGCACTAGCGCCCCCCCCCCCCCCTAGTTGCAGCCCTGGCACTGCAGGGGAGGCAGATATAATATGTGCAGAGAGAGTTAGATTTGGGTGGGTTATATTGATTCTGTTCAGGGTAAATACTAGATGCTTTATTTTTACACTGCAATTTCGATTTCAGATTGTACACACCCCACCTAAATCTAACTCTCTCTGCACATGTTATATCTGCCCCCCCCTGCACTGCACATGGTTTTGCCCATTAGCTAACAAATTTGCTGCTGCGATCAGATCTGAAATAGGCCCCTAATTTTGCTGACCTATGCCAAAATGATAATTCATTTTGCAGAACAAAATAATTAATAAGGCTATAAATAAAATCAAGGGGTTCAGTATTATTTCCCAATGGATGGGATGCCGGCGGTCAGAATACCATCCATCAAAATCCCGACAGCCCCCTCTAAAGTACCCTAACCCTCCTCTGCCCCCTACCCTAACCTTAACCCTCCCCGGTGGTGCCAAACCCTAAGCTCCCCTTCTATGTGCCTAAATCTTACCCTCCCTCCCCGGTCCCTGAACCTAACCCTCCCAGCCCTGCCCCCTAAGCCTAGCACTCCTTCTCCTGCCTAAACCTAACCCCACCCACCCACGTGTCCCGCTGTCTGGACAATCGGGATGCCGGCTGTCGGTATTGTGACGCCGGTATCCCATTCGGATTCGGTATCTAGACACAGGGATTGTGTCCTCCTTTGGGATCCCGGCATCGGTATACAGTATGGACCGCCGGGATCCTGTCCATTTGGGAAGCCAACTGCTTCCCAAATCAAGAGGTAGACAAGGCACATTGTTAGGCATCACTTGCTTTACAGAAGGTAGCAGGTCCATTTCCACTCTAGAAAGCGACTTGTAAAAAAAAATTGGTGATAAACAACAAAATTTGTAAGGTTTTTCAAAAAAATTTGGAGCGTCTTTTAAGCTGCAAAAAAAAATAATCAAAAGCAATAAATGGAAATGAATGTACCTTAATAAATCAATACATGAAATATCTTATTCCAGTGGATCCTTTAGAAACCACCAGTAGGTACAGTAACATGGCTAGTGAGAATTTGCCCCACAGTTGGTAAAATGATCATTGTAGAAATAGCGCCCTAAACTTTTTGCTTTTTAAAGTTACAGATCTTTTCTTAGAATTAATAACTTATATGATTTTTTAATTATATGAGACATGACAGATAACCCCCAGCCATGAAAACCTTACATACCACTGTCACTATGAGGTATATTTATTAAAATTAAACTATATTTGCAGTCAAAGCTTCTAAAGGATATTTTTGGAGGCTTGCCCACATACTGTAGTTGGCGCCATGTATTACGAGAGTACTGCTGTGATCCATCTGCTGTTGGTTGCTAAAGCAGTACCCATAGCTGTATATGGGGACTGCAATCATGTTACATTTGGCAAGTTCCAGAAAGCTTAGCTTTTCAGAGATTTGGCCTGGTAGCTATTGCAACCTTCAAATTGGTCAGTACTTGGAAGTAAACTGGTAGCATAATCTGGGGCAGGGTCTTATCAGAGCCCATATCCCAGGAACACGCACTTGTTAAATGCCATAATGAAATAATTTTCTATTGCCATAATATGTGATGATAATAAATTATATCTTACTGGGGAAAATTAAATATATTGAGAAATATTCTCCTATGAAAAATACTGCAAAATATAATGATACTCAAATATTGTAGTAACTGTATAAAGATTCAATAAAAATATAGAGGACATGTAATACAATTATTAGATGAATTATTGAGAACAAATAACTATTAGACAATTACCTCAACATTTGGTGGAAAATGTAAAGATACAGTAGTTTTGAAATGACTAAAAGCATTTTGATTCCCATTTTGTAAGTTGTGCGAGTGAATAAAGTGTGTGAGGTGGGCATAGACAAGTCTCTTTAGTAGTTTGGAGGGGCAAGGGAGCTGAGAGATAGGTAATTTGAGACATTTGTAATTTTTTACAGCACAGTGGAGACAGCACATCCCAGCAGACACTGGGCCTAATTCAGATCTGATCGTAGATGTGCTAAATTTAGCACATCTACGATCTTTTCTCAGACATGCGGGGGAACATCCAGAACAGGGCTAGTCCGCCCCGCATGTCTGGCTCTGCCCAACCCGCAATAGTGCAAAAGCATTGCACGGCGGTGATTCTATTGCACCAAGCGAGTACAGTAGCTCCCTGTCTGTGCAGCTCCTGTGCTCCGGCAGGGAGCTACCCATCACCCGGGTTGCATTGGCTGCGTGTGATGTCACGTAGCCACCGCGGCCCGCCCCCCTAATGGTCCGGACAAGCATGCGTTGTCCGGACTGCGCCACATGGCACGCCCCCTCCCGCCCCGTGACCGCCTCTGCCTGTCAATCTGGCAGAGGCGATCGCAACCATGAGATGCTTTTAGTATCTCACTGGGCTACCGGGATGCGCACGTGCAGTGCGTCCGCTGCACAAGCGCACTCCACAAAAACATTCAGACTGTGATCACTGCCATTGCAGCGATGCAGTTTGAATTATCCCCACTGACTGGAATTCATGGGGGTGTAGATTATTAGATCTACACTAAAAAGGTCTACCGTCAATAGGTCTACCACTAATAGTAGTCATGCATTAGGTCGACAGAGTCAAAAGGTTGACAGGGTCAAAGGGTCGCCATGGAATAGGTAGTCAGTAGGAATGGTCGACAGGGTCGAAAGGTCGACATGGAAATGGTCGACGCAAAAAAAGTATACACAATTTGGTTTCATTTTTTTCCGTTTTTTGGGTGATTTGTCACTTTTCTGCCACAAACAATCCCCATTAGTGTACTGCATATTCTCACATGACTCGCTTCACTTGCCATGCTTCGGGCAAGGTGCCTCACTCTGCTATCGCTGCGCTTGGCACAGGTTACTATTCCCAATCATAGTCCATGTGGATGGTAAAGTATGTAAAAGTTAATAAAAAATAATAAAAAACTTTGATCTACCATATGTGACGACCATTGTCATGTCGACCTTTTGACCCTATAAACCTGTTGAACTGGCTACCTTTTACATGTCGACCTTTTGACCCTGTTGACCCAATGCATGTCTACCATTAATGGTAGACCTATTGTAGTCCTTTTTAGTGTAGATCTAAATTCCAGATACCAGTGTTTGGACAGTTGGTCTCAGCACAATAGAAGCAGCAGAGCCCAGCAGCCACTAACTGGAGTGTATGGACACAGTACAATGGAGACAGCACAGCCCAGCAGCCACTGACTGGAATGTATGGACACAGGGAAATTCAGACTTATTCGCTAGGGTGCGTATTTTTCATCCCTGTGATCAGGTAGTCGCCACCTACAGTTGAAGGGGAAATTCGCTTTGCAGGTGTGCGATCGCATGTGCAGGAGAGCTGCACAAACAGCAGTTTGTGCAGTCTTTGCACAGCCCAAGACTTACTCAGCCGCTGCGATGATCGGGGCAGAAGCTGACATCACGAATCCTCTCACAAAACGCCAGGTCCCTCCTGTGTTTTTCCAGACACTCCCTAGAAACGGTCAGCTGCTACCCACAAATGCCCTCTTCCTGTCAATCTTCTTGTGATCGCCGGTGCGATCTGATTTTTTTGCACCATCCAATAACTGCCCGGTGCTCCCCGTTGCCTGCGCATTTTGGTGCATACGCATGCACAGTTCAGATCTGATCGCCCACTGTGTCAAAATGCACAGCAGCGATCAGGTCTGAATTACCCCCACAGCCACTGACTGGAGTAGATGTACAGTGGACACAGCACAATGGAGACAGCACAGCCCAGCAGCCACTGACTGGAGTGTATGGATGGACACAGCATCATAGACACAGCACAGCTCAGGAGCCACTCACTGCAGTCTATGGAGTATACTGCCTTGAAGAAGGGACCAGGTAGTCCCGAAACGCATTGGTATAACCCACTTGTGCCCAATTGACTAATGGACCCTGACGACTGACTATGGACTCATACTGGGAATCTAAGCACTGGAGCCATAAGCAGGGTATTGTACCCGGAAATACTCTGCTTTATTAAGACCTGCGGCTCTACCTACCTTAACCGGTATGATACACTATGTTCCCATTCAGTCTGATGTTTTAACCTACATGTTTTATATGTGTTCATTTGTGTTTTATATTAAATCTTGCACTTTTATTGCTTTCCACATAAGTATGATGTGAACCTTTTACAAATTATTCTGCACCTTGCAATCAGTGCATTACACTTGTACACCACACCTTGCATATAGCTGTGAAGGATTTAGCGCCAAGGTGAGGTGTCACATTTTCCAGTTCCACATTATTCTGGGAGTTCATTAGGGGAACTCCAGAAAACTTCCTAGGCTAGATCAAAATTCTCATACAGCACAGAGTCTCACCTTAAACCCCTTTTTTTGCTAATACGCTTAAGGAACTTGGAGGCAAAAAGGAGGAGAGAGATGGGTTGGTAGTTGGAGAGAGTGGTTGGATCAAGGGTAGGCATTTTATGAATAGGTGAGACAAAGGCATGCTTGAAGGCAGAGGGGACAGTGCCTGATGAGAGTGAGAGATTTAATAGATGGGTAAGATGGGAGCAGGCAGAGGAAGAGAGGATACGGAGAAGGTAGGAGGGAATAGGGTCAAGTTGGAAGGTTGAGAGGAGTGAGTAACAGATGAGGACCATGACTTCCTCTCCAGATACAGGGAAGAAAGATGTCAGAGTTGGTAGCTGTGAAGGAGAGAGGGGGGGGGGTTGAGGAATGGAGGAGGGGGATTGCTCATGTTCTGGTGGGATGTTATGTCCTGATGAATGCAGGCAATTTTGGATGTGAAGTAGATGGCAAAGTCAAGAGCAGAGAGCAAAGAGGGGAGTTGAGGTGGGAGTGGGCAGAGGAGCGAGTTGACATTGGCAAAGAGGTGCCGGGGGTTTGAGGATTGGAAGGGGATAAGGTTTTTGAAGTAAGATTGTTTAGAGAGGGAAAGGGCAGCAAAGTAGGATGAGAGCATAAATTTGTAGTGGAAGAAATCGGACTTAGAATCCACTGTCGCTCAGCGGTACGTGAGCATTTTTGCAGATATCTAGTGCATTTGGTGTGCCAATCTGCAATGGTGAATAGTGGTCAGTGGGGCGACAGAGTCAAGAGCAGAGGTATTGTATAGGGAAGTAGCTTGTTCAGGGCAGGAGAGAGAGAATAGGAGAGAGGAGTGAGTTAAACAGGTAGGATAGGGAAGGGGTGTCAATAGCCTCAATGTTACACTTTGTGATGGTAGTCTTAGGGGGTAGAGATGGAGAAGCAGGGAGAGATAGGTTAAAAGTGAGCAGGTGATGGTCAGAGTGGGGGAAGGTTGGAGAAATCATACAGATCACAGTGGGAGGGGGTGAAGGTCCACTGGTTGAGACCAAGTGTAGAGGTGAAGTTAAAGAGTTTAGAGGCAGGGGATTTTGTAGGGTTATTGATAGGGATGTTGAAATCACCTAGGATAATGGAGGGAATGTCAGAAGTGAGGAAGTGAGGAAGCCAGGAAGCAAAGTTGTAATCAGTATACCTTGTATATTACTCCAGCCAATTATTCAGCAATCTCCAGCCAATTATATAAGCACCTACTGCTTGAGATGTAAGACTTGGCAGGATCCTAAGTAGCTGCATGTGCGTAAATCCTTAAGGGAATAGTGGATGGCCGTTATAGGCAAAAGACCTTTACAGTGGCTCTAGGGGACTCATGCTGGAGTTCTATTACAGGAAAACCCCTGATGAGAGATATGATGAAGTCTATTGAAATCTTCTCTACAAGCTTCAAATGACTTTGCATAGGTAAGATACCATATTGATTTTCCCTTTCCCTTTGATTTACTGCATCATGATGATCTCCTTAATTTTCCATGAGGTTGATGTGATGAATACTGCCATTCTAGACCAGACATCTGTTATGCTTGAAGATATCTGGCTTCAGGAACGAGTTTGTATAACCATATGCTCATTGAAATAAGGAGCAAAACAGTATATATTATTTTATATTTTCAGGATAATTCATCCACCATCAAAATTTTCTTTGGAAAAATGACTTTGACACCTAGAGTATACTTATCTGGATCCTTGTGTTTTTAATCACTTGTGATTGCTCTGACTGCACCTACCTACACATACTGGTGTTTTACTTTTTGCTTAGATAGGTTTTGTGAGCTGGGAATTGTATATGGTGCTTAAAGCTGATAAAAATATACAGCAATACAGATCTGATTATTGTCATATTTGTTTAAGTGTAATCAACCTTAGTAGTCGACGTTTGAAATGAATAAGGATGCTGGAGGCAGCCTCTGGGTCTTGCTTTGAAGAACTCATTTATTGAGTGATTGTAGTAACCTGAGGTTCATGACATTAATAGATGTTATAAAGAATCAGAAAACTAGAAGTGTCATTTGTAGAGGAACAGAAAATAATAGCACTGAATGCAATGCAGCAAAAAGGAAGGCAGCATACAAAGCTGCTTACACTACCTAAATCCCATATTTATATATGCATTGATTATGAGTGATAACATATTGCAGACATTATTTTTGGATGGGCAAGCTGCCATATTATCATTTATGGATACTGATAAAATGCATTGATTGCAGTAGCTTTTGCTCTAAAAGTGACATCCATGTGGAAACTATAAACTTTCTATGGGATGAGGTGTGTCATGTGTACAAATCCCTTAACACTATAATAGAAATTATAAATAACTACAGACATGACTGATTTTGCAGAAAAAAACTGTTCGCTAATTATTAATATTAAATACATATTAAGGGAAAGTATGGTGGAAAAGAAAGAGCAGCCCACTGTACAAATGCACAATAACAACCAACAACACGAATTGCAGGTGGATACTATATACCACTATAACACAATTATATAATTACAGTATATATAACACAACTATATACAACTATAACATAACATAGGTTATCGAATCAAGCTTCTATCTTGATTATCCACCCATTTAGGTTTTGACGCTGCCCATGTTAAGGTGGTCAGTCAGCTAACAGTCAACAAATGGAGTGCACCTAAATTAAATAATTGCATCCGGACCTACCATTCTTTCCGGTCTTAAAATTCCAATGATAAACCACCAGACACACGCCTGCACTACCATAGGCCAAATAAAATCAGTGATCTGCTCCCGTGCCAGCTCCCATCCTAGAGGTTTAAACCACCTCTTTTCTTAGGGCAATCATTTGGATTATTTTCCCAAAATAACATTGTTCTATCCCTATCTGCATGTTCCAGCCCCTGACCCACCTTACTGTACTTTTACCAATGCCTAATGTAATCTCTTATCACACCTGCTGACTTTTACAATGTCACCAGTCCAGTCATGAAGTGGGGAAGGTGTGATGCCATTTCATGAGGCCCCCAAACTCCAAAGTTGTCAGGATCCAAAAGACTAGTGTACCTCTCCGAAAGTGGAGTAGATTAGCAAGTACAGTATGGCAACTATTAATATTAAGTCCAAATACTGTATATTACTATTTCAAAAACATTTCTGTGTGAGATAGTACAATTGTTATTGTGGCACCCCATCAGAGCGCCACACATGTGTTATGTACTTTTGTGCACTTTTCCCCCTTACAAAATGCAGCCTGGCAGAACTCTTTGTGACTTGCAGCATGGAAAGGGTTAAAGACATATACCATGCTGCAACTGGCCCAGGGACACTACTGGCTCAGGGTGGTAAGTACTAAACGGAATATGCAGTAAAACCCCTGTTTTCAGGGGTTTTACTGCATTTTCATATGTACTAACCCCCGGCCGCTGGGTTTTCGATGCCGAGGGTATCGCCATCTTTTGATGGTGATACCTTATAGAAGCTTATGGGCTTCTTACAGCCAGCTATTGCATACTGCCGCCTCCACCACCGCGCACCACTCGTGCCTCCCCCTACTGCATTGGGTATTACATTTGACATCACCAGTCACGTCAATTGTAATTCTACATATATTATATACTTAATTACTTGCCATTGTGGTTTGCAATATGTTGGCAGGACAACTCGTACATTGAATGTCAGATTTTTAGAACATAGGCGTAACGTATTAAATGGAAACACAATGAAATTATTCAAGGGAGAGCTGTAACAAGGGTAAATTTATGTAACATATTTATTACACTCTGTCACAACTGAGGGCCTGAGCTGACGGGAGGCAGCCTCAGTTGTAGGGGCTGAGGTGTAGTGAAACCTGGGAGGTTGTATCAGTCCCCTGGACATGTAAGTTACACGTAGAGAGATTGCCCGAAGGCGTGACCACGACAACCAAGATAAAAGTCAATGATGTTTATTTGACAAACTCCATGCAACACAGCAGTAATAAAAGAGAAACGTAAAATCGGCAGTAATATAACACAGTTCCTGGGTACTACAGGATGGCAATGGCCACAGGGCTCTGGTAGTATGGGTACAGTTCTTATTGACCTCTAGATGGAAAGTCCTTACCAGGCCCGACTGTAGTAATGGAGATAGCCCAGGATCATACCAGCTGATGTTCCATGGGAAGCTGGGCTGCTGTAGATAAAGTGGCTGCTGTGGGTACTGGTTGGAACCAGACAGATGTAGACACGGAGTGGATACTGGATGGAACCAGCCAAATAATAAATGAAGCTTGAGAGCGATGAAATACAAATGATAAATGAAGTTTGAGAACGGTGAAATATTAGTACCGGTGGTAAATGGAAATCTGCAGAAATGGTACCGGCACTTTAAGAAGAGCTGATCTCTGCTGGAAGCAGGTGAATCTGTAGCTGGAAACAGATGAGTCCCAGAGGACTGGAGAGTCAGGCTGCACCGCAGGTGGTAGACTGGAGTGGGTCTCTTTAGTGGAAGCTTGGAGACAGGAACTGGAACCTGGAAAACAACCACAGGAGAGAGACAGACTGGAACTAGGTTTGACAACCAAAGCACTGACGCCTTCCTTGCTCAGGCACAGAATACTTATACCTGCAGCAAGGAAGGGATTGGCTAGGCAATTATGCAGATTTCAGTGGAGCAACGGATTGGTGGAAATTGAGCAGGTGACAGAATCCAACATGGCTGCGCCCATGTAGTCACTTGGAGGGAAAGTTGGTTTGGTAATCCATGTGGAAACTTAGCAGCAATGGCGGCGCCGGCCACAGCAGACAGGAGACGCCAGACTGATGACTGCACACTAGAACCACGTGGACGACAGCGGAGGCCGCGGCTGACATGAGGCGCCACTCTGATATCCTGTATACTGAAACACAGGAACGGCGGCGGAGGCCGCGGAGGACGGGAGACGCCATTCAGGAAGTAAACATGGCGCCGCTGTGACAGCGTCTCAGGGTGACAGGAGAGGGAAGCAGAATGTGGACATCAGTATCACAGATGAAGTCCGGCCCTGGAACGCTGAGCCAGCCTCAAGAGACATCTGAAAGGCAAGTAATGGCGTCCAGATACCCGGATCGTGACATCACCCCCCCCCCCCCCCCTTTAGGAGTGGCCCCAGGACACTTCTTCGGCTTCTGAGGAAACTTGGAGTGGAAATTCCGGACCAAGGCAGGAGCATGGACATCTGAAGCATTGGTCCAAGAGCGTTCCTCAGGACCATAGCCCTTCCAGTCAATAAGATACTGTAATTGACCGTAACAGTGACGTGAGTCCAGAATCTTGGCAACTTCATACTCAACTCCCCGTTGAGTTTGGACTTTCGGAGCCGGAGGAAGTGTTGAATGAAACCGATTCAGGATCAGCGGTTTCAACAGGGAAACATGGAATGTCCTGGGTATTTTCAAGAAGGGAGGTAACTGGAGTCTGTAAGCAACAGGATTGATGACTTGTTCAATATTGAAAGGACCGATGTAACGAGGTGCAAACTTCATGCTGGGAACTCTTAACCTCAAATTCTTCGTGGACAACCACACACGATCACCCACCTTGAGAGCAGGAACTGCTCTACGCTTCTTATCAGCAAACTTCTTGTACCTGAACGATGCTTTGAGCAGAGCCGCTCGTACATTCTTCCAGTTGTTTGCAAACTGTCGCAAGGTGATATCCACTGCTGGAACAGAAGTTGTTGTAAGCGGTTGGAATTCTGGAACTTTAGGGTGGAATCCATAGTTAGTGAAGAATGGTGTTGAAGAAGATAAGGAATGATATTGGTTGTTATGACAGATCTCGGCCCAGGGAAGTAGTTGAACCCAATCATCTTGAGAGGAAGACACATAGATGCGGAGGAAGGCCTCCAAGTCCTGATTCACCCTCTCAGTTTGACCATTGGTCTGAGGATGGTAAGCTGTGGAAAACTTTAGTTTGACTTGGAGAACTTGACACAAACTTCACCAGAATTTGGCTACGAATTGTACTCCTCGATCTGAGATGATCCCTTCAGGAAGACCGTGGAGTCGGAAGATCTCTTGTATGAACACTTGAGCCAACTTGGAAGCTGACGGAAGACCGGTGAGAGGAATGAAATGTGCCATTTTGGTGAACCGGTCAACTACCACCCAGATGGTATTGAACTTGTTGCACATAGGCAGGTCTGTAACAAAGTCCATCGACAAATGGGTCCACGGTCGACGGGGAACAGATAATGGAACCAGTTGCCCAGCAGGAGACTGGCGGGATACTTTGTGTTGGGCACACTTTGGGCAAGATGCAATAAACTCCATGACGTCCTTCTTCAGAGTTGGCCACCAATAGGACCTAGAGATAAACTCAAGAGTCTTTTGAATGCCTGTATGTCCGGCAAAACGGGAAGCATGAGCCCAATGCATGAGCTTTTTCCTTAACACCGGCTTTTCAAAACTTTTCCCTGGTGGGGGCGTAGAGTCCATCCCTACCGTGGAGAATGCCAACGGATTAATAATAGGATGCTTGTCTGAAGACTCTGACTCATTTTCTTGCTCCCATGAGCGGGAAAGGGCATCGGCCTTGCGATTCTGAGAGCCCGGACAGAACTGGAGTTTAAAGTCAAACCTGGAAAAGAAAAGTGCCCATCTAGCCTGACGAGGGTTAAGACATTGTGCGCTTTTCAGATATAAAAGATTCTTGTGATCGGTAAGTATAGTGATTGAATGAGAAGCTCCCTCCAACAGATATCTCCACTCCTCTAGAGCGAGCTTGATGGCTAGCAACTCCTGGTCGCCAATGGCATAGTTGCGCTCAGCTGGGGAGAACTTCCGGGAGAAGAAACTGCAAGGATGTAGATGGCCATCTCTAGCCCTCTGGGATAACACCGCTCCTACTCCAATGGAGGAGGCATCCACCTCTAAGATGAAAGGAGAGTCGATGTCGGGCTGTTTCAGAACTGGTGCAGAGATGAACCGTTGTTTTAATAGATGAAAAGCTTGCGTAGCTTCTTCAGACCATTTGGACGGGTTAGCACCCTTCTTAGTCATCGCAGTGATAGGCGCCACAATGGTGGAAAAGTCTCGTATAAACTTTCTGTAGTAATTGGCGAACCCTAAGAACCTCTGGACCCCTTTGAGGGTTAAGGGTATCGGCCAATTCTGGATTGCTTGTAGTTTCTCAGGATCCATCTCTAGTCCGGAACCGGACACAATGTAACCTAGAAACGGAATGGATTTGACTTCAAAGACACATTTCTCTAATTTGCAATAGAGATGATTGACACGGAGACGGGACAGAACCTCCTTTACCCAGAAACGATGTTCCTCTAGATTATTGGCAAAGATAAGGATATCATCTAGATAAACTACGACATGGCGGTATAAGATGTCTCTGAAGATCTCATTCACGAAATGCTGGAAGACAGCTGGAGCATTGCTCAGTCCGAAGGGCATGACGAGATACTCATAATGTCCATCACGGGTGTTAAAGGCGGTCTTCCACTCGTCACCCTCACGGATCCGGATGAGATTGTAGGCACCCCTCAAATCCAACTTTGTAAAGATGGTTTCTCCGCTAACTCTATCGAAGAGCTCTGTAATCAGGGGTAAAGGATATCGTTTTTTTTATGGTAATGTCGTTCAAACCTCTGTAGTCGATGCACGGCTGCAGGCCACCGTCTTTCTTCTTTACGAAAAAGAAGCCTGCGCCAGCTGGAGAAGAGGAAGGTCAAATAAAACCCTTCGCCAGATTCTCTTTGATGTACTCCTCCATGGAATGCGTCTCTGGTAAGGACAATGGATAAGTTCGGCCTCGAGGTGGAACCTTCCCTGGGATGAGATCAATTGGACAGTCCCATTCCCTATGAGGAGGAAGGATATCAGCAGAAGCTTTACTGAACACATCCGTGTAGTCTTGATATGGAGGAGGTGGAACATCAGACGACCTGGAGGAGGAAGAACAAACAGGAAGTACTTTAAACAAACATGTCTCAGCACAGGAGGGACCCCATGCCAGTATTTGCGTAGTCGTCCAGTCAATCGATGGATTGTGGAGACGGAGCCATGGAAGGCCCAAAACCACTGGATGTGTGGCTCTTGGAATCACTAGAAAAGAAATAAATTCTGAATGAAGAACTCCCACTCTCAGACGAACTGGTAGAGTCCTTAGAGAAATAACTGTGTCAAAAATCTTACTGCCATCCACGGCAGTCAAGGAAATGGACGAGGGAAGTCTCTCGGTGGGTAGGGACCACCGTTTAACATATGCTTCAGTCATGAAATTCCCAGCTGCTCCGGAATCTAGGAGGGCAATGACGTTCCTGTAACGTTGAGCAATTTGAAGCGAGACTGGGAGGTTACAATCATGAGGAGATGGAGAGGAGATCATTACTCCTAGCCGGCCCTCTCCCTGGCGAGCTAGGATTTGAAGTTTCCCGGACGTTTGGGACAGGCATTGATGGTGTGAGACGGAGCTGCACAGTAAAGACAGAGAGACTCAGAAAGACGTCTTCGGCGCTCAGCAGGAGATAGACGGGAACAACCAATTTGCATGGGCTCATCTTTGGATGGAGACGGTTGACGAGGAGGAGGAGGAGAAGATTTTGGAGCAGATGATCTTCCACGCTCAGTTGCTCTTTCTCTGAACCGTAGATCAACTTTCGTGCATAGTGAGATTAGCTCATCTAACTTAGAGGGCAAGTCTCTGGTAGCTAACTCATCCTTGATGCGCTCTGATAAGCCATGCCAGAATGCAGCATACATGGCCTCGTCGTTCCATGCCAGTTCGGATGCCAGGATCTTGAACTGTATAAGATACTGTCCTACAGTACGCGATCCCTGGCGTAAACAGAGAATCTCAGATGAAGCTGAAGTTACCCCGCCTGGCTCGTCGAAGATACGCCTGAATGTTGTTACAAAATCAGTATAGGAGGACAGCAGGGTATCAGACTTCTCCCATAACGGTGATGCCCAGTCAAGGGCTGAGCCACTGAGAAGAGAAATAATGTAGGCAATTTTAGTACGATTACTGGGGAAATTGCCAGGTTGTAGCTCAAAGTGGATCTCACACTGATTGAGAAATCCCCTGCAGAATCTTGGAGATCCGTCAAATTTTGCTGGCGTTGGAAGATGAAGACGTGGAGCAGAAATGGGTAAGGTGGGTGGGGTTACAGCTGGAGTCACTGTGGGTGACTGATCCACGGAGGGTTGTCTGAATCCCATCCAGCCGAGTAGAGAGATCCTGGAGACAGCGGATGATGTGGCCCTGTGCAGCCTCCTGATGTTCGAGTCTGGCTGCCAGTTCTTGCATCGGCCTGGCCGCTTGATCCTGGTCTCCGGCTGGATTCATATGGTCAGTGCTTACTGTCACAACTGAGGGCCTGAGCTGACGGGAGGCAGCTTCAGTTGTAGGGGCTGAGGTGTAGTGAAACCTGGGAGGTTGTATCAGACCCCTGGACATGTAAGTTACACGTAGAGAGATTGCCCGAAGGCGTGACCACAACAACCAAGATAAAAGTCAATGATGTTTATTTGACAAACTCCATGCAACACAGCAGTAATAAAAGAGAAACGTAAAATCGGCAGTAATATAACACAGTTCCTGGGTACTACAGGATGGCAATGGCCACAGGGCTCTGGTAGTATGGGTACAGTTCTTATTGACCTCTAGATGGAAAGTCCTTACCAGGCCCGACTGTAGTAATGGAGATAGCCCAGGATCATACCAGCTGATGTTCCATGGGAAGCTGGGCTGCTGTAGATAAAGTGGCTGCTGTGGGTACTGGTTGGAACCAGACAGATGTAGACACGGAGTGGATACTGGATGGAACCAGCCAAATAATAAATGAAGCTTGAGAGCGATGAAATACAAATGATAAATGAAGCTTGAGAACGATGAAATATTAGTACCGGTGGTAAATGGAAATCTGCAGAAATGGTACCGGCACTTTAAGAAGAGCTGATCTCTGCTGGAAGCTAAATGCTGGAAGCAGGTGAATCTGTAGCTGGAAACAGATGAGTCCCAGAGGACTGGAGAGTCAGGCTGCACCGCAGGTGGTAGACTGGAGCTGGTCTCTTTAGTGGAAGCTTGGAGACAGGAACTGGAACCTGGAAAACAACCACAGGAGAGAGACAGACTGGAACTAGGTTTGACAACCAAAGCACTGACGCCTTCCTTGCTCAGGCACAGAATACTTATACCTGCAACAAGGAAGGGATTGGCCAGGCAATTATGCAGATTTCAGTGGAGCAACGGATTGGTGGAAATTGAGCAGGTGACAGAATCCAACATGGCTGCGCCCATGTAGTCACTTGGAGGGAAAGTTGGTTTGGTAATCCATGTGGAAACTTAGCAGCAATGGCGGCGCCGGCCACAGCAGACAGGAGACGCCAGACTGATGACTGCACACTAGAACCACGTGGACAACAGCGGAGACCGCGGCTGACATGAGGCGCCACTCTGATATCCTGTATACTGAAACACAGGAACGGCGGCGGAGGCCGCGGAGGACGGGAGACGCCATTCAGGAAGTAAACATGGCGCCGCTGTGACAGCGTCTCAGGGTGACAGGAGAGGGAAGCAGAATGTGGACATCAGTATCACAGATGAAATCCGGCCCTGGAACGCTGAGCCAGCCTCAAGAGACATCTGAAAGGCAAGTAATGGCGTCCAGATACCCGGATCGTGACAGCACCCCCCCCTTTAGGAGTGGCCCCAGGACACTTCTTCGGCTTCTGAGGAAACTTGGAGTGGAAATTCCGGACCAAGGCAGGAGCATGGACATCTGAAGCATTGGTCCAAGAGCGTTCCTCAGGACCATAGCCCTTCCAGTCAATAAGATACTGTAATTGACCGTAACGGTGACGTGAGTCCAGAATCTTGGCAACTTCATACTCAACTCCCCGTTGAGTTTGGACTTTCGGAACCGGAGGAAGTGTTGAATGAAACCGATTCAGGATCAGCGGTTTCAACAGGGAAACATGGAATGTCCTGAGTATTTTCAAGAAGGGAGGTAACTGGAGTCTGTAAGCAACAGGATTGATGACTTGTTCAATTTTGAAAGGACCGATGTAACGAGGTGCAAACTTCATGCTGGGAACTCTTAACCTCAAATTCTTCGTGGACAACCACACACGATCACCCACCTTGAGAGCAGGAACTGCTCTACGCTTCTTATCAGCAAACTTCTTGTACCTGAACGATGCTTTGAGCAGAGCCGCTCGTACATTCTTCCAGTTGTTTGCAAACTGTCGCAAGGTGATATCCACTGCTGGAACAGAAGTTGTTGGAAGCGGTTGGAATTCTGGAACTTTAGGGTGGAATCCATAGTTAGTGAAGAATGGTGTTGAAGAAGATGAGGAATTATATTGGTTGTTATGACAGAACTCGACCCAGGGAAGTAGTTGAACCCAATCATCTTGAGAGGAAGTCACATAGATGCGGAGGAAGGCCTCCAAGTCCTGATTCACCCTCTCAGTTTGACCATTGGTCTGAGGATGGTAAGCTGTGGAAAACTTTAGTTTGACTTGGAGAACTTGACACAAACTTCGCCAGAATTTGGCTACGAATTGTACTCCTTGATCTGAGATGATCCCTTCAGGAAGACCGTGGAGTCGGAAGATCTCTTGTATGAACACTTGAGCCAACTTGGAAGCTGACGGAAGACCGGTGAGAGGAATGAAATGTGCCATCTTGGTGAACTGGTCAACTACCACCCAGATGGTATTGAACTTGTTGCACATAGGCAGGTCTGTAACAAAGTCCATCGACAAATGGGTCCACGGTCGACGGGGAACAGATAATGGAACCAGTTGCCCCGCAGGAGACTGGCGGGATACTTTGTGTTGGGCACACTTTGGGCAAGATGCAATAAACTCCATGACGTCCTTCTTCAGAGTTGGCCACCAATAGGACCTAGAGATAAACTCAAGAGTCTTTTGAATGCCTGTATGTCCGGCAAAACGGGAAGCATGAGCCCAATGCATGAGCTTTTTCCTTAACACCGGCTTCACAAAACTTTTCCCTGGTGGGGGCGTAGAGTCCATCCCTACCGTGGAGAATGCCAACGGATTAATAATAGGATGCTTGTCTGAAGACTCTGACTCATTTTCTTGCTCCCATGAGCGAGAAAGGGCATCGGCCTTGCGATTCTGAGAGCCCGGACAGAACTGGAGTTTAAAGTCAAACCTGGAAAAGAAAAGTGCCCATCTAGCCTGACGAGGGTTAAGACATTGTGCGCTTTTCAGATATAAAAGATTCTTGTGGTCGGTAAGTATAGTGATTGAATGAGAAGCTCCCTCCAACAGATATCTCCACTCCTCTAGAGCAAGCTTGATGGCTAGCAACTCCTGGTCGCCAATGGCATAGTTGCGCTCAGCTGGGGAGAACTTCCGGGAGAAGAAACTGCAAGGATGTAGATGGCCATCTCTAGCCCTTTGGGATAACACCGCTCCTACTCCAACGGAGGAGGCATCCACCTCTAAGATGGAAGGAGAGTCGATGTCGGGCTGTTTCAGAACTGGTGCAGAGATGAACCGTTGTTTTAATAGATGAAAAGCTTGCGTAGCTTCTTCAGACCATTTGGACGGGTTAGCACCCTTCTTAGTCATCGCAGTGATAGGCGCCACAATGGTGGAAAAGTCTCGTATAAACTTTCTGTAGTAATTGGCGAACCCTAAGAACCTCTGGACTCCTTTGAGGGTTAAGGGTATCGGCCAATTCTGGATTGCTTGTAGTTTCTCAGGATCCATCTCTAGTCCGGAACCGGACACAATGTAACCTAGAAACGGAATGGATTTGACTTCAAAGACACATTTCTCTAATTTGCAATAGAGATGATTGACACGGAGACGGGACAGAACCTCCTTTACCCAGAAACGATGTTCCTCTAGATTATTGGCAAAGATAAGGATATCATCTAGATAAACTACGACATGGCGGTATAAGATGTCTCTGAAGATCTCATTCACGAAATGCTGGAAGACAGCTGGAGCATTGCTCAGTCCGAAGGGCATGACGAGATACTCATAATGTCCATCACGGGTGTTAAAGGCGGTCTTCCACTCGTCACCCTCACGGATCCGGATGAGATTGTAGGCACCCCTCAAATCCAACTTTGTAAAGATGGTTTCTCCGCTAACTCTATCGAAGAGCTCTGTAATCAGGGGTAAAGGATATCGTTTTTTTTTGGTAATGTCGTTCAAACCTCTGTAGTCGATGCACGGCTACCGTCTTTCTTCTTTACGAAAAAGAAGCCTGCGCCAGCTGGAGAAGAGGAAGGTCAAATAAAACCCTTCGCCAGATTCTCTTTGATGTACTCCTCCATGGAATGCGTCTCTGGTAAGGACAATGGATAAGTTCGGCCTCGAGGTGGAACCTTCCCTGGGATGAGATCAATTGGACAGTCCCATTCCCTATGAGGAGGAAGGATATCAGCAGAAGCTTTACTGAACACATCCGTGTAGTCTTGATATGGAGGAGGTGGAACATCAGACGACCTGGAGGAGGAAGAACAAACAGGAAGTACTTTAAACAAACATGTCTCAGCACAGGAGGGACCCCATGCCAGTATTTGCGTAGTCGTCCAGTCAATCGATGGATTGTGGAGACGGAGCCATGGAAGGCCCAAAACCACTGGATGTGTGGCTCTTGGAATCACTAGAAAAGAAATAAATTCTGAATGAAGAACTCCCACTCTCAGACGAACTGGTAGAGTCCTTAGAGAAATAACTGTGTCAAAAATCTTACTGCCATCCACGGCAGTCAAGGAAATGGACGAGGGAAGTCTCTCGGTGGGTAGGGACCACCGTTTAACATATGCTTCAGTCATGAAATTCCCAGCTGCTCCGGAATCTAGGAGGGCAATGACGTTCCTGTAACGTTGAGCAATTTGAAGCGAGACTGGGAGGTTACAATCATGAGGAGATGGAGAGGAGATCATTACTCCTAGCCGGCCCTCTCCCTGGCGAGCTAGGATTTGAAGTTTCCCGGACGTTTGGGACAGGCATTGATGGTGTGAGACGGAGCTGCACAGTAAAGACAGAGAGACTCAGAAAGACGTCTTCGGCGCTCAGCAGGAGATAGACGGGAACGACCAATTTGCATGGGCTCATCTTTGGATGGAGACGGTTGACGAGGAGGAGGAGGAGAAGATTTTGGAGCAGATGATCTTCCACGCTCAGTTGCTCTTTCTCTGAACCGTAGATCAACTTTCGTGCATAGTGAGATTAGCTCATCTAACTTAGAGGGCAAGTCTCTGGTAGCTAACTCATCCTTGATGCGCTCTGATAAGCCATGCCAGAATGCAGCATACATGGCCTCGTCGTTCCATGCCAGTTCGGATGCCAGGATCTTGAACTGTATAAGATACTGTCCTACAGTACGCGATCCCTGGCGTAAACAGAGAATCTCAGATGAAGCTGAAGTTACCCCGCCTGGCTCGTCGAAGATACGCCTGAATGTTGTTACAAAATCAGTATAGGAGGACAGCAGGGTATCAGACTTCTCCCATAACGGTGATGCCCAGTCAAGGGCTGAGCCACTGAGAAGAGAAATAATGTAGGCAATTTTAGTACGATTACTGGGGAAATTGCCAGGTTGTAGCTCAAAATGGATCTCACACTGATTGAGAAATCCCCTGCAGAATCTTGGAGATCCGTCAAATTTTGCTGGCGTTGGAAGATGAAGACGTGGAGCAGAAATGGGTAAGGTGGGTGGGGTTACAGCTGGAGTCACTGTGGGTGACTGATCCACGGAGGGTTGTCTGAATCCCATCCAGCCGAGTAGAGAGATCCTGGAGACAGCGGATGATGTGGCCCTGTGCAGCCTCCTGATGTTCGAGTCTGGCTGCCAGTTCTTGCATCGGCCTGGCCGCTTGATCCTGGTCTCCGGCTGGATTCATATGGTCAGTGCTTACTGTCACAACTGAGGGCCTGAGCTGACGGGAGGCAGCTTCAGTTGTAGGGGCTGAGGTGTAGTGAAACCTGGGAGGTTGTATCAGACCCCTGGACATGTAAGTTACACGTAGAGAGATTGCCCGAAGGCGTGACCACAACAACCAAGATAAAAGTCAATGATGTTTATTTGACAAACTCCATGCAACACAGCAGTAATAAAAGAGAAACGTAAAATCGGCAGTAATATAACACAGTTCCTGGGTACTACAGGATGGCAATGGCCACAGGGCTCTGGTAGTATGGGTACAGTTCTTATTGACCTCTAGATGGAAAGTCCTTACCAGGCCCGACTGTAGTAATGGAGATAGCCCAGGATCATACCAGCTGATGTTCCATGGGAAGCTGGGCTGCTGTAGATAAAGTGGCTGCTGTGGGTACTGGTTGGAACCAGACAGATGTAGACACGGAGTGGATACTGGATGGAACCAGCCAAATAATAAATGAAGCTTGAGAGCGATGAAATACAAATGATAAATGAAGCTTGAGAACGATGAAATATTAGTACCGGTGGTAAATGGAAATCTGCAGAAATGGTACCGGCACTTTAAGAAGAGCTGATCTCTGCTGGAAGCTAAATGCTGGAAGCAGGTGAATCTGTAGCTGGAAACAGATGAGTCCCAGAGGACTGGAGAGTCAGGCTGCACCGCAGGTGGTAGACTGGAGCTGGTCTCTTTAGTGGAAGCTTGGAGACAGGAACTGGAACCTGGAAAACAACCACAGGAGAGAGACAGACTGGAACTAGGTTTGACAACCAAAGCACTGACGCCTTCCTTGCTCAGGCACAGAATACTTATACCTGCAACAAGGAAGGGATTGGCCAGGCAATTATGCAGATTTCAGTGGAGCAACGGATTGGTGGAAATTGAGCAGGTGACAGAATCCAACATGGCTGCGCCCATGTAGTCACTTGGAGGGAAAGTTGGTTTGGTAATCCATGTGGAAACTTAGCAGCAATGGCGGCGCCGGCCACAGCAGACAGGAGACGCCAGACTGATGACTGCACACTAGAACCACGTGGACGACAGCGGAGACCGCGGCTGACATGAGGCGCCACTCTGATATCCTGTATACTGAAACACAGGAACGGCGGCGGAGGCCGCGGAGGACGGGAGACGCCATTCAGGAAGTAAACATGGCGCCGCTGTGACAGCGTCTCAGGGTGACAGGAGAGGGAAGCAGAATGTGGACATCAGTATCACAGATGAAATCCGGCCCTGGAACGCTGAGCCAGCCTCAAGAGACATCTGAAAGGCAAGTAATGGCGTCCAGATACCCGGATCGTGACAGCACCCCCCCCTTTAGGAGTGGCCCCAGGACACTTCTTCGGCTTCTGAGGAAACTTGGAGTGGAAATTCCGGACCAAGGCAGGAGCATGGACATCTGAAGCATTGGTCCAAGAGCGTTCCTCAGGACCATAGCCCTTCCAGTCAATAAGATACAGTAATTGACCGTAACGGTGACGTGAGTCCAGAATCTTGGCAACTTCATACTCAACTCCCCGTTGAGTTTGGACTTTCGGAACCGGAGGAAGTGTTGAATGAAACCGATTCAGGATCAGCGGTTTCAACAGGGAAACATGGAATGTCCTGAGTATTTTCAAGAAGGGAGGTAACTGGAGTCTGTAAGCAACAGGATTGATGACTTGTTCAATTTTGAAAGGACCGATGTAACGAGGTGCAAACTTCATGCTGGGAACTCTTAACCTCAAATTCTTCGTGGACAACCACACACGATCACCCACCTTGAGAGCAGGAACTGCTCTACGCTTCTTATCAGCAAACTTCTTGTACCTGAACGATGCTTTGAGCAGAGCCGCTCGTACATTCTTCCAGTTGTTTGCAAACTGTCGCAAGGTGATATCCACTGCTGGAGCAGAAGTTGTTGGAAGCGGTTGGAATTCTGGAACTTTAGGGTGGAATCCATAGTTAGTGAAGAATGGTGTTGAAGAAGATGAGGAATTATATTGGTTGTTATGACAGAACTCGACCCAGGGAAGTAGTTGAACCCAATCATCTTGAGAGGAAGACACATAGATGCGGAGGAAGGCCTCCAAGTCCTGATTCACCCTCTCAGTTTGACCATTGGTCTGAGGATGGTAAGCTGTGGAAAACTTTAGTTTGACTTGGAGAACTTGACACAAACTTCGCCAGAATTTGGCTACGAATTGTACTCCTTGATCTGAGATGATCCCTTCAGGAAGACCGTGGAGTCGGAAGATCTCTTGTATGAACACTTGAGCCAACTTGGAAGCTGACGGAAGACCGGTGAGAGGAATGAAATGTGCCATCTTGGTGAACTGGTCAACTACCACCCAGATGGTATTGAACTTGTTGCACATAGGCAGGTCTGTAACAAAGTCCATCGACAAATGGGTCCACGGTCGACGGGGAACAGATAATGGAACCAGTTGCCCCGCAGGAGACTGGCGGGATACTTTGTGTTGGGCACACTTTGGGCAAGATGCAATAAACTCCATGACGTCCTTCTTCAGAGTTGGCCACCAATAGGACCTAGAGATAAACTCAAGAGTCTTTTGAATGCCTGTATGTCCGGCAAAACGGGAAGCATGAGCCCAATGCATGAGCTTTTTCCTTAACACCGGCTTCACAAAACTTTTCCCTGGTGGGGGCGTAGAGTCCATCCCTTCCGTGGAGAATGCCAACGGATTAATAATAGGATGCTTGTCTGAAGACTCTGACTCATTTTCTTGCTCCCATGAGCGAGAAAGGGCATCGGCCTTGCGATTCTGAGAGCCCGGACAGAACTGGAGTTTAAAGTCAAACCTGGAAAAGAAAAGTGCCCATCTAGCCTGACGAGGGTTAAGACATTGTGCGCTTTTCAGATATAAAAGATTCTTGTGGTCGGTAAGTATAGTGATTGAATGAGAAGCTCCCTCCAACAGATATCTCCACTCCTCTAGAGCGAGCTTGATGGCTAGCAACTCCTGGTCGCCAATGGCATAGTTGCGCTCAGCTGGGGAGAACTTCCGGGAGAAGAAACTGCAAGGATGTAGATGGCCATCTCTAGCCCTTTGGGATAACACCGCTCCTACTCCAACGGAGGAGGCATCCACCTCTAAGATGAAAGGAGAGTCGATGTCGGGCTGTTTCAGAACTGGTGCAGAGATGAACCGTTGTTTTAATAGATGAAAAGCTTGCGTAGCTTCTTCAGACCATTTGGACGGGTTAGCACCCTTCTTAGTCATCGCAGTGATAGGCGCCACAATGGTGGAAAAGTCTCGTATAAACTTTCTGTAGTAATTGGCGAACCCTAAGAACCTCTGGACCCCTTTGAGGGTTAAGGGTATCGGCCAATTCTGGATTGCTTGTAGTTTCTCAGGATCCATCTCTAGTCCGGAACCGGACACAATGTAACCTAGAAACGGAATGGATTTGACTTCAAAGACACATTTCTCTAATTTGCAATAGAGATGATTGACACGGAGACGGGACAGAACCTCCTTTACCCAGAAACGATGTTCCTCTAGATTATTGGCAAAGATAAGGATATCATCTAGATAAACCACGGCATGGCGGTATAAGATGTCTCTGAAGATCTCATTCACGAAATGCTGGAAGACAGCTGGAACATTGCTCAATCCGAAGGGCATGACGAGGTACTCATAATGTCCATCACGGGTGTTAAAGGCGGTCTTCCACTCGTCACCCTCACGGATCCGGATGAGATTGTAGGCACCCCTCAAATCCAACTTTGTAAAGATGGTTGCTCCGCTAACTCTATCGAAGAGCTCTGTAATCAGGGGTAAAGGATATCGGTTTTTTATGGTAATGTCGTTCAAACCTCTGTAGTCGATGCACGGCCGCAGGCCACCGTCTTTCTTCTTTACGAAAAAGAAGCCTGCGCCAGCTGGAGAAGAGGAAGGTCAAATAAAACCCTTTGCCAGATTCTCTTTGATGTACTCCTCCATGGAATGCGTCTCTGGTAAGGACAATGGATAAGTTCGGCCTCGAGGTGGAACCTTCCCTGGGATGAGATCAATTGGACAGTCCCATTCCCTATGAGGAGGAAGGATATCAGCAGAAGCTTTACTGAACACATCCGTGTAGTCTTGATATGGAGGAGGTGGAACATCAGACGACCTGGAGGAGGAAGAACAAACAGGAAGTACTTTAAACAAACATGTCTCAGCACAGGAGGGACCCCATGCCAGTATTTGCGTAGTCGTCCAGTCAATCGATGGATTGTGGAGACGGAGCCATGGAAGGCCCAAAACCACTGGATGTGTGGCTCTTGGAATCACTAGAAAAGAAATCAATTCTGAATGAAGAACTCCCACTTTCAGACGAACTGGTAGAGTCCTTAGAGAAATAACTGCGTCAAAAATCTTACTGCCATCCACGGCAGTCAAGGAAATGGACGAGGGAAGTCTCTCGGTGGGTAGGGACCACCGTTTAACATATGCTTCAGTCATGAAATTCCCAGCTGCTCCGGAATCTAGGAGGGCAATGACGTTCCTGTAACGTTGAGCAATTTGAAGCGAGACTGGGAGGTTACAATCATGAGGAGATGGAGAGGAGATCATTACTCCTAGCCGGCCCTCTCCCTGGCGAGCTAGGATTTGAAGTTTCCCGGACGTTTGGGACAGGCATTGATGGTGTGAGACGGAGCTGCACAGTAAAGACAGAGAGACTCAGAAAGACGTCTTCGGCGCTCAGCAGGAGATAGACGGGAACGACCAATTTGCATGGGCTCATCTTTGGATGGAGACGGTTGACGAGGAGGAGGAGCAGAAGATTTTGGAGCAGATGATCTTCCACGCTCAGCTGCTCTTTCTCTGAACCGTAGATCAACTTTCGTGCATAGTGAGATTAGCTCATCTAACTTAGAGGGCAAGTCTCTGGTAGCTAACTCATCCTTGCTCTGATAAGCCATGCCAGAATGCAGCATACATGGCCTCGTTGTTCCATGCCAGTTCGGATGCCAGGATCTTGAACTGTATAAGATACTGTCCTACAGTACGCGATCCCTGGCGTAAACAGAGAATCTCAGATTAAGCTGAAGTTACCCGGCCTGGCTCGTCGAAGATACGCCTGAATGTTGTTACAAAATCAGTATAGGAGGACAGCAGGGTATCAGACTTCTCCCATAACGGTGATGCCCAGTCAAGGGCTGAGCCACTGAGAAGAGAAATAATGTAGGCAATTTTAGTACGATTACTGGGGAAATTGCCAGGTTGTAGCTCAAAATGGATCTCACACTGATTGAGAAATCCCCTGCAGAATCTTGGAGATCCGTCAAATTTTGCTGGCGTTGGAAGATGAAGACGTGGAGCAGAAATGGGTAAGGTGGGTGGGGTTACAGCTGGAGTCACTGTGGGTGACTGATCCACGGAGGGTTGTCTGAATCCCATCCAGCCGAGTAGAGAGATCCTGGAGACAGCGGATGATGTGGCCCTGTGCAGCCTCCTGATGTTCGAGTCTGGCTGCCAGTTCTTGCATCGGCCTGGCCGCTTGATCCTGGTCTCCGGCTGGATTCATATGGTCAGTGCTTACTGTCACAACTGAGGGCCTGAGCTGACGGGAGGCAGCTTCAGTTGTAGGGGCTGAGGTGTAGTGAAACCTGGGAGGTTGTATCAGACCCCTGGACATGTAAGTTACACGTAGAGAGATTGCCCGAAGGCGTGACCACGACAACCAAGATAAAAGTCAATGATGTTTATTTGACAAACTCCATGCAACACAGCAGTAATAAAAGAGAAACGTAAAATCGGCAGTAATATAACACAGTTCCTGGGTACTACAGGATGGCAATGGCCACAGGGCTCTGGTAGTATGGGTACAGTTCTTATTGACCTCTAGATGGAAAGTCCTTACCAGGCCCGACTGTAGTAATGGAGATAGCCCAGGATCATACCAGCTGATGTTCCATGGGAAGCTGGGCTGCTTCCCATGGAACATCTGTAGATAAAGTGGCTGCTGTAGATAAAGTGGCTGCTGTGGGTACTGGTTGGAACCAGACAGATGTAGACACGGAGTGGATACTGGATGGAACCAGCCAAATAATAAATGAAGCTTGAGAGCGATGAAATACAAATGATAAATGAAGCTTGAGAACGGTGAAATATTAGTACCGGTGGTAAATGGAAATCTGCAGAAATGGTACCGGCACTTTAAGAAGAGCTGATCTCTGCTGGAAGCTAAATGCTGGAAGCAGGTGAATCTGTAGCTGGAAACAGATGAGTCCCAGAGGACTGGAGAGTCAGGCTGCACCGCAGGTGGTAGACTGGAGCGGGTCTCTTTAGTGGAAGCTTCGAGACAGGAACTGGAACCTGGAAAACAACCACAGGAGAGAGACAGACTGGAACTAGGTTTGACAACCAAAGCACTGACGCCTTCCTTGCTCAGGCACAGAATACTTATACCTGCAGCAAGGAAGGGATTGGCTAGGCAATTATGCAGATTTCAGTGGAGCAACGGATTGGTGGAAATTGAGCAGGTGACAGAATCCAACATGGCTGCGCCCATGTAGTCACTTGGAGGGAAAGTTGGTTTGGTAATCCATGTGGAAACTTAGCAGCAATGGCGGCGCCGGCCACAGCAGACAGGAGACGCCAGACTGATGACTGCACACTAGAACCACGTGGACGACAACGGAGGCCGCGGCTGACATGAGGCGCCACTCTGATATCCTGTATACTGAAACACAGGAACGGCGGCGGAGGCCGCGGAGGACGGGAGACGCCATTCAGGAAGTAAACATGGCGCCGCTGTGACAGCGTCTCAGGGTGACAGGATAGGGAAGCAGAATGTGGACATCAGTATCACAGATGAAATCTGGCCCTGGAACGCTGAGCCAGCCTCAAGAGACATCTGAAAGGCAAGTAATGGCATCCAGATACCCGGATCGTGACACACTCCACATATAAAAACCAACAGTTAAAATAGAATAAAAGATATTATCATAATTTTTATAAACAATATTGTGCAAGATTTTTCAATCCCATGCCCTAAGCTCAATACAATGAGTGTCCGTTCAATTGAAAAAGTCCATTCAGACTCCGCTTATTGACATTCACTATATTAGTCTGTAGCCAAGTTGTAATAATTAAAGATGGATACAAAAGACTCTTTGAATCGAGGCAAATGGATACAGTCACTAAGTAGCCGTTTGTGTGTATCAGCGGAAGGGGGAGAGCGCTGTGTGATGCACGTGTGCACAGCGGTATGCTACGACCCCTATTTGTCCCAGCCGCAATGTGGGTTTGTCAGATACTCACAGCCAGGGCCGTCTTTTCGTATGGGCTCAATGGGCTCT
This sequence comes from Pseudophryne corroboree, assembly GCF_028390025.1. Lineage (NCBI taxonomy): Eukaryota > Metazoa > Chordata > Amphibia > Anura > Myobatrachidae > Pseudophryne > Pseudophryne corroboree. The sequence continues at coordinate 251,775,090 of NC_086444.1, read as the reverse complement.
TGCCCAAGGGCCCAGGAGTAAAAGGGCTGATAGCTGAGGGTTCCCTCTTTCCATGTGTACCAGATTTTTTTAAATCTGCCCTGGGGAACCGGAGATATCTGACTTCAAAGCAGTGGTCCCCATCCAAGCCTGTTAATTGTTTTTCCAGCCAGATATCTTGGGTTCTGTCTGACTTAGAGTTTTTATGAGGGTATATTCCAAAAGCTGGCACTCTCCCCTTTCAGTGGACTCTGGCAGCTTGTCTCTACTATGCCCAGAACCAGAGATATCAGCCTTCAAGCAGCTGGTCCCTGCTCCAGCTCCACACGCTTAATATGCATTTTTATATTTTTGTTGGTGGATTGCTCTGGCTCCTGAAGTCTGATCCCCAAGTCCCCAATACCTCCTGAAAGGTGGGACTCTCTAGTTTATTTTTTACATTACATTAAAGCTAAGAAATATATTTCCAGGAACTGGAGATATCTGCAGTAAAGCAAGCTGCCCTGACCCAAGGAAAATGATGAATATTAAGCCCACTCCACTATCCACCCCTCCCCTGGAAGTCATGTACCAGGGCCCCTTCATTCAGCACAGTGTCCCCTTCTACAGTTTAGGGTTCTCCTTCTCGTCCCATTTGTGCAGTAAAGGAGTAATTAGCAGAAATTATTTCTCCAGGTCCTACATGCTGAGCGAAAGATAGAGCCCCCTACCCCACGTGGGACATCAAAGCTGCCGCTGATAGCACCCCCCACCCCTACCGCTGATGGCTGGGTAGGGGCCCCAGTGCATTGCTGTGCCCAGGGGCCTACACTGCTGTTAAGACGGCTCTGCTCACAGCCGCCCCAGCTTCCGATACATGGGGTGCGGACCACCTTTGCTCGGTCACGCTTCTGCTTTGTCCCAGGTTTATGCGTCTCATAGGCACTCTGTGCGGCAGCAGGATAGCCGTGGGCGACGAAGGTTAAAAAGTCACCGTGCAACGGGATCCAGACAGTAAAGCCCTCCTGATATTATGATAATATCTTTTATTCTATTTTAACTGTTGCTTTTTATATGTGGAGTGTAATAAATATGTTACATAAATTTACCCTTGTTCCAGCACTCCCTTGAATAATTTCATTGTGTTTCCTAGTAATTAATTGTTGGAACAGTACCACCGGTGGGAGCTGCAGGAATCTGGTGTTTAATTTATTTAATAATCAACATACTTTTTGGTGGTTTTGCAAAGCGCTGTGTTTATATTTCTTTGGTAACATATTAAACGTATTAAAGGGGCTTTGTGTACACAGCCTGTCCCGTCATGTACAGTTTAAACACCAAGGAAATATCAATGTCCTGTAGTTGCAAGGTATAGAGAGCATCGGATTGACAGCTAGAGGAGGTGATAGATTTAACCTTCTCTGTAGGAGGGAAGCATTTGGGATTTTTTCTTTGGGATCCTTGTTTCCTATGGGTTTAAATGAATCAATCCAACTTAATAACATCTAGTTAGTAATTATTATCAGTATTCCTATCATATAGTTCCCTCAAGGTGTCACTCTGAGATGAAATCTATGCCATGCAACACAAATTTGTTTTGTCCTCTGAATAGTTCTATGAGACATGTCAGTGGACCTTACTGACATTGTAATTATGGTTCCTTTTTTTTATGTTTTTCATTGATATGTCTGTGGATGGGTTATCTCTAGCTATGCACTCTGTATACATATAGGTGCATATGCATACTTTCATCTTAATTCACCCATGCATATGGGTAAATTAAACATATGGCTGAGGTTGAATCATCACAGCCAATTATGGTGGTTAGCGCGCAAATCCATGCCTCATATCTGTACATATGCAGGTTATGAATGAGGCATGCATGTAGCGCTTTTTGATATTGTGGCAGGAGAGGTACTTTGCCACCTGGAAGCTACTCACAGGGTCCTGGGGGTAGGTGGGAAGTGTGGATGGACTGGGTTCCCATCCATTGGGCCCAGACCAGGTCTTATAGGCCTCTTAGCCCAAGAACCTGCTTCATCAGCCAGCACCTGGCTGCTGGGTTTAAAGCAGAGTCTCTCCCATTAGTCAGGGCTCCTGATGGCAGTTAGTGCCCAGGTGATAGGTCTGCTAGGGACAGTGGGGTCCGGAATACTGGGGCACTAGTGTCAGGATGCCGGGGCCTGAAGGGTTCCTTATTAAGTAAAAGGGAGTGAGGCAGGGCCTAACCTCCCTGGTTGTTTATACTTTGACAGTCATCTTTGTTTTATGTGTATCTTTGGATTTGAGCAACCTGAATTAAAGGTATTTGTTGTTTTTGCACAAGCCTGGAGTCGGTTGCTGGTGGAATTTTTGTAGCAGAGCACATTCTAGCAAGACTCCTGTTACAAATGGCGCCCAATGTGGGGCCCTTCTGCTAGTCATGTCACACATGGCAGAGGACCCAACAGCCACAAGGTAGCAGCACACATACCAGCAAACTCCAGACCAAGCTGAACTCATGGGCATCAGTACCAGACCAAGGGTGTTGTGAGTAGTGGTTAAAACCAACCCCATAGGGTAAAAATAATTATATGTTTTGTTTAAATTGAATGTGTTTGATTTTGGTGCAAAGGTTTGCATTGGCAGCTAAGAGGTTAAACAGGGTGCATAGACTGTTCTGTCTTCCCTGCTTTGCACCATTCATTGAAAGTAGCTGTGTTGATTTGCTCTAAGGGGTTGCAAGCATCTGATAATTTATGACTGAATTTCTTTTCCAAACTTATTTTTACCTGTGCCTGCAAAATCTGGTCGTGGAAATCTGGTGTCCCTGTTAATTAGCTCATTAAGACCAATCAAGCAAAGTTGAAACCTTTTATGAAAATGTGGTTCTATTTAAATAGAGAAATTTTGTGGTACTATGTGTTCCATCAATCCCTGAGTTCTAGTTTTAAGAGCCTGAAGGGAGAAGTTGTTTATTTGCACTACCAGTGTAAGGTATTTGTGACCACTATGTACATGCTACCTTTCAGTGCTTTGCTAAAAGCTTAACCTTTGCTAAAAAAAAAAGGAATTTTTATTTTCCCTTTCACTTACAGTTTACGAAGGGAACAGGGTGAATAAAGATTTTCAGATATACAGCATAATCTGAAGTGTCTCTTTAAACGGGTAACAAAAAACAAAACAAAAGGGGTGACGGCTCTAAAACCTCAGGTCAGGAACTTATGTGACCCTTTTAAAGCCCCACAGTTGGTGAGTGAATTGGAGAGCTTATTGGGGAATAATCCAGATGTTGGGGAAAATTTTAGCATGGAACCTTTTTTTGATAAGTGTCCTTGAAAGGAATGTCCAATTAAAGGACCAGGAGCTAGAGCAGCTTAAGGAAAAATTTGATTTTCTTCAAAACCAGGTGAACACATTAACGCAAAAGCTGGAGGAGAAGGAATCTCTTTTGTCTGACTCTCTGACCAAATTGGGAAGGAGTAGAGAAGAGATTGCCAAGCTCTCAGGCCAGGCATCAGAATTGCAGAAAACCTTGGCAAAGGCTAAACCCAGATCTGAAAACTTTGTAGTACACAGCCAAGGACTATTAGAGGAAATCTCCAGTGACCAGACACGATATGGTAGTCTGGTGCTGGCCAATAAGGCTCGGTCGCAAGACTTAGCGGAGCTTCAGGAGGAGGTTTCTATGCTAAAACCGTTGGCAATGCCTAGTTTCAGTTCAGAGACAGGTGTAGCTACACCAATTGCTGAAGATGTTATGCCGAATGTTGGGTCAGAGACATTATCAGCCGAAAATGGAGATGCCATCTTCGGGGGAAATTACGCCAATGGTGGTGAAGGCTGCGCAAGAATGGTACCATACTGCAGTGGAACCTGGCTATACTGGATTCCCTATTCCAGCCAGAAGAAACAGAAAAGTTGAGCCAGAGCTGCCAGTGCCTAAGGCCCGGATGGCTCCCTGTTATGCCACTAGTAAGGCCATCTGCCTGGAAAGTTGAGATGAGGGCCCTTCCTCAGAGGTAGATCATTTACAGGCACTAATGTCCATTCAGTTGGTATTGCCGGTCCAGAGCATGGAGGAAGCTGCAGCCATTATTGCTCAGCTCACAGAAAATCCACGGGAATTTTTCAAGCAGCAAGAGAGAGCCACATCAGATGGCAGTATTTTGTTGTTAACCCCTAGGATGGCAGTGAGAAGTTCCTCCGAAGCAGCATCACCTTATTCTCCGGAAAAAGAAGGTCATAGTAGCTTGGGTGAAGAGTGGAACAAAGCCCTGAGTTCAGTGGAACCTGTTCAAGATGTAGCATGGCAGCCACAGGGGCTCACAGAAGATGTGTTTATGGAGACACGAGAGGATGTGGGATTCCCAGCTCCTCCTCAGTTGACAGGGAGTGAGGAGGAAGCGATAATGAAGCTGGGAGAGGTTGACATGATGTCAAGTGATCATCCACCTACAAAACAAGAATCCTCTAATCTGCTAGTTCTGTGGCAGAATGATGAACCCCAGGAATCTACCTGGACAGAAGGCAATTTGATGACTACTCAAGAGCCCATCCTAGAGCAGGAAGTCTTATCTGAGCTGGAGATTGCTTCTGTTGAGGTCTTGGAAACCCAGGATCCTTTTCCTGTTGACGCGATGTACGTTCAGAAGTTAATCCCGGATGGGACATTACTGGTTCAGAAGTCCCCGGTTCTGGACATCCAGGGCACATGTGAGACTTTCTCTGGTGAATCACAGACAAAGACCGTACCTTTGGAAGTGTCTAGCCTATGTGAGCTAGTCATGGATAAGCTAGTTGCAATACAGGAGTCCACTTCCGAAGTCATCCAGGAACCTGCTTCTGAAGTGGTTCCCCTCGTGTATGAGGAGGATAAGGTGCAAGACTTTGATCTTGGGGTTGTTGCACCCCGGCATGATACACCACAAGAGGCTCAAGATCCTATTGCTGAACCTGGACAGTTCATAAAGGACACACTAAGTATGGAGCAAGACCCTGTATCAGAGGAATCGGTGCAGAGTCTCATTTCTGAGGTTGCTCTACCCAGGGAGAGTTCTCTATATGAGACACGAGAGCTGAAAAATTTGAGGGGAGAGTTCCAAAAGCTGGCCCTAAGTAATAGCCAGCTCAAAGAAACAGTGAAGGAGATTCCTAAACTACGGAGTCAAATAAGAGACCTGGACAAGAAAATCAAAATAGGTTATGTGCTGGTCAAAAAACAGCAGGAGTCGGTGACTAGGGTCAAAGATGGGAGATCAGAGGATGAAGCAATCATGTTAATGAAGAAAATGTTATCAAAGCTGGAAAGACTGAAGGAAGCATTAAAGTTCAACAAATGAAAGGACTTTCTGAGACTCAGGACCAATGCCTCACTCTGAGGGAAAGGGTGGGGGAACAATTAAAGTCAGGGCAGAGACTAGGGGGGGTCATTCCGAGTTGATCGCTAGCTGCCGTTGTTCGCAGCGCAGCGATTAGGCTAAAAACCGGCACTTATGCGTATGGTGCGCACTGCGCACGTGCGACGTACTTTCACAAAAGTCAATGTAGTTTTACACAATGTCTAGTGACGCTTTTCAGTCGCACTGCTGATCGTTGAGTGATTGACAGGAAGTGGGTGTTTCTGGGTGGTAACTGACCGTTTTCGGGGAGTGTGTGTAAAAACGCAGGCATGCCAGATAAAAACGCAGGAGTGGCTGGGGAAACGGGGGAGTGTCTGGCCGAACGCAGGGCGTGTTTGTGACGTCAAAACAGGAACTAAATAGTCTGAAGTGATCGCAAGGTAGGAGTAAGTCTCGAGCTACTCTGAAACTGCACAATTTTTTTTTTATAGCAGCGCTGCGATCCTTTCGTTCGCACTTCTGCTAAGCTAAGATACACTCCCAGAGGGCTTAGCGTTTGCACTGCTGCTAAAAGCAGCTAGCTAGTGATCAACTCGGAATGAGGGCCTAGGTATTACCGGTGCCAAGAGCTTGGCCATAAAAGCTGGAATTGTCCATATAGGCCAAGACCAGTGAGGGCCAGGGTGACTACTAGGCCCAGAGTGAGCTTAAAAACCTTCCCCAGTCCAGGGTTGGTTAAAGTCAGGTGTCACAAACACCCAGACAAGAATGAAGTGACTTCCTCAGTAGCCAGTAAATCTGAGCCCGATAAGGGAAACATCCCTAAAGGTGGAACGGTGAAGAGGAGGGGAAGTTTAGTGGGCAACGGGAAGTTGTCCATTAAAACGACCACTTTGGCCACTATGCCAAAGTGGAGGGAAAGGGAAGGTGGCACTGTGGAGTCGGTGCCACCAACCTTTAATGGAATATAAATTCCAAGGCCAGTTAAAAGGGCCCCGGGCGTGTACTTGGGAGAGGAACTTGGGACCCAGGTGTATGGGCCCAAGTTATGTCCCAAAGATTTGTCAACCCAAATAAATTGGCAAATGTGAAGCCTTGCCAATGTCACATGACACTTTTCTGAGCCAGGAAAAGCTGAGGGAAAGGGTATGTGGCAGGAGAGGTACTTTGCCACCTGGAAGCTACTCACAGGATCCTGGGGGTAGGTGGGAAGTGTGGATGGACAGGGTTCCCATCCATTGGGCTCAGACCAGGTCTTTTAGGCCTCTTAGCCCAAGAAGCTGCTTCATCAGCCAGCACCTGGCTGCTGGGTTTAAAGCAGAGTCTCTCCCATTAGTCAGCGCTCCTGATGGCGGTTAGTGCCCAGGTGATAGGTCTGCTAGGGACAGTGGGGTCCGGAAGACTGGGGCACTAGTGTCAGGATGCCGGGGCCTGAAGGGTTCCTTATTAAGTAAAAGGGAGTGAGGCAGGGCCTAACCTTCCTTGTTGTTTATACTAAAGACAGTCATCTTTGTTTTATGTGTATCTTTGGATTTGAGCAACCTGAATTAAAGGTATTTGTTGTTTTTGCACAAGCCTGGGGTTGGTCGCTGGTGGAATTTTTGTAGCAGAGCACATTCTAGCAAGACTCCTGTTACAATATACCATACAATTATAGTCTGTCATTTGTTTTAAATGGTGATCTTTATACATGTCTGTGTTGCTGTTAGCTCATTGATCTACACACGGATGGGTTTTCTATTATCTTAAGTGTATTTCTATATAATTTGAAATAATGTTTATGTTAATAGTAATAATAACAACTAAATGCATAAACAAATAAATAAATAATATCAAATAACTACTGAAAATAATATCACTTTGGTCCTGAGCTAGATTAGAAGCCGGGCTCTATTATATACTATATTTAGTTACTGGTGTGTTGAGCCACAGCTCTCTGCATCTGAATTTGAGACTTTTTCTAATAATTAAAATGATCTTATATTAAAAATTCGTTATACTGATGCGCATGCAGCGCAATGTGATATACCATATAACTATAGTTTTACAGGTTATTTATTCTACTAAATGGAGATCTCTATTCATGTCTGTGGTGCTGAACAGTTTATTAATCTATACATGTATGTGTTTTCTATCATCTTAAGTGTATAGCCTAGTGATGTGCACCGGACTTTTTTTGTGTTTTGTGTTTTGGTTTTGGATTCGGTTCCGCGGCCGTGTTTTGGATTCGGACGCGTTTTGGCAAAACCTCACCGAAATGTTTTTGTCGGATTCGGGTGTGTTTTGGATTCGGCTGTTTTTTACAAAAAACCCTAAAAAACAGCTTAAATCATAGAATTTGGGGGTCATTTTGATCCCATAGTTTTATTAACCTCAATAACCATAATTTCCACTCATTTCCAGTCTATTCTGAACACCTCACCTCACACCTCACAATATTATTTTTAGTCCTAAAATTTGCACCGAGGTCGCTGGAAGACTAAGCTAAGCGACACAAGTGGCCGACACAAACACCTGGCCCATCTAGGAGTGGCACTGCAGTGTCAGGCAGGATGGCACTTCAAAAAAATAGTCCCCAAACAGCACATGATGCAAAGAAAAAAAGAGGCGCACCAAGGTCGCTGTGTGACTAAGCTAAGCGACACAAGTGGCCGACACAAACACCTGGCCCATCTAGGAGTGGCACTGCAGTGTCAGGCAGGATGGCACTTCAAAAAAATTGTCCCCAAACAGCACATGATGCAAAGAAAAAAAGAGGCGCACCAAGGTCGCTGTGTGACTAAGCTAAGCGACACAAGTGGCCGACACAAACACCTGGCCCATCTAGGAGTGGCACTGCAGTGTCAGGCAGGATGGCACTTCAAAAAAATAGTCCCCAAACAGCACATGATGAAAAGAAAAAAAGAGGCGCACCAAGGTCGCTGTGTGACTAAGCTAAGCGATACAAGTGGCCGACACAAACACCTGGCCCATCTAGGAGTGGCACTGCAGTGTCAGGCAGGATGGCACTTCAAAAAAATTGTCCCCAAACAGCACATGATGCAAAGAAAAAAAGAGGCGCACCAAGGTCGCTGTGTGACTTAGCTAAGCAACACAAGTGGCCGACACAAACACCTGGCCCATCTAGGAGTGGCAATGCAGTGTCAGGCAGGATGGATTTTCAAAAAAATTGTCCCCAAACAGCACATGATGCAAAGAAAAATTAAAGAAAAAAGAGGTGCAAGATGGAATTGTCCTTGGGCCCTCCCACCCACCCTTATGTTGTATAAACAGGACATGCACACTTTAACGAACCCATCATTTCAGCGACAGGGTCTGCCATACGACTGTGACTGAAATGACTGGTTGGTTTGGGCCCCCACCAAACAAAGAAGCAATCAATCTCTCCTTGCACAAACTGGCTCTACAGAGGCAAGATATCCACCTTATCATCATCCTCCGATTCCTCACCCCTTTCACTGTGTACATCCCCCTTGTCACAACTGAGGGCCTGAGCTGACGGGAGGCAGCCTCAGTTGTAGGGGCTGAGATGTAATGGAACCTGGGAGGTTGTATCAGACCCCTAGACATGTAAGTAACATGTAGAATAACTGCCCGAAGGCGTGACCACGACAACCAGGATAAAAGTCAATGATGTTTATTATGACAAACTCCGTAACACAGCAGCAGTAAAGGAAACATAAAAGTCAACAGAGGATAAATACAATTCCTGGGTACTACAGGGTGGCAAGGGCCACAGGCACTGGTAGGGTGAGACAGTTCTTATAATCTTCTAGTTGGAAAGTCCTTACCAGACCTGACTGTAGCAATGGAGAGAACCCAGGATCGTACCAGCTGGTGTTCCAGGAAAGGCTGGGTTGCTGAAGATAAAACGGCTGCTGTGGATACTGGCTGGAACCAGACTGTTGTTGGTACGGAGTGGATACTGGCTGGAACCAGTTAAATAATAAACGAACTTGAGAGCGATGAAATAATAATGAAGTTTGGAGTTTGAGAGCGGTGAAATAATAATACCGGTGGAGAGTGGTAAACTGCAGAAAGGACACCGGCCCTTTAAGAGAAGCTGTACACTGCTGGAAGCTGGGCTGGAAGCAGGTGATTGATGAAGTTTGGAGTTTGAGAGCGGTGAAATAATAATACCGGTGGAGAGTGGTAAACTGCAGAAAGGACACCGGCCCTTTAAGAGAAGCTGTACACTGCTGGAAGCTGGGCTGGAAGCAGGTGATTGTTGTAACTGTAAACAGGTGAGTCCAGAATGGATCGGAGAGTCAGGCTACACCGCAGATGGAATGCTGGTGCGGGTCTCTATAGCAGAAGTCTGGAGACAGGAGCTGGAACCTGGAAGACAACCACAGGAGAGAGACAAACTGGAACTAGGTTAGACAACCAAAGCACTGACGCCTTCCTTGCTCAGGCACAGCTTACTTATACCTGCAGCAAGGAAGGGGTTGGCTAGGCAATTATGCAAATCAACAATACAGACAGCAGATTGGTGGAAATGCTCAGATGACAAAATCCAAGATGGCTGCGCCCATGCAGACACTTGGAGGGAAGTTTGGTTTGTAATCCATGTGAGAATTGAAACAGTAATGGCGACGCCGGCCACAGGAGACAGGAGACGCCAGACTGACAAGCGCACATTTAACCACGCGGGCACAGCGGAGGCCGCGGCTGATGAAATCACCACTCTGACATTCTGCATGTGGAAACTCAGGAACAGCGGGATCCGGTCCTGGAACGCTGAGCCAGCCTTAGGAGGCATCTGAAGGGTAAGTAATGGCGTCCAGATACCCGGATCGTGACAGCACCCCCCCCTTTAGGAGTGGCCCCAGGACACTTCTTAGGCTTTAAAGGAAACTTTGCGTGGAAATTTCGGACCAAGGCAGGAGCATGGACGTCTGAGGCATTGGTCCAAGAGCGTTCTTCAGGACCATAGCCCTTCCAGTCAATGAGGTATTGTAACTGACCGTAACGGAAACGTGAGTCCAAAATCTTGGCCACCTCATACTCGACTCCCCGTTGAGTCTGAACTTTGGGAGCTGGAGGAAGTGCGGAATGAAACCGATTCAGAATCAGCAGTTTTAACAAAGAAACATGAAATGTCCTGGGTATTTTCAAGAAGAATGGTAACTGTAACCTGTAGGCAACAGGATTGATGACTTGTTCAATCTTGAAGGGTCCGATGTAGCGAGGTGCAAATTTCATGCTGGGAACTCTCAACCTCAAATTCTTCGTGGACAGCCACACACGATCACCCACCTTGAGGGCAGGAACCGCTCTACGCTTTCTATCGGCAAACTTCTTATACCTGAATGAGGCTTTAAGCAGGGCTGCGCGGACGTTCCTCCAGTTATTTGAAAACTGACGCAAGGTGACATCCACTGCTGGAACAGAAGTTGCGGGAAGCGGTTGGAATTCTGGGACTTTAGGGTGGAATCCATAATTAATGAAGAATGGTGTAGAAGAAGATGAGGAATGGTATTGATTGTTGTGGCTGAACTCGGCCCAAGGAAGGAGTTGAACCCAGTCATCTTGAGAGGAAGACACATATATACGGAGGAAGGCCTCCAAGTCCTGATTCACCCTCTCGGTTTGACCATTGGTCTGAGGATGGTAAGCCGTGGAAAACTTTAACTTGACTTGGAGGGCTTGACACAAACTTCGCCAAAATTTGGCTACAAATTGTACTCCACGATCCGAGATGATCTCTTCAGGAAGACCGTGAAGTCGGAAGATCTCTTGTATAAACACTTGAGCCAACTTGGAAGCTGACGGAAGACCGGTGAGAGGGATGAAATGTGCCATCTTGGTGAACCGGTCAACTACCACCCAGATGGTATTAAACTTGTTGCAGATAGGTAGATCGGAAACAAAGTCCATCGACAAATGGGTCCAAGGTCGACGGGGAACAGATAATGGAACCAGTTGCCCCGCAGGCGACTGGCGGGAGACTTTGTGTTGGGCACACTTTGGGCAGGAGGCAATAAATTCCATAACGTCCTTCTTCAGAGTTGGCCACCAGTAGGACCTAGAAATAAATTCAAGGGTTTTCTGAATGCCTGTATGTCCAGCAAAACGGGAAGCATGGGCCCAATGCATGAGCTTCTTCCTTAGAACTGGCTTAACAAAACTTTTCCCTGGTGGAGGCGTAGAGTCCATCCCTACCGTGGAGAATGCCAACGGATTAATAATAGGATGCTTGTCTGCAGACTCGGACTCATTTTCTTGCTCCCATGAGCGGGAAAGGGCATCGGCCTTACGATTCTGAGAACCCGGACAGAACTGGAGTTTAAAGTCAAACCTAGAGAAGAAAAGTGCCCATCTGGCCTGACGAGGATTCAGACATTGTGCGCCTTTGAGATATAAAAGATTTTTGTGGTCGGTAAGAATGGTGATTGAGTGGGAAGCTCCCTCCAACAGGTATCTCCACTCCTCCAGAGCGAGCTTGATGGCTAGCAACTCCTGATCGCCAATGGCATAGTTGCGCTCAGCTGGGGAGTACTTCCGGGAGAAGAAACTGCAAGGATGTAGATGTCCATCTTTGGCCCTCTGGGATAACACTGCTCCTACTCCAACGGAGGAGGCATCTACCTCTAAGATAAAAGGAGAGTCGGTGTCGGGCTGTTTCAGAACTGGTGCAGAGATGAACCGTTGCTTCAGAAGGTGAAAGGCCTGTGTAGCTTCCTCGGACCACTTGGACGGATTAGCACCTTTCTTGGTTAATGCAGTGATAGGCGCCACAATGGTGGAAAAGTCTTGTATAAATTTTCTATAATAATTGGCGAACCCTAAGAACCTCTGGACCCCTTTGAGGCTTAAGGGTATAGGCCAATTCTGGATTGCTTGGAGTTTCTCAGGATCCATCTCTAGTCCGGAACCGGGCACAATGTAACCTAGAAACGGAATGGTTTTAACTTCAAACACACACTTCTCCAATTTACAATAGAGGTGATTGACACGGAGACGGGAAAGAACCTCTTTTACCCAGAAACGATGATCTTCGAGATAATTAGCAAAGATGAGGATGTCGTCTAGATAAACCACGACATGGCGGTACAAGATGTCCCTGAAAATCTCATTCACGAAGTGCTGGAAGACTGCTGGAGCATTGCTCAATCCGAAGGGCATGACGAGGTACTCATAATGTCCGTCACGGGTGTTAAAGGCGGTCTTCCACTCGTCACCCTCACGGATTCGGATGAGATTGTAGGCACCCCTCAAGTCCAGCTTTGTGAAAATAGTTGCACCACTAACTCTATCAAAGAGCTCGGTAATCAGGGGTAAAGGGTATCGGTTCTTGACGGTAATGTCGTTCAGACCTCTGTAGTCGATGCACGAACGCAGACCACCGTCTTTCTTCTTAACGAAGAAGAAGCCTGCGCCGGCTGGAGAAGAAGATGGATGGATGAAACCCTTCGCCAGGTTCTCTTTGATGTACTCTTCCATGGAGTGTGTGTCAGGCAGAGACAACGGATAAGTTCGACCTCGCGGTGGAACCTTCCCTGGAATGAGGTCGATTGGGCAGTCCCATTCTCTATGAGGAGGAAGGATATCAGCAGAGGCTTTACTGAACACGTCCGTGAAGTCTTGATATGGAGGAGGCGGAACATCAGATGACCTGGGGAAGGAAGAACAAACAGGAAGAACTTTGGCTAAACAAGTCTCAGCACAGGAGGGACCCCATGCCAGTATTTGCGTAGTCGTCCAGTCAATTGATGGGTTGTGGAGACGGAGCCATGGAACGCCTAAAACCACTGGATGTGTGGCTCTTGGAATCACTAAAAAAGAAATATACTCAGAATGAAGAACTCCCACTCTCAGACGAACTGGAAGAGTCCTTAAGGAAATGACTGCGTCAAACATCTTGCTGCCATCCACGGCAGTCAAAGAGATGGACGAGGACAGTCTCTCGGTGGGTAGGGACCACCGTTTAACATAAGCTTCGGTTATGAAATTCCCAGCTGCTCCGGAATCAAGGAGGGCAATGACGTTCCTGTAACGTTGAGCAACTTGGAGCGACACTGGGAGGTTACAGTCATGAGGAGATGGAGAGGAGATCATTACTCCTAGCCGGCCCTCTCCTTGGCGAGCTAGGATCTGGAGTTTCCCGGACGTTTGGGACAGGCATTGATAGTGTGCGACGGAGCTGCACAGTAGAGACCGAGAGACTCAGAGAGACGTCTTCGGCGCTCAGCGGGAGATAGACGAGAACGACTAATTTGCATAGGCTCATCCTTGGATGGAGATGGTTGACGAGGAGGAGGAGCAGAAGATTTAGGAGTAGATGATCTTCCTCGCTCAGTTGCTCTCTCTCTGAAACGTAGATCAACCTTCGTGCAAAGAGAAATTAGCTCATCCAACTTAGAGGGCAAGTCTCTGGTAGCTAACTCATCCTTGATGCGTTCTGATAAGCCATGCCAGAATGCAGCATACAGGGCCTCGTCGTTCCATGCCAGTTCGGATGCCAGGATTTTAAACTGTATAAGATACTGTCCCACAGTACGTGTTCCCTGGCGTAAACGGAGAATCTCAGATGAAGCAGATGTTATCCGGCCTGGCTCGTCGAAGATGCGCCTGAATGTAGCTACAAAGTCAGTATAGGAGGATAGCAGGGGATCAGACTTCTCCCATAAAGGTGATGCCCAGTCAAGGGCTGAGCCACTGAGAAGGGAGATGATATAGGCAATTTTGGTACGGTCACTGAAGAAATTGCCAGGTAGAAGCTCAAAGTGGATTTCACATTGATTGAGAAATCCCCTGCAGAACCTTGGAGATCCATCAAATTTTGCTGGCGTTGGAAGATGAAGATGTGGACTGGAAATGGGTAAGGTGGGTGGGGTTACAGCTGGTGTCACTGTAGTGGACGCACCGGACGTGCCAGGTCCACGGAGGGTCGTTTGAATCCCATCCAGCCGTGTAGAGAGATCCTGGAGACAGCGGATGATGTGGCCCTGTGCAGCCTCCTGATGTTCAAGTCGGGCTGCCAGTTCTTGCATTGGCCTGGCCGCTTGATCCTGGTCTCTGGCTGGATTCATTAGGTCAGTGCTTACTGTCACAACTGAGGGCCTGAGCTGACGGGAGGCAGCCTCAGTTGTAGGGGCTGAGATGTAACGGAACCTGGGAGGTTGTATCAGACCCCTAGACATGTAAGTAACATGTAGAATAACTGCCCGAAGGCGTGACCATGACAACCAGGATAAAAGTCAATGATGTTTATTATGACAAACTCCGTAACACAGCAGCAGTAAAGGAAACATAAAAGTCAACAGAGGATAAATACAATTCCTGGGTACTACAGGGTGGCAAGGGCCACAGGCACTGGTAGGGTGAGACAGTTCTTATAATCTTCTAGTTGGAAAGTCCTTACCAGACCTGACTGTAGCAATGGAGAGAACCCAGGATCGTACCAGCTGGTGTTCCAGGAAAGGCTGGGTTGCTGAAGATAAAACGGCTGCTGTGGATACTGGCTGGAACCAGACTGTTGTTGGTACGGAGTGGATACTGGCTGGAACCAGTTAAATAATAAACGAACTTGAGAGCGATGAAATAATAATGAAGTTTGGAGTTTGAGAGCGGTGAAATAATAATACCGGTGGAGAGTGGTAAACTGCAGAAAGGACACCGGCCCTTTAAGAGAAGCTGTACACTGCTGGAAGCTGGGCTGGAAGCAGGTGATTGATGAAGTTTGGAGTTTGAGAGCGGTGAAATAATAATACCGGTGGAGAGTGGTAAACTGCAGAAAGGACACCGGCCCTTTAAGAGAAGCTGTACACTGCTGGAAGCTGGGCTGGAAGCAGGTGATTGTTGTAACTGGAAACAGGTGAGTCCAGAATGGATCGGAGAGTCAGGCTACACCGCAGATGGAATGCTGGTGCGGGTCTCTATAGCAGATGTCTGGAGACAGGAGCTGGAACCTGGAAGACAACCACAGGAGAGAGACAAACTGGAACTAGGTTAGACAACCAAAGCACTGACGCCTTCCTTGCTCAGGCACAGCTTACTTATACCTGCAGCAAGGAAGGGGTTGGCTAGGCAATTATGCAAATCAACAATACAGACAGCAGATTGGTGGAAATGCTCAGATGACAAAATCCAAGATGGCTGCGCCCATGCAGACACTTGGAGGGAAGTTTGGTTTGTAATCCATGTGAGAATTGAAACAGTAATGGCGACGCCGGCCACAGGAGACAGGAGACGCCAGACTGACAAGCGCACATTTAACCACGCGGGCACAGCGGAGGCCGCGGCTGATGAAATCACCACTCTGACATTCTGCATGTGGAAACTCAGGAACAGCGGGATCCGGTCCTGGAACGCTGAGCCAGCCTTAGGAGGCATCTGAAGGGTAAGTAATGGCGTCCAGATACCCGGATCGTGACACCCCTCCTCACAGATTATTAATTCGTCCCAACTGGAATCCACCATCTCAGGTCCCTGTGTACTTTGTGGAGGCAATTGCTGCTGGTGAATGTCTCCATGGAGGAATTGATTATAATTAATTTTGATGAACATCATCTTCTCCACATTTTCTGGAAATAACCTCATACGCCGATTGCTGACAAGGTGAGCGGCTGCACTAAACACTCTTTCGGAGTACACACTGGAGGGAGGGCAACTTAGGTAGAATAAAGCCAGTTTGTGCAAGGGCCTCCAAATTGCCTCTTTTTCCTGCCAGTATACGTACGGACTGTCTGACGTGCCTACTTGGATGTGGTCACTCATATAATCCTCCACCATTCTTTCAATGGTGATAGAATCATACGAAGTGACAGTAGACGACATGTCAGTAATCGTTGGCAGGTCCTTCAGTCCGGACCAGATGTCAGCACTCGCTCCAGACTGTCCTGCATCACCGCCAGCGGGTGGGCTCGGAATTCTTAGCCTTTTCCTCGCGCCCCCAGTTGCGGGAGAATGTGAAGGAGATGTTGACGGGTCACGTTCCGCTTGACTTGACAGTTTTCTCACCAGCAGGTCTTTGAACCTCTGCAGACTTGTGTCTGCCAGAAAGAGAGATACAACGTAGGTTTTAAATCTAGGATCGAGCACGGTGGCCAAAATGAAGTGCTCTGATTTCAACAGATTGACCACCCGTGAATCCTGGTTAAGCGAATTAAGGGCTCCATCCACAAGTCCCACATGCCTAGCGGAATCGCTCTGTTTTAGCTCCTCCTTCAATTTTTCCAGCTTCTTCTGCAAAAGCCTGATGAGGGGAATGACCTGACTCAGGCTGGCAGTGTCTGAACTGACTTCACGTGTGGCAAGTTTAAAGGGTTGCAGAACCTTGCACAACGTTGAAATCATTCTCCACTGCGCTTGAGTCAGGTGCATTCCCCCTCCTTTGCCTATATCGTGGGCAGATGTATAGGCTTGAATGGCCTTTTGCTGCTCCTCCATCCTCTAAAGCATATAGAGGGTTGAATTCCACCTCGTTACCACCTCTTGCTTCAGATGATGGCAGGGCAGGTTCAGGAATGTTTGGTGGTGCTCCAGTCTTCTGTACGCGGTGGCTGGATGCCGAAAGTGGCCCGCAATTCTTCGGGCCACCGACAGCATCTCTTGCACGCCCCTGTCGTTTTTTAAATAATTCTGCACCACCAAATTCAATGTATGTGCAAAACATGGGACATGCTGGAATTTGCCCAGATGTAATGCACGCACAATATTGCTGGCGTTGTCCGATGTCACAAATCCCCAGGAGAGTCCAATTGGGGTAAGCCATTCTGCGATGATGTTCCTCAGTTTCCGTAAGAGGTTGTCAACTGTGTGCCTCTTCTTGATAAAAGCGTAGCCTGCCTAGGAACGAGTTGGGATTTGCGAGATGCTGCTACTGGTGCCGCCGCTGCTGTTCTTGCTGCGGGAGGCAATACATCTACCCAGTGGGCTGTCACAGTCATATAGTCCTGAGTCTGCCCGGCTCCACTTGTCCACATGTCCGTGGTTAAGTGGACATTGGGTACAACTGCATTTTTTAGGACACTGGTGAGTCTTTTTCTGAGGTCTGTGTACATTTTCGGTATCGCCTGCCTAGAGAAATGGAACCTAGATGGTATTTGGTACCGGGGACACAGTACCTCAATCAAGTCTCTAGTTGGCTCTGAATTAACGGTGGATACCGGAACCATGTTTCTCACCGCCCAGGCTGCCAAGGCCTGAGTTATCTGCTTTGCAGCAGGATGACTGCTGTGATATTTCATCTTCCTCGCAAAGGACTGTTGGAGAGTCAATTGCTTACTGGAAGTAGTACAAGTGGTCTTCCGACTTCCCCTCTGGGATGACGATCGACTCCCAGCAGCTACAACAGCAGCGCCAGCAGCAGTAGGCGTTACACTCAAGGATGCATCGGAGGAATCCCAGGCAGGAGAGGACTCGTCAGACTTGCCAGTGACATAGCCTGCAGGACTATTGGCTTTCCTGGGTAAGGAGGAAATTGACACTGAGGGAGTTGGTGGTGTGGTTTGTAGGAGCTTGGTTACAAGAGGAAGGGATTTAGTGGTCAGTGGACTGCTTCCGCTGTCACCCAAAGTTTTTGAACTTGTCACTGACTTATGATGAATGCGCTGCAGGTGACGTATAAGGGAGGATGTTCCAAGGTGGTTAACGTCCTTACCCCTACTTATTACAGCTTGACAAAGGCAACACACGGCTTGACACCTGTTGTCTGCATTTGTGTTGAAATAATTCCACACCGAAGAGCTGATTTTTTTTGTATTTTGACCAGGCATGTTAATGGCCATATTCGTCCCACGGACAACAGGTGTCTCCCCGGGTTCCTGACTTAAACAAACCACCTCACCATCAGAATCCTCCTTGTCAATTTCCTCCCCAGTGCCAGCAACACCCATATCCTCATCCTGGTGTACTTCAACAGTGACATCTTCAATTTGACTATCAGGAACTGGACTGCGGGTGCTCCTTCCAGCACTTGCAGGGGGCGTGCAAATGGTGGAATGCGCAAGCTCTTCCCGTCCAGTGTTGGGAAGGTCAGGCATCGCAACCGACACAATTGGACTCTCCTTGGGGATTTGTGATTTAGAAGAACGCACAGTTCTTTGCTGTGCTTTTGCCAGCTTAAGTCTTTTCATTTTTCTAGCGAGAGGATGAGTGCTTCCATCCTCATGTGAAGCTGAACCACTAGCCATGAACATAGGCCAGGGCCTCAGCCGTTCCTTGCCACTCCGTGTCGTAAATGGCATATTGGCAAGTTTACGCTTCTCCTCAGACGCTTTTAATTTTGATTTTTGGGTCATTTTACTGAACTTTTGTTTTTTGGATTTTACATGCTCTCTACCATGACATTGGGCATCGGCCTTGGCAGACGACGTTGATGGCATTTCATCGTCTCGGCCATGACTAGTGGCAGCAGCTTCAGCACGAGGTGGAAGTGGATCTTGATCTTTCCCTATTTTAACCTCCACATTTTTGTTCTCCATTTTTTTATGTTTTTGAATTATATGCCAGTAACTATCAATAGCAATGGCCTACTACTATATATACTGCGCACAACTGAAATGCACCACAGGTATGGATGGATAGTATACTTGACGACACAGAGGTAGGTAGAGCAGTGGCCTTCCGTACCGTACTGCTATATATACTGGTGGTCACTGTCAGCAATCTGCAAAACTAAAATGCACCACAGGTATAGAATGTAGATGGATAGTATACTTAATGACGACACAGAGGTAGGTACAGCAGTGGCCTTCCGTACTGTACTGCTATATATAGTATACTGGTGGTCACTGTGTCAGCAAACTGCAAAACTAAAATGCACCACAGGTATAGAATGTAGATGGATAGTATACTTAATGACGACACAGAGGTAGGTACAGCAGTGGCCTTCCGTACTGCTATATATAGTATACTGGTGGTCACTGTGTCAGCAAACTGCAAAACTAAAATGCACCACAGGTATAGAATGTAGATGGATAGTATACTTAATGACGACACAGAGGTAGGTACAGCAGTGGCCTTCCGTACTGTACTGCTATATATAGTATACTGGTGGTCACTGTGTCAGCAAACTGCAAAACTAAAATGCACCACAGGTATAGAATGTAGATGGATAGTATACTTAATGATGACACAGAGGTAGGTACAGCAGTGGCCTTCCGTACTGCTATATATAGTATACTGGTGGTCACTGTGTCAGCAAACTGCAAAACTAAAATGCACCACAGGTATAGAATGTAGATGGATAGTATACTTAATGACGACACAGAGGTAGGTACAGCAGTGGCCTTCCGTACCGTACTGCTATATATACTGGTGGTCACTGTGTCAGCAAACTGCACAACTGAAATGCACCACAGGTATAGAATCTAGATGGATAGTATACTTAATGATGACACAGAGGTAGGTACAGCAGTGGCCTGCTGTACCGTAATGCTATATATTATATACTGGTGGTCACTGGTCAGCAAAACTCTGCACTGTACTCCTCCTATATAATATTATACTGGTGGTCCCCAGTCCCCACAATAAAGCAGCACACTGAGCACAGATATGGAGTGTTTTTCAGGCAGACAACGTATACTGGTGGTCACTGTCAGCAAAACTCTGCACTGTACTCCTGCTATATAATACAGCTGCTCCCCAGTCCCCACAATTAAGCAGTGTGAGCACAGATATATGCAGCACACTGAGCACAGATATGGAGCGTTTTTTTCAGGCAGAGAACGGATAACTGGTGGTCACTGATCAGCAAAACTCTGCACTGTACTCCTCCTATATTATACAGCTGCTCCCCAGCCCTCCCCACAATTAAGCAATAGTGCACAATCAAGTTCAACAATAACGGAGAGGACGCCAGCCACGTCCTCTCCCTAACATTTCCAATGCACGAGTGAAAATGGCGGCGACGCGCGGCTGCTTATATAGAATCCGAATCTCGCGAGAATCCGACAGCGGGATGATGACGTTCGGGTGCGCTCGGGTTAACCGAGCCATACGGGAGAATCCGAGTATGCCTCGGACCCGTGTAAAATGGGTGAAGTTCGGGGGGGTTCGGTTTCAGAGAAACCGAACCCGCTCATCACTAATATCTATATATTTTGAAATAATATCTATGTAAATCGTAACAATAACAATTAAATGCATAAATATACAAATAAATAAATAATATTAAAATAAATATTTATTAAAAGCAATGCCACTTTGGTCCTGTGCTAGACTAGAACCCAGGCACTGTTACACACTATACCTTGATGTTAGTGTGTTGAGCCACAGCTATCTGTGTCAGACAACATGAATTTTCATTAATATTTAAAGGTATCCTATATTAAACATTGGTTATACTGATGCCTTTTTGTGTACACAAATTACACATTGATACTTTTGTTTGAAATATAAGATGTATGATATTATGTATAGAATTTTAAGATGATTATATCTCTGTTGTGAAAAACCAGTACTAATCACAGTATTATGCTGTTTATTGTGATTTGAATGAAACATTGTTGAGTACTGATTCTAATCATGATTATACACCTGAAAATAAGAATTTACTTACCGATAATTCTATTTCTCGGAGTCCGTAGTGGATGCTGGGGTTCCTGAAAGGACCATGGGGAATAGCGGCTCCGCAGGAGACAGGGCACAAAAAGTAAAGCTTTTCCAGATCAGGTGGTGTGCACTGGCTCCTCCCCCTATGACCCTCCTCCAGACTCCAGTTAGGTACTGTGCCCGGACGAGCGTACACAATAAGGGAGGATTTTGAATCCCGGGTAAGACTCATACCAGCCACACCAATCACACCGTACAACTTGTGATCTAAACCCAGTTAACAGTATGATAACAGAGGAGCCTCTGAAAGATGGCTCCCTAAACAATAACCCGAATTAGTTAACAATAACTATGTACAAGTATTGCAGATAATCCGCACTTGGGATGGGCGCCCAGCATCCACTACGGACTCCGAGAAATAGAATTATCGGTAAGTAAATTCTTATTTTCTCTATCGTCCTAGTGGATGCTGGGGTTCCTGAAAGGACCATGGGGATTATACCAAAGCTCCCAAACGGGCGGGAGAGTGCGGATGACTCTGCAGCACCGAATGAGAGAACTCCAGGTCCTCCTTTGCCAGGGTATCAAATTTGTAGAATTTTACAAACGTGTTCTCCCCTGACCACGTAGCTGCTCGGCAGAGTTGTAATGCCGAGACCCCTCGGGCAGCCGCCCAAGATGAGCCCACCTTCCTTGTGGAATGGGCCTTAACAGATTTAGGCTGTGGCAGGCCTGCCACAGAATGTGCAAGTTGAATTGTGTTACAAATCCAACGAGCAATCGACTGCTTAGAAGCAGGCGCACCCAACTTGTTGGGTGCATACAGTATAAACAGCGAGTCAGATTTTCTGACTCCAGCCGTCCTTGAAATGTATATTTTTAAAGCTCTGACAACGTCCAACAACTTGGAGTCCTCCAAGTCGCTTGTAGCCGCAGGCACTACAATAGGCTGGTTCAGGTGAAACGCTGATACCACCTTAGGGAGAAAATGCGGACGCGTCCGCAGCTCTGCCCTATCCGAATGGAAAATTAAATAAGGGCTTTTATAAGATAAAGCCGCCAGTTCAGATACTCTCCTGGCGGACGCCAGGGCCAGTAACATAGTCACTTTCCATGTGAGATATTTCAAATCCACATTTTTTAGTGGTTCAAACCAATGGGATTTGAGGAAATCTAAAACTACATTTAGATCCCACGGTGCCACCGGAGGCACCACAGGAGGCTGTATATGCAGTACTCCTTTGACAAAAGTCTGGACCTCAGGAACTGAGGCCAATTCTTTTTGGAAGAATATTGACAGGGCCGAAATTTGAACCTTAATAGATCCCAATTTGAGACCCATAGACAATCCTGATTGCAGGAAATGTAGGAAACGACCCAGTTGAAATTCCTCCGTCGGAGCACTCCGATCCTCGCACCACGCAACATATTTCCGCCAAATGCGGTGATAATGCTTCGCGGTGACTTCCTTTCTTGCCTTAATCAAGGTAGGAATGACTTCTTCTGGAATGCCTTTTCCTTTTAGGATCTGGCGTTCAACCGCCATGCCGTCAAACGCAGCCGCGGTAAGTCTTGGAATAGACACGGTCCCTGCTGAAGCAGGTCCTGTCTTAGAGGTAGAGGCCACGGATCGTCCGTGACCATCTCTTGAAGTTCCGGGTACCAAGACCTTTTTGGCCAATCCGGAGCCACTAGTATCGTTCTTACTCCGCTTTGCCGTATGATTCTCAATACCTTTGGTATGAGAGGCAGAGGAGGAAACACATACACCGACTGGTACACCCAAGGTGTTACCAGCGCGTCCACAGCTATTGCCTGCGGATCTCTTGACCTGGCGCAATACCTGTCCAGTTTTTTGTTGAGGCGAGACGCCATCATGTCCACCATTGGTCTTTCCCAACGGTTTATTAGCATGTGGAAAACTTCTGGATGAAGTCCCCACTCTCCCGGGTGAAGATCGTGTCTGCTGAGGAAGTCTGCTTCCCAGTTGTCCACTCCCGGGATGAACACTGCTGACAGTGCTATCACGTGATTCTCCGCCCAGCGAAGGATCCTGGCAGCTTCTGCCATTGCACTCCTGCTTCTTGTGCCGCCCTGTCTGTTTACATGGGCGACTGCCGTGATGTTGTCCGACTGGATCAACACCGGTCTTCCTTGAAGCAGAGGTTCCGCCTGGCTTAGAGCATTGTAGATTGCTCTTAGTTCCAGAATGTTTATGTGAAGAGACTTTTCCAGGCTCGACCACACTCCCTGGAAGTTTCTTCCTTGTGTGACTGCTCCCCAGCCTCTCAGGCTGGCGTCCGTGGTCACCAGGATCCAATCCTGTATGCCGAATCTGCGGCCCTCCAATAGATGAGCCCTCTACAACCACCACAGAAGAGATACCCTTGTCCTTGGAGACAGGGTTATCCGCAGGTGCATCTGAAGATGCGTGCATTGATGTACAGACACCTTTCCTGGTTTTAGGAGATTCCTGACCAGGTCGGATAACTCCTTGGCTTTTTCCTCGGGAAGAAAAACCTTTTTCTGAACCGTGTCCAGAATCATCCCTAGGAACAGCAGACGAGTTGTCGGCATTAATTGGGATTTTGGAATATTCAGAATCCATCCGTGCTGCTTTAGCACCTCTTGAGATATTGCTAATCCCATCTCTAGCTGTTCTCTGGACCTTGCCCTTATTAGGAGATCGTCCAAGTATGGGATAATTAATACGCCTTTTCTTCGAAGAAGAATCATCATCTCGGCCATTACCTTTGTAAAGACCCGAGGTGCCGTGGACAAACCAAACGGCAGCGTCTGAAACTGATAGTGACAGTTTTGTACAACGAACCTGAGGTACCCCTGGTGTGAGGGGTAAATTGGAACGTGGAGATACGCATCCTTGATGTCCAAGGATACCATAAAGTCCCCTTCTTCCAGGTTCGCTATCACTGCTCTGAGTGACTCCATCTTGAACTTGAACTTCTTTATGTACAGGTTCAAGGACTTCAGATTTAGAATAGGCCTTACCGAGCCATCCGGCTTCGGTACCACAAATAGAGTGGAATAATACCCCTTCCCTTGTTGTAGAAGAGGTACCTTGACTATCACCTGCTGAGAGTACAGCTTGTGAATGGCTTCCAAAACCGTCTCCCTTTCGGAAGGGGACGTTGGTAAAGCAGACTTCAGGAAACGGCGAGGTGGATCTGTCTCTAATTCCAACCTGTACCCCTGAGATATTATCTGCAGGATCCAGGGATCTACCTGCGAGTGAGCCCACTGCGCGCTGTAATTTTTGAGACGACCTCCCACCGTCCCCGAGTCCGCTTGATAAGCCCCAGCGTCATGCTGAGGCTTTTGTAGAAGCCGGGGAGGGCTTCTGTTCCTGGGAAGGAGCTGCCTGTTGCTGTTTCTTCCCTCGACCTCTGCCTCGTGGCAGATATGAATAGCCCTTTGCTCTCTTATTTTTAAAGGAACGAAAGGGCTGCGGTTGAAAAGTCGGTGCCTTTTTCTGTTGGGGAGTGACTTGAGGTAGAAAGGTGGATTTCCCGGCTGTAGCCGTGGCCACCAAATCTGATAGACCGACTCCAAATAACTCCTCCCCTTTATACGGCAAAACTTCCATATGCCGTTTTGAATCCGCATCGCCTGTCCACTGTCGCGTCCATAAAGCTCTTCTGGCCGAAATGGACATAGCACTTACCCGTGATGCCAGTGTGCAGATATCCCTCTGTGCATCACGCATATAAAGAAATGCATCCTTTATTTGTTCTAACGACAGTAAAATATTGTCCCTGTCCAGGGTATCAATATTTTCAATCAGGGACTCTGACCAAACTACCCCAGCACTGCACATCCAGGCAGTCGCTATAGCTGGTCGTAGTATAACACCTGCATGTGTGTATATACTTTTTTGGATATTTTCCATCCTCCTATCTGATGGATCTTTAAGTGCGGCCGTCTCAGGAGAAGGTAACGCCACTTGTTTTGATAAGCGTGTTAGCGCCTTGTCCACCCTAGGAGGTGTTTCCCAGCGCTCCCTAACCTCTGGCGGGAAAGGGTATAATGCCAATAATTTCTTTGAAATTATCAGCTTTTTATCAGGGCCAACCCACGCTTCATCACACACGTCATTTAATTCTTCTGATTCAGGAAAAACTATAGGTAGTTTTTTCACACCCCACATAATACCCTGTTTAGTGGTACCTGTAGTATCAGCTAAATGTAACGCCTCCTTCATTGCCAAAATCATATAACGTGTGGCCCTACTGGAAAATACGGTTGATTCGTCACCGTCACCACTGGAATCAGTGCCTGTGTCTGGGTCTGTGTCGACCGACTGAGGCAAAGGGCTTTTTACAGCCCCTGACGGTGTTTGAGGCGCCTGGACAGGCACTAATTGATTGTCCGGCCGCCTCATGTCGTCAAACGACTGCTTTAGCGTGTTGACACTATCCCGTAATTCCATAAATAAAGGCATCCATTCTGGTGTCGACCCCCTAGGAGGTGACATCCCCATATTTGGCAATTGCTCCGCCTCCACACCAATATCGTCCTCATACATGTCGACACACACGTACCGACACACAGCAGACACACAGGGAATGCTCTAAACGAAGACAGGACCCACTAGCCCTTTGGGGAGACAGAGGGAGAGTCTGCCAGCACACACCAAAAAGTGCTATATATGACAGGGATAGCCTTATAATAAGTGCTCCCTTATAGCTGCTTTATATATATCAAGATATTGCCATTAAATTTGCCCCCCCTCTCTGTTTTACCCTGTTTCTGTAGTGCAGTGCAGGGGAGAGACCTGGGAGCCGTCCTGACCAGCGGAGCTGTGAGAGGAAATGGCGCCGTGTGCTGAGGAGATAGGCCCCGCCCCTTTTTCGGCGGGCTCGTCTCCAGCTATTTTGTGAATACAGGCAGGGGTTAAATATCTCCATATAGCCTCTGGGGGCTATATGTGAGGTATTTTTAGCCTTTATATAGGTTTACATTTGCCTCCCAGGGCGCCCCCCCCAGCGCCCTGCACCCTCAGTGACTGCGTGTGAAGTGTGCTGAGAGGAAAATGGCGCACAGCTGCAGTGCTGTGCGCTACCTTTAGAAGACTGCAGGAGTCTTCAGCCGCCGATTCTGGACCTCTTCTTACTTCAGCATCTGCAAGGGGGCCGGCGGCGCGGCTCCGGTGACCATCCAGGCTGTACCTGTGATCGTCCCTCTGGAGCTGATGTCCAGTAGCCAAGAAGCCAATCCATCCTGCACGCAGGTGAGTTCACTTCTTCTCCCCTCTGTCCCTCGTTGCAGTGATCCTGTTGCCAGCAGGAATCACTGTAAAATAAAAAACCTAAGCTAAACTTTCTCTAAGCAGCTCTTTATGAGAGCCACCTAGAATTGCACCCTTCTCGGCCGGGCACAAAAATCTAACTGGAGTCTGGAGGAGGGTCATAGGGGGAGGAGCCAGTGCACACCACCTGATCTGGAAAAGCTTTACTTTTTGTGCCCTGTCTCCTGCGGAGCCGCTATTCCCCATGGTCCTTTCAGGAACCCCAGCATCCACTAGGACGATAGAGAAATTGATAATTAATGGCCCCTGTGGATTGGCCAATTGAGCACTTAAATATTGGACTTGCTTGACACACATCCATACCTTCTGAGGAAACTGCTACAAGGTGACAGCACAGAAACGCGTCAAGGAGCACTCCTGTGGAGCCGCACGCAGCTTATTCGGTACCCACTAACATCGCCAGCCAGTAGCCGCTCTCTCCCCCTCTCACGTCTGCATAGAGAGCTGCGCTATCAGTTCACCATTGGAATCACGGTCAGCTAAAGCCCGGTCTTGGTTGGAGGCCGTGGACAGTGATTTTTTCAAACCAACTTATACCTACCTCCAGTGCTTTGCCTCACCTGGTGCATACCACCTATCACCGCTGTCCTGCTCAATTGGGAGTTCAATCTGCAATCTAATTTGCAGTGTAAAAATAAAGCAGCCAGTATTTACCCTGCACAGAAACAAAATAACCCACCCAAATCTAACTCTCTCTGCACATGTTATATCTGCCTCCCCTGCAGTGCTCATGGGCCCTCATTCCGAGTTGTTCGCTCGTTATTTTACTTCGCATCGGTGCGATTAGTCGCAAACTGCGCATGCGCAAGGTTCGCAGTGCGCCTGCGCCAAGTAAATTTGATAAAAAGTTTGGCATTTTACTCATGGCTTAACGAAGAAATCTCTTCGTTCTGGTGATCGGAGTGTGATTGACAGGAAGTGGGTGTTTCTGGGCGGAAACTAGCCGGTTTATGGGTGTGTGCGAAAAAACGCAGCCGTTTCTGGGAAAAATGCAGGAGTGTCTGAAGAAACGGGGGAGTGTCTTGGCGAACGCTGGGTGTGTTTGTGACGTCAAACCAGGAAAGAAACTGACTGAACTGATCGCAGTGGCAGAGTAAGTCTCCAGCTACTCAGAAACTGCTAAGAAATTTCTATTCGCAATTCTGCTAATCTTTCGTTCGCAATTCTGCTATGCTAAAATACACTCCCAGTAGGCGGCGGCTTAGCGTGTGCAAAGCTGCTAAAAGCAGCTAGCGAGCGAACAACTCGGAATGAGGGCCATGGTTTTGCCCAATTGCTAAAAAAAATCCTGCTACGATCAACTTGGAATTACCCCCTATATATCTAACTCCAGCTGGTTATATACATTTATGGGACCTTGATTATTCCACAGTAGAACTAATTCCGGATATAAAGAACTGTGTTCAACTCTCTATAGGAGGTGTCAGGCAAATGACTTTTAATTGTGTATTTGTATGTTTTTTATTATATATGTAGATTAAATATATTATTGTCTTTTCAATTGTATCTGCGCTCCCATTCTTTTCTCTATTTACAGTATGGCCACTATTAATATTAAGTCCAAGTACTGTATGTTACTATTTCAAAAACATTTCTGTGTGAGACAGTACAATTGTTATTGTAATCGTCAGAGCTCCACACATGTGTTATGGACTTTTGTCCACTTTTCCCCCTTACAAAATGAAGCCTGGCAGAACTCTTTGTGACTTGCAGCAGGGAAAGGGTTAAAGACATATACCATGCTGCAACTGGCCCAGGGACACTACTGGCTCATGGTGGTGTACTAAGGGGAAAATGCTGTAAAACCCCTGTTTTGGGGTTTTTTACTGCACTTTCATATGTACTAACCCCCGGCTGCCGTGTTTTCAATGCTATGGGTATCGCCATCTTTTGACCACCAGACGTAGCATCCCACTGCCACGCACCACTCACCCCCCCCCCGGCATACCTGTGTGCAGGCAGCGCAGGTCCCGGAACCCAAACTCTTCCTCCCCAGCAACACAGCCAAGGAGGTCCTTCTGGCTGCAGGGAGGAGGAGGTTGAGCCCGGGACTGACTGCTGCCTGCTTGGCGGTCTGTGAGGTAGCTGGGACCCCAAGGAGGTGACAGAGACCCCCTGCACACCTTCTGCAAGGTATCGCTGAGGGCTTCTGTCACCGCATTGCGATGTTAATAGCATATGTTAGTACATATGCAATTAGCATCGCTGCGGTGGCCGGTTGAGGGATGGTAATGTATTTTAATTTATCCCACCCTCAGTAAGAGTGACATGGGAGGGAGCAGCATGTGTTGGGTCAGTTAACTGCCAGGTTCAAAGACCGTTGGTGTGCTGAGGCGGCCATCTTAAGTTAATTGCTTGCAGTGAGCAGAGACCAGTGGGCTGCGGAGTCCATAGAGTGCCTAAACAGTCCCAAAAGGCACGCTTAGAGTGTCTGAAGGTTGGTCACTGGATTGCAGCAGCTGTAGAGAGAGTGCGGGGAGGAAACTACCAGGAAAGGTCCACGTGAGTGACATAGGCAGAATTGAGATGAGTGACATAGGCAGAATTGAGAGATGGCACCTTTAGGTGGATTGCATCACAGATGGCCAGCCCCTCAGTATTCAGAGTGCCGGGATCTACAGCATCATAGAGGGAGAGAAAGTTAACACTTTATCAGCACACCATTCTCAATGCAGAACTGACGCTAGCACCTGAAAGGGAAATTGGTATCCCCACAACTCTGATCACACTAACAATAGGGTACCATCAGTAATAGAAACATCCCTTATCTAAGCAAGTTACAGTATAATAAACTACTAGACAGTTACATTTATTCAGTTGGACCAGCAGTCCCATTATAAGTTTTAAAGAATTACTGTGAGACAGCCAGATATCCACACACCGTTAGTAGCCGCACTTCTCAGGGCAGACCAGGACTAAGCAGTGTAAATGTGGATACCCAGTTCCTAGTTAACTGGCAACCAGGGCCGCCATCAAGGGGGTGCCCTGTGTACAGTTGTCCCGGGTCCTGTCCACTCTGACAGAGTGAAGGGCCCGGGCTGCTCAAACAGCCAGCCTGTCTCTATTCCCGGCGGCGGCTGCCGCCGGGGGAGCGGACCACTGCTGCAACCACCCCTACATATCCTGGCGGCCGGCAGGTAACACCATTGAGACTGTCTGAGGCCGCCGCCACTCCCTTTCTGCTTAGGCTGCTCCCCTCCATCCACCGCTGCCAGCACTCTGAGTCTCCGACTCCCACCTCCTTAACCCTCGGATGCCCGGCTCCCGCCCCGCCCCCCTGATCCCCCTGCTACCCACCTCCTGCCACTGCCTCCTAATCTCCCAGTTGCCCCGCTCCCCTCCCTGCCTCCTAACCCCCTGGCTGCTTGGATCCCGCCGGTACCTCCTTATCCACCGGCTTCCGCCACAGCCTCCTAATTGGCCGGCTCCCGCCGCTGCCTCCTGATCCCCGGCTGCCAGACTCCCAGCTGTCTGGCTCCCACCTCCTGGTCTCCAGACTGCACAGATTCCGCCCAACACCCTGGCTGGTCAGCTACCGCACGAAGAGGCAGATCCAGCAGGGGAAGCGATAAGGAGCAACTGGTGAGGTGAGAAGAGAGGGGACTGACAGGGGAGAGAGTGCTGGGGCAGGGGCAGAGAGAGAGAGAGAGTATATATGTGGCTGTGTATATATGTGTGTGTGTATTGTATATGTATATATGTAGGTGTGTGTGTGTGTGTGTGTGTGTGTGTGTGTGTATGGCTGTGTGTATATGTATATATGTGTGTGTGTGTGTGTGTGTGTGTGTGTGTGTGTGTGTGTGTGTGTGTGTGTGTGTGTGTAATGTACCTGTAACAGAAATACATAAATTACCTATTAAGGTAAAAGATAATAGGGCAGAGAGATTAGAAACTTCCGGGCATATGGGTGGACACACAGATAGTAGTGGAGCTGGGGTAAGTAAGTAGATCCTGGATATACAGTATGGTTCAGGGGTGGGAATCTTGAATGAAAATAAGAGTATTAAGGGCACTTTAAAGGATAGGAGGCTGGGAGAGCTTTCTAGAGGTTGGGAGTGGGAAGCGGTTATCAGGGGGTGGTGAAGAAACGGTCATTGGTGGACTGGACCGAGGGAGTGAAAGTGCGGGTGAGGGGGGGCACCATCGTCTACATTTCCGGGCGTTTGTTATGAACTTACGCCCCTGCGGATTTGCAAAGGGTGAGTATGTATGTGTTTGTGTGCTTGTGACTCTGAGAAGGGGGCCCGGGGCTGGCTCAGCTGTCATGTCATGATGCTGCAATATACACAGAAAGGGTCAAAGGGATTAAGGGAATGAGAAGAGAACAAAAATGAAGAAGTAGGAATAGGATAAATATGGTAGAGGGAAACATAATGGAAAATAGATCAGACGGTGCAGAAAAAAGGCATAGACATTCAGTAAAAGCAAGAAAAAGGTGAGAATGAGAATGTCTGCCTAGGATATTTATTGTAAAAGTGTGTGTGGGGGGGTGTGTGTGGGGGGGTGGGGGGGAATGCCTATTTTGTCAGACACAGGCCCCACACATTCAGGTGGTAGCCCTGCTGACAACTAATATCTTCTAGCCTCCAACCAGAGAACAGTGACAGGAAACAATTGCCAAAATCTTCAGTCAGCTAAATCTTCAGTAAAAACATTGAGTTTAGAAACTCTCTGATACACAGTGGAAGCATAAACGATGTTGCCAATTGCCTAAGGAAACTAGAAAGTATCAATAGAGAGAGGATAGCAGAGAGGACAACTACTTCTACTCAGAAAGGAGCAACGTAAGCTTCAACCTAGGAGAAAGCTTAGTAGTTCCCATAATTACCCATTTACTGGCTCCATGCATAAGTAGTGTTCCTTACACATAATGTCCCCAGTGTAGTGTTAGATACACATAATGTCCCCAGTATAGTGTCAGATACACATAACGTTCCAGTATAGTGCCAGATACACATAATGCCTCAGTATAGTACCAGTTTCACATAATGCCTCCTGTATAGTATCAGATACATATAACATTCCAGTATAATGCCAGTTACAAATAATGCCCCAGTATTGTTCCTGATACACATAATGTCCCCAATATAGTGGCAATTACACATAATGCTCCCCAGTATAGTGTCAGATACACATAACGTTCCAGTATAGTGCCAGATACACATAATGCCTCAGTATAGTACCAGTTTCACATAATGCCTCCTGTATAGTATCAGATACATATAACATTCCAGTATAATGCCAGTTACACATAATGTCCCCAGTATAGTGCCAGATACACATAATGTCTCCCAGTATAGTGCCAGATACACATAATGCTCCCCAGTATAGTGCCAGATACACATAATGCCCCAGTATAGTACCAGTTACACATAATGCCTCAGTATAGTACCAGTTTCACATAATGCCTCCTGTATAGCATCAGATACATATAACATTCCAGTATAGTGCCAGTTACAAATAATGCCCCAGTATTGTTCCAGATACACATAATATCCCCAATATAGTGGCAATTACACATAATGTCCCCAGTATAGTGCCAGGTACACATAATGTCTCCCAGTATAGTGCCAGATACACATAATGCTCCCCAGTATAGTGCTATACACACATAATGCCACCCATTATAGTGCCAGAAACACATTATGCCCCCAGTATAGTGCCAGATACACATACTGCTCCCAGTATAGTGCCAGATGCACATATTGCCCCCCAGTATAGTGCTGAGATGATTATACCACGCCCATCAGCAGAAACATAACAGGTGGAAAAGGGGGTGAAAAGAATTGAATACCACCCAATGTCCCAGTTTAGTGCCAGATACACATAATGTCTCCAGTATAGTGCCCAATACACATAATGCCACCATTATAGTGCCAGATACACATAATACCCCCTAGTATAGTGCCAGATACACATGATGACTCCCAGTATAGTGCCAGATACATATATTTCCCCGTAGTGCTGCTCACTGCCACTGCTGCTGCCACTGCCAGGCTCTGCTGCTGCCACTGCCAGGCTCTGCTGCTGCTGTGTCCAAGAGGAGAAGAGCACAGCATGCACCTCTCCTGCCCCTCAGTCCAGTCTCCCATTTTCAGCAAGAGCCATCTCAAATATGGCACTGGTTTGTGAGCGAATCAAAGCTTGTGGTCCGCCAACCAATCAGGAGACGTCGCTGCCGCAAGCTTTGATTGGCTGACAGCAGGGAACCACATTAGAAATAGCAAGCCACCATTAAATACCCAGCAGCCCACACAGGCATGCATGTCGAACGTGCCTGGAGCTGGCATTGCATTTTGGAGACACAAATTCTGGAAAAAAAACCTGAATGAACATTAATTCTCCAAAATGCACTAATGACAGTATTTCTGCCAAACTGTGATATGTTATGGGCCCCCAAGGTAAAAGTATTTATAAGTGACTGTACTGTTTCATGAAAAATATTGCTGATACTGAAAACTGTTGTTTTTCTTGTTTTTGGGTATTGCGTCAAATTGGTCATATGTAATTTGTTCTGGTTTAGGAGTGTTTTGTTATAAGAATAGTGTAATACTTACCTGAGTGCAGGGGTGTATCTAGGGGTCCGAGCATCCCAGGCAAAGTAAAGGACTGGCTCATGTGGGGCATTGGAGGGACATATATACACTGCTCAAAAAAATAAAGGGAACACTAAAATAACACATCCTAGATCTGAATGAATGAAATATTCTTATTAAATACTTTGTTCTTTACATATTTGAATGTGCTGACAACAAAATCACACAAAAATTATCAATGGAAATCAAATTTATTAACCCATGGAGGTCTGGATTTGGAGTCACACTCAAAATTAAAGTGGAAAAACACACTACAGGCTGATCCAACTTTGATGTAATGTCCTTAAAACAAGTCAAAATGAGGCTCAGTAGTGTGTGTGGCCTCTACGTGCCTGTATGACCTCCCTACAACGCCTGGGCATGCTCCTGATGAGGTGGCGGATGGTCTCCTGAGGGATCTCCTCCTAGACCTGGACTAAAGCATCCACCAACTCCTGGACAGTCTGTGGTGCAACGTGGCGTTGGTGGATGGAGTGAGACATGGGCCAATATTTACTAAGAATTTGAGTTTGTCCGTTTTGTGTTTTTTTTTTCTAAGTCCCAATCCGGGAATTCACGAAGCACCAATCTCGGCAGTGTTTGGACTATTCGTAATGGTTTGATTTGCAAAGCTCCGAAATACGAATGAATAGACCATCGGTCAAACGCGGCTGTTATTTCATACAATACGGGAATTCACTATTCATTCGTATTTGGGTGTTAGTTTCTGAGTGCTCAATTGCGGTCGTATTTTTTTGTGAATCTGTAAAAAAAGCGGCAAAAAAATAGACCTGCTTTTTTCAATCGTGTTTACATGTGTTGCAACTCAAAAATCAATCACACATGAATTAGGATGCCTATAAAAGGATGTTAGGCCCATTTCAATACACCTACACTCAGAAATGGCAGCAGGACTGTGGGCCAGTGATCTTTTGTGTGCTGTGGGATTCCTCAGACTCAGACATCAGCCTGTAAGTACCCAGGGCCAAGAAACTGAACATGGTCAGCAGGATGTACAGGTTCCGCGGAGGCTGCGCAGGCCTCGTTTTTTTAGGGGGAGTTTAAACTTGAACGCATTGTCCGATGATAAGGTCATACAGATGTTCCGTCTAAATCGTAACAACATTTTCCGTCTGTATGACCTTGTCAAACTGGGCCTAGACCCTGAGACAGCACGCTCTCGCTCTGTCTCAGGCCTGCACAAACTCCTGGCTATGTTGCACTTTCTGGCTACTGGCAGCTTTCAGGCTGTGTCTGGGGATGTCATAGGAATCTCACAGCCCTCATTTTCCAGAATCTTAACACAGGTGATGTATACCTAACTACCTCTTCTGTTTTTTGTTTGTTTTAATTTCTCGGTGGCCAGTTCTGTCCTAAAATCTCATGTTTATTGTTCTTTAAAATATACACACCGGTGTTGGCTGTTTTGCAGCCCCACATCGAGGCCTCAATCTGCTTCCCTACCCAGGAGTCTCAGTGGCATGCCGTCAGGGTAGATTTCTATGAGCTGGCTGGCATGCCCAATGTGCTTGGAGCCATAGATTGCACACACATTCAGCTGAGACCACCTAGGGGCAGGCAGCACATATATACTAATCGCCATTTCGAACACTCCACAAATGTGCAGGTGGTTTGTGATGAAAATCTCAAAATAATGAGTGTTGTTGCTGGTTACCCTGGGGGCTGCCATGACTCCTTCATCCTCAGTCAGTCATCCCTCTTTGATAAGTTTGAGGACAGACAAATGCCAGATGGATGGCTGCTGGGTATGTAATTTGATATGTGTAGGCCTGCGTATACTTTGTCCAAATACAGGTGCAGATGTATTAACCTGTAGAAGGCATAAGGAAGTGAGAAACCAGTGATATGTGCAAGGTGATAAAGGCACCAGCCAATCAGCTCCAATATGTAAATGAACATTTAGGAACAGATTGTCTGCTGCCTTTATTACCTTGCACATATCACTGGTTTATCACTTCCTTATGCCTCCTACAGGTTAATACATCTGCTCCACACTGTGTTACTTATGTGTTGCTGTATGTTAACATGAATCACGTTACTATATCTGTTTTTTAGGTGATGGATGATATGGCTGTTTCTCTTGGCTTCTAACTCCATTGTCCCGACCTGATACCCCTGCTGAACACAATTGCAATCATGCACATAAGTCCACGCGGAATGTGATAGAAAGATGTTTTGGTGTGCTGAAATCTAGGTTTCGGTGTCTGGATAAGTCTGGTGGCCTTTTGTTGTATAGTCCCTCCAAGGTGACTCAAATTGTGTTCTGCTGCTGCTTTCTTCATAACATGTGTTTGCAACAACATCTGCCACATGTTGAGGAGGAGGAGGAGGAGGAGGAGGAGGATGAAAGCAGCCAGCAAGCAGAGGAATTAGAGACATCTGGTAATACTTGGAGTACAGATGTAGGGAGGCAGGTTAGGCAAGAGCTCATCACATCTCTGTTTCTAAGGTAAGTTTGGTTTGCTTATTTCATTTGTTGTGTAATCATAAATAGATGTTTTGCCATTTTTATTGGCAAAACCATTACTCAGAATGTGTCTGTCTCCTTGACACATACAAACATACCCTCGCTTTAAGCAAAACAAATGTCGCATGTGTATTGTGTGTATTTTTAAACTCAAAACAACAGATTATGAGTGGCATGCATTAAGTCTGGATAAGTGATCGTAAACTTGCAGTGCTAATTTATTACAAGCACACATAATCCATTTAGTATTTTACTTTATCATTGTGTGTAACGTCCTAATGCACAGGTTCACAAACTCGGCCCTCAGGACCACACACAGTGCATGTTTTTCACGTAACCCAGTAGAAGCACAGGTGTATGAATTACTCACAGACATATGTTAAAAGGTTCACAGGTGGAGCTAGTTATGTCACTTGTGATTCTGTGAGTAGACCTGCAAAACATGCACTGTGTGGGGTCCAGAGGGCCGAGTTTGAGAACCTGTGTTCCCAAAAAACACTCCTCAACATATAATATGTTAGCCTTGAGGAATACATGTGTCCCTATGTGTGATGCACCATCATACTTAAGGGACACAAACTTACTGTAATCAGAAATAATTTATTTCATAATGTTTGATGCAGTAAACTTGCTGATGTGTAAGTAAATACACAGTTTGCCACATATATACATTATTATACACATTCTTTGTTTTTTGGTTAAAAAGTTCTTATTTGTTGGTTTCTGCATCATGTGTAATAACATTCTTACTAATTTTTAACACACACAAACATGTCCCAACAATACTGACATTCATTTTGTCAATGTTTTTATAAAAATTCAATGCCAACATATTAAAAGCTTTTTACGCAACTCAATTGTGTTCTTCTTGTAGTGTTGTATAGAGAAGAAAGGTAAAATAGTTATCAATAACATTGTAATTTGGATTGTCTGCAGGAAATGAGAATGATTGGAATCTAGAAAGAGTAATGATTAGAAAAAAATCAAGTGGTCTGTTTACTTCCTGCTAAAGACATTCTGCCTGGCTGCCAATTATTGTGTCTGCAGGATATGAGAATGATTGGAATCTAGAAGGAGTAATGATTAGAAAAAAATCAAGTGGTCTGTTTACTTCCTGCTAACATGTATGTGTGGCTCCTTCAACATTTCCCTCCTCCAATACCCAAAAAAAATGGTAAAGAATAAATGTGCGTACAAATTTTATGTTGTTGTTTGTACCACTTCTAATTAATGATGTTGTATAAATTGTCAAGGAGCTAAGTGTTATATATTTTTTGCCAAACATACACTTACTAACTATTTTGAGTTATTTATCACAAATGTCTAACTTGTATTTTTTTCACGTTTTTTTTGGTGGCTGCTTGTCCTGCCCTTTGCCTTTAGCACTGTCATGTTGTCGTGCTCTGGTGGAGCGTCTTGGTGGTGATGAGACTGGCGTGATATTTGGAGTAGTCGTACCAGAACTGCTGCTTGTTTGCTGTTGGTGCATGCATCTGAGTGTTTCATTCAGGTTAGTGAGGGTGGCATTGAGTTCACGTGTAGCAGCATTTTGATTGTCTACAATTCGGAATAAACTTTCATTAATCTTTTGATTGTTTTGAAAAATGTTCATATAACTTTGCTGTTGTCTGTGCTGTTCTTCCATTAGTCTGTGCTGTTCTTCCATTAGTCTGTGCTGTTCTTCCATTATGTGCAGTAAGTTGCCCATGACCTGTGTAATGTCTGTACGCATGAGTTCCATGGTATTGCCAATTCTGGTTGTTTGTTCTACTGGGTACGTATAGTCAATTGGCTGCTATCTAACACCAGCAGGGTTTTTAAACCCCACACACAGTATCGACTATGAGATCCCGGAAGTGAACAAGCCCAACGGGCGAAACGCGTTTTCCACGGACTACAGTATGGGACCTGTCCTTGGAGGATCCTTTATTATCACCTGTCTCCTGACCCTGACATTTTGAGTATTATTTTTCTATCTGTAATTTTCTATATGTAATTTAGGTTTGAATTCCCATTTCTATAGGTGCTTTTTGCATTGGGCATATCTATCAATACTGCACACTATGCAGTTGGGATTTTTTGTGCACATTACAGCATTGTAATCCTACATATCGCAGGCCAGTACCATTGGTATTTGTGCTCATTATATTTGGCACACTATTTAATACTGCATGCTATGTATTTGGGATTTTCTGCGCATATTACAGTTTAATAATCCTATAGATTGCAGACTAGTACCACTGCAATAGGTGCCTTTTTCATTTGGCACACCAATTAATAATGCAAGCCATGCAGTTGGGATTTCCTGTGCACAATATAGCCCGATAACCCTATAGATTGCAGGCTATACCTACTTTTTACACATTGCTCCATTCCTTATGTATACAGTGTGCTATACCTTTTAGGTTGTTTTCTCAAAGTAATGATTTTTTGCTTTGCACAAAAGGAATACATATGTGTGAATTATATTTACATGTACTAATTTACCTGACGCTGCATACTTTGTGACAAGGTCTCCCCCTAAGGATAGCAACCACCAGTCCAATTCTAAAAGTGTTAAATATTTTTCTCCTTTTCACTACCTACTATTTTCCGTAGACTCTCATCCACGATCCAGGGTGTACTTTGCCACCAAGTGACAATTGTTTCACCCCGCCTAACGTGGAAAGCAGATCTACACATTATATGGCCTTATCTTTCTAAATCTCTACTCTACCATCTTTATATAGGTGCACTCTCATTGGTAGATAGCCTCTCTACTATCATACCACGCTGCTAATGCGCGATCTCGTCCGAACAGCATTGGGCCGGGTCAGTACCTTGAGAGGAGACTCCCTGGGAATACCTGGTGTTGTAGAGTAGGGACTATTCCCCTTCCTCTGAAGGGTGGACACCAACAGCAGTATCACCACTATTTGTTCTTTCAATACCTCTTTCTACTTTTGCCGCGTTCAGGTCATGTCAATATAGATATCTCCAATTTTGCATAACATGGAATAACAGGTGAATAATAAATTGCTTAGTATTAACCCGATTTAAGTGGTTTTCTAAGACACATTATTGACCTCCTTGGTCGGTCTCATTAATACAGATTATCTGTACTGGTCAGGAGAAATGGGTGTCAGACTATTAGTTGTCTGTACCCTTTCTAATCCTTCTCATGTGATTAACAGACCAGAACATTTTTACATTTTCTCACGTCTTTCTTATGTCTACACCTTTCCTTGGATCGTAGAGGGGTAATTTTTTAATTTTGATCAATAAATATACATTTTAATATTTTTCACCAATAACTGAAGAATATTTTCTTCTTTCTTCAAGAGTGAGCCCACACAAGAGCTTTCTCTCCCCTTGTTAGTACTTGTACTTTCTAGCTCTGGGCGCACCACCAATAGGGACTAAAATTGAAAGGTTTAAATTTCCTTTCCAGTATTATAATTGTCCATTTGTTGGTTTCTTACAATTCTTGCAATTTATCACATACCGGTGCACGGTCGCTCTTTTTGTTTGTTTGTTCATTTTGTCTACTCAGATTTCTTGATATTCTTCTGAGGTGAGATGGTAGGCTTGCAAACATTTGTGTCTGCCTACGCAGTCAATCTTCATTAGTGGCCTGCTGTCTAGCCCAAATGGTCCAAAACACCTGATAAGGGCCTTGTGTTACTGGTGTTGTTGGGCTGTGTTGTGGTGGTGGTGTGCCCTGCTGTGGTGGTGTACTCAGAGGTACTGGGGGACTCATTCCTTGCCTTAATGGCTGCTGTCTCCTCCATGTTACTTGTTTTGCTGTTGTTGCAGAGGGATGCTGTTCCCAGGACTAGAAGCTGAAATGTTAAACAAATCTCCGTTAGCTATCCATATGTTTGAGAAATGTAAACAAATCACTACACATGGAACACATGTCATTCACTGTTGCTTTCAACTATTCTGCCTAGCAACATCATCACTCATAGCTTAAATACATACATATGCCTGTTTGTGGCAAATGTGTGTGGTTACTTAATTGTGAAAGCAAACACTTTAGTTTTATTGTAGCTCACACATACTCCACCATAAAAACACATTGGAATCCATAATGTGTTACCTTATAGCTTTGATCAAACAAACATAGTAATGTTTTTATATGTATTTTGCAATGTTACCTCAAACACACATGTGAAATTTGGAAAAACAACCTTACTTTTTTCAATAAAAAACATTCTTTTTTATTGCAGCATCTTACACACAATGACATACTGTATGGCTCAAGTGGACATACATATATTTACTGGATGTGGACAAGGCCATTTAGCTTGGATTCCATTTCAGATTTTACTTACTGCGGTAAGTATCTAAGTTTTTGATGTGTTTTCACTTAATGCGGTTAAGAAAAATTTTGATTACGTTCTGAAATTTTTTTACATTTATTTCAGTTTGATACTCACAATCAAGATGAGGGGAGTGTGGATGATGTCTTGGAGGTGTGTCCAAAATTTGGAGTGGGGGGACAGAACATACGGACGATAATCTTCGTGGCATGGTAGCCTGCTGTGGTTGGCCCGGGACATACGACCTTGCTTTCTTTTCGGCCACAGGATTTTTGTGGTGATGTCTTACATAAGTCCCACTTCTACTGCTCCATACTTCTTTTGATGGACCTTTTAATGAAAGTGCAATTTTGGTATGGCCATTCCTTTACAAACATACCCTATACTACAATGGACACTTTACCTGCTTCCGCAGCGTCATCATCATCAGATGTGATAGGAGTTACTGGCCGACGAGTAGTACTGCTTTTTTCAAACACTGTATAATTATAAAAAAAAAAAATATTCATGCTATTGTTGATACATCCACCCATTATGCTTATAAACATTTATTCTTTAAGAAATGCTTGCTTTATATCTTAAAAAAACACAAGGACCGGAAAAAAAAATACAATACATAAAACAATAAACATTGTCCAATAGACATATGCACTATGGAAAAATCAACACAGGAAAACATGTACAGGACACTGACATAGGCCACAAGTAAAAAAAAAAAAACATTACCAACCAAAAACACACACATCTTCATTTTGTAATGAAAGGAAAAATATTACAGATGCAATATATAAATTGCTCTGTGATGTGGCACTCCAAACACACATTACCACTATATGAGCCAAACCAAAATGTATAAATATTTTTAAAATTACACTGCAGTGTGGTGTCACGGTACAAATACAAGCTAAAAATTATCAAAGAAATAGTGTTTTTTTGTATAAAAATATGACATTATCTAATAATGACATTACACATGTAAGTGGTTTCCAAACCACTTTCCACTACTCCAGCCTCTAACATGACAACCACTGTTTTTTAAACATTGCACATGGATCACATAAATATAAAACATAGTCACAATTATTAAAAAAAAAAGGCACAAAAGGAAAACATTATTGCAGGACAATTCAGAGACACACCAAGTCCAAACTACACATGCAAAATATCTTTCAAAAAAACACATGACATACAATAAAGTAAGATGTTACATTGGCTTTTGTATAAAACATTAACCAAAACAATGTATTTGCTGACACACACTTGAAGATGGGAGTAATATGCAACGTCACATGACACACATTTAAAAAAAAAAAAAAAAAGGTCATAAACTGTAAATGCAAATACACATGCTCACCATTCTTCCTGGGCCTATCTGAATCCCGGACATGGGTTGCAGAGACAACTTCAGGAGGTATTACACTCCGCATGGGCTCCTCATACTCCAGATATCTTGCAATATAGGGCTGCCCACCACCGGTTTTTCGAGCCGACTTGGCCTCCTTGGCCATTTTGGACTTGACACGTCGCTTTATGTCATAGTACCGTTTGCGGCACATGTCCTCCGTCCGCTTGACCACCCCCTCACTATTGACAGCAGCAACAACTTTCGCCCACAACACCGTCTTCCTCCGTGTTGGCACCTTGGCGGACTCAGGGCCAAATAGCTGCATCTGATACTTCATCAGCTCACGCACCAATGCCACATTTTCAGCAAAACTAAACTTTACATTCCACCCAGTCTTAGTAGTGGTGCGTGGCTGCAGAGCACTCTGACTGTCACTATCACTTGAGGCTGCTGCAGCAACCTCACCCATCTCCTCCGCCTCACTAACCTCACTAACACTCACCTCCTCCACTTGACCAACCTCCTCCCCCTCACTCACACCCTCCACCTCACCCACCTCTGAGTCACACATAATTGTTTGCGTAAACAGTTAACACAGAAAAAAAAGACAAACAACACACTCCTCCACTACCACTACACACACACACACACACACACACACACACACACACACAAACACTGACAAGGGACTATAGAAAAATAACTTGGACTAAAAATGAAACAATACCACAAAATACAAGACTACAAGAATGACAAGACGACTTTCAAACACAATACCACACTCAGAAATCGCTACCAACACTCCTCACCAAACCACAAATTCACCTACCTCCACAGCACAACCTCCCTCCTCCTCACCACTAACTAAACCCAAGAGGTGCGGACGGTTTGGGGCGTATTTATATGGTTGCGCACAGAACCTCCTACCATCTGAAACACAACCAATCACGAACGGGGATGAAAATCGAAACTGAAAGTGAAAATGCGGCTGCTGGAAAAAAAAAACCCTGCCGCGTTTAACTTAGGAAAAAAACCAGCAAATACAACAAAAACACGTACGCAAATGACAATGACGGCCGTAAATGTGCCCCAAAAAAACGACTGCCATCGACATCGGAAAACACGAAAACCATAAAGTCGACTGCTTCGTAACTTTGCGTATATAGATTCAAAAAGTTGCATGAAAATGCACCCGATACAAAACGAGTTTAAACACTACACAAACCAAATCAAACACGAGTATTAGTAAATATTGCCCATGATGTCCCAGATGTGCTCAGTTGGATTCAGGTCTGGGGAACGGCCGGGCCAGTCCATAGCATCAATGCCTTTGTCTTGCAGGAACTGCTGACACACTCCAGCCACATGAGGTCTAGCATTGTCTTGCATTAGGAGGAACCCAGGGTCAACCGCACCAGCATATGGTCTCACAAGGAGTCTGAGGATCTCATCTCGGTACCTAACGGCAGTCAGGCTACCTCTGGCGAGCACATGGAGAAAGAAATGCCACCCCACACCATTACTGACCCACTGCCAAACCGGTCATGCTTGAGGATGTTGCAGGCAGCAGAACATTCTCCTTGGTGTCTCCAGACTCTCACGTCTGTCACATGTGCTCAGTGAGAACCTGCTTTCATCTGTGAAGAGCACAGGGCGCCAGTGGCGAATTTGCCAATCTTGGTGTTCTCTGGCAAATGCCAAACGTCCTGCACGGTGTTGGGCTGTAAGCACAACCCCCACCTGTGGATGTCGGGCCCTCATACCACCCTCATGGAGTTTGTTTCTGATTGTTTGAGTAGACACATGCACATTTGTGGCTTGCTGGAGGTCATTTTGCAGGTCTCTGGCAGTGCTCCTCCTGTTCCTCCTTGCACAAAGGCGGAGGTAGCGGTCCTGCTGCTGGGTTGTTGCCCTCCTACGGCCTCCTCCACGTCTCCTGATTTACTGGCCTGTCTCCTGGTAGCGCCTCCATGCTCTGGACACTACGCTGACAGACACAGCAAACCTTCTTGCCACAGCTCGCATTGATGTGCCATCCTGGATGAGCTGCACTACCTGAGCCACTTGTGTGGGTTGTAGACTCCGTCTCATGCTACCACTAGAGTGAAAGCACCGCCAGCTTTCAAAAGTAACCAAAACATCAGCCAGAAAGCATAGGAGCTGAGAAGTGGTCTGTGGTCACCACCTGTAGAACAACTCCTTTATTGGGGGTGCCTTGCTAATTGCCTATAATTCCCACCTGTTGTCTATTCCATTTGCACAACAGCATGTGAAATTGATTGGCAATCAGTGTTGCTTCCTAAGTGGACAGTTTGATTTTACAGAAGTATGATTGACTTGGAGTTACATTGTGTTGTTTAAGTGTTCCCTTTATTTTTTTGAGCAGTGTATATATATATATATATATATATATATATAAATCTCCAAAGTCGGTATACCACGGCACTCACAGGGTTTGTAATAAGCAAAATCGTTGGTTTATTAAAGTGACGTTTCGGAGCTGATAGCTCCTTCTTCCAGACCACACCAAGTAAAAAGAACAAGCAAACACTTACCCCTTGAAATACCATTCCGAATCTATATCACACATAAAATATATTTATACAGTGGTCTAAGTGGAAATTTTGAAGTAGGGTTATAGAGAAGTGCCAGTATGCCATACCGTTGTCTACCGGCCCACTTCAAGCACTGTATATGTATATATATATTTATTAACAGTTATTTATATAATGCACACATATTCCACAGCGCTGTACATAGAATATTTGCCCATTCTCATCAGTTCCTGCCCCAGTGGATATTACACTCTGTATTCCCTATCACATGTACACACAGACACATTCACACTAGGGTTAATATTGTTGGGAGCCAATTAACCTACCAGTATATTTTTGATTGTGGGAGAAAATCGGAGTACCTGGAGGAAACCCACACAGTTAGGGCCATGTTGGGACTCGAACCCATGACCTCAGTGCTGTGAGGCAGTAATGCTAACCATTACACCATCTGTACTGCCATACCAGTTTGTTACGATCCTAGGCACAGCGATTCCCCAGATACGCCAATCTGTGAATCCCTGCCACATGACACCATTACTGAATACCTAAGTGCGTGCGTTAATTTCAGCACGGTCACTGCCACCAGCCAAAGTACAAACGTTTAGGGTATGACCCAAGGCAAACATGGCTTTTGCCTGCACCCAGAATTATTAATATTTTGGTAACGCCTCTTTCTGAGAGTTGGGTTGGATACACAACAGAAACCAGAGCTAAAATTAGATTATTTCATTTAAGTAAAACACTTCAAAGCTTATGTTACAGAAAAGAAAGTTACAGGATATAATGATAAAATTATATATAGTATATATATAGTTGTAGAGGCAGCACCTTTGTTCCCCCTTCCCCTGGCAGTTCCTCACCC
Source organism: Pseudophryne corroboree (assembly GCF_028390025.1). Classification (NCBI taxonomy): domain Eukaryota; kingdom Metazoa; phylum Chordata; class Amphibia; order Anura; family Myobatrachidae; genus Pseudophryne; species Pseudophryne corroboree. The sequence goes on along the minus strand of NC_086444.1, from coordinate 251,730,852 downwards.
ACCCCGGCATCAACCACGGCAGGCAGCAGCTGGAGCCACTGTAAGGCGCCGGGGTACAGCACCTGCGCCGCATAACAATAAAGAAACACTGCAAACTACAGCTTCCGGCAGCCCTAGCTTCTGTGAGCTACAGCAGCAAGGGCTGCTGGGAGCTGTAGTTTATGCAGCATTTTCTTTATTGTAATGCGGTGCGGCGCTGGATCCTGGCACCTTACAGTACCTCCAGCTGCTGCCTGCCGTGGTTGATGCCGGGGTGGGTGAGGAACTGCCAGGGAAAAGGGGAACAAAGGTGCAAAGTGTATCTTCCTCCTGGCCAGGGGTGGCACTCTCGGGTGGCGCCCCTCCTCAGCTGGCGCCCCTGGCGATTGCCATCCTGGCCAATAGGTAGATATGCAAACAAACAAAGAGGAAGGGGGTGCAAATCCCCACCCCCAAATTCCCTTCCGCACACTGAAAATTACCTGTAACCATCCCTGAATCTATCTGGTAATAAAATTCAGAGAATTCGTCACAAATGTTTGCAAACACATGTTTAGCTGCTGGCCACTTCACGGCTTCTCTGATACAGCAGTCCTAACTACTTGATAGGAGTGCCCACATTGGGCCATGTAATTTGTCACAGTATGCCTCATAATAAAGGCCATTACTAAAACAGTTCCAGACTGAGAGCTAACTTACCAGGGAGCCACCCCCAGGATCTCCCATTGGCACTACAAGGAACAGCATGCCTTCCAAATGCTGCTCCCATTCAATGCCTCATGCACACAAGCAGACAAACAATTTGGAAGCTGCTCAATCATACCTGGAGATAATTATATATCAGGTGCTGGAAGGGGGAGGGGTCACAGACAAACAAACAAAGAGGAAGGGGGTGCAAATCCCCACCCCCAAATTCCCTTCCGCACACTGAAAATTACCTGTAACCATCCCTGAATCTATCTGGTAATAAAATTCAGAGAATTCGTCACAAATGTTTGCAAACACATGTTTAGCTGCTGGCCACTTCACGTCTTCTCTGATACAGCAGTCCTAACTACTTGATAGCAGTGCCCACATTGGGCCATGTAATTTGTCACAGTATGCCTCATAATAAAGGCCATTACTAAAACAGTTCCAGACTGAGAGCTAACTTACCAGGGAGCCACCCCCAGGATCTCCCATTGGCACTACAAGGAACAGCATACCTTCCAAATGCTGCTCCCATTCAATGCCTCATGCACACAAGCAGACAAACAATTTGGAAGCTGCTCAATCATACCTGGAGATAATTATATATCAGGTGCTGGAGTGTCACATTTTCCCAAGTGCAAGTGGTTTGCTGTATGTTCACATTAATTAATTTCTTTATATCATGTCCTGCTTCATTATTCTGAAGATAGTTTGACATGACCACATCATGGCCGGGATGTAATGAAGTCCGAGTTTGGCGGCTATGCAGAATTCCGGCCAAACTCTGACATTTTTTTTAAAGGAGCAGTCATGTACAAGGCTAAACAAGAATGCCCTTTTTAAAAAAACGTCCAAGTTTGGCCGGCATCTCGCGTGTCTGCCGAGCTCGGACTTCATTATTACATCCTGCCCCATATGTTACTTTTCAATGGTAATATATATATATATATATATATATATACATATACAGTGGTCGAAGTATTATTATATTTAAGTGTGTGTAGCAGGAGGTGAGGGAAGTGGCCAGCCTGATGCTGCTCCCGTCCCTGCCCGGCCTGACTAGGCGGCTGTGTAGAGCGCTGGACCTGTGAGGCTCTAGGATCGCAGCTGTCCGCCACTTACAGCTGCCCGCCGATCACAGCCGCCCGCCGCTGATAATAAGTGGCAGCGATCATAAGGACCTCATCGCCGCCACACCAAAGGCACCTTCACACTGCCAGCACTGCTACCTGTCATACAGTTTCACACAGCCGCAATAGCAGCAGGGTAACAGAGCGGGGAGAAAGCCTCTCCAGCCTGGTGTCTCCCTGCAATGCATGCCCTTGCTGAGTGAGTTGTCCCAGCCCTTGCTGAAATTTACCAGAATATTACTGGAATACTTATTTCTGCCATTATACTTGTTACACCTGGGTCCTGCTCTCTCCTCCTGTCACCACTTCCCCTCCTTCTGAAATATTTCCATCCCTCACCTCCTGTCGCCTCTCCCACGCTCAACCTTTCCCCTCCTGTCACCTATCCTGTCCCTCTCCTGTCACTTATCCTGCTCCCCCCTCCTGTCACCACTTCTGCCCCCTCCTGTTATTTATTTTGTCCCTCCTCCTGTAACCTCTCCCGCCCCCCCATGTCACTTATCCTGTCCCTCCCTGCTGCCCCTACACCTGCTCTTGCCTCCTTCACCTCTTTTGCTCTCCATTCTCCTGACCCCATCTGCCCTGTCACCTCTCCTGCCATCTCTCCTGCCACCCCATGCCCTCTCCTCCTGTCACCTCTGTTTCTCTCCCTACCTGTCACATCTCTTACTCTTCTCTTCTGTCACCTCCACTGCTCTCTCCTCCAGTCACCTCTTCAGCCCTCCCACTACCACTAGACCTGCAGGGCCAGGGCTGTTACACCCGCGGCAGGTCAGGTGACTGCTTCCAGGTGTGCCTGGCCAGGAAACTCCATCCGCAGCATCACTGTTTAGCTGTAGCTTGTCCAGTACACACTGAGTGCACATGGGCAGTGCACAACCTCGCCTCCTCATCCGCCATCATCCAGCTCCTATCTAGCATGGAGCCGCGCTTCACGCATTGCCGGAGCTTCTGCCACAGGGGACAGGTGCAGAAGCAGGGATGCAGAGCAGGGAGAGTGCCTCTACAGCCTGGCACCTCCCTGCTTTGCATAGCCTCATACAGATGTGTCCACATACATCTTTGCTATACAGTATCCCACCATGTATGGCACGGTTTTGCATGCAATAGACTCAGAGATTTAGCCATGCCTTGTGATTTTTCTTAATTTACTTCTTTAATATGTTACTTTATACATATTCTATTATGGCAAACAAAATGTTTTAAATTTATCCACTCGGTAGTCGGTACCCGTGAAAAACAGCTTAGCCGTGTTTTGCATGTTTTGTCAAATTGAGCAAATAGCAAAGATGTAAGTGGACACATCTGTATGTCTGAAATGTGTTAGGCGTATATGCATGCGCTTTCTCCTACGGGCATCTCTGGCCATATGGTGGTGTGTTGATGGGCTGGATTACAGTATTCCAGAGCTGAGATCCATTCACTATTCCAACTGCATGACCAGGATCCCAAAGACCAGTTGCTGCTTTTGCCTTTATGCAGGGGTGTAGCGAGGTTGGCTCCTGTGGAGCGCAAGCTCCGGGTGCCAAAAAAGGTAGAGGGCCCTCCTAACACTGTACTGTGGACTGCTGTATAGGCAGCTGCAGAGCAGGGCCAGAGAGGGCGCCACACTGACTCGGACTCAGAAAATACAGTAGGTAGGGAACAGGGCAGGCCAGAGGCAACACAGCAGGAGGCACTGACAGCCAGTACATGCCGGAGCTCTGCCCACCCTCTTTATATGTCTCACTGTCTGCTTGTAGCTGTGCAGCAGGGCTGCTTCCGTCCTGCAGCACCATTCTCTGCTCCTGTTGCTGTAGCACCTTTCTTGCCAAGTTGATACAGCACCTCTCTCTGTCCCAGCTTTTACATCATCCCTCTCTTTTCTAGTAGCTGCAGCACACGTCTCTATTTCAGATGCTGCAGCACTTCTTTCTTCCCAGGCTTCTGCAGCACCACTCTCTGTCCCGTGTATAAGCAGCTATACTGTAGTGTCATGTGTATAGAGGGCTCTACTGTGTGGTGTATTGTGAAAAAGGGGCTCTACTATACAGCATAACGTATATACGGGGTACTACAGTGTCGTGTAACATGTGTAAGGTGTTCTACTGTGTGGTGTATTGTGAATAAGGGGCTCTACTATGTACCTTAACATATATAAGTGGTACTCCTGTGTGGTGTAATGTTAATAATTTACACTACTATGTGGTGTAATGTGAATTGGTACTATTCTGTGTCCACAACCCATACCCATGAAACTACACTCCTATATTTTTTGATGCACCCTGAGTTCCACAAGGCCTAGAACTGGCACTATCACCAATTTTTAAATATGTTTTCTTTTCAAATGTAACATGCCACCACATGTTTGTTAAGTATCCAATTCAGTGCAGGGGAGGAAGCGCTAAAACATACCCTTGCTCCGGGCACCATGTCACCTAGCTACACCTCTGCCTTTATGGAGACATGCTTTATGCGCTTTATACATCAAATCTGTTGTAAGTGCAATGTGTGAATTAAACTTGTGGTTTTAAAAGATTAATCTGCATTATTGTTTGTTCCATACTTTGTGTATTGTATTGCCTGTTGGCAAATTAAGGTAGACACAGCCTATTTTCAGGTACAACTTTATATGAAAATTCGAGTATATTTGAATGGAGAAATAAAAACTTTCCAGATTTGCCGCAGTAATAAATCAGTGATTAATTATTCTGTTTTTTAACACTCCAATTGGTGCTGTATATGTAAAAGTTGTCACCTCTAAAGCGCTTGATTTATGTGTAGTACAAGTATTTGCAGGCCAAGATTACACTTACAGTAAAGATGAGAAAAGTTTGCCTAAATGGGGTGTTCCTTGATAAAGAGGAACCTGGCTCTGAGTGTACCTACCTTTGCTCTAACCTAACAAAACTTAACTTTTGCTTTGCAGATGATTATTCAAATGCGATAAAGGATCAGGGTAGGTATATTTACATGGGCATTTTCTGCTTTCAGGGAAGACGCAAAGTCATTCTCTTTATACAAATTGACTTTTTTGCTTGGTTATACTTTTAAAGTGACACATTTTGCATCTTCCAATTGCACTCTGCATTATGTCTACGCATATTTACATTAAGGCACCATAAGCCTTCAAACAAATAAAAGTGGCACGTGTATAAATACACTCTTGATAGTCCACCACTTTCAGAAGTCATTTAAGCCTGAAGCTAAACCAAGTGGTATTATTATAGAAAAACACCAATGTTTAAATCAATAGAGGGAGTTTTTTTTACTAAATTTTGATTTTTTTTTTGTGTGTTATTTGCACTGTTGTACCTTGTGCAGTTCATATCCACCAACTCACATATAGGTGCTGATTTCATGGGAGCACTGCCAAATACTGTAAAGTGAGTATATACATGACAGATAAGGAGTCATATATTATATTTCTGCAAAAAAAGAAGCATTGATGGTCATAAATAACCTACATATTATAAATAGTATTTGGAGTATAACAGACAGCATTTGCATAAACTTCACACGTCAGATGCATTCGCACGCCACTCAAGCACACTTATCTTAGTAAATAAAAACACAACAACCATAATTGCCGTGAAAGGGGTCAGCTTTTTATTTTGACTGAGAGGAAGGCCTATTAATACTAAAACTAAAAATGCAGACTTCCGTCTCTAACTAAGGTGGCGGGGAGAAGAACGGTTAAGCATGATAAACAACTTAATAAGGGTGACCCAAAATTATATGACAAAATAGAGCAATAAACATATGTGTGAGGGGGCCTTCTGCCCAGATGTTCCGGGATCGGCCTCCTGCCTCCATCCTGAGCAATAAAAACATATGTGTGAGGGGGCCTTCTGCCCCAGATGTTCCGGGATCGGCCTCCTGCCTCCATCCCAGACATCGGAAATCCAAAATCCAAGGCCAGGGGTCGACCTTCTGCCACTACCCCTGCCCACCAACAGTTGTAGGGACGGAGGTACGCTCCGCCCCTACGGGGTAAAAAATTGGGCCTACGGCCCCGGTATCCACATATGTTTATGATCTATCATATGGGCCCACCAGGTACGGTGGTGCCCATCAATTAATAATAAGACTATAAAAATATCTAAAAGTTCACCCGAACTTACTAACAATAAACTCCTTAAATTAAACTAAAATAACCATTCCGAAACCGGCCACCAAAAGCTGACACAAGTAACCACACTGTGGCAGCAAAAACCAATTCCCCAGGGCGGGAGGGTGGGTCACGGAAAAACTGGAAAGAGGCAGGATGTCCTAGGTCTGAAAACTATATGTATGTCAGACCAGCCCCTATACAGAATCCAGCCAATCACCATCCAGGCAGTTTTCCTTACGTTCCTCCCACAAAAACTGTAACCCCTTCCGTGCCAGAGTGATGCATTAAGAGGCGTGCAGCAAGCCCAGCCAGTGAGTTTATGCTGTTTCAGCCACATTATGTGACCTACGCAGTCTTAAACTTCACACGTCAGATGCATTCGCACGCCGCTCAAGCACACTTATCTTAGTAAATAAAGACACGACAACCGTAATTGGCGTGAAAGGGGTCAGCTTTTTATTTTACTGAGAGGAAGGCCTATTAATACTAAAACTAAAAATGCAGACTTCCCTCTCTAACTAAGGTGGCGGGGAGAAGAACGGTTAAGCATGATAAACAACTTAATAAGGGTGATCCAAAATTATATGACAAAATAGAGAAATAAACATATGTGTGAGGGGGCCTTCTGCCCCAGATGTTCTGGGATCGGCCTCCTGCCTCCATCCCGAGCAATAAAAACATATGTGTGAGGGGGCCTTCTGCCCCAGATGTTCCGGGATCGGCCTCCTGCCTCCATCCCAGACATCGGAAATCCAAAATCCAAGGCCAGGGGTCGACCTTCTGCCACTACCCCTGCCCACCAACAGTTGTAGGGATGGAGGTACGCTCTGCCCCTACGGGGTAAAAAATTGGGCATCCGGCCCCGGTATCCACATATGTTTATGATCTATCATATGGGCCCACCAGGTACGGTGGTGCCCATCAATTAATAATAAGACTATAAAAATACCTAAAAGTTCACCTGAACTTACTAACAATAAACTCCTTAAGTTAAACTAAAATAACCGTTCCGAAACCGGCCAACTGCCAGGTTACCAACCTGCCACCGCCACCGAACCGAAAACTCAACTCAACTAAACAAAGCAAAACACGAAGCAAACTCAACTCAAACTAAAGAAAACAGAACACGAAGCTAAACAGACCTCAAGACCCAGCGTACCAGACCATTGCCACCCACATGCAGGACCGAAAACACGGATATCCAAATCGGCCGACTGCCGACCTCGGCCAATCCAGCAGGCCATCCCAGCAGAGGCCTCTACGCCCCAACCAGCACACAGCCCGCAGTTCCGGAAACCGGATCATGTCGCAAGCCAGAGCCGACACCGACAGCCAGTACACGTAGGAATGGCCGACAAACCATATAAAGTGCTGATCTAGCCGCCGTCCTGCAAAAGAAGGGTGTAACTGAGGTTAATAAATGAAATATAGGTAGTATGGAGAAAATGGGTAACCTAACCTGCGTCCCTAACAAGGGGGGGGTCGCCCAATTTGACTTGATGCAAAAACACAAAACTTCGTCAGCCGGCAAAGGCCGTAATTAAAACCGACGATAAAACAAAAATTCCTCAAGGCCCCCACAATCGCAAAGGGTGACTGTGACGAGCGGCTAATCCTCAAAGGGAGCGCACCAAGGAGGAAAAGGCCTGATATAGCGCCTGACTGCACCAGACCTCCACCTACCCAGTGCCCGGACTTCGACTTCGGACCAACCCACCGCAGCAGCCGCCAAAGCGCCGATGCGGAAAGAGTGAGTGCCATAGTCAGCCGGAGATAGACCCAGGTATAAAATACAATGCCCCAAAACCGACCGGAATTGATATCTGGTCAACGGGGAACCGTCCTATGGATGAGCCACCCATCAGGCGTAGGAGGCTGTACGGACGAATAAGACCGGGCCGCGGTAACTGGACAAATGCCCCGCACACGAGCCTGACCCATCCGAACCCACTGCTTTCCGCTGACTACATCAGTCTTGGAGCGCTGAATCCCACACCACAAACCGTCGGGGCGTATGACGACGTGGGCCGCCAGTATGGGCGAGGCAGAAGTCCGAGAAATGGACACCAGCTCACCCACCCTGAACGCACCGTGAAAGGCCATCGTAAAGGCCGTCATGAAGAGGCGAACTTCATACCCTGAAGAGCAAATACTCCAGAGGGATCCTAAAATCCGCCTCAACAAAGACCCAGTGATTGGCCGGCGATTGGCCGACAGGGGTGGGAGTGCCCGTGCCCATCCTTTCAACACCCTCAGGAGGAAAAAGGACTCAGTAAAGTCCTCTTCCCCCGAAGCCGCAGAAAGCATGCCAGCGCCCACCCCACATACGCTCGCGAACTCCCGTCGGTATACAAAACCCAGATGTAATCCAAAAGTAAGCCATGAGAGGTCTTACCACCATGCCCTCTCTCCAGAAGGTAGTGACTCCACCGCTCCCAGGCGGCTAGAATGTTGCAGGAGCCAACGACCCATGGGCTAAATCCTCCTATCCATTCCCCTTGATGAGAGCTGCAGGAGCCAATCGCCTAAACCGCTGCCAGTCGCCGCGAGAAAGGGCATCAGCAATGTCATTACACACCCCGGGACATGCGTGGCTCGCAACGTAATATTGTTCACCAAGCATAGCAAGACTATCTGCGCAATGACCTGCAGGACCGGCAAGGACGTGGATCTCTGCCGGTTAATGGCAAAAACCACGCCCGAATTGTCGCACCAGAAGACCACCTGTTTGTTACGCAGGGCAACGTGCCACAAGTCCATGATGGGAAAAATTTCCAGGAACAGCATGTTTGTCGTGAGGTGCTCTCTAATCGAGGCCCTCAGCCAAGGAGACCCGCACCAGCGGCCAGCGAAATAGGCAATGAAACCGCAAGCACCAGAGGCGGTCGTGAAAAGCTCCAGGGATGTGCTAGACACAATCGCCTCTTGCCAAATACAGGCGCCGTGGAAACGAACTAGAAATTCGTCCCATGTACGTAAATCCCTCCGAATTTCGAGGGATAATCTAATAAAATGATGCGGGCGTCTAATCCCAACTGTTGCCCGCCCCAATTTTCTACAGAAAACCCTACCCATGTGGAGAAACTTGCAAGCAAAATTAAACAGGCCCAATAAGGATTGAGCCTGCCTGAGGGCAAGCTTGCCTGCAGCAAGCGCTTAAAGGATACCATCGTGCAGACGCAACACCTTATCCACTGGGAGCCTACATAGACCAGCGACCGTATCAATCTGAATCCCAAGGTAAACTAAGGAGGCAGAGGGACCCTCAGTCTTCTCAGGCGCAACAGGGACCCTGAAGTGTGCAAAGAGGGCCACTGCCCTCCGTAGCAAGCATACGCAATGATCTGAGTCCGGTGGGCCGATCAAAAGGAAATCGGCCAAATAGTGCGAAATACCCTTCTCGCCCGTCACATGCTCCAGACACCAATGAAGGAAAGAACTGAATCTCTCGAAGTATGCGCAAGAGATAGAACAACCCATAGGGAGGCGAGACGGAATGCTGACTGGATATCCAATTTACACAGAATTGCCCCCGGACCAAAAGACCTAATGGTGGCTATGGCCGAATAAAAAGGCAAACGACCCTACACTGATCATCAGGGATCGCATCCTTAACCGAGGACCCGAGAGGACAGGAAAGATGTTGAATGAGCCCAAATTTTCCCGGGGTCTTCTTGGGCACTATACCTACGGGGGACAAGACCAAATCAGCCAAGGGGGGTCCCGAAATGGGCCTATCATCCTGCCCAACGACACCTCAGCCACAACCTTCTCCCGCAGCACGTCCGGAAGCTCCTTAGCCAAACGCAGGTTCGTACCAGCCCCGGGACCCACAAGCCCATGTATCGGCAAGGGGAAGCCAGACGTGAAACCCGAGTGTAAAAATTGGGCGTTCTCCTGCCGCGGGTACTGTCACAGCCAGGGTATGAGCGCCAGAAGTCTAATTGGTGTGGGGGCTGTGGCCAGCGACTGGGGCCACGGGAACGCGGCTCTGCAGGTCGGAATTACCCCCTGTCCCTGGACTGGGGCAGTCCTTGATCCCGTGGCCTCCGCCACATCTGATGCAGGAGTGACGAAAACGACACCGCCCTCAAGTCACATTGGGCATTATTGAAAGTAAAGCATTTGCTATGCCCCGCGTGCGATGGACCCCCTCAAAAGCCGGTAGAATGAGAGGCAGGCTGTTGCGCCCATCGTCTCGCTGTACCGCCCTCCTCAGTGCCCACTGAGCCCTGCGTTAGCTCCGAGCACAATTCAACAACCTTTTTACCAAAATTATAGATCTCCCGCCTGTGCTGTCTGCGCCGGAAGTCCTCATCGTAATGTCGCCAGGCCGACCCATTGTACTTATGGTACAGCACGTGTATAAGGTGATAGCGCACGAGGTTCATGTGTTCGTCCGGGCGCTTTTCTAAGTAACACGCCGCAAAGATTAACATGCACCGAACCCAATTCGGGTAGAAGCGCAAAGCGTCTTCGCTGCCCTGTCCCTTTGTCTTAGCTGATAGCAAGGCTTTACGATCATCGCAAGTAAGAGCAAAATATTGACGTATAGGCCCTCACGGATCCGGTCCGGACCCGGGGCCCAAGACCACGTTGCACTGCTGTGTTAGCGCAGTGAACAGTGTCCGACTCAACCGACACTTGCGAGGTGGAAGAGGTGGAATACCGATGCAAGTGCAAACCACTGTCGGAGGAGGACACACCCTACGAGGACGTGGAGGCAAGGGAAGAGTCCATGCCCCAGCGCCAACACCTGTGTCTACTGCGCGTGACGGAAACCCTACGCGTATGTCTGCCCCCGGTAGAGGAGCGGGACTGAGTACTTGATCCCAATCCGGTACGGGGGGGGGTAACTGCGCTCCCATCGGACCAATCAGGGTCCGATGAAGACTCACCTGCACGAGAGGCTACTCCGTCTGTCCCTGCTCCCTCCGGATGACTTGCTGAGGCACCGGCCGACTCCATTCCAGTCCCGACATCCACGGCTTGGGAGACAAGAGACATTGTTCCCGTGCACCCCCACTGGTCCCGCAGCCGCCGTGAGCGGGGCGGTGGGCCGACCGTTCTGCCAGAGGACAGGAGCGGCGTAAGAGTCTGATGCTATCAGCCAAAGAAGCGTTGGCCTGCCCCTGTCCCCCGGGTATGGTGGAAAACAAGGGAGTCACTGCCGACACGACTTCGGCACAATTGGCGGACAAAACGGAGGCATCAACCAAGGGTGCAGCTGCCGTCACTAGTGCACTGAGCCCCGACACAGCAAGCGAGTTCCACTCCCGACGAGAGGTTTGCAAACCACCCGTCGGAAGCAAAAACCTGGACGAGCCCTCACTGTTGGTTATCGTGGCATCTCTGTCCCCCACCGACAAGCACAACCCGGCGGGTTGGCATCCGACCTGCTCCTATCCCTAGCATAGGTCTCAACACCAGATCCCCGAACGCTGTCCTGCCATAGATACGCAGCGCATCTTCCGACTGTGGGCCATTTGCAGCAGCATCCGGAGCAGAAGGCTGTCTCCAGCTGGGCCTAGATAATGCGCTGACCTGCAGCTGCGCTTCCTGTCTGTGGCTGGCCGGGAAAAACACGGGCACGTAGGCCAGCATTACTACGTGCCGCTAGTGCACCCCCAGAATGTGCTGTTGCCATAGGCCCATTCATGGCAGGGGCATCGCATTGACCCGTCTCACCATGGGCGGCCATCGTGCGGCCCTGTGAGTCTTTAATATCAGCCGCAAAGTGGCCAACCAGAACATGGCTCCGGAGGGACCTCCTGCGAGGGCCGATGGCATCACCAGCCCAGCAGCAGCGGGGCAGATGCATTGCCCCGACCTACCGGGGGCAGCCGCCACGTGGCCCTGTGCCTGCGCATAAGCATCCCTATTTTCATTTAAAAAAAATTATTTTATTTATATTGTTCATTTCATTTGTTAACTGAGGAGGCCTCATGTGGGCTCCCCTGGCGTCGGCCGGCGACGATATTGGCCCAGAGTGGGTGATCTGCACCTGAGTGCTGCGTGTGCTGCCCCCCCCCCGACGGAAGCACACAGCCGCGTTGGAGGCGGTAGCGCTGGCCGGGCCGTTCAGGCATAGCGCGGCTGGCCCCCGCTCCGACTAGCAGCTGCAGGGACGTAAGAATGCCCGTCCAAGCATGCCGTCCCTGCTGCCCAAGTACTTCCGGTGCCTCATCTTCCGTATCTGCTGAAGCCAGCGGCGGGGCCAGAGACGGAGATTGTGCTCGGAGGGGAGCACAAGCGGGTGGACGATCCCGGGCGCGGACGCTCTGTGACTCAGGCGCCACAGGTGCAGCAGGCATGTCCCGACTCGGCCGGACCCCAAAGGAGTCCAGTAGCTAATCAGGCAGGCCCGTGCTGCATCCAGGTGAGGCGGCAATTGGTAAAACACACAGGGGATGTCCAATTTACACAGCCAACTGTATAAGAGAATGTAGGAACAGTAAAAGAGGGAAAAGTAGGACAGAAGGGGGAAGAAGAGAGGTAGAAATTATAAGTTGCAGAGAGAAGTATAGATCAGGAGGGCAGGGAGAAAGTGAATAGCTTGAAAGAAATAAAGAGTTTTAAAAGGAAACACTGGTAGTAGTAGGTAAATAGTGTACTTAGCAGTTCCACTGAAAAACTGGAAAGAGGCAGGATGTCCTAGGTCTGAAAACTATATGTATGTCAGACCAGCCCCTATACAGAATCCAGCCAATCACCATCCAGGCAGTTTTCCTCACGTTCCTCCCACAAAAACTGTAACCCCTTCCATGCCACAGTGATGCATTAAGAGGCGTGCCGCAATCCGAGCCAGTGAGTTTATGCTGTTTCGGCCACATTATGTGACCTACGCAGTCTGTAATGTAGTAATGCATGTACTTTGATTTTTAAATGCATATTTTTATATAAAGCATACAGTATTTTACGTTAACTTAAAAACAAAATGTTTTCAAATATATTGCTCTACAGGTCATGTTTTGAGGATTTCTGTCTGTAGAAGCAGGTGGGATAATTACCGACCCAGCAAAATAGATTACTGTAGATCACCTGTGCATGATTAAGGACATCCAGAAAACATAACCTGTTGCGTGAGGACTGGAGTTTAGAACCCCTGCTCTACTGTCAACTAAAAATATAGTGGCACTATCACTGGTAAAAAAATGCAGTCAAAATATTATTTTTGTGACAAGGAGGTGCAGAGAGCTGGAGAAACTGCAAGGAGGAGTAGCTGTGATGCAGGAGAGGGTCCACTCAGATAAGTATTGATTACCTACTTCATTGTGTATGAGATTGAATTAGCTATTTCTGTTGTGCTGTGAATATTGGTTCTGTTCACAGCTAGGTCATAGTCAATATCGTATTGCATAGTTTTGTATTGTTTTGCATTGCTCTTCGGAACGTATTAGGGAGTTGAGTTGTCAGCAATGGGAGGGGCCCTGATTGAGAATCTCACTGAGTGCGTGTCGTGCAAGATGTATGCACACTTGGGGCAGCCGACCCAGTGTGAATACATCTGCACGAGGTGCGTGCGAACGGTTGCCCTGGAAGCCCAGGTTCCTGATCTAGAGCAAACTGTTACGCAACTGAGGGATATTCACAATCTCAAGCAGAGTTGCATGGACACACACCGGTAGACGAGGATAATCAGGTAGTTAGCTGGGTCACTGTTAGAAGGCAGAAAAAGAGGGGGAGGCTGAACTATCAAATTTGAACAAATTCGCCCGATTGAACAAAGATTCGGAGGATGATAGCGGGGAAATTATGGAGACGGAAGAGATTGTTCCCTCTAGCATCCGGAGGAGTGGTCCCTCTAGCACAGATGGGATGAAAGAGAGAGAGGTACCCAGGCAGATTGTGGTGGTAGGGGACTCTATCATCAGGAAGACAGATAGGGCAATCTGCTACCGGGACCGTGTTTGCTGTATGGCCTGTTGTCTTCCGGGTGCTCGGGTACGGTACATTGCGGACCAAGTAGATAGATTGTTGGGATGGGCTGGGTGCACGTTGGCACCAACAACAAAGTTAGTGGTAGGTGGGATGTCCTTAAGAAAGATTATAGGGACTTCGGCCGTAAACTTAAGGAAAGGACATCTAGGGTAATATTCTCTGAAATATTACCTGTGCCACATGCTAGCCCAGGGAGGCAGAGGGAGATCAGGGAGGTAAATGTGTGGCTAGAGACTGGTGTAGGAAGGAGGGTTTGTGTTCCTGGAACAATGGGTGGACTTCTCGGTCAGGCGCCATCTTTTTTGTCACGATGGATTGCACCTGAATGAGGAAAGGGCTGCGCTGCTGGGGGGAAAGGATGGTTAGAAGGTTGGAGGAGCTTTTAAACTAGGAACCTGAGGGGAGGGTATAGTTAGAAACTACGGGTCATGCAGTGAGAATAGCAAGGATGATGGTAGTGAACTAAATGGGGGTGGAGAAGAGGGGAGGGAAAGAACAGCCGGCAACTGTACTTACAAGTGTACTAAAAAGGGTATTACCAAAGGTATTGCCAAAACTTTAGCTAACAACAATTGCGGGTCTTCATTACAGCATATAGAAAATAATGTAAGTAGCATAAGGGAAAATATTTATGTTGGGTCGGAGAGTTTAGAAGGACTAAATGAGTTGATCAAAGAGAATGGTAAGTATGAGAGGGGGGATGAGGGAGGGAGCAGAAGAACTGTCAGTAAGAGTAACTCTAGGGAGGCACATGTAAACAAACGGACAATGGAAACTCTAAACTAAAATGTATGCTTGCTAACGCAAGAAGCCTAGCAGGTAAAAAGGGGAATTGGAATTGATAGCATCAAAGGCTGAGTATGATATTATAGGTATTACGGAAATATGGTGGGATGACTCTCACGACTGGGTGGCAAACTTGGAGGGGTATTCTCTTTTCAGGAGAGACAGTGCTAACAAAAGTAGAGGAGGTGTATGTCTTTATGTTAAACCATCTCTTAAACCATACTTAAAGGAGATTATCTACAAGGCGATTGGAGATAATGTGGAGTCAATATGGGTAGAAATCTCAAGTGGGGGTATTGATGCAAAGAAACTAGTCATAGGCACGTGCTACAAGCAGCTGGATATTAGCATACATGAGGAAGAACAACTCTTGCAGCAAATTGAAAATGCTGCGGGATTAGGGGACATCCTAGTGATTGGGGATTTTAATTACCCTGATATAAACTGGAGTAACGATTCATGTGGTAAGACTAGGGGCAACTGGTTCTTAAATACACTAAAGGATCACTACATGTCTCAACTAGTCGAGGACCCAACTAGAGGTAAAACTACTCTGGATCTAGTAATTACTAATAATGTGGTCATTATATCAAACACTAAAGTTGGGGAGACTTTGGGGAACAGTGATCACTATATGATCACATTCGAAATCAGTTTCAAGAAACATAGCTATAAGGGATCAACCAAAACATATAACTTTAGAAAGGCTAACTTCAGTATGTGGTGAAGTGCATTAAACGACATAAACTGGGAAGATATGTTTCATGGCAAGAACACTACGGAAATGTGGGATGCGTTAAACGGGTTGCTAGATAGCAATATTCACAAGTTCATTCCCATGGGCAGCAAACGCAGGAGTACCAAACTCAAACTGATGTGGCTTAATTAGAAGGTCAAGGAAGAAATGGATAATGAGAAGCATGCTTTCAAAGCATTTAAATCTAATGGAACAGAGGAGTCATTTCAGTACAACAAGGAATGCAATAAGAAATGCAAAAAAGCAATAAGAGCAGCTAAAATTAAGAAATGAAAAGCAAATCGCTATAGAGAGCAAAACCAATCCTAATACGTTTTTTAAATATGTAAACAGTAAAAGGTTAAAAAAGGAGAACATAGGTTCAATAAAATATGAATTTGGAGTATTGATAAATGATGACGAAACAAAAGCGGAAATACTGAACAAATTTTTTTAATCGATGTTCACCAGAGAAGAACTGACGGTGGGAGTAGTGCATAACGATAGTGACGGCAATGATTTGTGGCTAGATACTTGTTTAAGTGAAGAAATAGTCCGGGAGAGACTAAGCAAAATGAAGATTCTTAAATCACCTGGCCCAGATGGACTTCACCCGAGGGTACTTATGGAGCTTAGGTCACAACTAGCAAGACCCCTATACTTGATTTTCAATAGTTCAATTAGATCAGGCATGGTACCAATGGACTGGCGTATAGCTGAGGTGGTGACATTATTTAAAAAGGGATCTAAAAATCATCCAGGTAACTACAGACCAGTTAGTTTGACATCTACAGTGGGAAAATTATTTGGAGGGAATTTTAAGGGATAGCATACAGGAGTATCTGCATGCCGCTAAGTTTATTAGCAAGAACCAGCATGGGTTTGTGAGGGACAGATCATGTCAAGCTAACTTAGTTAGCTTCTATGAGGAAGTGAGCGAGAATCTTGACTAGGGAAAAGCAGTGGATGTGGTATACTTAGATTTTGCAAAAGCCTTCAAAACAGTGCCTCACAGGAGACTGATCATCAAATTAAAGGAGCTTGGCCTAGGAAAAACTATTTGTACTGGATAAGTAATTGGCTGGATAACCGGGTACAGCGAGTAGTGGTCAATGGGATGTCCTCCAACTGGGCACCAGTAGTCAGCGGAATACCACAAGGGTCCGTACTCGGGCCACTACTGGTCAATATAGTTATCAATGACCTGGAAATAGGCCGGAAAGCACAGTGTTAATCTTTGCAGATGATACTACACTGTGTAAGGTAATTATTTCGGAAATAGATGTGGAGTCTCTACAGAATGACTTATCTAAACTTGAAATCTGGACGTCTAAATGGAAAATGGGATTCAGTACAGAAAAATGCAAAGTTATGCACTTCGGGACTAAAAACAAACTTGCAACCTACATATTAAATGGAGAAAATCTAGGTGTAACAGTATTGGAAAAAGATTTGGGGGTACTCATTGATAATAGGCTTAATTGCCGTATATAATGTCAAAGTGCAGCAAAGAAGGTAAGTAAGGTGCTAGCGTGCATAAAACGGGGAATTGAGACAAGGGACGAGAGTGTAATCCTGCCGCTGTACAAATCATTGGTACGTCCGCACCTGGAATATTGTGTTCAATTTTGGGCATCACATTATAAAATTGAGTACGAGGAAAGGCTCACTAGGTTGAATTTGTATACACTAGGAAAGAGGCGTCTAAGAGGAGACATTATTAATATCTTCAAATATATAAAGGGAAATTACAAAGAGTTATCAGAGGAATTGTTTATTAAAAGAACTCTGTATAAGACACGAGGTCACTCGCTGAGGCTAGAGGAGAGAAAATTCCATATGCATTGTAGGAAATGGTTCTTCACTGTTAGGGCAATAAGGATCTGGAATTCCCTGCCAGAGAAGGTGGTAATGGCGGACTCTATATATGCATTTAAAAACGGATTGGATAAATTTCTGACTGAAAAAGATATCCAAGGTTATAGCATTTAAAATATTGACATTGCTAATCTGGGAGGGAACATGATTTACAGTTGATAACTAAACATAAAACATTATTTCAATTGGGACATTATAATGAACTCGGTTTAAGACAAATTACAGGTTGAACCCGATGGGCATTTTGCCTCTTTTCAACCTCATTAACTATGTTACTATGTTACTATTTGCATTTTAAACCATGCATGCTGCACGTTACAAACTGGTGTGCCTCTCAGAGGCGTCACTAGAGGGGTGCAGGGATGTGGACTGAACTTCTGTATCAACCACACAAAGGTGACATTATTGTGCAGCACCCAGCTCTTGTCACTGAGAAGGATCCACACTGCAGGCAGAGACTCCAGGGGCAGCCTAGCATCTTCAGAATTTTGGGCACACCCTCTGGGTGATGTAGTCGGGGGCTTCCCATGAGGCCATGTCCCCTCCTCATGAAGCTACAACCTCTTTGCAGCCTCTAGTGCCCCATACATACAGTATATACGTTGAAGATTGAATAGACAACTTTTCACCATACCTTTTCTTTCACTGTAGTTTAGTGGTATCTGAAATGATCCAGTTTAGTGTGACTAAATATAGTTTGAAATGGGGGAGTATGAGGGAGATGTAAAATGTCGATTGATAGAACCACCTTCTAAAGAAGAGAAGGACTGTAGGTCTTAAGCTTTCTTCTTACTCATGCACATTGATTTATTTTAGTTTTGATTAAGGGCTCATTAGAAAATAATGGGGAAAAACTCTGCTATACGCTATAACAATACACTTTGATAAACTGTTTTAAACTGGTTGCAATTTTCCTGTTAACGAAATAATTGGCAGTACATACTGTAGATTGTACCTTTACATTATATTTTCACCTATATGACATAGCCTATGAAATAGCACCAAATATTGAGAAGGGTTTGTAAAATTATTGCTACTGACTTTTTGCTGCATTGCTGGAACAAAATAGTGTTATACTGGAAAGAACAGACAGCAGTAACAGCAATCTTATAGTAATCTATAGATCCCATAGTGTTACAGATACACCGTTCATATTAAATACTCTTAAATCACAAAGGAGCAAAAAATATAACAATATTTTTACAAATTACAACATATCCTTATGGGGCTTATTTATAGTAGGGGAAGAAGATCTTTCAATTAATTAAAAACTGACGTTTTGGGCGTGGCTTAGCAAGCAAACAGGGAGGACGCGCTGCACAGGAGCTCCTACAGTAAGGGCCAAAAACTACCTTACCTAAGGTGCCCGACGGTCCTGTTCCGCTTCTCCCGGCCAGCCTAAGCTCCGGACATACGGTGTGACAGGTCACGAAGCCGGGGGGCTGTTAGATCGGTCCCTGCAGGTTGTGGCCTGTCCACCTTCTCAAGCCGGGACCTCGATTGCCGGATCTCTCCCGCGGCACCGGAAGTGCCGCTACGGCAGCGGGACCTCCTTTGTTCTATGCTCGGTGCCGCTGGCGGGACGGGAGCCGGCCTGACTACTCCTTCCAGGATCGGGGAAGCTGCTCGGCGCTCTGTGGAGCGGGTCACGGCTCCCCTGTGAAGACCTCCGGCTGGTGCAGCTGGAGCTGGCGGCCATCTTCCCTTCCTCCGGGAGGGACCCGCGGTGAGGTGCCCCACTGGGAATTTACTGACGACTATTAGGGACACACTCCAGACCTCTATTTGCATGACTTGGGCCCCAGATACTCCACACTAACAGCTGAAGCGGGGAGTGTGGCCTGACCGCTGGGGAGAGGTGTCCTGTTTGCCCTGGGCTCTGCTAATTGTTAGGGGCCTCTGGTCTCCTGGAGATACAGTGCAGTCTCCAGCTTACCAGTCTGCACGCCATCTTCTGGCCGCCCGGGGAGAGGCATTTAGAGAAGCGTCATAAACGCCGGTTCCCGGCGCCGCACACTATCTTCTGGCGGACCTGACTGTGGACGGGCTTCAGTGGTCCTGGTACTGCCCCGGTCACTGGCAGTTCCTGGACGGAGGTGGACCCCCAGAGTGCCCTGTACCCTGCAGCCTCTGACTGTCTGGCTCCTCTCCAGGACCACGTGGACCCTCCTCTCTACCGAAGCTCCCCAGCCCTGTCCCACCCACCTTGCTCGGCTGGCCACGTCATGATCCTCCTCTAGAGCCCCCGCCTTACCCCCCCTGGTCCTGAGCCTTACTGCTGGAGCGCCTTCTCTACCTCCCACCCTGCTGTCCACCCCCTTTCTCATATGTTCACGATGCCCAGGGGCGGCAAAAAGTCACAGGGGTCTGACCTCACACCATTCCTTACTAAAAAGAGCACCCCGGCCAAGAACAGGCCCGATGCTCCTGACCCCCATGGTCCCTCCGATTCTGAGGCCGAAGACGACGATCTCACACCCCTTACCCGCAGGGACTTCCTCTCCCTCCTTAAGGAGATGCGGGATGTTAAAACCTCTGTTCAGGCTCTCCACTCCCTGAAATTCGATATTGCCGACATCTGCTCCAGAACGGATCAACTTGAATGACGGGTGGAAGAGGTGGTGTCATTCCAACAAGCGGTCGAGACCGACTTCCATCAACTCCGCCAAGATGTAGCCCAATTGCGGGAAGAGCATGAGGACCAGGACAATAGGGTGAGGAGAAATAACCTGAGGATTCGGGGTATCCCTGAGGAGGTCGAAGCGTCCCACCTTGACCTTTACCTTAAGCGCCTCTTTGCCCACCTATCACCTGACACTCCTGAGGATCATCTTCTCCTGGATCGTGCACATTGAGCCCTCCGACCTCGCTCCCAGGACTCCTCCCAGCCCAGGGATGTCATCCTCCGACTGCACTGCTTCACTGCGAAAGAGGCCATTATGAGAGAAGCTTGACGGCTGGGGTCTGTGACTTTCCAGAATGCCCCCCTTCAGATCTTTCAGGACTTATCCCCGCTCACCCTGGCCAAACGTAGAGACTTTAAACCTGTCACTTCCCTGCTCTCCCGTCATAATGTTAAATACCGCTGGGGCTTCCCTTTCCGTATCCTGGTCTGGCACCAAGGGAACCTGGTGCCAGACCTGCTCACGGCCAGGAACCTATCCGAGGCTCAAACGCTGCTCTCCAAGCTGGGTATCCACACCGCCGAGCAGGATATTTCTACTCAACGCCTGCCACCGCGGACACTGCGGACCTCGCCTCAGCCTCCCCCCGATCTGAGTGGTTTACGGTCCCAGCTTCTGCGGCCTCCCCAGCTCCACCTCCAGTTCCCTGATGGACTTCTAGCTCTCTGATTTAATGCCTCCTCTTTATAATTGCCTCGACCTTTCCTGGTCGTACTCCCCTAGCCGGGGAGCTGTTTCACTTTAGATCTCCCGCATCCTTATTTCCCGACCCCTTAGTTGATTCTCGACTGTTTTGATTGTTACCCCTTGTTAAAGTGTTACAATGTTAACATGTTAATATCCTAAAAAGTGATAATCTGTTTTTTCTCTACCCCCTGCTCCTCCCTTTCTTTCTGGAGCTGGCGCTCCATCTGTTCTTTGTTCCTGCTTCCTTTCCAGCCTTTTACCTCGGGTCCCCCCAGGGGAGGTTTGCCTCCTACCCATTGCTACGTGGTTTGTGATCCATCATCTGGATCCCATGCCGCACCCCCTTCAGGCTTTGAGCCCTCTTGCTGACCTAGGTGCCCTCCCGACACCTAGTATCCCTTCTCTTCTGTCAGCACTACCGGTCCTGGCCCCTTTTTCCGGATGACCAACTACCCTCCCATCCCTCCCGGTTTCCTTTCCTTCCTCCCTCCTCTCTGACCACGTTGTCTCCCGCTTTGTATCCTTCTTCTCTATCTCTCTTCTTCCTTCCCCTACTTTCAGTCTTATACACTCCTACTACTCAGCCTACCTCTTTGTTGCTTGCCCATGGGTCCCCAGATACTCTCCTTTAATGTGAAGGGCTTAAATAGCCCTCAAAAGAGAGGTAAGCTTTTTGCCTCCCTTAAACTCCATAAGGGCAACCTGGTCTTTCTCCAGGAGACTCACTTCCTACATAACTCGCACCCTACGCTGCAATGTAAACCATACCCTGAATCTTTCCATGCCTGTGATCTTTCAGCCAAGAAACAGGGGGTCGCAATTTTATTTGCCTGCCACCTCACCTTTGAGCTTCTAGATTCCCATGCCGACAAGGATGGCTGGTTTTTTGTTTTAGTTGGGAAACTTATTAACAAACTATGCACCCTAGCTAACGTCTATGCCCCTAACCAACGACAGGAACTATTCTTTGCAAAGCTAGATACTCTCCTTACTCGAGTCCGGCAAGGCAACCTCATACTTGCTGGGGACTTTAACTCTGTTTTAGATCCTAAGATAGACCGCTCTCCCTCTCTCCCCACTGCTTCTCCGTCGGACTCCCACCGCTCTAGATCCCTCCTCTGTCTCATGCGATCCCAGCTTCTCTATGTCTCCTGGAGGATAAAAGACCCCTCTGCTCGTGACTATACCTTTTATTCTGCTCCTCATAATTCCTACTCGCGCATTGATATGGTCCTGCTCAGCCATGATCTCGCCCTGAATCTCCACGCTGCCCATATACACCCATTGATCTGGTCTGATCATGTCCCTATCTCTTGCGACCTCTCGGGTCTGCTCTCACGCCCCCGCCCCATGACATGGCGTCTTAACTACTCCCTCCTTCACAACCCGGAGATACGTTCCCATCTTCGGGACAAGATTTCTGACTATTTTACTCTGAACGATTCCCCTGACATTTCTAGGTCCACTCTCTGGCTGGCACACAAGGCCGTTCTTCGTGGGCACATTATCAGCCTGGACTCCAAAACCAAAAAGCAGTCCCTCACTCAGTTTAACAAACTCTCTATTAAATTCCACACACTCGAGACCCAGCATAAGGCGTCCTCCGACCAGGCTGTCTTGTCTGAACTCCTGATAATGCTGGAATATCCTTAGGAAAGAAAGCTATACCTTAAACACACCTTAAATACACTTTACCATGGAGCCGCTGCGGCCGCTGTACTTAACACACACTCTGCGCACTTTGTACGCTATTAGCGTACAAAGTCCCGTACTGCGTACGGACTTCGCGTACAAACGCCGCGCTGACGGTACAAAGTACTCACAGCGTGTACACACCCAGAGATACACCACAAACCCTGAACAGTTATGCAATGCAATGAAAATACGCTTTAAACCTTAGCAGGGCAATGAAGACACGTCACCAATTGTGATTTTACCGCTGGGTTCCGACACCACAATGGATTATTGATAAAAGGGGGGTTACAATACAAACAATACAATATAATATAACAGAGTAAATGGCTACATTCAATGGTACCTACGTGAGTAGATTCGCTTGCGCTTCCCGGCCCGGTCCTCGGTCATCTGATAGATAACTTTGTGAGTCTTGTGTCAGACCAGGCCTGCAGCAGCTCTCTTTATACTATTCTTCCAAAAAGCAATACAATAGATTATGTAATCTCTTTGTCCATTGGACACAGGAATGCACATTTACAGTACAGGAGAGGTCATAGGTCGGTTTGAATAGGTAGGCGATGTCTTTCCCAACTGCTCTTGTGGGTGGTCTCCTCTTGATTCCCGCCGCCTACATAATGTACAGTTAATACAGTTTATATCTATATTATGCTCCTGCACATAACTATCCGCAGGAACATGCGATCTTTCTCAAACCAACACCAGAATGTTACCCTTAAAATACCCTTCAGCTGGATACCAAACACCACCTTATGACCTTGTTCTGTCCCCTCCTATTCTGTAAAGGTGAATCCCTTTGTTCTGTTAACATTTAAACTGTTGTTACTTTCTGATTTGGTGCAGGGATACTATGTGTACATTGTGCACTATTTGGATTAAATATGTAATGTGTTTTGATAGCCTTTCGTGCGTTCACAAACTGTACCGTAAATACTCATACGACGCGCTAATGCGCAGGACCGAGGGAGCGACCATACGCAAATTGCGGATATGCGCACGCACAACAGAACAAGTGCACGCAGGGAGGCCATCTGTGTGTAGTTTGTACGTGATGTGTGTACTGCAATATTTTTCGACTTTGACAGTCCACCCTTTGGCAGTCACCAATAACTGCCACTATCTGATCACTAAACAGAAAAATATCTATACAATATCTACAGAAGCTTTTATGATCGGAGAGAGTTGTAGATGGGAAATGTATGACCTAGTGGGATAGTAAAAAGCATGTATGTATGAATCCATGTCTGAGGGGCATGTATCATCGTGCCGTATATGTTCTAAATAAGCTTCGAGGTATTGCGAAGTATACATTAAATCCTTCTCATCCCGTACTAAGGGTCTGTAAATGGGCCAATAAACACTACCGAGCTCTTTTCGGCTTCCTGTTCCAACAAATGGGGTGCACATTTATTTGATGATACATGGAGGGGGAACATATGTGAGTGCTAGTATGTGGATATCACCTGTTGACTATGTGTGCCATTAACTGGAGGTTGCAGAGATGAAGATAAGACACATATCTAAAATACATTCACATAAACATTTTGGGTAGGGCTGATGTCTTTTCCGGATGGATGTATCTGGGCAGAGGGGGAAACAAAAGAAAAACGGGTGAAAGAAACAGGCCATGAAATTCATTTGCAATCCTTATCATAACATGGTCTCTATGGATGGGTCATAAATTAAATCTGCTGCTGTAACAGTGCCCTTGCTCCTTAGACTCATCAACTTTGTGCCGTGCTTGCGCCGCGTCAGAATTCGAACACACCTAAATATCAAACCAATAATTATGACGACTCCCAGGATACAAAGGAGAAACTTCCCTTAACTCATAATAACATTTTGAGCCCACTCTCCTAAACCTGAGAACAAATTTTCGGGGATTCAACCATGAGACCCAGCCGGTCAGTTCATTACTCACAGTCGCCAAGGTAAGGTTGTGTTTCCTCCTGAACTCCCACTTCAACTGCAAGATATCGTCCATCTTTTGATCGATAATCTCCGTTGGGTCGTCAGTACTGTTCGTAATATATGTACAGCACTTCACCCCATATTGAGTTGCCAGAGTAACACAGTACCCACCTGTCACTGCTGTGATATAATTTAGGACCATCCTGTGCTGAATCAGTTCCTTCTTGTAAGCTTGTAACTCCCTTCCCGTATACCTGAAGGTGTCGTCATACATCTCAGTGATATTATCTATCAAGTTCGCTAGCGCATGGATATACCTATAATTTATAGTTCCTCTGGCAGTACGGGTGATGTCTAATGCGAGAAGGAACTGAATCCCGGTGGATTCATGGATTAAATCAGAGGCTGCGTGCTCTGTCCTATCTATGAGGTGTCTCTTGATGATGTGTTCATAGTGAGTATGAGTATAAGGAGCCTGAGCACTGCGGTGACCGTCTTTCATTTTATCATGGGTTATGGTCATGACCTCCGGTAGTACTCTCCCAATATAACACAATCCCTCTGAGCTCGGGGCAAGCCACTTGTACGCCTTCCTCCCACATATGAAATAGGCATCATCTGGGAGAACATAGGGGACAAAATATAACATCACCATATTACAAACTTTCCAAGTGAAGAAACCAATCCCTAGTTCTCCCATCTGCTCAGTACAAGTATCGGGCTGGATGATATGAGCACAGTACCCTGGCAATACTTTTCCAACCCACATGGTCTTGCTTCCACGAGTATACCTATACCGGAAATACCTCCCACTGTTGGCTATTTGGCGTACAAGTTCAGAGTCTATGGGTATCCTATCAGCTCTGTGTGAAAAGGTCATTGTCTGGTTATTCCACGTCACTTCCCAATTTCCCGGTTTTCGGTAATTGGAAATATTGAAACATAATAAGGATCTGTCTACATGATACTGGTGGAGCGTCAAACTAGGGGGCCTAGAAATATTGAATTTCTTGTCCACCGGTCTCCCACCCCGTAATTCGAGTACCTAGTCTATTGCTAAAGGGTATGGTACTAATCCTGACTTGCTCTGACCTTGAGGTACCTGTGAGCACACCCAACATTCTGTCTGGTTTAAGACCTTACCCACTAGTGAGTGGTAATCACTCAACGGATGACGGTCCATGTCAATATTAAGGTTGGACTGACATCTCCGGATGCACCCATCCTCAACTATATTCTCACAATTCCTACAAATGTAATATTCACCAGACAATAACCCCTCACAGTGCCTCCGAGCTCCTTGACTACCAGAGCGCTTACTGATGCCAGCCTTTACCAAAATGATGTGCTGATCCTGAGATCCTACAAATTCGTACTTGCCATCAGAACCCATTCCAGATCCCTGCTCGACCTCTCTGGGACCCTCACCAAAACAAACTGTCCTTATCAAAACCAGAATTATTAACAGAACCCGAAACGCAGTATCTTGTGATCGATCTATTTCGTTAGGGGAAAGGAGGAAAATAAGAAGGAGACAAGAAAGTAAAAAATGTAGGGGGAGGTGAAAAAAAGAAAGTGGTATGACAACCAATCTAGCTCTTGTTACTCTCTGTGCTCAGATGCCCTTCAACAGTCCTGCCTCTCAACTTTCCCGGAACAAACACTCCAGTGATACGAGATTCTCTACACTCTGCTCTTTGTCACGAGTTCTCTCCGGGTCAGCGACCTTCTTGCAGTGGGACGAGTGGATCCACGTCTCTCTTTCGGCGACTTTCAATGCTGTTGTGCTGGTTAACAAGACTTGATATGGTCCTTCCCACCTGTCTATGAGGCAACCTGAGCGTAAGAAATTTCGAATCATCACATAATCCGCAGGTTCAATGTCATGGCAATTACTGTTCGGTAGGTTAGGAATCACCAGCTTTAAATTTCTCTGTTGATTTCTCAGCTGCTGGCTCATCCCAACCAAATATTTCACAGTCACTTCATTTTTACATTTCAAATCATCCTGGGGGTCTATCATTACATGAGGTTGTCGACCAAAAAGGATGTCAAAGGGTGATAGGTTAAGGGGAGACCTGGGAGTGGTTCTGATGCTGTACAACACTAGTGGCAAAGCTTCTGGCCACGACAATCCAGTTTCAACCATTAATTTGCTCAGCTTGTTCTTAATAGTGCTATTCACTCTCTCCACCTTTGCACTCGCCTGTGGACGGTACGGAGTATGCAGCTTGCTATTAATTCCCATCAGTTTGCACATGACCTGAAAGACTTCACCTGTACAATGGGTACCCCTATCACTTTCAATTATTCTAGGGATACCATATCTACACACAAATTCCTGCACAATTTTCTTTGCAGTGAACGTAGCAGTATTTGTGGCAGCAGAGAATGCTTCTACCCAATTTGAAAATACGCCAATACAAACTAACACATATTTTAAATTCCTACAGGGTGGTAACTGTATGAAATCGATTTGTATTACCTGAAAAGGGCCGTCTGTCGGAGGGATATGGGATGGCTCTGTTGGTATTGACTCTCCAATATTCTTCCTCAAGCAAGTAAAACATGTCATTGCTCTCTTTCCTGCATGAGAAGAGAATCCTGGCGCACACCAGTAGGCTCTCACCAGCTTACACATACCCTCTTTATCCAGATGAGTCAGACCGTGTGCCGCCTCAGCTAAGCTTGGAAGATATGCTCTGGGGGCTACTGGCTTACCTTGTCCACCTGTCCACAGTCCCGAGGATTCCTGGCCATATCCCTTTGACCTCCAGACTGCCTTTTCCTATAGAGAACACAAATCTTGCATTTCAATTAATTGTTGTGTATTGATCGTGTTAAATGTCATCAGTGATGTGATGTTCGTTTGTATGGGGGTGCTGGCTGCTGATTTAGCAGCTTTGTCTGCCCGGCTGTTACCAAGTGAAATTGGGTCTTGGTTGTAAGTATGTGCTTTGCACTTGATAACAGCCACTCTGTCTGGTTCCTGTATCGCTGTTAGAAGTCTTTTTATGTGGGACGCATGCGCTACAGGTGTGCCAGCTGCCGTCATGAAATTTCTGAGGCACCATTGGGCCCCGAAATCATGCACCACTCCAAAGGCATACCTAGAATCTGTGTATATATTAGCTGACTTACCCTTGGCCAATTCACACGCTCTGGTTAGGGCGACCAACTCTGCAACTTGTGCTGAGTGCGGAGGGCCCAGGGGTTCAGCTTCCATGATACCTCTGTCGTCTACAACTGCGTATCCAGTGCACAGGTTTCCCGAGTCCGTCTGTCTGTGGCAACTACCGTCAGTGTAAAAGGTAAAGTCTACCCCTTCCAGTGGGTTGTCACTGATGTCAGGTCTCGCTGTGAAAGTCTGATTCAGGTATTCCATACAATCATGCGTATCAGTGTCTGCACCAAATCCTCCTTCACCATTATTCTCATCCTCCACCCTTTGTGCCTGTCCAGGCACACTTGGCAAGTGAGTTGCAGGATTTAGTGAGCTGCATCTCTTAATGGTGATGTTTACAGGGACCATCAGTGATAATTCCCACTTTGTAAACCGAGCAGATGAGACATGTCTGGTTTGGGCGGAGTTCACTAAGGCTGATACTGCATGAGGTGTATGGATGGTCAGGTTGTGTCCTAACACTACGTCCTCGCTTTTACTTACTAGCAAAGAGGTATTGGCTGTCAGGGTGCAGAGGGACAGAAAAGAAAGCAGAACAGAGGTCAATAAAAGTGAAAAATTTCGCAGTAGGGGGAATTTGCATGAGGATGACAGCTGGATTGGGCACTACGGGGAATTGGCTCTCAACTATCTTGTATATCCCCCTTAGATCCTGCACTAGCCTGTAACCCCTCCCCCCACTCTTTTTCACAGGGAAGATGGGACTATTGGCAGTGCTGGACGTCCTGACTAGGATGCCCTGTTGTAGCAACCGTTCTATGACGGGGTACACTCCTAATTCTACCTCTGGCTTCAGAGGATACTGAGGGATTTTTGGAGCTATCCTACCATCTTTTACTTGCACTACTACTGGAGCTACATTCGCCATCAATCCAGTGTCTTGTCCATCTTTGGTCCAAAGGGAACCCGGTATTTGTGAGATCATTTCCTCTACCTTTGATGGACACTTGTCTATAACAGCAGAGTGCGACATTAGCCTTTGAGGGGTGTCTAATATATCTTGCACTTCTTGAACGTGATTCTCGGGTATATCCAAGAAGACACCCTCAGGAGTACAATATATGACACACCGCATTTTACACAATAAATCTCTGCCGAGCAGATTAGTCGGAGCCGATGCAGCCAGCAGAAAAGAGTGTTTGGTCTGCAGGGGCCCTATCGTAATCTCTACCGGTCTACTCAAAGGGTAGTGTTGCACTATTCCTGTTACTCCCATTGCCGAAATTGTTTTACCCGTGGTTTTTATACCTACAGTTGAATTTAGCACTGACCTGGCCGCCCCTGTATCTACAAGAAAAGGTAATGGTACACCAGCTACATCAACCATGACCTCAGGTTCACTACCAAGGCTAGCAATCAACTTCACTGGCTGCAGACTACAGGTGTTGCCCAACCCCTATTGTGTGGTGAGACCCTCCTGCAGCACATTGGCAGCTACGATATGTGGGGGAGGTAGCTGAGAATTTCCGGAGGTCTGCTCCTCTCTCCTTGGTGGGTACCTCCTTGTTTCCCCTGCATGTGGCTCGTAACTTCTCCTATGTGGTCCCTGATCCCAATTATGTGAGTAGTAGTGTGGTTCGTATTCTCTGTCTAGGGGTCTATCTTAGCTATGCACTCTACTACTCTTACAGTCTTTGGCAAAATGCCCTTCCTTCCTACAAATGTAACATGTTCTAGGTCTGTCCCAAACAACAGGGGTCCGGGTCTGTACCCTTGTTCTGAGTGCCTCCTTCAACCCGTCCATTAATACTGAAACAGCTACCTCCCTATGATGTACATTGTCTCTAATGTCCTCGATCCCAGTGTATCTAGCCATTTCCTGCAGTGTTCGATGGGAATATTCGGATGCCGTTTCACCTTCCTTTTGTCTTATGGAAAAGATTTTATTCCATTTGACAACAGTAGGGAAATATATTCCTAATTGCAGATTGATTTGTCGTACATTCTCCTGAGTGTACTCATCAGTGAGAGGTACTTCTGCGTCTAAGTTGCAATCAGTTATAAATTTCGTGGGGTCAATATTGGAGGGTAAACATTACCGTAGCACTGTTCGCCAATCTTTGTTTGTGGGTTCGGTGGCGTTACCTAACTCTTTAATGAACCTCTGGCATGCGACTAGATCTTTTCTGGGATCAGGAAATTCTGACACAATTGACCTTAATTCTGTCCGGGACCAGGGACAATGCATGGCAATGTTCCTGACGGGAGTTACTCCCTGAGCGTCAGTCTTCCCATTGGGGACTGCGATCACCCTGACAGGATTTAATTCAATTACATCATTTTGATTTGACTCTACAATGTGAGGTGCTATTGTCTCTGCATAATGTATGGTACCGTACTTACCTGTGGACACGACCTCACTTATCCCTCCACTAGGGGGCCTGACTACTGCTCTTGTTGTTTGGGCCGTGCCCACCTGAGTGTCTTGTATGGTGGCTGCTAGAGAGAGAGTGCCGATATCGTGCTGGGCTCATCTTCTTGTTCGCAGTCCTGGGGAAAATTTAAAACAGGGTACAACTGGCAAGGGTTAGCGTTAGTACATTTTGCAATTACACTCCTATTCTGTACCAATGTATCATTGCCTGTAGCCATTTTCTCCCCAACAATATATGGTGGTGGTGGTGCGGTCCCTATTGTTTTCCCGCTAGGTTTGGAACCTGCTGCGCGAGCTAATTCCCTTTGCATATCCCCCTCCTGTTGCCATAAATTTAAACAGTCTGTATGTTTAATCCTTTGTTTCTTGGATTTTATCAGACATATCCTTAACCTTAAGTTCTGTAATACCTCTGGTTCAAAGCTGCCCACTCTAGGGAATGGTACCCTATCATTGTTAGTCATACATACCCACTCATTGCATAAAACTTCTGTGTGTGAACCATATTTTTCACACATGATAAACCTTGCTGAGCCTTTTGGCCACATTTCTGCCTGTACCCTGTCTAAACGTCTCTTACTTGAGCAACTGGCTCCCATATTTGTGGGTCTCTTCTAATAATTAAAAAAAAAATTCCCACAAACACCAAAATACTCAATATAAGTAAACGGTGGAAGTATACCCGAGCGCCTTCCACTCGCTCTCGCCCACGCTGGCCAGTACAACGATACACTGTTGGTAGCGGATCACAATGTACCCAACTTAGGGCTCCTATCAGACCTTACACCGTAATTTCTTTCGGTGGAAGTTCTGTTTGGAATATTTTCCTGAGAGAGGCAGTGAAAATTTCCTTTTCGGTATCTTTCAACTGGAATTGTTTGTAGGGTGAAAAACAGAGAAATTAGATAACTATCTTTCACCCTTTCCAGTGAAGCCCACCAGGGAGATTTCCCGAAGTTATCAAAGAAAAACCCCTTTGTCTATACAATCACGTCTGCGTATGCTCTTCCACAGCGCATATGACACAATAATATCACGTTGCGCTGTGCAGAACAAACGGACATGTGATGCAATAGCACAGCCTATAGATACTAGTTATCTATATACCCTACGATTGCTGTAAACCACCTAGCCTAGACCACTTCAGACCACTAAGAGTTGTATGGGATACCACTCAGTCCACTAAGACCACCTAGTTAATAACGCAGGGTTGCAAACCCTACGCCACCGGGCCTCTACTAACCCAGTGTGTTCACCTAGACCACCTAGCTTCGACCACCTAGACCACTTCAGTTCTTGGGTTCAGTATCCACTTACTCCTGCATTCGCTCACTCAAATACACTTTATTTTTCTGTACAGAAAATTAGGATTCATTCAAGTTGGCAGCTTTACCCCCAGAGGCAATTTAAAAAAAAAATATTTATACTAAATTTTGTTTTTATACTAAATTTCTTTAGAAACCGGGTGGTTTGGTGCTATTGTAGCGTGGCTACTGTCCCACCTTTAAACTAAATGAACCTATCATGTGGTTTTATTATGCGCGCACAACCCTACGCAACCTTGCGTAATTACGCAACCGTGCATACCTCTAGGCCACGTGTGCGGCCTTGCGCTACGTGCACCTTTTTGTATGCTGTCCTCACGTTTCGTACCACATATACCAATGTGCGTACGCAATAAAACAGATCACACAACTTCTATAAATGTAAGCAATAAAACTACTATTGCCCACTAAACACAACACAGTTTCTTTCTGTATAAACCTTTACAACTAGGCCAGACTGTGTTTGTGCTTTACGTTTGCTTCCTTAAATATTTATTTTTTTAACTATATAGCAGCAAATATCTCCGGTTTCACACAAGTCTAAATGAATCTAGCAATCTGAATGTTATGGCAACAATGTGAGAGAGTATGCAAAGAGTATGGGTGCTGTGTACATTTTTGGCGCCAAAAAGAAATTCACAGATTTTAAATAGCTTTTTTCCTGTTTACCTTACGGGTTCTACCAGCATCTCTACAAACCATACAGAGCAGACGCCATCTAATCAGCAATCAAGCATGGTTTTCAGCATCCATCGACCAAGAAAAGGATACGTAGGATACTTTCTGTCCACCCTTTTGCTGATAGATTGAGTCTGCTGTGACCTGTTAGGTAGTAAGTATGTGGAAAACTGGAGAGCCCCCAATTGATAATGCTGAAATATCCTTAGGAAAGAAAGCTATACCTTAAACACACCTTAAATACACTTTACCATGGAGCCGCTGCGGCCGCTGTACTTAACACACTCTGCGCACTTTGTACGCTATTAGCGTACAAAGTCCCGTACTGCGTACGGACTTCGCGTACAAACGCCGCGCTGACGGTACAAAGTACTCACAGCGCGTACACACCCAGAGATACACCACAAACCCTGAACAGTTATGCAATGCAATGAAAATACGCTTTAAACCTTAGCAGGGCAATGAAGACACAACACCAATTGTGATTTTACCGCTGGGTTCCGACACCACAGTGGATTATTGATAAAAGGGGGGTTATAATACAAACAATACAAACAATACAGTATAATATAACAGAGTAAATGGCTACATTCAATGGTACCTACGTGAGTAGATTCGCTTGCGCTTCCCGGCCCGGTCCTCGGTCATCTGATAGATAAGTTTGTGAGTCTTGTGTCAGACCAGGCCTGCAGCAGCTCTTTATACAATTCTTCCAAAAAGCAATACAATAGATAGTCTGCTCCTGCACATAACTATCCGCAGGAACATGCGATCTTTCTCAAACCAACACCGGAATGTTACCCTTAAAATACCCTTCAGCTGGATACCAAAAACCACCTTATGACCTTGTTCTGTCCCCTCCTATTCTGTAAAGGTGAATCCCTTTGTTCTATTACCATTTAAACTGGTGTTACTTTCTGATGTGGTGCAGGGATACTATGTGTACATTGTGCACTATTTGGTTTAAATATGTAATGTGTTCTGATAGCCTTCCGTGCGTTCACAAACTCTACCGTAAATATTCATACCACGTGCTAATGCGAAGGACCGCGGGAGCGACCATACGCAAATTGCGGATATGCGCACGCACGACAGAATAAGTGCACGCAGGGAGGCCATCTGTGTGTAGTTTGTACGTGATGTGTGTACTGCAATATTTTTCGACTTTGACACTCCGTACCGTCAAAGCAGAACTTGATCTCCTTCTCTCCAGACGGGTGGCCAAACATCTCAAATGGCTTCGCCAGTCTTTTTACGAGAAGGGAGACAAGGCAGACAAGATCCTAGCGGCACGACTCCGTTCCACGAGAGCCAAAACTAATATTATTTCTATCAGAAACTCTCTCAATCACCTTGTTCATGACCCCACCGCCATTAGGGCTACCTTCCAATCCTACTACGCTGACTTGTACAACCTTCCACCCCCCTCACCTGGTTCTTCCTCTCTGCCCCACTCTGACCTAGTCTCTCACTTTCTTTCAGCTTCTAACTTGCCTAGATTGCCTCAGGACGCCATGGACCATCTTAACAGCGAGATCTCGGTGGAAGAAATTGCCCAGACTATACTCATGCAAAAAATTGGTAAATTCCCGGGTTCGGATGGGTTCACGGCTCTTTACTACAAAAAAATTTCCGATCTTCTCTCCCCCCACCTTCAGTCCCTGTTTAATAGGATTGTCCATGGCGACTCCTTTCCTCCTGAGATGTTGGAGGCTAGAATTGTGGTGATCCCTAAGGAAGGCAAAGACACCCTTAACTGCGCTAGCTACCGACCTATATCTCTCTTGAACCTGGACTTGAAAATCTACGCTAAAATCCTAGCCAACCGCCTTAACCCGTATCTCCCTTCCCTTGTCCATTACGACCAGGTGGGGTTTATCCCGGGCCGCCAAGCGAGGGATAACACCAGACGTGCTATTGATCTTATACACATCTTGAACTCCAGGGGATCCCCCGCTATCATGCTCTCCTTGGATGCTGAAAAAGCTTTTGACCGGATCTCCTGGAGTTTTCTGAGAGCCGCCCTGGAGGCCTATGGCTTGTCTGGTGACTTTCTCACTGGTGTCCTGGCACTATACTCCACCCCCTCCGCCACAGTCTTAATTAATGGCGTCCCGTCTGCTCCGGTCCGCATTTCAAATGGTACACATCAGGGATGCCCTCTCTCACCGCTAATATTTGCCCTCATTATTGAGCCCCTCGCTTCTCAAATTAGAGCCCATCCAAATATACACGGTATACAAGTAGGCCGTATCGATCCTAAAATCTCCCTCTTCGCTGACGACATTCTACTTTCTCTGACCCAGCCCCTTATCTCACTCCCAAATTTATTTTCAGTCCTGCATTCTTACAGCCTTATATCAGGCTACAAGATCAATTATTCCAAATCCGAGGCTATGCTGCTTCATGTCCCTCACCGAGAGGCTGAATCCCTTCGCGCCAACTTCAATTTTAAATGGCAGCCGACAAAGATTCAATATTTGGGGATTTATTTGACCTCCCGCTACGACTCTCTCTTCCGGGAAAACTTTCCACCCCTCCTCACCAAAACACTCGCTGACCTGACATCCTGGAACAGTCTCTTCATTTCGTGGCTGGGCAGGATCATAGCGGTTAAAATGACCATAGTCCCCAAATGGCTTTACCTTTTCCAGACCCTCCCTGTGGCAGTCCCGGCCTCCTTTCTTCGCACTATCCAACGAGCCCTCGTGCGTTTTATCTGGAACCACAGATCACCCCGCATCGCTGCCAACACCCTGAAACGGCCAACCTCCGCTGGCGGTAGAGGTCTTCCTGATATCAAACTCTACTACCTAGCCTCCCTACTATCCCATATTGTCACCTCTTATGCTCCTCCGGGGTCTGTATCCTGGTTGGATATCGAGGCTGCCCTCGTTAGCCTCTAGGACCTGACCCCCCTATGGGGTCTGCCCTCTACCTCCCGACCCCCAATCTCTAAACTCCTCCCCACTATTAAATTTAACCTTAAAATTTGGGACTCCCTCTCCCTGAAGATGGGTCTTACCAATACCCCCTCACCCTTAACCCCTATCTGGCAGAACCCTATGTTTCCTCCTGGATTCTCGATTACGAGATTCCATACATGGATAACGCTGGGCTTCAAATTTCTGACTAATTTTGCCGATCGGGGTCAATGGCTGTCCCTACCTGAACTCCAACAGAAGACCCCTTCGTACTCACTTAATCCCTTCCAATTCCTACAAATCCACCACTTCCTAGGCTCTCTGCCCTCCTCCGCTTTGCTTCGAGTCCTCACCCCCTTTGAAAGTTTATGCATTAACTCTCACCTCTCCAAAGGCTTAATCTCCCAACTTTACTCCCTTTTACTAGATTCTTCCCTTCCCTCCTCCCGGCCCCACGAACTCGCATGGGAACGTGATCTTGGACCTCCTCCAGAGAGCGAAGATTGGGAGGACATGAGACTGGGGATTGCTAAATGTTCTATTGCTACTGCTTTTAAGGAGATGGCTTACAAAATTTACTACCGTTGGTACTACACCCCTGACAGACTTAACAAACTCTTTCCGTCTTCCTCCCCTAGTTGCTGGAGGAACTGCAGATCTAGAGGCACTATGCTACACATATGGTGGACCTGCCCGTCCATTGTTTCCTTCTGGAATCTAGTCCACTCCCTCCTTAACTCGCTTCTGGAATCCCCCGTGCTGAAGGATCCCTGGATTTTTTTGCTGTGTTACCCTCCCCCGATGCTTAATAAATTCTCCCAAAAACTGGCTACACATATTCTAACGGCGGCGAAATCGCTGATAGCTCTTAACTGGAAGAACCCCTCCCCGCCCTCTCTCCCGTCTCTTAAAACCAAAATTTGGCATATTGCGTCAATGGAGAAGATTACATATTATCTCCACGACCGGGGTCACATTTTTGAGCAGGTTTGGTCCCCCTGGCTCGCTGCTGAACGTAGATCACCCCCCCCTCTTGCTCCTAGTTCCTTCCGTAGACCCATGGGCATTGCCTACTGCTCCTCCTCCATCGCCTACCTCCTCTTCTTCTCTTTTCTCTTCCTCTCTCCTCTTCTCTTTCTTATCCTTATCTTCTCTCGTTTCTCCCATGACCTCCTTCTCCCTCTTTCTCCTGATCTCACGACTGCCAGGATATGTACTGTGATTGGATTATACTGTGGTCTCCCCCCCCCTGTCCCCCTCTCCCTCCCTCCCCGAATTTCATACTTGATTACTATTGTTAATTTTTTTATTATTCTCGCTGTTTATTTTAAAATTGTGGTTTCTGCTGGACGTTGGGTCTTATGACCACCTGTCCCATATGTCCATGTATTGTTTGTCTATCTTGTTTAACCACGTACAAATAAAGAATTAAAAAAAAAAAAAACCCTGACGTTTTATTAAAGTCCGAAGGAAGCAGAGTGCAATGGACATCATACTGTAGGGGCTAAATTTACTAAAGTTTCTACAAATAAAAACTGGTGATGTTGCCCATAGCAACCAATTGGATTCTGTCTGATAGTGTAGGGGGTGTACACACCCACATGGCACTGGCCACACCCACAGAGCATTGGTCACAGCTCCTCCCCTTCTCAGCAGCCCCTCCCCTCCCTTGAACATTTTCAGCCCCAGGACCGTGTGGCCCTTGATCTGGTCCTGGGACCTGCATGTTGTATAGAAGAGGCCCCATTTGCCTGGCGATGCAGTAACTTATTGCTTATTGCTTCCAGCTAGTATTGCCATGGAGCTGAGCAACGCTCGCTGCCAAAGTAATTTTGGAAAAAAAAAAAACCTGGGGCTGTTTGATAAGGGTACAATTAACTAATAAATGTCATAAATTTATCTTATCAATTAAAAAAGGATCAGTTTATGGCATGACATTATTTTAGATAACAGATACTGGGAATACAAGGCAAGTTACTGTATTTACAGTACACCAGGATAAGGTGTCAAGACCACTGATGAACTCCACTTATCATGGCAATTCACACTTTAGTTGCACGGGAGTTCATCAATCCGGGGTTCCTTTTTTGGAATCTCTGCAAAAATCCTGCTGCTATGTGAATTTTGTCTCATACTCCCCGACAACTTAACGCTATTGGAGTCCCTGCATTAGCCAAGTGTGCACATTGAGCTTTGACCCAAAAGAGATTTTGTGCAGCCTCTCTGCTTTGCAAGTCCACTATAGACAGGAGTGTAACACTTCCATAGACAGAAGGGTAACACCATTTTAAGATGGCATTATCTAACAACAAAAGATCTTCTTTTCATTGCTTGTTAAACCAAGCCTGCTATGAGGACTGAAGTAACAGCAAAATTAGAAGGACCACAGGAAAAAGCAGTGCAAACCCCTTACTTCACTGGAAATGAGGTTATTATTGCTTCATAAAACCAGATTCTAAGCAGAAAGCTATGACCCTACACTCATGTGCACCTACATTGGAAAAGCAGTTTGTCTCTATAGGGCAGCATAGGCATATGCCCAATCTGCCCCACCTTAGTTTTGTATCTCTATTGGTGTGAATTACGGTGGTGTATATTAAATTACCAGAGCTATTTAATATTGCTTAAATACAGGGATGGCTGCTCTGAAAAGCAAATGTCCCCAAGATTCCTAACACTACAAATCCCTCCACTAAGTACACAGACGAGTCACATTATTATGACCACCTCCTACATTTGACATAGGCAGTGCCCCCATGAAGTATGTCACATTACGTGCACTGGTTTGGTGGGTATATAAGTTGTGCGATAGGCCGTCTACACACATACTGTATCACTCATTGTTGTCATGGGTGAAAGGTGTATCACGACTGGACAAATGGCAACATTGCGAATATCCGCTGCGTAAACTGCGGAGCACCACGTGCCATTGACGTGAGAGGTGAACGTCGGCTGCAGAGATGCATGAGGGCCGACGACACGCTACAATGGAACAGCTCACCGTCAGCTCACTGTCAAAATGACCCTGAGGGCTACTAGACGTGTTTAAACAAAAGTTAGGCAAACCATACTGCGTATAAGGCTCCAAATGGATGGCACCTGCACCTAGCTGGTCGTCATAACAATGTCACTTGCCGTGTAGTAGCAGCAGAATTTTACACTGCCTAATTTGACTTGAATTTAAATACTATATAGTCATTGCACATAAACAAAAAAAATATGTTCCCTTAGTGTTACTGCGCATGCATGAACTGAGTTCTTCAATGTGCGCTAATGGAGGGGACACGGGGATTTAGGGATCCAGATGCATCCCTCTTTGCAACTTGAAGGGCTCAGGGAACTTAGACCAATTGGGGGTCCCAGGTGACAAAACTGTCCACACAAACCACAAAAAGGCAAAAAAATGGTTGTCTACATTTTTATGTCGACCATTTTCATGTCGACCTTTTGACCCTGTCGACCTTTTGTTCTGTCTACTTTTTTCATGTCTACCTTTTAACCCTGTCGACCTTTTGACTGTCTAACATGTGGTGTCTATCCATTTACTGTCTAACTAGACACTGTCTATCTGTTATACCAAACCCAGTTTAGACTTCTAAAAGTTGCTTTGTAATTGCCATGCTCAAAAATATTTTCTTTTTCAATAGAACTGCTTATTTTATTCCTATTATCTCTAGTAATAATAATAATAATAATAGTAATAATACATGCTTACATATAAAGGTACCTTTTACCAATATCTATTTATATTTTACACGGCTCTTCCTTAAAAAAAAACAAAAAAACACAGCTCATCAAACATTTGCCAATTTTTTAGTTAGTTCTTTGTCCCTGTTTAGATATGCTTTATATAGTGGTTAGATGTACAGATATATATCTTTCTTTCCTTTAAATTCCTTATTTCCCTTACTTAAAAGCAATTCTGTGACCGTGCTAACATTCTTTGCTGTGCAGTAAGTTCTAGTATGACAGACTTACAGTCTTCAGAGACAGCTTTGTAAATAAGTATGTCTGATTGCCTTATTGCCTTAAGTCATGCTTCAGGCTTTTATGGGTCACAGAGCAATATTGTTTTCAGTTTGCCTGGATTATTCTTCAGAATGTTATCATTTCTCATGTTCTTCATCATTGTAGGTGCTGCAACAAAGCATAGGAAATATAAATGTGTTCTGGTATTAGAGCCCTTCACCAGTAATATAAAGCTGAGTTTCAGCCTGATTTAGTAACAGAAATTGCTGCAAGTAATACAGTGATGTTGCAATGATGAATCAAAAGTGATGTGTTTAAAGCTAACAATTTGTGAGAGCAGTTTCCACCTGCCAAATACACTATATTTTGATTTCTGATACTTGAAATGACAATACAAGTGCACATTTTACATGCAATTCTAAAGTCACCTCACTGTATAAAGTGCACTTAGATTCCTTGTACTGTGTACTGCATGTGAAATTATTTTGATTGATTGTTCTTGATATATTTACTGTACTGTGTGTTGTAATTGTGCAATTTATTAATGATGTTGTTAATGATACATAGGGCCTAGGTCAGAGATAAATGTATATCTGCAATGTTTTTGGATCTGTGCATGCACAGAAGCCACACTTCGCATGTGCAGAATTGGGAGTGCAATGTCACTCGCAGTACCTCCAACATAGCATGATTGAAATATACTGTATACATAATTTACATATATACATAGTATAACTAGTAGGAGGCAGAACTAAGCATGCATTCTCCCACCTCTCTAAGCACATATTCTCCCATTCTCTATTATTCTATAAAAGACACCTTCTATTTAGAGATGAGAGGTTCGGATTTTAGGAAATTCAAACCCGCCCGCAGCTTGGATTTCCTTCTCTGCCCCGGATCCCTATCCAAAGCAAAACCTTAAGATCTCGCTGTCGAGACACGTGATTTTGCCTCGGGCGCCAATTTCAAAAATCCCTTTGAAATCAATGGGCTGACCGCTGATTGGCTGAGAGAGATGTCTGTTACGGCCCTCAGCCAATTAATTGCTTCCCCATAGAGTTCAATGGGGCAGACACAGACAAGATGGTGGCCCCCACTGCAGTGAACACACCTCCGCCCACATTGCCAACAATGGCGGCACCTCCGCACTGTCAACAAAGCATGCACCCCGCACTGAAGTCATTGCTGCCACTCCCACACTGGCGACACCGCCAGCACCCCCTTCACTGCCGACACCACTGACAATGCTGGTACCCCTGCACTAAGAAGACCACCGGCACCCCTGCACTGCTGACAATGCCAGCACCCCCACACTGCCTACACTGCTGGTGTCCCCGCACTGAGGACACTGCCAGTACCCCTGCAGTGAGAACACCACCAGCTCACCGCACTGCTGACACCTCTTGCACCCCAGCAGTACCAACACCGCAGACACCTCCGCACTGGGGACACCACCAGCACCCCTGCACTGAGGACACTGACAGCACCCCCTGTCCCAGTAAGTGCACTATTGGATTATCCAGCCTGCACTGTATCCCGCTGTGTGTCCGACCCACACTGTATCCGACCCATACTGTATCCAACCTGCATTGTATCGAACCCACTCTGTATCGCACACTGTATCTAACCCATACTGTATCCAACCTGCACTGTATCCCACACTGTATCCAACCCACATTGTATCCGACCTGCACTGTTTTCCAGTTTATCCAACCCACACTGTATCTGACCCACACTGTATCATGCACTGTATCCAACCCGCAGTGTATTCAACCGAAACTGTATCAAACCCCACACTGTGTTCAAACCTGCACTGTATCCTACCCCCACTTTATCTGACCCGTACTGTATCCGACCTCCACTGTATCCAACCCACATTGTATCCTGCATTGTATCCAACGATCACTGTATCCTGCATTGTATCCAACAATCACTATATCCTACACTGCATCCAACCCACACTGTATCCCGCACTATATCCAACCTGCACTGTATCCCACTCTGTATCCAACCTGCACTGTATCCAACCCACTACCTGCACTGTATCTAACCCACACTGTATCACGCACTGTATCTGACCAACACCGTATCCAACCCACACTGTATCATACACTGATTCTGACTGTACTGTAGCCAACCCGTACTGTATCCAAACCACACTTTATCATGCACAGTATCCAACCCACACTTTATCAAACCTGCACTGTATCCAACAAATACACAGGGGTAAAATTACTAAGATGGTAATTCTATTTAAGATGGCATGTTGCCCATAGCAACCAATCAGATTCTTCTTTTTTATCTAGCACCTTCTAGATTATACCTGGATTCTGATTGGTTGCTATGGGCAACATCCCATCTTAAATAGAACTCCCATGTAGTAAATTTGCCCCACTATATCTGACCCACACTGTATCCAACCCACACTGAATCCCTCACTGTATCTGTCCCGCACGGTACCCAACACATACTGTATCCAACCCACACTGTATCCGGCACTGTATCCATTCCACACTGTATCAAACCTACACTGTATCCAACATTGTGTAGTAGGAATACAACAGTCTCTATTTGTGTTGTGCTTTTATTAGTGATTGCACTATCCAGTCCAGGACACCATTCCTAATGAGGGGGTTGTTTGCACCAACATTCCTGAGGAGGGGACTGTTTGCCCTATGAGCTGATGTATATGTAGCTGTTGTACTGTATATGCTACTAGTTAACTTTTGTAACCAATCCAGTGTGTATTCTATACTTTGCATGTAACTGCTAGGTACATTAAATTTCTATTTCATTTTTATATGTTGTAGTGTGTGTATTTTTGTTTTCACATAATGCTCCATTGCATTATTGAAACCCTACCCTATAACCAGTTCAACTGGTAATACACTGTATCCGACCTGTACTATAATCTGCACTGTATCTGACCTGCAGGTATGTAACACAGTTTTTATGGTTGGGGAGATTTTGGGGAACTGCTCAACAAAAAGGCTGATTGATCAGAGCTTTACATGGGCAGCGAGTGCCAGTCATCAGTGACCGAGGGCATTCACGGGGGGAGGTATAGATTGGGCACTGAGAGTAGGCATGTGTTGTGGGCATGTACATTTGTGTAGGGGGCATCAATGTCTACTGTTGCTATTTTACACATGGTTTAGGCTTTTTTCTTTGCTGTTTGTTAACTATTACTATTTCAGAGCAATGATATTCCACACACAATTTTTAGTACATTTCTGTGTTGGATTGTTTTCTATTGAAAGTGCTTGTGAGTTGGTTAGGTTAGTTATTACTAACACATTAATAATTTGCAAAATATTTTTAAACAGAAATAACTGTCGTCTGTTTGTGCTGCTGCTCTGTTGCTTAGTTCAGCCAGCCTACTGTATATGTTGGTGAACAATGGGGTTAATTCCAAGTTGATCGCAGCAGGATTTTTGTTAGCAATTGGGCAAAACCATGTGCACTGCAGGGGAGGCAGATATAACATGTGCAGAGAGAGTTAGATTTGGGTGTGGTGTGTTCAATCTGCAATCTAATTTGCAGTGTAAAAATAAAGCAGCCAGTATTTACCCTGCACAGAAATAAAATAACCCACTAAAATCTAACTCTCCCTGCAAGTGTAATATCTGCCCCCCCCCCCCCCCCCCCCTGCAGTGCACATGGTTTTGCCCAATTGCTATCCAAAAT
Source organism: Pseudophryne corroboree (assembly GCF_028390025.1). Taxonomy (NCBI): domain Eukaryota; kingdom Metazoa; phylum Chordata; class Amphibia; order Anura; family Myobatrachidae; genus Pseudophryne; species Pseudophryne corroboree. Next base: position 251,688,501 of record NC_086444.1, on the reverse strand, counting down.
CCTGCTGCGATCAACTTGGAATTACCCCCAATATTGTGAACTTTGAGATGGTATTGCTGATTGAGAGATCAGATCCACATGCCACTGAGCATATATAGCAACAACACGCCTTCTCTTATACTACAGTACATGTTTTAGCCACAGCTCTAGTAACAAAAAAATTCTGTAACATTTTGCCACTATTACTTTCATAATTGAGCGACAGGGCAGGTGGGGTCTTCAATAATAATAACATTAATTATAATTATTTAATTTATATAGTGCCCTTTCTCCAACAGGACTCAAGGCGCTTTATAGACATCAAAAACAATGTACATAATACAGAAGATTTAAGGAATACAGCATTAGACAAGCCACACAGACATACAAAAATAAAACCTACAGCAAACTGTAAGCATAATGCATGATTGGTGTAGGCAGTTAGAGTATTAACTTCCACAGGTTGTGTAGTCCATCCTCACAAGGTACCAGGTGAGGCAGCCATCTTGGGCGCACTGCGTAGGATTACCATGGGTGGAATGGTCCACCCCTGGAATCGATGACACAAAATGGGGTGATTTCAGTGTCCTAATGCTCAGAGTAGGGTCCCAACAAACTGTCAGGTCCTTGTATTTTTTATCTCATCCACAAGCGTACCAGATAAGGCAACCATGTTGAGCACACTACGAAGGTCACAATGTGGGAGGTGAGCTATACATACATGAGAAAACTGACACATGTGCTAGTATGATATACCCTGTAAGGAAAGAACCACATGAAGATATGTACATCTTACCCATGGAGGAACCATCCAAGGCAACCATCTTGGATGTACTGCGTAGGTTGCTGCTGGCATGGTTTGCAATTAGTGGAGGTACATATTATAGAAATAGCACACGGTGGGGTGTAACTCAGCTATAAGAGGGAAAAAAAGCACATGGTAAAGAAGAAAAAAAGCACATGGTAAGAACACATTTGCTGGTAACCTGGCACCTGGAATCCCCCTCCCCCTGCATTTACCTATGCGGGGACTGGTTCAGACTTTGGAGCAAAGTATGTAACTTTGCACCTGTGAAAATCCATGTTGCGCAGTGCATGTGGGGAATAATTAATATGTGCAAAGGTTTAGATATAAGAAGGGTGTGTCCAAGCTCAAATCTAAATTGCAATAAAAAATAAGGCTGTTCTACAGTTGTGAGCTACATGTATGAGAGCAGGGCACTCACCAGTCTTGCAGTAAAAATATTTATTCCAAAAATACTGTACCATCTCACAGTAAAAAAGACAACCGGAATTCGGTCCTTTCCAGGACCTTAATCATGGCAACCCATATCTCAGCACAGAGAAGATGACAAATGAGATCCCAGAGCAGCTTTAAATACCGTCCTCACAGCAGCTGTGTACTAAATGGTGTCACACAATCATGTATAATAGACACACTAATCAACCATATATAACACTAGGTGGTTCATCGCGCCCTACGGGTGCTCTTCACACCGTCGGAAGGGGCTACGCCGCCGTTGCCCCTGCACGTAGTTGTGTGAGTGGGTAAATAGTGCACGACGAAAGTGCGTTTGATGGTGAAGGGGGCGTAGGCCCTTTAGTGGGTGTGAACAGTGGCTGCAGGGCATGATGTACAGAATGTAGTGGGTACAGGGGTGACCGCGTATGGGGGAGGGTGTCTGGGGGTGGAGGAGGGGCGGATGCCGGGAGTGTGTGCGGATAGGAGAGGGGGGCGGGAGGTGGTGTGGGTGGGGGAGGAGCAGGGGACTGGGGGTGGTGGATGGGGTCTGGATGCGATGTGGGTGGGGTAGCGTTGGAGCGGGTGGGGGAGGGGTTGGTGCAAGGCTCTCGTGGATGTGGGAGGGGTTCTGGAAGCGTTGTGGGTGGGTAAGGGGTAGGTGTGCTTGCAGGTGGTGTTGGGGGTCCGGTGGTGGCGGGTGAGGGGCTGGGGTTCATTGGGTGGGGGAGGTGTAGGTGTACGGGGTGCAGTGGATGGTCGAGGGGGTCCGTAGGTGGTGTAGGGGCAGCCGTGGGTTTGCTGTGGGTGGGATGGAGGTAGGTATCTTTTATATATTAGGACAGATCTGTGACTTTTGACTCATTGCTAAAGCTGGGTGGAGTCACAATGATGGGCGGAGTCAAGTTACAGATCTGGCCAAATATATAGGAGAAGCATAGGCGAAAATAGGAGAACACACTGGCCAAATATATAGGAGAGAATAGGAGAACACACTGGCCAAATATATAGGAGAGAATAGGAGAACACACTGGCCAAATATATAGGAGAGAATAGGAGAACACACTGGCCAAATATATAGGAGAGAATAGGAGAACACACTGGCCAAATATATAGGAGAGAATGGGAGAACACACTGGCCAAATATATAGGAGAGAATAGGAGAACACACTGGCCAAATATATAGGAGAGGATAGGAGTACACACTGGCCAAATATATAGGAGAGAATAGGAGAACACATAACAGTACATTGTAATAACAGTACATACATAGTGAACGCAGGAAAGGCAGCAGCAGCAGCATGTTAACGTGACATACAAGCACCGCCTCCAGGCGCCAGCCATTGGACACATGCTGAAGGGTGCGCTGTGATTGGCCATCCGTGGGTGTGATGGGATGTAGCTACTGCTGCTGCCCCCGTGGTACAGAGCATCCCCAACTCCCTACATATAGTGGGGACGCGGGGTGAGGGCGGGTACGAAGCGGGGCTCACTGCCAGGGGACGGAGCGCACAGGCATCTTACTGCACTCTCCGGCGCCTGGCACTGTAGTGTCCGCCAGCGTCTCCCTGTGTGAGCGGGGACCCAGGTGCTAGTTGCATTGGCGGCCAATCACAGCGCACTCCTAAGCCATGTGTCCAATAGCTGGTGGCTGGGGGCGGTGCTTGTACGGAGCTTTAACATGTGTCCAATAGCTGACGGCTGGGGGTGGTGCTTATACGGAGCTTTAATCTGCTGCTGCTGTCTCTCCTGCGCTCACTATGTATGTACTGTTATCACCATGTACTGTTAAATGTTCTCCTATATATTTGGCCAGTGTGTACTCCTATTCTCTCCTATATATTTGGGCAGATCTGTGACTTGACTCCGCCCAGCATTGTGACTCCGCCCAGCGTTAGCAAATTAATCACAAAGTCACAGATCTGGGCAAATATATAGGAGATAATGTGTGCCAAATATAGAGATGCAAGTGTCTACATTATTAAACATTACCTATTGTGGTGAGAGGGCTTGTGTCTCACCACAATTGCCCACATTCTGGTGGTATCAGCTTACTCCAAGGGAGAAGAAACAAGACCTGCACATTCTGCACCTGTAGTGGAGATTTATAACTCTGAGCTTTCTGAATTGCACAGCTGCAACTGGAGAAACAGAGGTCCAGGTTTTCCAGATCACCCTGAGACAGCAGGAAGTCAGAAGCAGGAGAGATGTTTAAATGACCAATTCACCCAGAGCTCTAGGCACTGATGCCTGTTAGAGGCCAGTGAGCAGGGAACAGTTTGCATTGCCAGTAGGGATCTGCACCGGCCCAAATCATGGGGTACCTCAAACATAGCATTATTGAAATCTACTGTATGTATAGAGTTAGATGAGAGAAAGGGGCTGGGCTTTATGGAGCAGAAGGGGTGGAGTCTGGGCCAGGAAAGGGAGGGAACACATCACAGCCCATTTTTGGCAGTGTTATGGACTGCAGTGCCTACCCAGATGATGGCACCCAGAGACGGAACTACCACTAAGGGGCCTACTACTGCCCAGACCAGAAATGTGTTTGCCCCCTCCCCCTATCCTGCAGACCATTTTGAGAAATATCTAATGAATGTCCTAGTGCAGAGAGCAGGATGGACCTCACTGCCTGAGGGACTTGCCCCTTACCTTAAGGAGGCAAGGCTGACCTTTTGCGTGCCAGACTGAGTCCTGCCACCTATCAGCAAAGATAATCACAGTCGCAACCTGTCTCTACTTAACATACAGTTGTATCTATTTTTCTGATTCACTGCTATCAGTGAATTAAAGGCAGCCAAAACCTGTATAACTGGCACTGTCAGAGTTTGCCTGACCAAGTGCCAAACTGAGAAAGGCACAAAGGTCTTGTACCCTTGTCACCCGCTGTTCTCTCACTGTCACCCTCTGCCTCCCCCTGCATTCCGCTGTTACCCTCTGCCCCTTTATGTCAACCTCTGCCTCCACCTGCGTTTTGCTGTAACTATCTGCCTCTCCCTGTCACCTACTGCCGTGTGGCATATAGTGAACTTGGTTTGGGGTGGAGGAGGGGGAACCAAAATATATTTTTGCACCTGGGCCCCCCACTCACAAGTTCCGCCACTGATGGCAGCAATGCAGCTGCGTGATCTTGTGGCTAAACTAGTAACATTCCCTATGAGTCCTGGTAACCCTTGTGAGAGGGGGCCCAGTGTAATTTGCTTCCTGTGTCCCCCCACCCCCACCCTCCATTTAATCCAGCTCTGGTAGTTGCTAAAGGACTCCAAATCAAATTCCAAGATTAGAAGTTTATTTTCCAATATGGAAGATAGGTTACAGCCATAGTCAAATCAGATGTTTTATCTAAAGAAACAGGTGAGACTAGGAACACATAAAAGCACCAATTTCCAGAATTAGTAAGTGGAGAACTTCACAACACAATAATGTGTGTGGTCCTATGTCATTACCTACACCTGATTACTGAAGATATACAGTTTCTTATCTAGTGAAGAAAGAAGATGACGTATAAGACCATTTACAGCATACCAAACAATTGGGGTGGGGGGACTAATTTCAGGGAAATCCATTTATATTTTTGAATAGAATTTATGGAGGTAAAGGTGCATACACACGGTGAGATTTTGACTAAGTGCCAATTTTGACTATGCGATTTCCCTTGAATTCACGGGAGCCCAGAAGCACCGATTTTGACTATATTTACTTGTGATTTTGAATAAGTGCCAATTTTGACTATATTGTGTACTAGATTATACACAATATAGTACAAATTGCCTTGCCTGCACATACTGACCCCACTGGAGCGCACATCGGTATTGCAAGCTGTATGCTGTAAACACATAGTGTGATATGTCCTAACTTTTCTTACGATTTTGATTATTTAGTCAAAATCGCTAGAATAAATTGCATCATGTGTATGCACCGTAACTTCTTCTTTTTTCTTTATTATTACTACTGATATAGTGTGTGTGTGTGTGTGTGTGTGTGTGTGTGTGTGTGCATTTTGTTTGTGTTTATGTCTTACAGCTTTTGTTATAAACCTCCTAATGCTAATATGTGGACCTCCATTCTAAAAGTAAAACATTCTATACCCTTAATACCAAGAAATAATGACACAGAGACTTGAATTTGGCAGAAAATTGTTAGCTATTTATTGTACCCTAACCACTAGAAAAACCTGAAAAGGAAATATTAAGTTAGCATGTCGTATCAACCGAAATATGTTGGCAGAAAACAGAACGGCTACAACCCACTGAAGATAACCTCAGAAACATTAAAACTCAAACAATCCTAATCTACCACAAAAACCATGGAGGTGAGTGCACCTAAACCACACCAATACTGTAAAAACTGTGACTAACAAGTCAAACTAGAACCTGCCGTTCTTTTCCGCCAACAGCGAAAGACTCTTCCACAGAGTCTTCGCACCGCCACCATACCCTCAACCTAACTCCTGCAGCACCTGAAACAGATCCTCCAGGAAAAACATCATCCCTTCCTTGGACAAATGCACACCATCAGGCCGAAAAAGGTGACTTTCACGGAACTGAATCCTAGGGTGGCGGACCACTTTCCCTCCGTGGGCCAATACCCACTTCGCCACCGCAGCGTTCACCTTTTGCCTGGCCTCATCAATAGGGTGACCGTCCGCCACTCCTTGCCAACGCAACCTTGGCACCATCATGGAGAACACCAAAACACAGCTGGGCCAAGCTGTGGCAACGCTGGCCAGATTTTCCATCATGGACCATCTCATCTCTAAAGACGTCCTCTTCCCCAGATCGTTGCCACCCAAGTGGACAACCAGAACCCTAGGGACTCCATGCTCCCTGACTTGACTGACCAATCTACTCTTCAAATCTTGCCACATCCACGCCAACCAAGCCAACGAACACCATGAGCCCGGGGAAAAAACTGCGCCCCTTCAGAGGCCAAAAACCTAGCTGCCAAGTAAACATAAGAGTGGCCAACCACCCATACTGACAATTTGTCTTCTACCCAACCTAAAGTGAAGGAGAGGAATAAAATTAGGTTAGTAGCCAAATAAAAAGGGGTGAGGTGAGGGGGGGGGGGGGGGGGAGTTAAATGGGAAAAACATGTAAGAACTCAGCTGGAGGTGAAAGCATAAAAAACCTGCTGAGGAACTTTGTATTGGAACTAATCAGCCGAATTGTGTAAATAAAGATTCAGTCCGTCAGGTCAGGCAAAAAATCGCAAAAGAACTCCAGACCCCCGCTGCCAGCAGCGGCGAATAGCTAATCCCTGAGTAGGATGAACAGGGGAGACAAACAGACACAAACTGCACAATGATGTACTTAACCATCCAACATTAACTTATTAACATTTAATAAAACTGAAAAACTCAAGAAACCGGGCGAATATAACGTTTGTAACTGGAAGACTTCCAGCACCCCACCGCCTGAATCTCCGCAACGGAAATACCCGCCGACGCAGCCGATGTTGCGGCCTCGATATGGAAAGAATGCGTACCAAAAGCAGTGGGTGAAAGGCCCACGTCAGCCAGACAGCGACTAAGCATCCAACAAAATTGATATTTCGTCAATGGTAAACCGTCATAGTGCAGCAGCCATGACCCCCTCACATCGGGCCGAACTGCTGCATATTTCAATGCCAATCTCACCGGGCAAATGCCCTCCTCCAGAGACGGTACCAAAGTGACCCATCTTCCTCTACCTACTTGGTCCGTCTTAGAGCGACGCAGTCTGCAGAGCAAAGACCTCTCACCCACCACCACGTCATCTTGAAGTATGCGCGAATCTGCCCATTTAGATGGCGCTACCAGCTCCGAAACCCGAAAGGCTCCGTGATAAGCCATGGAGAACACCAACTGGAACAACAGCGACTCAAAAAGTGATGATGCGACACCGACTACAGCACCAATGACAGCTGGTAGCAAGGCCGCATCGATGGGGCGCCGCCTATCTGGCGACGCGCCCACCCTTTCATCGCCTTCACAAGAAGCCCGCTCTTTGTCACGTCAGGAAGACCCTTGATTTTATTAAAAAATGAAATCCCTGCTAAGTACCGGGACACCACCGCTTTGGACCTACCCGTGACAAAAAGCTGCCAAATAAAAGAAAGCATCAGCCGATGCCCACTCTTACCTTTTTGACCCCGTCCTCGGACAAACTCTTCCCACTCACTCCAAGCTTGACCGTAAGCCTTGAGCGTGTTCGGATCCACTGATCGCATCGCTAGTCCGGTCCGATCACCTGCCAGACATAACCGGGACATTGAAACCCTCGCTCATCGGCCTCAGGTGCCAACAGCCGAAATCTTTCCCACTGCCCGCAGGACAACGCGTCGGCAATTCCGTTCTCAATTCCTGGAACATGTTGCGCGTGGAACCATACATTCCTACGCAAGCATGTCAGCAACAATTGCGCAAGCACCCTCAAAACCACCAGCGACTTCGCCCTCTAATTATTGATTGCATGCACCACGCCCAGATTGTCGCATCTGAACAAAATGCTGCGATCAGCCAGACGTTCACCCCAAACCTCCAGGGCTACCATAATGGGGAAAACCTCTAGCAGCAAAAGGTCCTTAGTGAAACCTTCGCAACACCATTCCTCCGGCCAAGGGGCCACACACCAAGATCCCTCTAGGTAGCAACCGAACCCAGAGGAACCTGCCGCGTCAGTATACAGCTGTAATCCAGCATTGTCAACCGTTGAGACCAACCAGATACGCACCCCATTGAAGTCCTCCAGGAACGAGGCCCAAACGGCCAAATCCCTCTTAATCTCGGAGGACAAGCGAATGAAATGATGCGGTCTGTCACACCCCGCCGTCGACCTCTCCAGATTTCGGCAAAAAACCCTGCCCATCAGGATGACCCGACAAGCAAAGTGCAAGATGCCCAGCAAAAGACTGCGCCTGCCGCAGCGTAATTTTGCGTAACCCCATGAACTGCCCGATCACCTCGCGAAGCTTGGCAACCTTGGCCTGAGGAAGGCGACATGAGCCTGCCACCGTGTCGATTTCAATCCCCAAGAACGACAAACAGGGGACTGGCCCCTCCATTTTATCCTCGGCCACAGGAACGCCACAGTGATAAAACAGGGCTCGGATGAACAACAAATCGCTGCAGCGCGGTGAATTCGCCGGGCCCACACACAGGAAATCATCAAGGTAATGCGCTACACCATGACCTCCCGTAGAAGACTCCATGCACCAGTGTAAAAATGTGCTAAACTTTTCAAAGAATGAGCAGGAAACGGAACACCCCATAGGCAAACATTTGTCAATGAAATATTCCGTTCCGATCCGAAAACCCATAAAACGGAATGAGTCCGGATGCAAAGGGAGCAACCTAAATGCGTATTCTACATCAATCTTAGCTATCAGTGCTCCTGGACCGTAAGTCTGAACAATCCCCAGTGCCTCGTCAAACAACTGGTACACCACCGAACATTGTTCTGGCGGTATTGCGTCATTGACTGACGACCCTGATGGGTAAGAGAGATGCTGAATGAGCCTAAAAGCACCCGGAGTGCTGCCGAAGGAACAGGTCGCGATTAGCCGATCTTCCTTTCCTGTCCGGCCCCCCGCCGCGTTAAACCCCAGGGCGGATGACCCAGCGCGCTGCCCATCCGCCCCTGGATTCCGGGGCTCCTTTGCAGCTTGAGAGGTCCAGGTGACCTGGAGCCATACCTCCACGTCTTTGCATCCAAAATCTATTATCTGCAAGCAGTCCTGCTTTTCCCGAAACTTCTCATCATACATTCGCCATTCTACTCCTGTTGACGCTCGTTGCATGTCATGTATCAGGAGCAAGTACCGGATGATGTTCATGTGTTCATCCGGCCTATCCTCCAGATAACACGCCGCAAAGACGCAGAAACCAGCCAGCCAGTTGTCAAACGAACGGAAAGCCTCAGCTCCTATGCCCTTCTTAGCCTTCGCTGCCTTATACTCCTTCTACGCATCCTTAGTCAGCACGAACAGATCCACGTAATCGCCTCTACTGATTTTTTTCTGGCAGCTATCCCGCAAACCCCTCAACAGTGAACCACTCCGGGCAAATTATGGGGCTTCTTGGCCCTGGGGGCACTCTTGCTAAGATGCTTGCGCCTCTTCCGCTTCTCCCGCTGCCCTGCCGCCTTTTTCGCATACCTCGTCGCCCGCTTCTTCGCTCTAGTCGTGCTACTAACCTCGGACGCTTGCGACGATAGGGATGAAGAAGAGGAGGAACTGACAGAACTAGAGCGCGCGGAGGAGCCCGATGCCGAATTCTCCATCTCACCTGATGTTGCCGACCACTCGGACACGGACGCCCCCGCTGTGGAAACTTCGAAGTCCTCATCTTCGCTCACGTCTACCGCGGCCTCACCATGAACACCTGAAAAAGACGAAAAAGCACGGGACCCGGAAACCACTCCCGGAGCATGCCTACTATTCTGGGGTACCTCCGCCCGCAACTCACGTCCGCGCTCTGTTCCTACCTGTTGGTTGCCTAACTGCGCCGTGGCCACCCCCAGGTCATGACAAGCGCGCGCTATCTGCCTGACTGCCGACCCCGTCGGCATGAAGGACGCCCCCGCTACTGTGCGCGTGCCTGAACGCCTCGCTGTCCCCAGAGATGCTGCTGCGATCAATGGGCCCAATGCCGCTACCACCAATGACAGCGCTGAGGCTAACTCCTCGGAGGCCTCCTGTCTGCCCCCAAACTCGTGTCCACGACCGGGGAAGGCCCACGCGGTAGCCACCCTCCGCCTACTGGCCTGCCGTCCGGTGGGTGCCGAGAAGGACCCCACCGGTAAATAGTCTGCCTGCACCCCTGTTGACCCGCTGGCCCCCCTTGCGTGTTCTTGCCTGCTCCTCTGCCCCTCGCCTCTCCCATCCGCCCTGCGCCCATGCAGCTTCCCCCGGCGCACGTGCCCTCCTCCTGCAGCCCGGAGCTCCCTCCGGCTGCAGGGAAGGCAATCCTATGGGGCGCAATGGCGTTATCATTATATGCCCCCCCCCGCCGCTCTCCGCCGGACTCCGGCTGTAAGGGAGACTGCGGGGGAAGCTCAGAGCCTTGTGGTGCCGCTGCGCGCACACGTGCGCAGTCGGCGCCACTAGCTGAGCAAACGGCCGCGCGTGTGCCTTGCCGTGCGTGCGCACCGCCGCTCACAGCCAGTCTCTGGTCCGAAATGGGGAGCACCGCTGCCCGAGCACTGGCGACAGCCCTTCCCCGCCCAGCCGCCGCACTCCGTCCGCCTTGCCGCCCTCGGCCGGCATCTGCCTGCGGCCTTGAAACGGAGGGCGGGAGGGAAGAGGGTCCGGAAGCTTCGGTATGTTGCCCGCTCCGGAGCGCATGTGCGTGTCCGAGGGTCTGCAACTCCGGCACCTCAGGAGGTGGAGGTGCAGGCCGAGGCCCAGCCACCTCACCTCCCCTCTCTTGTGCCCCGCGTCTCGCCCGCCGCCCGCGGCCGGAGGTTACCTCCGGACCAAACTCCTGGGGCAGGGGAGACAGAGTCCGCCTGGCTACCACCGCGCGGGTACGCGCGCCGTCGCCAGGGAATGGGGAACCATGAACTAAGGACATAGGCCCAGCCGAGGCTCCCTCTCCCCCGCCCTCAGAGCGGTAACGAGATGGAGCCCCGGCCGAACGGTGGGGGCGAAAGGTGGCCATTGAAGCAGCACCTGCCCTCAAGGAATGCACTGGAAGGCGAGGGGGAGCAGGAGGGCAAATAACGCCGGGCACAAGCTATACCTATACTGTTGTTAACTATAATAAACTTCTCAGGCAGACAATTTAACTAATATATGACCTGTTTAAATCCCTAATGAAATGCTCTTAAACTGAGAAACACTCACCAGCTAGAAGGCAAATTAATAGAGACCCCTAGATGACCTATACATCCCTATATATGCTGATCCCTCCCCTATATACCATTGGCTGTAACCTTTCATAAAAATTTGGTCCACACCCATCACAGGAGGTTTAACTCTCTCCATTCCCATGCCTGTCATTTCGTTCTCCTAAATTTTACACTTGTCTTATATTAAATGAGGTTTTGTTTTTTTCTCTTGTCTCTTCACACAGTTTATATATTTTCGTATACAGGTTTTTTGTAATGGAATATAAGTATTGTTTGACAATTATTTTTCAATAAAAATGTTTAAAATATAAAAAGCTGCTTTCATGTACACCATAGCAATAGGGGTAACTGAAAAGAAAAACATAAATCCGACTGATATGATCAGATAAGTTTTGACTCTGGATTATCTGAGAAATACTGGAGTGAAGCAGCAATGACAGCTACTGCATTACAATAAAGATTATTCTCCATAAAAAAGAAAACTCCATATGAACTTTCGCATGTGGAGAAGCCTAACAAAAAAACACATCAGAGATTTCGGATGCAAACTATTTGTTTATCTGAACAAACACGCAGCAAGCTAAAACCAGTGGAACGAATTCTTGTTAAACTACAACTACTGAATTCAGGCTCTCTATCCATGAATAAAAATATTCTTGACTGTGTAATATCAAAATTAAAGCCAGCTTCTTTGTTTACATGTAGTAGCGTTGCAAGTTCTGTATGAAAGATCAAGACAAAGGGGGTCATTTCGACCCGTTTGCTCGCTGCGTTTTAATGCAGCAGAGCGAACGGGTCCCTGCTGCACATGCGCTGGTGCCGTAATGCGCATGCGCATGCCGGACGGCCGAAGGCCATAGCAGGACAGTGATCGCCTCTGCCTGATTGACAGGCAGAGGCGATCGATGGGCGGGAGAGGGCGAAACGGTGGCGTTTGGCCGCCATTTCATAGGCGCGGTCCGGCCAACGCAGGCATGGCAGGACCGAAGGGGGGCGGCCCGCAGCGGCTGCGTGACATCATACGTAGCCGCTGTGGGCCGGGGAGCGAGGAGTAGCTCCCAATCAGCTCGCTAAAGATGCGCTGGCCGGGAGCTACTCCTGAAGTGCAAAGGCATCGCCGCTGTGCGATGCCTTTGCACTTCTGTGGGGAGGCCGGCACTGACATGCGGGGCGGGCTAGCCCTGTGCAGGGCATATCCCCGCATGTCAGGGAACATGATCGTAACTGTGCTAAATTTAGCACAGCTACGATCAACTCGGAATGACCCCCAAAAAGCACTAAAAACCAGCTGAGATGTCTCATCTGTGTCAAGTTTCTAAACGCAAACTATACAACTTGAAAGTGGTCTATTTGTCCTGTTCACCATACTGCAATCTAAAAATCTCATTAGTGCTTTGCGCACTTGTGTGACAGGGGTGTTTTCACTTTGTGGTACATAGTATTTGCCCTTTTACTAAGCATAGAGATTATTCCATCATAAAATTTCTACTTAACTAAAATACATATGAAAATAGCTAAATTTAATATGTAACTGTAGATTCAATTGGGACTTTATTGTGGAGGAGACACAGGCTACTGTACTAATCACACACATTTGTACTTTAGTGCAAAGTCCATTACAGTACGCTGATTCATTATGTGGCCTTTCCTCACCTCTACCATGAGATCTCCAAGACCAGGCTTACCACCTCTCCGGCTGAGAACATCAAGTCTGCCCCTGGGCCTAACGATCAAGATGAGCAAGGAGCTGGGGGGGGGGAAGCACCAGGACCAGGCTCAGCGGGGACATCTCCATCGGACTTGAGTGTGCTCCCCACATTCTCATACCCACCCGTACTATGATTTTATCAAAATGTTATCCCAACTTTCCTTCTGCCACTGGTCCTCCCACAGTGTAACCTTCAAAGTGCGCCCAACATGGCTGCCTCATCTGGTGCGCTTGTGGATGGGATGAAAAATACATGGACCTGGTGGTTTTGTTGGAACCCTACTCTGAACTGTCACGGGGCTTGGATCTTGAATATCCGGAGTTGTGGCTTGGGTTTCGGTGTCGGTAGCTTTCCACAGGATAAACCGGGCAGGCTGGATAAAAGTCTTTTTCATAGGACTTCTGAGAGGATTATGCTGAAGCTGAGAACTGAGGATTCAGTCAGTGAAGTGAAGAAGCCTGGAATTGTAGGAACTTGCAGAGAAACTGGAACAGAATGCTGTAGATTCAAGGCTGTGGAGCGCAGATTGACACACACACACAGACAGTACTGTGTGAGAGACGTTGCACTGGCGATTTCTTACCCAGAAATCCCCAGATTTATACCTGCAGACTGTTTCCCATTGGTTTTTCAAACCTTGCAGGTGACTGAGTGTTTTAGATTAGCTGATCCTTCCAAGGCGGCAACGCCCATCCCATACCTCTGCAGCTGGAAGCTGCACAAATGTTTGCTGCTGCCTCTGAGACCCCTCCTCCCAGATATGCCTGCAAGTCATGCCCCTCGCCAGCAGCCCGCACCCCCACCAGAGGGACCGCGCCAGAGCGTCCGGACAGGTAAGTACCGCTGGTCCCGGAACCCGATCCGCCGGACCGTGACATTACCCCCCCTTTTAGGGATGGCCACTGAACAGCCACCAGGCTTGCTAGGATTCTCTTCATGAAACTTGTGAAGCAACGCAGGGGCGTGTATATCTGATGGATCCTCCCAAGAATGCTCTTCAGGACCATACCCCTTCCTGTCCAGGAGATATTGTAGACGACCGTGTCGCATCCGGGAATCAAGGACCTTCTTAACCTCGAATTCGACCCTGCGGTCTGTGACCACTCTTGGAGAACGGGGAAGAATTTTACAGAACTTGTTTAAAATTAGGGGTTTTAGAAGCGAGATATGGAAGGTTGGGAAGACTCTTAAATAGGAAGGTAACTTAAGTTTGTAAGTTACCTGTTCCACTGGGAAGGGACCGATGTAGCGAGGAGCAAATTTCATGGATGGAACACGTAACCTCAAGTTACGAGTTGAGAGCCAAACTTGATCACCTACAGATAGTTTAGGTGCAATTCTTTTTTTCTTATCCGCCCAGAATTTATAACGGATGGATGTCTTTCGTAGATTTTGATGAACTATTTTACAAATTCTGGAGAGTTCCTTAAAAGTTTTTTTGTACTGCAGGAAGATCCAGATTGGGTAGAGCCAAGAACTGAGGAACCCGGGGATGTAACCCATATACTGTGAAGAAGGGAGTATGACCTGTGGAAGAGTGGTAGGAACTGTTATAAGCAAATTCTGCCCATGGCAGATGTTCGAACCAGTCGTCCTGGGAGGACGAGACATGAATTCTGAGGAAGGTCTCCAAATCCTGGTTGACTCTTTCCGTGCTCCCGTTGGTCTGAGGATGATACGCTGTCGAAAATTTTAGTTGAATTTGTAAAGCTGTGCAAAGAGCTCTCCAAAACCTTGCCACAAACTGGACTCCGCGATCAGAAACTATCTCGGTTGGCAGACCATGGAATCTGAAGATTTCTGAGATGAAGAGCTGTGCTAATTCAGGTGCCGAAGGAAGACCCTTGAGGGGTACAAATCGAGCCATCTTGGAGAAGCGATCGACAACTACCCAAATGGTTGTGTACCCTTTAGAGGTGGGTACATCTGTGACAAAGTCCATAGAAAGATGTGTCCAAGGCAACTTGGGAACAGCTAACGGAGACAATTCCCCAACGGGACGTTGTCGAAAGATCTTGTGTTGTGCACATTTGGTACAGGAGGCAATGAAGGTAGAGACATCAGACTTTAAAGAAGGCCACCAATAAGAGCGCTGAATAAATTCTGTCGTCTTGTGGACTCCAGCATGACCGGAAAACCGTGAAGAATGAGCCCAGGATAACAACCTCTTTCGGAGAGAGAGAGGAACGAACACCCTCCCCACTGGGGGTTGAATCTTAGTCGAAGCAAAATTTAGAGTCTCTAATACCGGCTGAGGAGGAGGTGAGTCCTTAGAGTCATCTGAGGAGTAGGACCGGGAGAGAGCATCTGCTTTTTGGTTTTGAGCCCCGGGTCTAAAAGTAAGAACAAAGTTGAATCTGGTGAAGAACATAGCCCACCGAGCTAAGGGAGGGTTCAGACACTGGATATTCCTGAGGAAGATTAGGTTCTTATGATCAGTGAAAATAGAGATAGGGAATTTGGCTCCCTCCAAGAGATATCGCCACTCTTCTAGAGCTAACTTTACGGCCAAAAGTTCTTGCTCCCCTATAATATAATTCCTCTCCGATGGAAGAAATTTTTTGGAAAAGAATCCGCATGGATGCAACTTGTTATCCTCCGACCTCTGGGAGAGGACTGCTCCCACAGCGTCGGCAGAAGCGTCAACCTCCAATACAAAGGCTTTGTTGGTATCAGGTTGCCTTAGAACCGGAGCCGTAGTGAAGGCCTGTTTCAAGTGTAGGAATGCTGCTTCAGCCGCTGGTGACCATTCCCTAGGATTAGCCTCCTTCCGGGTAAGAGCGGTGATAGGAGCCACTATAGCAGAGAATCCCTTGATAAATCTTCGATAGAAGTTTGCAAAGCCCAAGAATCGCTGTATAGATTTAAGAGTGTTGGGTTTGGGCCAATTGAGGATCGCTTGTACCTTGGCTGGGTCCATCTCCAACCCAGAGCCTGAAATTATGTACCCCAGGAAAAGCATAGAAGGCTGTTCGAAAACACATTTTTCAAGCTTGCAGTATAAGTGGTGTTGCCGCAGTCTCTTAAGCACCTCTTGAACTTGCAAACGATGGTCTTTCATAGAGAAAAATCAAGATGTCATCTAGGTATACTACGACCGAATTATACAGTAGATCTCTGAAGATTTCATTCACAAAGTTCTGGAAAACAGCTGGCGCATTACTAAGGCCGAAGGGCATAACTTGATACTCGAAATGCCCATCTCGAGTTTTAAAGGCCGTTTTCCACTCATCACCCGCTCTAATCCGGATCAGATTATATGATCCTCTGAGATCTAATTTGGAGAAGATTGAAGCACCCTTAACTCGATCAAAAAGCTCCTAGATCAGGGGTAATGGGTAACGATTTTTGATAGTTATTTCATTTAAACCCCGGTAATCGATGCAAGGGCGAAGACCTCCATCTTTTTTCTGTACAAAGAAAAACCCTGCACCGGCTGGGGACATGGAAGGCCGGATGAACCCTCTGGCCAGATTTTCCTTAATGTACTCCGACATGGATTCTGTCTCAGGAGCCGAGAGAGGGTATACTCGCCCCCCTAGGAGGTGTTTTCCCAGGTAGAAGATCAATAGGACAGTCCCAAGATCTGTGAGGAGGAAGAACCTCTGCTGCTTGCTTGCTAAAGACATCGGAATAAGAAGAATACTGAGGCGGAATTAGAGGATGAGATTCCAGGTTGCATTTATTCAGAGGTTTGATACAAGGAAGACAGGAACGGGAACAGGTCTCTTCCCAAGCCAAAACTTGCATATTTTCCCAAATAATTCTTGGGTTGTGCCTTTGGAGCCAAGGAAGCCCTAAAACCATATCATGAGTAGCCTTTGGAATAACTAAGAAATTAAGTAACTCCTTATGGAGTGCTCCTACACATAACTGAAGAGGGAGAGTCTGTTGGGTGACAATTCCACTGGATATTCTGCTACCGTCCACAGCGGAAAGAGAAATCGGACGAGGAAGCTTGACTGTAGGTATCTGAAATTGCTGCACCACATCTGCTGTGCCGAAATTCCCAGCGGCTCCCGAATCTAGAAGAGAATGGAAATTTTTAGGACCCTGCGGCAAGGTCAAGGTAACTTCAAAGGCTGGTTCAGAGTGAGATGGAGACGAATTCAACACTCCTAACCTAGTGTCTCCACGGCTGGTTAGGAGGTCTAGTTTCCCGGACGCTGAGTGCAGGAAGCCACCAAGTGGCAGGAAGCTCCGCAATACAGACACAAGTTCTCCCTGCGTCTCCTTTGACGTTCCCCAGGCGTGAGGCGAGCCCTATTAACTTGCATAGGCTTGTCTTGAGTCACCTCAGGTCGAGAGGTAGAAGGAGGTGGCAGAGGACGGAATCTCGGACGTTCCCCTCGATTCTTTTCCAATTGTCGCTCTTGGAAGCGCAGATCCACCTTGGTACACAGGGAAATCAGATCGTCCAACTTGGGTGGTAAATCCCTAGTAGCCAGTTCATCCTTAATTTTCTCTGCTAGACCACTCCAGAAGGCGGCTACTAATGCTTCCTCGTTCCACCGGAGTTCAGAGGCATAGGTCTGAAACTGTACTGCGTACTGACCGACGGTCCGGTTCCCTTGCCGGAGACGCATTATCTCAATAGAAGCCGATGTGGTCCTTCCGGGTTCGTCAAAAATCTTCCGGAAGGAGACTAGGAATTCAGAGTAATTATCAAGTAGGGGATCGGCTCTTTCCCACAGAGGTGACACCCAGTCCAGAGCAGAGCCTGCCAGGAGAGATACTATATAAGCAACTTTAGCTTTCTGGGACGGGAAGTTGAAAGGCTGCAGAGAGAAATGAATCTCACACTGATTCAAGAACCCACAACATATCTTCGTGTTCCCGTCGAACTTGGTGGGCTTGGGTAAGCGTAAGGAAGAAGGTGACGCAACCATCGGCACTGGAGGAGGCGCAACTTGCTGAGGTTCAGTTCGTCGACTGGCGGCCATGTTGGCGATGTTGACCTGCATGGAATCTTGCCGAGTAGATATACCTTGAAAAAATTGCGCCAACTGACGCTGGGACTCCTCCAGACTCCCGAGACGAGAAGCGATACTCTGTAGAAGGTTCCGTACCGGAACCTTGCGCTCCCTCCGGATCCATTGGGCTAGTGCAAACTGTCACGGGGCTTGGATCTTGAATATCCGGAGTTGTGGCTTGGGTTTCGGTGTCGGTAGCTTTCCACAGGATAAACCGGGCAGGCTGGATAAAAGTCTTTTTCATAGGACTTCTGAGAGGATTATGCTGGAGCTGAGAACTGAGGATTCAGTCAGTGAAGTGAAGAAGCCTGGAATTCTAGGAACTTGCAGAGAAACTGGAACAGAATGCTGTAGATTCAAGGCTGTGGAGCGCAGATTGACACACACACACACACAGACAGTACTGTGTGAGAGACGTTGCACTGGCGATTTCTTACCCAGAAATCCCCAGATTTATACCTGCAGACTGTTTCCCATTGGTTTTGCAAACCTTGCAGGTGACTGAGTGTTTTAGATTAGCTGATCCTCCCATACCTCTGCAGCTGGAAGCTGCACAAACGTTTGCTGCTGCCTCTGAGACCTCTCCTCCCAGATATGCCTGCAAGTCGTGCCCCTCGCCAGCAGCCCGCACCCCACCGGAGGGACCGCGCCAGAGCGTCCGGACAGGTAAGTACCGCTGGTCCCGGAACTTGATCCGCCGGACCGTGACATGAACTTTAGGACTCTGAAATCACCCCCATTTTGTGTCATCTTTTCTAGGGGTAGACTATTCCACCCTGGGTAATCCTACGCAGTGCACCCAAGATGGCTGCCACACCTGGTACGCTTGTGGATGGGATGAAAAATACACAGACCTAGTGGTTTTGTTGGGAACCTATTCTGATCTTTAGGACTCTGCAGTCTCCCCATTCTGTGTTATCTCTTCTAGGGGTAGATTATTCCACCCTGGGTAATCCTACGCAGTGCACCCAAGATGGCTGCCGCTCCTGGTACCTTGTGAGGGTGGAATACACAACCCTTGGAAGTTATTACTCTAAATGCCTACACCAATCCTGCAGTACACTTTCTGTGTGCTCAAGGTTTTCTTTTGTCTATGTGGCTTATCTATTGCTGTATTCCTTAAATCTTCTGTACTATGGTGGTCATTCCGAGTTGTTCGCTCATTGCCGATTTTCGCTATGCTGCGATTTGTTGCTAAATGCGCATGCGCATGGTACGCAGCGTGCATGCGCTTAGTTTTTTAACTAAAAACTTAGCAGATTTGCTGTTGTCTGTGCAGAGCTTTTCTGTCGCTCTGCTGATCGGTGAGTGATTGACAGGAAATGTGCGTTTCTGGGTGGTAACTGAACATTTTCTGGGAGTGTGATAAAAAATGCAGGCGTGTCAGGGAAAAAGCGGGAGTGTCTGGAGAAACGGGGGAGTGGCTGGCCGAATGCAGGGCGTGTTTGTGACGTCAAACTAGGAACTAAATGGACCGAGCTGATCACAATCTAGGAGTAGGTCTGGAGCTACTCAGAAACTGCAAGAAAATATTTAGTAGCAATTCTGCTACTCTTTCGTTTGCTAATCTGCTATGCTAAGATACACTCCCAGAGGGTGGCGGCCTAGCGTTTGCAATGTTGCTAAAAGCGAACAACTCGGAATGAGGGCCAATGTGCATTGTTTTTGATGTCTGTAAAGCACATTGAGTCCTGTTGGAGAAAGAGTGCTATATAAATAAAATTATTATTATTATTATTATTATTATTATTATTATTGTGCTCTTCGAGTTAATGAGTGTAGCCACCAAAATATGCCAATAAATGGAAGAGGCTGAAAAATACACTTAACATCAGTATTACCTACTGAAAAGTGCATACATGCAAATAATCAGATGTATTCTATAGTATCGCTCCATTGTAATGGTCTCAGTAAAGTTTTGTTACAATCTATCACTCTGTGTTGATGCTTGAACAAAGTGACAATCTGTAATGAGTAGTATGGTTTAAGTAGATTACTGATTGGGGTACATGGGTACATTGGGTCTGGGAACATGCAGGTTTTAGTGTGACAGGGACCAGAGCTGAGACTAAGTAATAATGCTCTTCAATGGACCCTAATGTGGATGCCCTGAAAGAGCTGCCGCAGCAAAGCAAGAATGTACCTACCTGGCAGAGTAGGTCTTTCCAGGATCTGGATTCAACATCAGTGTTGTGTTTCAGCATTGGTGGTCACGAAACAAAAGACATTCTGTCAATTGTTGTATGGAAAATTAAATCTGCCATAAGTCAAGAGCCACTTTAGTTAGCCAATCCAGAGCTGACATGGTGGTCAAATCATGGTACACCACATCAAAGCTCTGCCTCTCTCGGCATCTAGTATTAGATGCTGCAAATCAGAAGAGTTCAGTTCGATGGTAGAGATAGAAGGAATATCAGCAGTGACAGAGAAGAGATCAAGTGACACAAATAAAACCCAGAAGGTGCCATGATCAAGAAAGAAGATGCTGGACTCACTGGTAGAAGACCCAGATACCACAGCTGAATATTGACTGTTACTTTCCGCAGAGCCACTGGTTGAAGTTGAGCACATGAGAGGCCTGCAGTGGAGGGAATCATAATAGCTGTATGAAGCTTCCCACCACAACCTATCCCCATGACACTTGTAGAAGACCTCGGGCCACTACTACTTAAATCTAAAACCCCAAACCCTTAGACCACCAGGGTGCTAGGCACTAGGCCCAAGGGTACAGAGTTAGACAATAGGCTCTTGGTGCAAATACAGTTGTTGCAAAGCTTGTGAGCACCAGAAACTTCAGGTGCTAGGCCCATGGTGCATTCAGTTTTGATTACAAGGCCTATGGCCCTCGAGAACTAGAAATGTACATTATGCCTGCACACACAAGTTGATGCTTAGGTTGAAGGGCTTATTTCCCCCAACACCTTTCCTAGGGCATTAGAGGTTAAATAAACCAGCCAGTTCCCACCAATCCACCTGTTTCCAGACAATCTACCCATTTCCTGCCATCATAATTCCCACCAAAACAAAACTGAAGCCTGATAGATGTAGGAAGCCTTAATTGCACTTTGCAAAGGCTGATGTTTCTCTGTGTCACCTTGAGACTCTGATATTACATGTGTTGTGATTCTTACAGTGTTTAATTCTAACTAGTGATGTGCACCTGACATTTTTCGGGTTTTGTGTTTTGGATTTGGATTTGGTTCCGCGGCCGTGTTTTGGATTCGGACGCGTTTTGGCAAAACCTCACCGAAAAATTTTTGTCGGATTCGGGTGTGTTTTGGATTCGGGTGTTTTTTTCAAAAAACCCTAAAAAACAGCTTAAATCATAGAATTTGGGGGTCATTTTGATCCCATAGTATTATTACCCTCAATTACCATAATTTCCACTCATTTCCAGTCTATTATGAACACCTCACAATATTATTTTTAGTCCTGCAATTTGCACCGAGGTCGCTGGATGGCTAAGCTAAGCGACACAAGTGGCCGACACAAACACCTGGCCCATCTAGGAGTGGCACTGCAGTGTCAGGCAGGATGGCACTTCAAAAAAATTGTCCCCAAACAGCACATTATGCAAAGAAAAAAAGAGGCGCACCAAGGTCGCTGTGTGACTAAGCTAAGCGACACAAGTGGGTGGCACAAACACCTGGCCCATCTAGGAGTGGCACTGCAGTGTCAGACAGGATGCCACTTCAAAAAAATTGTCCCCAAACAGCACATGATGCAAAGAAAAAAAGAGGCGCACCAAGGTCGCTGTGTGACTAAGCTAAGCGACACAAGTGGCCGACACAAACACCTGGCCCATCTAGGAGTGGCACTGCAGTGTCAAGACAGGATGGCACTTAAAAAAATAGTCCCCAAACAGCACATGATGCAAAGAAAAAAAGAGGTGCACCAAGGTCGCTGGATGGCTAAGCTAAGCGACCCAAGTGGCCGGCACAAACACCTGGCCCATCTAGGAGTGGCACTGCAGTGTCAGACAGGATGGCACTAAAAAAAATAGTCCCCAAACAGCACATGATGCAAGAAAAAAAGAGGTGCACCAAGGTCGCTGGGTGGCTAAGCTAAGCGACCCAAGTGGCCGGCACAAACACCTGGCCCATCTAGGAGTGGCACTGCAGTGTCAGACAGGATGGCACTTAAAAAAATTAGCCCCAAACATCACATGATGCAGAGATAAATAAAAAAAAAGAGGTGCAAGATGGAATTGTCCTTGGGCCCTCCCACCCACCCTCCCACACACCCTTATGTGGTATAAACTAGAGATGAGCGGGTTCGGTTTCTCTGAATCCGAACCCGCACGAACTTCATGTTTTTTTTCACGGGTCCGAGCGACTCGGATCTTCCCGCCTTGCTCGGTTAACCCGAGCGCGCCCGAACGTCATCATGACGCTGTCGGATTCTCGCGAGACTCGGATTCTATATAAGGAGCCGCGCGTCGCCGCCATTTTCACACGTGCATTGAGATTGATAGGGAGAGGACGTGGCTGGCGTCCTCTCCATTTAGATTAGGAGAGAGAGAGAGAGATTGACCTGAGGCTGATACTGAGTGCAGAGTTTAGTGACTGACCACAGTGACCACCAGCAGTGCAGTTGTTTTATTTAATATATCCGTTCTCTGCCTGAAAAAAACGGTACACACAGTGACTCAGTCACATACCATATCTGTGTGCACTGCTCAGCCCAGTGTGCTGCATGCCTGCATCATCTATGTATATATTATATATCTGACTGTGCTCAGCTCACACAGCTTATAATTGTGGGGGAGACTGGGGAGCACTGCAGTGCCAGTTATAGGTTATAGCAGGAGCCAGGAGTACAAGACAGTCACATACCATATCTGTGTGCACTGCTCAGCCCAGTGTGCTGCATCATCTATGTATATATTATATATCTGACTGTGCTCAGCTCACACAGCTTATAATTGTGGGGGAGACTGGGGAGCACTGCAGTGCCAGTTATAGGTTATAGCAGGAGCCAGGAGTACATATTATATTAAAATTAAACAGTGCACACTTTTGCTGCAGGAGTGCCACTGCCAGTGTGACTGACCAGTGACCTGACCACACTGACCACCAGTATAGTTAGTAGTATACTATATTGTGATTGCCTGAAAAAGTTAAACACTCGTCGTGTGACTTCACTTGTGTGGTGTTTTTTTTTTTTATTTTATTTTATTCTATAAAAAACTCATTCTGCTGACAGACAGTGTCCAGCAGGTCCGTCATTATATAATATATATACCTGTCCGGCTGCAGTAGTGATATATATATATTTTTTATATCATTATTTATCATCCAGTCGCAGCAGACACAGTACGGTAGTTCACGGCTGTAGCTACCTCTGTGTCGGCACTCGGCAGTCCGTCCATAATTGTATACCACCTACCCGTGGTTTTTTTTTCTTTCTTCTTCATACATACATACTACGACATCTCTTTATCAACCAGTCTATATTAGCAGCAGACACAGTACAGTACGGTAGTTCACGGCTGTGGCTACCTCTGTGTCGGCACTCGGCAGTCCGTCCATAATTGTATACCACCTACCCGTGGTTTTTTTTTCTTTCTTCTTCATACATACATACTACGACATCTCTTTATCAACCAGTCTATATTAGCAGCAGACACAGTACAGTACGGTAGTTCACGGCTGTGGCTACCTCTGTGTCGGCACTCGGCAGTCCGTCCATAATTGTATACCACCTAACCGTGGTTTTTTTTTCTTTCTTCTTCATACATACATACTACGACATCTCTTTATCAACCAGTCTATATTAGCAGCAGACACAGTACGGTAGTTCACGGCTGTAGCTACCTCTGTGTCGGCACTCGGCAGTCCGTCCATAATTGTATACTAGTATCCATCCATCTCCATTGTTTACCTGAGGTGCCTTTTAGTTGTGCCTATTAAAATATGGAGAACAAAAATGTTGAGGTTCCAAAATTAGGGAAAGATCAAGATCCACTTCCACCTCGTGCTGAAGCTGCTGCCACTAGTCATGGCCGAGACGATGAAATGCCAGCAACGTCGTCTGCCAAGGCCGATGCCCAATGTCATAGTACAGAGCATGTCAAATCCAAAACACCAAATATCAGTAAAAAAAGGACTCCAAAACCTGAAATAAAATTGTCGGAGGAGAAGCGTAAACTTGCCAATATGCCATTTACCACACGGAGTGGCAAGGAACGGCTGAGGCCCTGGCCTATGTTCATGGCTAGTGGTTCAGCTTCACATGAGGATGGAGGCACTCAGCCTCTCGCTAGAAAAATGAAAAGACTCAAGCTGGCAAAAGCAGTAGCACCGCAAAGAACTGTGCGTTCTTCGAAATCCCAAATCCACAAGGAGAGTCCAATTGTGTCGGTTGCGATGCCTGACCTTCCCAACACTGGACGTGAAGAGCATGCGCCTTCCACCATTTGCACGCCCCCTGCAAGTGCTGGAAGGAGCACCCGCAGTCCAGTTCCTGATAGTCAGATTGAAGATGTCAGTGTTGAAGTACACCAGGATGAGGAGGATATGGGTGTTGCTGGCGCTGGGGAGGAAATTGACCAGGAGGATTCTGATGGTGAGGTGGTTTGTTTAAGTCAGGCACCCGGGGAGACACCTGTTGTCCGTGGGAGGAATATGGCCGTTGACATGCCTGGTGAAAATACCAAAAAAATCAGCTCTTCGGTGTGGAACTATTTCAACAGAAATGCGGACAACAGGTGTCAAGCCGTGTGTTCCCTTTGTCAAGCTGTAATAAGTAGGGGTAAGGACGTTAACCACCTCGGAACATCCTCCCTTATACGTCACCTGCAGCGCATTCATAATAAGTCAGTGACAAGTTCAAAAACTTTGGGTGACAGCGGAAGCAGTCCACTGACCAGTAAATCCCTTCCTCTTGTAACCAAGCTCACGCAAACCACCCCACCAACTCCCTCAGTGTCAATTTCCTCCTTCCCCAGGAATGCCAATAGTCCTGCAGGCAATGTCACTGGCAATTCTGACGAGTCCTCTCCTGCCTGGGATTCCTCCGATGCATCCTTGCGTGTAACGCCTACTGCTGCTGGCGCTGCTGTTGTTGCTGCTGGGAGTCGATGGTCATCCCAGAGGGGAAGTCGTAAGCCCACTTGTACTACTTCCAGTAAGCAATTGACTGTTCAACAGTCCTTTGCGAGGAAGATGAAATATCACAGCAGTCATCCTGCTGCAAAGCGGATAACTGAGGCCTTGACAACTATGTTGGTGTTAGACGTGCGTCCGGTATCCGCCGTTAGTTCACAGGGAACTAGACAATTTATTGAGGCAGTGTGCCCCCGTTACCAAATACCATCTAGGTTCCACTTCTCTAGGCAGGCGATACCGAGAATGTACACGGACCTCAGAAAAAGACTCACCAGTGTCCTAAAAAATGCAGTTGTACCCAATGTCCACTTAACCACGGACATGTGGACAAGTGGAGCAGGGCAGGGTCAGGACTATATGACTGTGACAGCCCACTGGGTAGATGTATGGACTCCCGCCGCAAGAACAGCAGCGGCGGCACCAGTAGCAGCATCTCGCAAACGCCAACTCTTTCCTAGGCAGGCTACGCTTTGTATCACCGGTTTCCAGAATACGCACACAGCTGAAAACCTCTTACGGCAACTGAGGAAGATCATCGCGGAATGGCTTACCCCAATTGGACTCTCCTGTGGATTTGTGGCATCGGACAACGCCAGCAATATTGTGTGTGCATTAAATATGGGCAAATTCCAGCACGTCCCATGTTTTGCACATACCTTGAATTTGGTGGTGCAGAATTATTTAAAAAACGACAGGGGCGTGCAAGAGATGCTGTCGGTGGCCAGAAAAATTGCGGGACACTTTCGGCGTACAGGCACCACGTACAGAAGACTGGAGCACCACCAAAAACTACTGAACCTGCCCTGCCATCATCTGAAGCAAGAAGTGGTAACGAGGTGGAATTCAACCCTCTATATGCTTCAGAGGTTGGAGGAGCAGCAAAAGGCCATTCAAGCCTATACAATTGAGCACGATATAGGAGGTGGAATGCACCTGTCTCAAGCGCAGTGGAGAATGATTTCAACGTTGTGCAAGGTTCTGATGCCCTTTGAACTTGCCACACGTGAAGTCAGTTCAGACACTGCCAGCCTGAGTCAGGTCATTCCCCTCATCAGGCTTTTGCAGAAGAAGCTGGAGACATTGAAGGAGGAGCTAACACGGAGCGATTCCGCTAGGCATGTGGGACTTGTGGATGGAGCCCTTAATTCGCTTAACAAGGATTCACGGGTGGTCAATCTGTTGAAATCAGAGCACTACATTTTGGCCACCGTGCTCGATCCTAGATTTAAAGCCTACCTTGGATCTCTCTTTCCGGCAGACACAAGTCTGCTGGGGTTGAAAGACCTGCTGGTGAGAAAATTGTCAAGTCAAGCGGAACGCGACCTGTCAACATCTCCTCCTTCACATTCTCCCGCAACTGGGGGTGCGAGGAAAAGGCTCAGAATTCCGAGCCCATCCGCTGGCGGTGATGCAGGGCAGTCTGGAGCGACTGCTGATGCTGACATCTGGTCCGGACTGAAGGACCTGACAACGATTACGGACATGTCGTCTACTGTCACTGCATATGATTCTCTCACCATTGAAAGAATGGTGGAGGATTATATGAGTGACCGCATCCAAGTAGGCACGTCACACAGTCCATACTTATACTGGCAGGAAAAAGAGGCAATTTGGAGGCCATTGCACAAACTGGCTTTATTCTACCTAAGTTGCCCTCCCACAAGTGTGTACTCCGAAAGAGTGTTTAGTGCCGCCGCTCACCTTGTCAGCAATCGGCGTACGAGGTTACATCCAGAAAATGTGGAGAAGATGATGTTCATTAAAATTAATTATAATCAATTCCTCCGCGGAGACATTGACCAGCAGCAATTGCCTCCACAAAGTACACAGGGAGCAGAGATGGTGGATTCCAGTGGGGACGAATTGATAATCTGTGAGGAGGGGGATGTACACGGTGATATATCGGAGGGTGATGATGAGGTGGACATCTTGCCTCTGTAGAGCCAGTTTGTGCAAGGAGAGATTAATTGCTTCTTTTTTGGGGGGGGTCCAAACCAACCCGTCATATCAGTCACAGTCGTGTGGCAGACCCTGTCACTGAAATGATGGGTTGGTTAAAGTGTGCATGTCCTGTTTTGTTTATACAACATAAGGGTGGGTGGGAGGGCCCAAGGACAATTCCATCTTACACCTCTTTTTTCTTTTATTTTTCTTTGCGTCATGTGCTGTTTGGGGAGTGTTTTTTGGAAGGGTCATCCTGCGTGACACTGCAGTGCCACTCCTAAATGGGCCCGGTGTTTGTGTCGGCCACTAGGGTCGCTAATCTTACTCACACAGTCAGCTACCTCATTGCGCCTCTTTTTTTCTTTGCGTCATGTGCTGATTGGGGAGGGTTTTTTGGAAGGGACATCCTGCGTGACACTGCAGTGCCACTCCTAAATGGGCCCGGTGTTTGTGTCGGCCACTAGGGTCGCTAATCTTACTCACACAGTCAGCTACCTCATTGCGCCTCTTTTTTTCTTTGCGTCATGTGCTGATTGGGGAGGGTTTTTTGGAAGGGACATCCTGCGTGACACTGCAGTGCCACTCCTAAATGGGCCCGGTGTTTTTGTCGGCCACTAGGGTCGCTAATCTTACTCACACAGTCAGCTACCTCATTGCGCCTCTTTTTTTCTTTGCGTCATGTGCTGATTGGGGAGGGTTTTTTGGAAGGGACATCCTGCGTGACACTGCAGTGCCACTCCTAAATGGGCCCGGTGTTTGTGTCGGCCACTAGGGTCGCTAATCTTACTCACACAGTCAGCTACCTCATTGCGCCTCTTTTTTTCTTTGCGTCATGTGCTGATTGGGGAGGGTTTTTTGGAAGGGACATCCTGCGTGACACTGCAGTGCCACTCCTAAATGGGCCCGGTGTTTGTGTCGGCCACTAGGGTCGCTAATCTTACTCACACAGTCAGCTACCTCATTGCGCCTCTTTTTTTCTTTGCGTCATGTGCTGATTGGGGAGGGTTTTTTGGAAGGGACATCCTGCGTGACACTGCAGTGCCACTCCTAAATGGGCCCGGTGTTTGTGTCGGCCACTAGGGTCGCTAATCTTACTCACACAGTCAGCTACCTCATTGCGCCTCTTTTTTTCTTTGCGTCATGTGCTGATTGGGGAGGGTTTTTTGGAAGGGACATCCTGCGTGACACTGCAGTGCCACTCCTAAATGGGCCCGGTGTTTGTGTCGGCCACTAGGGTCGCTTATCTTACTCACACAGTCAGCTACCTCATTGCGCCTCTTTTTTTCTTTGCGTCATGTGCTGATTGGGGAGGGTTTTTTGGTAGGGACATCCTGCGTGACACTGCAGTGCCACTCCTAGATGGGCCAGGTGTTTGTGTCGGCCACTAGTGTCGCTTAGCTTAGTCATCCAGCGACCTTGGTGCAAATTTTAGGACTAAAAATAATATTGTGAGGTGTGAGGTATTCAGAATAGACTGAAAATGAGTGGAAATTATGGTTTTTGAGGTTAATAATAATATGGGATCAAAATGACCCCCAAATTCTATGATTTAAGCTGTTTTTTAGTGTTTTTTTAAAAAAACACCCGAATCCAAAACACACCCGAATCCGACAAAAAAAATTCGGTGAGGTTTTGCCAAAACGCGGTCGAACCCAAAACACGGCCGCGGAACCGAACCCAAAACCAAAACACAAAACCCGAAAAATTTCAGGCGCTCATCTCTAGTATAAACAGGACATGCACACTTTGACAAACCCATCATTTCAGTGACAGGGTCTGCCAAACGACTGTGGCTGAAATGACTGGTTGGTTTGGGCCCCCACCAAAAAAGAAGCAATCTCTCCTTGCATAAACTGGCTCTACAGAGGCAAGATGTCCACCTCCTCCTCATCGTCCGATTCCTCACCCCTTTCACTGAGTACATCCCCCTCCTCACAGATTATTAATTCGTCCCCACTGGAATCCACCATCTCAGGTCCCTGTGTACTTTCTGGAGGCAATTGCTGGTGAATGTCTCCACGGAGGAACTGATTATAATTCATTTTGATGAACATCATCTTCTCCACATTTTCTGGAAGTAACCTTGTACGCCGATTGCTGACAAGGTGAGTGGCTGCACTAAACACTCTTTCGGAGTACACA
The DNA here is from genome assembly GCF_028390025.1 of Pseudophryne corroboree. NCBI lineage: Eukaryota > Metazoa > Chordata > Amphibia > Anura > Myobatrachidae > Pseudophryne > Pseudophryne corroboree. The sequence continues at coordinate 251,659,575 of NC_086444.1, read as the reverse complement.
CTGGAGGGGGGGCAACTTAGGTAAAATAAAGCCAGTTTGTGCAAGGGCCTCCAAATTGCCTCTTTTTCCTGCCAGTATACGTACGGACTGTCTGACGTGCCTACTTGGATGCGGTCACTCATATAATCCTCCACCATTCTTTCAATGGTGACAGAATCATATGCAGTGACAGTAGACGACATGTCAGTAATCGTTGGCAGGTCCTTCAGTCCGGACCAGGTGTCAGCACTCGCTCCAGACTGCCCTGCATCACCGCCAGTGGGTGGGCTCGGAATTCTTAGCCTTTTCCTCGCAGCCCCAGTTGCGGGAGAATGTGAAGGAGGAGCTGTTGACGGGTCACGTTCCGCTTGACTTGACAAGTGTCTCACCAGCAGGTCTTTGCATCTCTGCAGACTTGTGTCTGCCGGAAAGAGAGATACAACGTAGGCTTTAAACCTAGGATCGAGCACGGTGGGCAAAATGTAGTGCTCTGATTTCAACAGATTGACCACCCGTGAATCCTGGTTAAGCGAATTAAGGGCTCCATCCACAAGTCCCACATGCCTAGCGGATTTGCTCCATTTTAGCTCCTCCTTCAAACTCTCCAGCTTCTTCTGCAAAAGCCTGATGAGGGGAATAACCTGACTGAGGCTGGCAGTGTCTGAAATGACTTAATGCAAGTTCAAAGGGTTGCAGAACCTTGCACAACGTTGAAATCATTCTCCACTGCGCTTGAGTCAGGTGCATTCCCCCTCCTTTGCCTATATCATAGGCAGATGTATAGGCTTGAATGGCCTTTTGCTGCTCCTTCATCCTCTGAAGCATATAGAGGGTTGAATTCCATCTCGTTACCACCTCTTGCTTCAGATGATGGCAGGGCAGGTTCAGGAGTGTTTGCTGGTGCTCCAGTCTTCGGCACGCAGTGGCTGAATGCCGAAAGTGGCTCGTAATTCTTCGGGCCACCGACAGCATCTCTTGCACGCTCCTGTCGTTTTTTTAAAAATTCTGCACCACCAAATTCAATGTATGTGCAAAACATGGGACGTGCTGGAATTTGCCCAAATGTAATGCACGCACAATATTGGTGGCGTTGTCCGATGTCACAAATCCCCAGGAGAGTCCAATTGGGGTAAGCCATTCTGCGATGATGTTCCTCAGTTTCCGTAAGAGGTTGTCAGCTGTGTGCCTCTTCTGGAAAGCGGTGATACAAAGCGTAGCCTGCCTAGGAACGAGTTGGCATTTGCGAGATGCTGCTACTGGTGCCGCCGCTGCTGTTCTTGCTGCGGGAGGCAATACATCTACCCAGTGGGCTGTCACAGTCATATAGTCCTGAGTCTGCCCTGCTCCACTTGTCCACATGTCCGTGGTTAAGTGGACATTGGGTACAACTGCATTTTTTAGGACACTGGTGACTCTTTTTCTGACGTTTGTGTACATTTTCGGTATCGCCTGCCTAGAGAAATGGAACCTAGATGGTATTTGGTAGCGGGGACACAGTACCTCAAGCAATTCTCTAATTCCCTGTGAATTAACGGTGGATACCGGACACACATTTAACACCACTGCAGCTGCCAAGACCTGAGTAATCCGCTTTGCAGCAGGATGACTGCTGTTATATTTAATCTTCCTCGCAAAGGACTGTTGGACAGTCAATTGCTTACTGGAAGTAGTACAAGTGGTCTTCCGACTTCCCCCTGGGATGACGATCGACTCCCAGCAGCAACAACAGCAGCGCCAGCAGCAGTAGGCGTTACACTCAAGGATCCATCGGAGGAATCCCAGTTAGGAGAGGACTCGTCAGACTTGCCAGTGACATGGCCTGCAGGACTATTGGCGTTCCTGTCTAAGGAGGAAATTGACACTGAGGGAGTTGGTGATGTGGTTTGTAGGAGCTTGGGTACAAGAGGAAGGGATTTAGTTGTCAGTGGACTGCATCCGCTGTCACCAAAAGTTTTTGAACTTGTCAATGACTTCTGATGCATGCGCTGCAGGTGACGTATAAGGGAGGATGTTGTTAGGTGGTTAACATCCTTACCCCTACTTATTACAGCTTGACAAAGTCAACACATAGCTTAACACCTGTTGTCCGCATTTCTGTTGAAATAATTCCACACCGAAGAGGTGATTTTTTTTTGTCATTTGACCAGGCATGTCAATGGCCATATTTGTCCCACGAACACCAGGTGTCTCCCCGGGTGCCTGACTTAAACAAACCACCTCACCATCAGAATCCTCCTTGTCAATTTCCTCCTCAGCGCCAGCAACACCCATATCCTCATCCTGGTGTACTTCAACAGTGACATCTTCAATTTGACTATCAGGAACTGGACTGCGGGTGCTCCTTCCAGCACTTGCAGGGGGCGTGCAAATGGTGGAAGGCGCCACCTCTTCCCGTCCAGTGTTGGGAAGGTCAGGCATCGCAACTGACACAATTGGACTCTCCTTGGGGATTTGTGATTTAGAAGAACGTACAGTTCTTTGCTGTGCTTTTGCCAGCTTAAGTCTTTTCATTTTTCTAGCGGGAGGATGAGTGCTTCCATCCTCATGTGAAGCTGAACCACTAGCCATGAACATAGGACAGGGCCTCAGCCGTTCCTTGCCACTCCGTGTCGTAAATGGCATATTGGCAAGTGGATCTTGATCTTTCCCGATTTTACCCTCCACATTTTTGTTCTCCATTTTTTAATGTGTGGAATTATATGCCAGTAATATATCAATAGCAATGGCCTACTCTACTGTACTATATATGTATACTGTTGGTCACCAAAATTCTGCACTGTAATACTAGAAGCTATAGAAAAGTATATATATTATTGTATATATCAGTACAGAGCGGTGTAACTGGGACACTTGTGTCCTGACAAGCAGTATAGAAGCTATAGAATAGTTTATATATTACTGTATATATATATATCAGTACAGAGCGGTGTAACTGTGACACATGTGTCCTGACAAGCAGTATAGAAGCTATAGAATCTCCTATATATTTGCCTTAGTCTGTGACTCTGTGCCGGTAACGCTGGGCGGAGTCACAGTGGCTGCATGCAGGGCAGGAACAGTCCCCTCCCTCGGTCCGCCCATCCCCGCCCCGTCTCCGCCCAGTGCCCTGTCTCTCTCCTCCCCGTACACTCCCTGTATGTACCCTGGTGATCCTGCAGCCGGGGAGCGGGGACTGTAAGCCGGATGGTGATCCTGCAGCCGGGGAGCGGGGACTGTAAGCCGGACTCGCCGTCACCGCACAGTCCAGAGGCCCCCCTCCCACAGCATTCACCCCACCCGCGGCGCACGGCCCTCCTTTCACCCGCGGCACACATCGCATCCCACCCGCGCCGCACGGCCCTCCTCCCATCCACGCCGCACACCGCATCCCACCCGCGCCGCACGGCCCTCCTCCCACCCGCGGCACACACCCCTCACCCAACCACTGCACTCCCGTCCCCTCCCCCACCTGCTGCACCCCCCACCCCTCCCCCACCCGGGGCACCCCCATAACACTTATCCCCCCCCACCCTCCACCCCACACTCCCCTCCAACACCCGCAGCACTCCCGTCCCCTCCTGTAGCACCCCCCCCCGCCCCTCCCCCACCCGCAGAACCCCCCCTACCCCTCCCCCACCCGTGGCACCCACCACATCCATCCCCCACCCATAGCACCCACAACCCAAAAAACCCACCCTCTCTCTCCCCCACCCGCAGCACACCCCCTACACCCATCTCCCCCCCCCCCCCACCTACACCCACGTACCCTCCACCCCACCCGCGCCGTATGGCCCTTATCCCACACGCGGCACCCCACCCGCGCCGCATGGCCCTCCTCCCACACGCGGCGCACGGCCCTCCTTCCACCCACAGCATCCAACACATCAGCCCCCCACCCGCGGCACATGGCCCGCGCCCACCCGCACCACACGGCCCGCGGCACCCCGCACCCTCCCACCCGCGGCACCCCACACCCTCCCACCCGCGGCACCCACAGCATCCAACCCACCCGCGGCACACACCCCTCACCCAACCACTGCACTCCCGTCCCCTCCCCAACCAGCTGCACCCCCCACCCCTTCCCCACCCGCAGCACCCCCGCACCACCCCCATACCCACTTCTCCCCCCCCTGCCCCCCACCCCCCTCCCCCACCCGCGGCACCCCCCCCTACACCCATCTCCCCCCCCTCTACACCGACGCACGCTCCACCCCACCCGTGCCGTACGGCCCTCCTCCCACACGCGGCACCCCACCAGCGCCGCACGGCCCTCCTCCCACCCGTGGCGCATGGCCCTCCTTCCACCCACAGCATCCAACACATCAGCCCCCCACCCGCGGCACACGGCCCGCGCCCACCCACACCACACGGCGCACGGCACCCCGCACCCTCCCACCCGCGGCACCCCACACCCTCCCACCCGCGGTACCCACACCATCCATCCCACCCGCGGCACACACCCCTCACTCAACCACTGCACTCCCGTCCCCTCTCCCACCTGCTGCACCCCCCACCCCTCCCCCACCCGCGGCACCCCCGCACCACCCCCATACCCACTTCTCCCCCCCTGCCCCCCACCGCCCCTCCCCCACCCGCGGCACCCACAGCATCCACCACATCTGCGACACCCGCGGCGCACGGCCCTCCTTCCACCCACAGCATCCAACACATCAGCCCCCCACCCGCGGAACACGGCTCGCGCCCCCCTCCCACCCGCACCACATGGCCCGCGGCACCCCGCACCCTCCCACCCGCGGCACCCCGCACCCTCCCACCCGCGGTAACCACAGCATCCACCCCACCCGCGGCACACACCCCTCACCCAACCACTGCACTCCCGTCCCCACCCCCACATGATGCACCCCCCACCCCTCCCCCACCCGCGGCACCCACAGCATCCACCACATCCGCGGCACACACCCCTCCACCCTCCGCAGCACTCCCGCCCCCTCCTGTAGCACCCCCCCCCTCACCCGCAGAACCCCCCTACCCCACCCATGGCACCCACCACATCCATCCCCCACCCGTAGCACCCACAACCCAAAAAACCCACCCTCTCTCTCCCCCACCCGCAGCACCCCCCCTACACCCATCACCCCCCCCTACACCCACGCACCCTCCACCCCACCCGCGGCACCCCCTTATCCACCACACCCGCCGAACCCACACCATCCACCACATCCGCCCCCCACCCGCGGTACTCCCCCCTCCTTCCCGCTGCACTCCCTCCCCCAACCGTAGCACCCTCCCTCCCCCACCCACAGCACCTCGCTACACCCACACCCCACCAGCCCCTCTCCCACCCGCAGCATCCACTACATCCGTCCCCCACCCGCGGCACACACCCCTCCCCCACCCGTAGCACCCACACCCCTCCCCCACCTAGAGCACCCCTGCACCTCCCCCCCATAACCACCTCTCCCCCCCCATGCTCTCTCCCACCCGCGACACCCACAGCATCCACCACATACGCCCCCCCTCCCACCCACAGCATCCACCACATCCACGCCCCCACACACGTCCCTCCAACACCCACGCCACTCCCACCCCCTCCCCCATCCGTATCACCCACACCCGCATCACACCCCTCCCCTGCCGCAGCGCATCCGGACCCCCGCAGCCGCCACTCCTCCAACCACAGCACCTCTGGCCCCCTCCCCCACCCACACCTTCCCTATAGGCGGATTAAGGGGGGGTCCCGGGGATACGTATCCCCAGGCCCCCCTTTCCAAAAGGGCCCCCTGCCACACCACAGATCGGATCTCTCTTCCGATCCAATCTGTAGTGCTGTAGAGATGTGACCTGTGTTCCAGGGCACATCAGAGCTCCGGTGCAGGGACCAGGTGTTTCCCTGCACCAGACTGGAAGTGGCAACGGGCAGCGGCGCTTCAAACTTGGCACCATTTTGCCAGCCAATCTGAAGCGCTGGCGGCGGGAGTTCTTATCCGGCGCCGTCCGCGAGTAAATCATGGCTCGCGGGGCGCCGGCCAATCAGATTGTCTCGCCGGGTCATTGGCCCCGCCCACGCCATCTGACGTCAGATGCCGGCCGGGAGCCGAAGAAGACGACTGCGTGGAAGAGCGCAGAAGACACCGAGCGAGAGCCGAAGAGGGAGGCCGCGCTGAAGAGCGGTGAACAGCCGGATGGAGGGAGAAGAGTTCCGGTGCCCGCTGAAAAGGCCGGAAGACGCTGTGCTCCTGATGGAAGATGACCCGGACCAGGTGAGGCCTCAGTGAGGTGGTTTCTCACTCACCCCCCCTTTCCTCCCTAGACCGTCAGGGATCGGGCACTAGGCCCATAGGTACAGTCAGGCCCTCCCGGCCTGTGGGTATGTAGTCGGGCCCTCTCGGCCCGTGGCCATTTATAGTCGGGCCCTCCCGGTCCGAGGGCGCATGGTGGGCATTAGGCCCCGTTAATAGGTGCACCCCCCACCCCTCTCTTCAATAGGGACCCCACTGTCTAAAGCACCCCGGGCCCCCCATGGTCTTAATCCGGCTCTGCCTTCCCCCATTCGCGGACCTACCACACCCTCCCCTTCCCCACCCGCAGCACCTCTTGACCACCTATCTACTGGCCTGTGTATGTTCAAAGGCGTGCAGGGGTTAACGGGGCGTAGCCCCAACCGACGGTGTGAAGAGCGCCCGTAGGGCGCGATGAGTCACCTAGTAGTATATATATTACTGTATATATCAGTACAGAGCGATGTAACTGTGACACGTGTCCTGACAAGCAGTATAGAAGCTATAGAATAGTGTATATATTACTGTATATATATATCAGTACAGAGCGGTGTAACTGTGAAACATGTGTCCTGACAAGCAGTATAGAAGCTATAGAATAGTATATATATTACTGTATATATATATATATATATATATATATATATCAGTACAGAGCGGTGTAACTGTGACACATGTGTCCTGACAAGCAGTATAGAAGCTATAGAATAGTATATATTACTATATATATATCAGTACAGAGCGGTGTAACTGTGACACATGTGTCCTGACAAGCAGTATAGAAGCTATAGAATAGTATATATTATTATACTGGTGGTCTCCACAATGCTGCACACTGAGCACAGAGATTTGCAGCACACTGAGCACAGATATGGAGTGTTTTCAGGCAGAGAACGTAGATATTTTCAGCACACTGAGCACAGATTATTTGCAGCACACTGAGCACAGATATTTTCAGCACACTGAGCACAGATTACGGAGTTTTTCAGGGGAGAGAACGCTGCCACGTCCTCTCCGTTCAATCTCCAATGCACGAGTGAAAATGGCGGTGAAACACGGCTCCTTATATAGAATACGAATCTCGCGAGAATCCGACAGCGGGATGATGACGTTTGGGCGCGTTCTGGTTAACCGAGCAAGACGGGAAGATCCGAGGCTGCCTCGGACCCGTGTAAAATAGGTGAAGTTCGGGGGGGTTTGGATCCCGAGGAACCAAACCCGCTCATCTCTAATAAATACTACTAGTGTATGCATGATAATGTACCAGATAAATAACAGCAATGCCATGTATAAAATACCCCATAGTCCTCTGCAGTATAATGTAACATATGTATAATGTATTATTCAAGTGCACAATCTGGAACCAGATCCCTAAAGAAGGGGGTGGGTCCCAGACAGTGATGCCCACTGGGGGGTTCCCCTGTACTCCTGTGGGCCAGTCTGACCCTGTCTGCTTGTATATCTGAAAACCAGGATATCACCAAATGCTACTCAGTTCTCTGGTTGTTCTGAATTGAGCCCAGTGTCTTCAGGCTAAAACCCTCTGACAGCTACTCAGCATAGACTGGTCCACAGTGAAGTACCAGTAGGAATTAGTAAACACTACCCAGGAGTTAGTAAACACTACCCAGGAGTTGTTGCAGCAGTGTGTCACAAAAGTAGTTGGTTACAGGTTCCAGTACTAGGAGTCTGTGTGGAGCAAGCTATTCCAGGTGCAGATATAGGAACCTGGTGGTGGCAGCAGCAAATAATCTGCCCACTATTCAGTTGGATGAGTCAGTACCAGGTGGTTACTGATGGTGAGTGATAAAGTATGCCCACTCAGCTTACCCAGGGATAAATAACCATCCTCTCTTCTGTTCGCATCAAAAATATGTGATCGCCTGGTAGAGTGAGATTATTCGGTCCCATCCATCTTTTCCACGGTAGCCGGATGGTAGGTCAATGTTGAACAGGTCGACAGTCAATAGATCGACCAATATTGGTTGACATTGACATGGTTGACACAGGAAAAACGTTGACATGTTAATATGGTTGACACAAAACAGGTCGACACATGAAAAAGTCAACATAACTTTTTGAGAAAAAAATGTAAAAAACGTTTTCATACTTTACCATCCACGTGGACCACGATTGGGAATAGTGACCTATACCGAGCACAGCCGTAGCAGAGTGAGGCACATTGGCCCTCATTCCGAGTTGTTCGCTCGCAAGGCGATTTTAGCAGAGTTACACACGCTAAGCCGCCGCCTACTGGGAGTGAATCTTAGCTTCTTAAAATTGCGAACGATGTATTCGCAATATTGCGATTACACACCTCGTAGCAGTTTCAGAGTAGCTTCAGACTTACTCGGCATCTGCGATCAGTTCAGTGCTTGTCGTTCCTGGTTTGACGTCACAAACACTCCCAGCGTTCGCCCAGACACTCCTCCGTTTCTCCGGCCACTCCTGCGTTTTTTCCGGAAACGGTAGCGTTTTTTCCCACACGCCCATAAAACGGCCTGTTTCCGCCCAGTAACACCCATTTCCTGTCAATCACATTACGATCGCCAGAACGATGAAAAAGCCGTGAGTAAAAATACTTTCTTCATAGTAAAGTTACTTGGCGCAGTCGCAGTGCGAACATTGCGCATGCGTACTAAGCGGATTTTCACTGCGATGCGATGAAAAATACCGAGCGAACAACTCGGAATGAGGGCCAATAATAATAATAATAATAATAATAATTTTATCTATATAGCATGTTTGGAACTTTAGAATAGCTCTTTCTTCCTTACTTTTAAGCAGGAAATGTGGAATCCAGGTGTTTTTTTGTTAAACTGTGTTGTTCTTGATACTGTATTTGTATACTGTACACACAGCAAGAATCCCTAGGTTGGAAAGACAGATTATGGAATCAACAAAGCAAGGATCAATTTAAAATATTCAGTACTTAAGTGGAGATAAATAAAAAATGATGGATGAGGCTATGCACTGCTAGGCTTTAATTGTGGACTGAAAGACAAAAGACAACTGAATTGTAGAATAAACTAAATCTTTTCAGTTAATATGAGAAGAGGAAGAAGAGAGATGACAAATACTGCACAGAATCACTTCTTAATTTTTCTATTGGATGCAATTCTCAACATGCTCCTTACTGGCCATGAGCCAAGCAAAAATGTAAACAAAATGTTGCATGCAGTGTTAAACTGTTTTTTATTTACTTTAACAATAAATGCCATGGGGTACTATTTATTATCGGGGACTGCACATGGTGGTGGTGGTGGTTACAAAAATATCAGATCATTAAATATTGCTCCAGTGCAAGATGACTACTCCTTATTATTAATGAAATGTTATGCTGCCTGGTCTGATCCAGCAGTGTTAGCACAAATGCATGACCTGAGTATATTTATTTATTACCAGTTATTTATATAGTGCACACATATTCATCAGCGAATACAGAGAATATTTGGCCATTTACATCAGTACCTGCCCCAGTGGAGCTTACAATCTATATCCTATCACATGTACATGCGCACACATTCACACTACTATATTTTGGATTGTGGGAGGAAACCGGAGTACCTGGAGGAAACCCATGCAAGCACAGGGAGAATATACTATCTTCACACAGTTAGTGCCATGGTGGGAATCGAACCTGTGACCTCAGTGCTGTAAGGCAGTAATGCTAAACATTACACCATCCGTACTGCTTATACAAGCATGCACACTGCTGAACGGAGCACAGGGCCGTAGCAGGTACAGAGATCTGATTTGATCTCTCTATGCAAACCTATAGAAAGTAGTGATGAGCGGGTTCGGTTTCTCAGAAACCGAACCCCCCGAACTTCACCCTTTTTACACGGGCCCGAGCCATACTCGGATTCTTCCGTATGGCTCGGTTAACCCGAGCGCGCCCGAACGTCATCATCCCGCTGTCGGATTCTCGCGAGATTCGGATTCTATATAAGCAGCCGCGCATCACCGCCATTTTCACTCGTGCATTGGAAATGTTAGGGAGAGGACGTGGCTGGCGTCCTCTCCGTTATTGTTGAACTTGATTGTGCATTATTGCTTAATTGTGGGGAGGGCTGGGGAGCAGCTGTATAATATAGGAGGAGTAGAGTGCAGAGTTTTGCTGATCAGTGACCACCAGATATCCGTTCTCTGCCTGAAAAAAACGCTCCATATCTGTGCTCAGTGTGCTGCATATATCTGTGCTCACACTGCTTAATTGTGGGGACTGGGGAGCAGCTGTATTATATAGCAGGAGTACAGTGCAGAGTTTTGCTGACAGTGACCACCAGTATACGTTGTCTGCCTGAAAAACACTCCATATCTGTGCTCAGTGTGCTGCTTTATTGTGGGGACTGGGTACCACCAGTATAATATTATATAGGAGGAGTACAGTGCAGAGTTTTGCTGACCAGTGACCACCAGTATATAATATATAGCATTACGGTATAGTAGGCCACTGCTGTACCTACCTCTGTGTCGTCATTAAGTATACTATCCATCTAGATTCTATACCTGTGGTGCATTTCAGTTGTGCAGTTTGCTGACACAGTGACCACCAGTATATGTAGCAGTACGGTACGGAAGGCCACTGCTGTACCTACCTCTGTGTCGTCATTAAGTATACTATCCATCTACATTCTATACCTGTGGAGCATTTTAGTTTTGCAGTTTGCTGACACAGTGACCACCAGTATACTATATATAGCAGTACGGTACGGAAGGCCACTGCTGTACCTACCTCTGTGTCGTCATTAAGTATACTATCCATCTACATTCTATACCTGTGGTGCATTTTAGTTTTGCAGTTTGCTGACACAGTGACCACCAGTATACTATATATAGCAGTACGGTACGGAAGGCCACTGCTGTACCTACCTCTGTGTCGTCATTAAGTATACTATCCATCTACATTCTATACCTGTGGTGCATTTTAGTTTTGCAGTTTGCTGACACAGTGACCACCAGTATACTATATATAGCAGTACGGTACGGAAGGCCACTGCTGTACCTACCTCTGTGTTGTCATTAAGTATACTATCCATCTACATTCTATACCTGTGGTGCATTTTAGTTTTGCAGTTTGCTGACACAGTGACCACCAGTATACTATATATAGCAGTACGGTACGGAAGGCCACTGCTGTACCTACCTCTGTGTCGTCATTAAGTATACTATCCATCTACATTCTATACCTGTGGTGCATTTTAGTTTTGCAGTTTGCTGACACAGTGACCACCAGTATACTATATATAGCAGTACGGTACGGAAGGCCACTGCTGTACCTACCTCTGTGTCGTCATTAAGTATACTATCCATCTACATTCTATACCTGTGGTGCATTTTAGTTTTGCAGTTTGCTGACACAGTGACCACCAGTATACTATATATAGCAGTACGGTACGGAAGGCCACTGCTGTACCTACCTCTGTGTCGTCATTAAGTATACTATCCATCTACATTCTATACCTGTGGTGCATTTTAGTTTTGCAGTTTGCTGACACAGTGACCACCAGTATACTATATATAGCAGTACGGTGTGGAAGGCCACTGCTGTACCTACCTCTGTGTCGTCATTAAGTATACTATCCATCTACATTCTATACCTGTGGTGCATTTTAGTTTTGCAGTTTGCTGACACAGTGACATCCAGTATACTATTTATAGCAGTACGGTATGAAAGGCCACTGCTGTACCTACCTCTGTGTCATCATTAAGTATACTATCCATCTAGATTCTATACCTGTGGTGCATTTTAGTTTTGCAGTTTGCTGACACAGTGACCACCAGTATATATAGCAGTACGGTACGGAAGGCCACTGCTCTACCTACCTCTGTGTCATCAAGTATACTATCCATCCATACCTGTGGTGCATTTCAGTTGTGTGCAGTATATATAGTAGTAGGCCATTGCTATTGATACTGGCATATAATTCCACACATTAAAAAAATGAACAAAAATGTGGAGGTTAAAATAGGGAAAGATCAAGATCCACTTCCACCTCGTGCTGAAGCTGCTGCCACTAGTCATGGCCGAGACGATGAAATGCCATCAACGTCGTCTGCCAAGGCCGATGCCCAATGTCATAGTAGAGAGAGTGTAAAATCCAAAAAACAAAAGTTCAGTAAAATGACCCAAAAATCAAAATTGAAAGCATCTGATGAGAAGCGTAAACTTGCCAATATGCCATTTACGACACGGAGTGGCAAGGAACGGCTGAGGCCCTGGCCTATGTTCATGGCTAGTGGTTCAGATTCACATGAGGATGGAAGCACACATCCTCTCGCTAGAAAAATGAAAAGACTTAAGCTGGCAAAAGCACAGCAAAGAACTGTGCGTTCTTCTAAATCACAAATCCCCAAGGAGAGTCTAATTGTGTCGGTTGCGATGCCTGGCTTTCCCAACACTGGACGGGAAGAGCTTGCGCCTTCCACCATTTGCACGCCCCCTGCAAGTGCTGGAAGGAGCACCTGCAGTCCAGTTCCTGATAGTCAAATTGAAGATGTCACTGTTGAAGTACACCAGGATGAGGATATGGGTGTTGCTGGCGCTGGGGAGGAAATTGACCAGGAGGATTCTGATGGTGAGGTGGTTTGTTTAAGTCAGGCACCCGGGGAGACATCTGTTGTCCGTGGGACGAATATGGCCATTGACATGCCTGGTCAAAATACAAAAAAAAAATCAGCTCTTCGGTGTGGAATTATTTCAACACAAATGCGGACAACAGGTGTCAAGCCATGTGTTGCCTTTGTCAAGCTGTAATAAGTAGGGGTAAGGACGTTAACCACCTCGGAACATCCTCCCTTATACGTCACCTGCAGCGCATTCATCATAAGTCAGTGACAAGTTCAAAAACTTTGGGTGACAGCGGAAGCAGTCCACTGACCACTAAATCTTGTAACCAAGCTCCTGCAAACCACACCACCAACTCCCTCAGTGTCAATTTCCTCCTTACCCAGGAAAGCCAATAGTCCTGCAGGCCATGTCACTGGCAAGTCTGATGAGTCCTTTCCTGCCTGGGATTCCTCCGATGCATCCTTGAGTGTAACGCCTACTGCTGCTGGCACTGCTGTTGTAGCTGCTGGGAGTCGATCGTCATCCCAGAGGGGAAGTCGGAAGACCACTTGTACTACTTCCAGTAAGCAATTTACTGTCCAACAGTCCTTTGCAAGGAAGATAAAATATCACAGCAGTTATCCTGCTGCAAAGCAGATAACTCAGGCCTTGGCAGCCTGGGTGGTGAGAAACGTGGTTCCGGTATCCACCGTTAATTCAGAGGCAACTAGAGACTTGATTGAGGTACTGTGTCCCCGGTACCAAATACCATCTAGGTTCCATTTCTCTAGGCAGGCGATACCGAAAATGTACACAGACCTCATAAAAAGAGTCACCAGTGTCCTAAAAAATGCAGTTGTACCCAATGTCCACTTAACCACGGACATGTGGACAAGTGGAGCAGGGCAGACTCAGGACTATATGACTGTTACAGCCCACTGGGTAGATGTATTGCCTCCCGCAGCAAGAACAGCAGCGGCGGCACCAGTAGCAGCATCTCGCAAACGCCAACTCGTTCCTAGGCAGGCTACGCTTTGTATCACCGCTTTCCAGAAGAGGCACACAGCTGACAACCTCTTACGGAAACTGAGGAAGATCATCGCAGAATGGCTTACCCCAATTGGACTCTCCTGGGGATTTGTGACATCGGACAATGCCAGCAATATTGTGCGTGCATTACATCTGGGCAAATTCCAGCACGTCCCATGTTTTGCACATACATTGAATTTGGTGGTGCAGAATTATTTAAAAAATGACAGGGGCATGCAAGAGATGCTGTCGGTGGCCCGAAGAATTGCGGGCCACTTTCGGCATTCAGCCACCGCGTACAGAAGACTGGAGCACCACCAAACAGTCCTGAACCTGCCCTGCCATCATCTGAAGCAAGAGGTGGTAACGAGGTGGAATTCAACCATCTATATGCTTCAGAGGATGGAGTAGCAGCAAAAGGCCATTCAAGCCTATACATCTGGCCACGATATAGGCAAAGGAGGGGGAATGCACCTAACTCAAGCACAGTGGAGAATTATTTCAATGTTGTGCAAGGTTCTGCAACCCTTTGAACTTGCCACACGTGAAGTCAGTTCAGACACTGCCAGCCTGAGTCAGGTCATTCCCCTCATCAGGCTTTTGCAGAAGAAGCTGGAGACATTGAAGGAGGAGCTAAAACGGAGCGATTACGCTAGGCATGTGGGACTTGTGGATGGAGCCCTTAATTCGCTTAACCAGGATTCACGGGTGGTCAATCTGTTGAAATCAGAGCACTACATTTTGGCCACCGTGCTCGATCCTAGATTTAAAACCTACGTTGTATCTCTATTTCCGGCAGAGAGAGGTCTGCAGAGGTTCAAAGACCTGCTGGTGAGAGAATTGTCAAGTCAAGCGGAACGTGACCAGTCAACATCTCCTCCTTCACATTCTCCCGCAACTGGGGGTGCGAGGAAAAGGCTAAGAATTCCGAGCCCACCCGCTGGCGGTGATGCAGGGCAGTCTGGAGCGAGTGCTGACATCTGGTCCGGACTGAAGGACCTCCCAACGATTACTGACATGTCGTCTACTGTCACTTCATATGATTCTCTCACCATTGAAAGAATGGTGGAGGATTATATGAGTGACCGCATCCAAGTAGGCACGTCAGACAGTCCGTACGTATACTGGCAGGAAAAAGAGGCAATTTGGAGGCCCTTGCACAAACTGGCTTTATTCTACCTAAGTTGCCCTCCCTCCAGTGTGTACTCCGAAAGAGTGTTTAGTGCAGACGCTCACCTTGTCAGCAATCGGCGTACGAGGTTACTTCCATAAAATGTGGAGAAGATGATGTTCATCAAAATGAATTATAATCAATTCCTCCGTGGAGACATTCACCAGCAGCAATTGCCTCCACAAAGTACACAGGGACCTGAGATGGTGGATTCCAGTGGGGACGAATTAATAATCTGTGAGGAGGGGGATGTACACAGTGAAAGGGGTGAGGAATCGGAGGATGATGATGAGGTGGACATCTTGCCTCTGTAGAGCCAGTTTGTGCAAGGAGAGATTGATTGCTTCTTTTTTTGGTGGGGGCCCAAACCAACCAGTCATTTCAGTCACAGTCGTGTGGCAGACCCTGTCGCTGAAATGATGGGTTCGTTAAAGTGTGCATGTCCTGATTATACAACATAAGGGTGGGTGGGAGGGCCCAAGGACAATTCCATCTTGCACCTCTTTTTTCTTTCATTTTTCATCATGTGCTGTTTGGGGACAATTTTTTTGAAGTGCCATCCTGCCTGACACTGCAGTGCCACTCCTAGATGGGCCGGGTGTTTGTGTCGGCCACTTGTGTCGCTTAGCTTAGTCACACAGCGACCTTGGTGCGCCTCTTTTTTTCTTTGCATCATGTGCTGTTTGGGGACAATTTTTTTGAAGTGCCATCCTGCCTGATACTGCAGTGCCACTCCTAAATGGGCCAGGTGTTTGTGTCGGCCACTTGTGTCGCTTAGCTTAGTCACACAGCGACCTTGGTGCGCCTCTTTTTTTCTTTGCATCATGTGCTGTTTGGGGACTATTTTTTGAAGTGCCATCCTGCCTGACACTGCAGTGCCACTCCTAGATGGGCCAGGTGTTTGTGTCGGCCACTTGTGTCACATAGCTTAGCCATCCAGCGACCTCGGTGCAAATTTTAGGACTAAAAATAATATTGTGAGGTGTGAGGTGTTCAGAATAGACTGGAAATGAGTGGAAATTATGGTTATTGAGGTTAATAATACTATGGGATCAAAATGACCACCAAATTCTATGATTTAAGCTGTTTTTTAGGGTTTTTTGTAAAAAAACACCCGAATCCAAAACACACCCGAATCCGACAAAAAAATTTCGGTGAGGTTTTGCCAAAACGCGTCTGAATCCAAAACACGGCCGTGGAACCGAATCCAAAACCAAAACACAAAACCCGAAAAATGTGCGGTGCACATCACTAATACCCCTTTTACACTCGCACACCCCGGTCACTCCCGGGATGCTTCCTGGGATGCGTCCCAGGATGCATTCCCGGGACTGACCCCTTTCACACTGCACTAAGACCTGGGATCGACCCGGGACAGCCCCATTTACACTGATCCCGGGATATCCCTGCAAATGCATATGTATGTCATTAGAAATGGCCTTTTTCTGGCTCACATAGATGAGGTCACAGTAGTCAACAAAGGGAGGGGTGGTGCCTGCTCACACCATTGCTGCAGTCATGGCCGACGGAGTACCAGTGTGTATACCTGAGCTCATGATTCTTTCTGCTTTGCAGATGTTTCATACAGCCAGTGACAGCATGATGCAGCTTGTCACACTGTGCAGTATATTACACATATAATTTATGAGGAGGAGGAGGGCGCAATTTATGGTGGATAGGGCTGCAAGTCGCCGCCAATATTTGCGCAGGAGTAGAGCCCTCATATCATCCAGGATGAGTACCATCCTGAGCGTGAGTATGGGGCCTAACCGCTCATTTTGGTCCAGAGATCGCCGGCACGGAGAAGCCTTTATGAGGACCGTGGAAGCTTACCAAGATGAGGAGTGGTTGGCTAACTTCCGTGTGTCTCGTGCAACCTTTGATTACATCCTGGAATTACTTACCCCAGCACTTGACATGCAGACCACCAGGCTTAGGAGACCCATCGAGGCACGCAGGAGGCTAGCTATTGCATTGTGGTGGTATGCTACCCCAGGAGAGTACCGCTCAGTCTCATGCTTGTTCGGTGTTGCGATCTCCACCTGCTGTGTCATAGTCCACCAGGTGACTAAAGCAATTGTATCTACCTTATACAAGCGCTTCATATCTCTACCACAAGGACAGCGCTTACAGGATACCATCAAAGGATTTGTGAAGCGAGGCTATCCGCAGTGTGGAGGAGCGATTGATGGGACACACATCCCCATTATTGCCCCACGTGACAACCATGCTGACTATTTTAATAGGAAGGGCTGGCACTCCATCATATTACAGGCTGTTGTGGACCACAAATATTGGTAAGTGTTTATTTTTGGGGTGGTGGGATGAGTTGCATGTGTGAGTTTTACATTCTAACTTTTTTAAATTTTACTGTTCTTTAGTTTCCTAGATGTGTTTATTGGCTGGCCAGGCCGATCTCATGACTCCCGAGTTCTTGCCAATTCTGACCTGTACAACATCGTAGAGGAGAAGCAGGGAGGCTGGCTGTACCCCAAAGAGTGTGCAAAGATTGTGAGGGGTGGAGATCCCTGTCCACATCATCGGGGATGCTGCGTACCCTTTACGCCCCTGGATTATGAAAGGCTACACCCAACAGGTCCAGTTAACCCCAGAGCAACAAACCTATACTCACACCCTGAGTTCAGCAAGGATGGTGGTTGAGAACGCCTTTGGCAGGTTAAAAGGAAGATGGCGTTGTTTGATGAAGCGCAATGATGTGGACCTAAAGAATATGCCTAATGTAGTAGCTGCGTGCTGTATACTGCACAACATCTGTGAACTGAAAAATGAGGTATTCCTTCCTGAGTGGACTGTGCTGGACCCTGAGGTTATGAACCCACATGTGGAAGGTGCTTTGTTTGGGACTGCCTCAAACTCCGCTGCAGAACAAATACGCCACACTATTACGTCCAACCTTGCAGCACTGGTACAATAGTGTTTAAGAATCAGCACAACATGTTTGGTGAATTAAATTTTTTTTATTTTGTATTCCACCTTTGATCTTTGGTTTCAATATTTATGATTTTCCAAAAAAAACACATTGCCAGCAACTGTGTATATATGGAGAAACAATGTAGAAAACACTGAAAACATGGTCTACTGTTACGCACAAGTGGGAATGTTATGCATAGATTTGCAATCAAGTTTTGATTGGCATAAAAAAAAAAAAAAACACTGGTAGGCTTGTAGATACAACACCATAAACCACAGTGTCCCTGCAGTATATTATTACTGTGTAAAAAATAAATAAAAAGTGCTTTAATGTAGACACTATACAAAACAGAACATAGAAAAAAAATTAAAGAATGCACAAACAGTTGTGCATAAACACTGACCACACTGTGGTTATTTAACAACAAATAACAACAATAAGAAATTCACTGTGTTTCACGGCAAATTGCGCAATACAGTAAACTCTGTGCTTTGCGCGCTAGATGGTGCAGTATTTGGGGCATAGTATGGGCCAGGATTAAATGATGAAAAACCCTGCTCAGGGTATTGTGAGTTGTGGTGTTGGATTGGTGCTCTTGAGGTATTGCTCATACGCTCATAGAACGCCATGTTCATTTGGTGCATTTCCCTGTGCCGGTCATACTGCTCTCTACTCATGCGTTCCTGCATTGTCATGACTTGGGAAAGAAATGCATCATGCATTTGGCGTTCTGCCTCTAGAAACCTGTCGAGCCTTGCATCCTCCTGTGCAGACATTGTAGCGTCCATCCAGCGCCGGCCATAGGCATAGGCAAACTAGGCAATTGCCTAGGGCATTTGATATGCCATGGGGCATCAGCAGCTTCTGTTGATTAAAATGATATGCAGCATGCCTATATTCTGTGTGTAGCATTTCTTATGCAGATACAGCCACAGTCTCACACAGTACATAGGCATGCTGCATATCATTTTAATCAGCAGAATCTGATTGTGCATCCTAGCCACATAGCAATGCAAATAAGATGCATTTTCATAAAAAAAGGTGCCCGACGTTAGCATTGAGGCAAGTTTTATGAGGGCACATCTGTATCCAAGCAGAGGAAGAGTTCACAGTGTTAGTGGCAGTGTGAGTGCTGTGTGCATGTGAGTGGGTTGGTTGTGCAGTAGTGTTCGGAATATGTGTAAGGAGCATTATGTGTGTCATGTAAAAATGCATTAATAATGTGCAACATATGTGTAAGGGGCACTATGTGTGTCATTATGTTTATAAGGGCATTAATAATGTGCGGCATATGTGTAACAGGGTACTACTGTATGTGTGTCATTATGTGTATAGGGGCACTAATAATGTGCAGCAAATGTGTAGGGGGCACTATGTGTGTCATTATGTGTATAAGGGCATTAATTATTTTGCGGCATATATGTAAGGGACATTATTTGTAAAAGGGCATTAATAAAGGTTGTCATAATGTGTAAGGCGCATTATGTTTATAAGTACATTAATAATGTGTAAGGGGCATTACTGTGTGGAATTATGTGTATAAATGCATTACTAATGTGTGGCATTATGTGTATCAGGTGCTCTACTATGTGGCGTTGCGTATATAAAGGGCACTACTGTGTCATCTAATGTGAATAAAGAGCAATAGGGTGTGGTGTAATGTGAATAAGGAGCAATTCAGTGTGATGTAATGTGAATAAGGGGCTCTACTGTGAGGAGTAATATTTATAAGGTAAAGTGATACTACTGTGGGATGTAATATGAATTATGGACACTATCGCATGATCAAATGTGAATAAAGTTGCAGTACTGTGTGGCGTAATTGGAATTGGGGTTACCGCTGTGTGGCCATGTCCCTTGCCAGCAAAAACACACCCCTTTTTGGGCTGTGCGCCAATTGTGCGAACTTTTCCTATTTAAAATATAGGGGGTACAAACACCAAAATAAGGACTGCTATGGGTGATGAGTGATGGTGGTGGGAAAGAGGTGCAAGGTCAAAGGCGGAACCAGCGGTGGTGCTAGGGGGCACCAGCCAAAATCTTGCCTAGGGCATCATATTGGTTAGGGCCGGCTCTGCGTCCATCTCTCGGAGTTGGTCGACAAGGACATTTGACATGGCTTTAGCCACTTGCTCCGCTTTGCTCAGTTTCTTCCTTCTAGGCGGTACAGTGTAAACTGTGAAGAGAAGAAATACAAAATGAGCGTATATAAAAATAGCAGCGTTAGCAAACATGTGTTTGTGGCATTAATCCACCTACACACTAGCTACTCTGCAACATTGAACTATTTATAATAATGCAAAGCCCCCCTGGGTGGGGGCAGAAATTGCAAAGCGTGCCACCGTGCCAGCAGCGTGATGAGCGCAGTGATCCTGCAAGGGGCTCATTTGCGCTCGCCACGCTGCTGCCACACTGGCCTCTCATACTACACACATAACCGGATGATTAACAATTGTGG
Source organism: Pseudophryne corroboree (assembly GCF_028390025.1). Taxonomy (NCBI): domain Eukaryota; kingdom Metazoa; phylum Chordata; class Amphibia; order Anura; family Myobatrachidae; genus Pseudophryne; species Pseudophryne corroboree. The sequence goes on along the minus strand of NC_086444.1, from coordinate 251,639,235 downwards.
ATTTGTGCTATGAGTGTTAATTTGTAAACATGTACTTACTGTTTTTCTGTAAAGTTGGGGTGACGGTACTTTGTACAGTCCCACTGTCACTGGTCTGAGCATCCACGACGTCTTCAATGGTTGCAGTTATGCTGTCGTCGTTTCTGGATGTGTTTATGGACGGCTGGGAGGATGTGTCGCTGTCCTCAGGTGTGTCGTCAATTAACAACGGTGGTGACGGACAGACGTCACTGCTTGTCTGTGTCTCTTCTGGGGTGCCTTCTGTAGCAGTGTACTGTGAACTGGAAGACAGACTCACCGGACTGCATATAGCTGTGTTTCCAAAGATATTGGCACAGATGTCATAGTACTGCCAGTCGATACGGCCAACACCGCTCTTTTTCCTGTTGTTGTCATGCACCTTCAGAAACTGCTTTTTAAGAGTTTTCATTTTGTTTAACACTTGCTGCTGTGTGCGGATGATTCCCCTGGCTTCCAGCATCTTGAAGATGTTTTTATAAATCACTGCATCTTTAACTGTGCCTGTGATCTGCCTCATTATTTCCTCCTCTCCCCTAATGCTCAGCAACTCTCTAACCTCCTGGTCTGTCCAGGTCGCCATGCTGCCTTCCTCACATGCATCCAGGATGCTCCCCTGGGCTCTGAAAGATGACATCATCTTTTCTGAGCCCATGAAAGCTCCAATCGGAGGCCTTTTAACAGTCCCGGGTAGTGAATCCCGGGACGGGCCCTTTCACACTACCCAGCTTCCCGGGACAGTCCCGGATTCAACCCTGGTCGAGACCTGGGTTGAAATCCCGGGATGCTCGACCCGGGAAATTGTCCCTGTACCCTTTCACACTGACAAAAAACCCGGGATGATGCGCGTTCACGTGCAATATCCCGGGATTTTCATGCGAGTGTTAAAGGGGTATAATAGAAAGGAGTAAGGATCCGGGAACCAACACCATCTGAAGATACTTGGACTTTACAAATGTAAGCGGAAATGACTCTTTTCACTTACATTTAGTAATCATGAATGGCCACTTTAGTCACAAAAAGAAAAAAGAGCAGATGCTCAGGAAAAATATATTTTATAGACTCGGCATATTGGAGTCTAAGTACTAGATACAGTATGAAGGAAAGAACAGCCCATTTTCTCTCTCTCCCACATTTGCCTCCTTTTGGTCCCTTTATGTGGCCCTCCACCTGATGGCCCACCCAGTGGAGGAGTTGAGGAGTAGCTAGGCATGTCCTAGAGAGCCATCCCGGGCCTCGATAAGGGGGGTGTGGCTTTAAAAAGGGACGTGGTGGTTCCTTTTACTAGTAAAATATTAATACAATGATATAATTGTTGGGCCGTGAATCAGGCCTGTGCGCTCCACATGGGAGGGCAGGGAGGGGACGTGGGGGAGGGAACATGCTTCCTACTTTACTTTATCAGAAAGCAGGTCCCTCCTCTCTGTCCAGCATCAGTGATATTTGGGAAGATAACGCTGGTCATTAGAGAGAAAGACTCTGGCACAGTGCAGGTTTTCCTGGGGAGGGGGGGAGGTATCTGACCTGATCCCCCTCCTGGTCCCTCCAGCTGCCCGGGCCTGGGAATTTGTACCCCCACCCACCCCTCTCATCGCCATTGCCTAGAATATGGGAATGGGAATGGGTGCTATGAAAATGCTCCCATGCAAAGATTGTTCATTACTCCATCTGAGACAAGCCTAGGCTTCCCAGATGAGCCCAGGGTGAGTATCAGTACCCCAGCCCTATCTTGCCACATAGAGTATATAATAACTAGAGATGAGCGGGTTTGGTTCGTCGAGATCCGAACCCCCCCGAACTTCACGTGGTTTACACGGGTCCGAGGCAGCCTCGGTTCTTCCCGCCTTGCTCGGTTAACTCAAAGGAGGCAAAACGTCATCATCCCGCTGTCGGATTCTCACGAGATTCGTATTCCAAATAAAGAGCCGCGCGTCACCGCCATTTTCACTCGTGCATTGTAGATTGAGCAGAGAGGACGTGGCTACGTTCTCTGCCTGCAATATCTGTGCTCAGTGTCAGTGCTGCATTGTGGTGACCACCAGTATATAGTACTACAGTACAGTAGCCCATTGCTGTATCTTGCTGCTCCGTGTCAGTTCCAGTATCCTCATCAGTGCTCGCTCAATATCTGTGCACAGTGTCAGTGCTGCATTGTGGTGACCAGTATATAGTAGTACAGTACAGTAGCCCATTGCTGTATCTTGCTGCTCCGTGTCACTTCTAGTATCCTGAACAGTACTCAGTGTCACTGGTCAGTGTCAGTGCTGCATTGTGGGGACCTGTATATAGTAGTACAATACAGTAGCCCATTGCTGTATCTTGCTGCTCTGTGTCACTACTAGTATCCTGAACAGTGCTCAGTGTCACTGGTCAGTGTCAGCGCTGCATTGTGGTGACCAGTATATAGTAGTACAGTACAGTAGTCCAGTGCTGTTCTCGCTGCCCAGTGTCAGTTCTAGTATCCTGAACAGTGCTCAATATCTGTGCTCAGTGTCAGTGCTGCATTGTGGTGACCAGTATATAGTAATACAGTACAGTAGTCCAGTGCTGTTCTCGCTGCCCAGTGTCAGTACTAGTATCCTCATCAGTGCTCAGTATCACTGGTCAGTGTCAGTGCTGCATTGTGGTGACCAGTATATAGTAGTACAGTAGTTCAGTGCTGTTCTTGCTGCCCAGTGTCAGTTCTGGTATCCTCATCAGTGCTCAGTATCACTGGTCAGTGTCAGTGCTGCATTGTGGTGACCAGTATACAGTAGTACAGTACAGTAGTCCAGTGCTGTTCTCGCTGCCCAGTGTCTGTTCTAGTATCCTGAACAGTGCTCAATATCTGTGCTCAGTGTCAGTGCTGCATTGTGGTGACCAGTTGATAATGTCAAATATTACCTTAAAACATAAAGCTATATACTATTACCGTGGAGCCGCTATGGCCGCAAGACTTATTACACACACTACGGACTAAGTACGCTATTTGCGCACTGAGTACCGTATGGGTATGCACTTAGCGTAGCAGACGCTAAGCTGTGGGCGCGACGCACGAGCGGCACGTACGCTCACGGATTCACACTTCGTACCAAGCACGCTATTGGCGTACTGAGTACCGTACTGCTACGCTATTAGCGTAGCAGACGCTGCGCCGTGGACGTGAGACACGAGCGGCATGGACGCTCACAGAATGATATACAGTAAACCTTGTTAACAAAACAATGTATGGGTGTGCTTATACTCTAAACCTTAGTAGTCAAATAGTGCAACGATGTAACGCCTAAAAACCTTAATAATGCTTATGCTGTTATTGCGATTAAGACGCTAAGAAAGCCCTTTTCAGGAAAGTGAAAACACAACACCGGGTTTTGCTAAACCACAGGGCTCTAACACCGCAGTGGTTTATTCAGAGAAAAAGGTTAAACAGTTACAAGTTATACACTACAAGCTAACAAGGAAATCTAACAGAATAACAGAGAATAATGATGGCTACAAAGAATATACATACGTGGGGAATCGTTCGCAAGCACAACCTGGATCTCAGTCCTCCGCTCGTCAAGTAGATAGCGTTCAGAGTCTTGTGTCCAGCCAGGCAACAGTGGTCTTTATATACACAACATACATTCACAATACAATGGTCCCTGTAATCTCATTGTTCATTGGACACAGGATGTGTCTCTACATTACAGCAAAGGTCATAGGTGGATTTGAACAGGTGGGCTGTGTCTTTCCCCAACTGCTCTTGTGGGTGGTATCCTCTGGATTCCCGCCGCATGTGTAATTTACAGCAAATACAGTTAATGTTCATAATCTACTTCTGTACATAACTATACGCAGGAGCGAGCGATCCTTTCCTAACTAACACCGGAATGTTACCCTTAAAATACCCTACAGCTGGATACTAGACACCACCTTTCAACCTTTATCTGACCCTTCCTATCATGAAAAGAGGAATCTCTCTGTCCAGGAACTGTTTAAACTAATCATATTTGCTGACATGGTCTAGGGGAATAATATCTACAAAATGCACTATTTGGGTTAAATATGCTACGTTCAAGTCGCACGCTACACGCTCACAAACTCCGCCGTAAATACACATATCATGCGCACGAGTCGCTAGAGCGTCTCTTACGCAACTTGCGGGTATGTGTACGCATGAGGGACCAGGTGCACGAGCAGCGTGCATGTGCATGAGGGGTTAGTACAAGGGATATGTATCATGATATTTTTCGACTTTGACAGTCCACCCTTTAGCAGTCAACAATAACTGCCACTATCCAAACAATTAAGCAGAAAAATATACAATACAATGAAATACCTATAAATGATTGGGTGGAGGGAGGAAAGGAGAAGGTGGGAAATGTATGACCTAGTGGGATAGTAAAAGCATGTATGTATGAAATTCATGTCTGAGGGGTCATGTATCATCGTGCCGTACATGTTCTAGATAAGCTTCGAGGTATTGCGAAGTATACATTAAATCCTTCTTATCCCGTATTAAGGGTCTGTAAGTGGGTTAACAAACACTACCGAGCTCTCTTCGGCTTCTTGTTCCAACAAATGGGGTGCACATTAGTTGATGATACATGGAGGGGGGAAAAACATGTGAGTGCTGATATATGTACCTATATCACCTGTCGACTATGTGTGTCACTACCTGAAGATCGTAGAGATGAAGATAAGAAACATATGTCACAAATACATTCATATGATAATGTGTGTAATTTTCCTTGGGTGTCTGTTGAAGTCTTGTCCGGATAGGTGTATCTTTGCTGTGGGTGATAAGCAAAGTCTTTCAAGTGTCCATACGAAGTCTTTTAAAGTCTCTAAAATGTCTCACAAAGTCTGTGGAAATGTCCATCAAAGGTCTGTAGAAATGTTCATCAAAGGTCTGTAGAAATGTTCATCGAAATCTTCTTCCGAGTGGATGTCTTTTTACCTTGGAGAAAAACAAAGGAGAAACGGGTGAAAGAAACGGACAATGGAATCACGTCTTATCACAACATTGTCTCGATTGATGGATCATAAATTAAACCAGTTGTTGTAACAATGCCCTCGCTCCTCAAACTCATCACTTTGGTACTGCGCTTGCACTGCATTAAAATCCGAACACATCTAAATATCAAACCGATCATTATGACAACTCCCAGGATACAAAGGAGAAATTTTCCTACAATCACGATAACATTTTGAGCCCATTCTCCTAAACCTGAGAACCAATTGCGTGGGTTCAACCATGAAACCCAGCCAGTCAGTTCATTACTCACAGCAGTCAGGGTAAGGTTGTGTCTCCTTCGGAACTCCCACTTCAACTGCAAGATATCGTCCATCTTTTGATCCATGACCTCGGTTGGGTCATCAGTGCTGTTTGTGATATATGTACAGCACTTCACACCATACTGAGTTGCTAGGGTGACACAATACCCGCCTGTCACCGCTGTGATGTAATTGAGAACCATCATGTGCTGGATCAGTACCATTTTGTAAGCATGCAATTCCCTCCCAGTATACCTGAAGGTGTCATCATACATCTCGGTGATATTGTCTATCAGGTTCGCCAGCGCATTAATATACCTAAAATTTATAATTCCTCTGGCAGTACGGGTGATATCTAGCGCGAGTAGGAATTGAATCCCGGTGGATTCGTGGATCAAATCAGAGGCTGCGTGCTCTGTCCTATCTATAAGGTGTCTCTTAACAATGTGTTCGTAGTGAGTGTGAGTGTAAGGAGCTTGAGCATTGCGGTGAACGTCTTTCATCTTATCATGGGTAATGGTCATTACTTCTGGCAACACTCTTCCAATGTAAAACAATCCCTCTTAGTTTGGGGCAAGCCACTTATATGCCTTCCTCCCACATATGAAGTATGCATCATCGGGGGGGACATATGGGACAGAATATGACATCACCATATTGCAAACCTTCCAGGTGAAAAATCCTATCCCTAACTCTCTCATCTGTTCAGTACATGTATCAGGCTGTATGATATGCGTACAGTATCCTGGTGATACTTCTCCAACCGCATGGTCCTACTTCCTAGAGTATACCTGTACCGAAAATATCTCCCACCGTCGGCTATTTGGCGTATAAGTTCTGAGTCTACGGGCATTCTATCGGCTCTGTGTGAAAATGCCATGGTTTGGTTATTCCATGTCACTTCCCAATTTCCCGGCTTTCGGGAATTGGAAATGTTAAAACATACTAAGGACCTATCCACATGATATTGGTGGAGCTTCAAACTAGGAGGCCTAGAAATATTAAATTTCTTGTCCACCGGTGTCCCACCTCTTAATTCAAGTACCTCATCTATTGTTAAAGGGTATGGTACTAGTCCTGACTTGCTCTGACCTTGAGGTACTTGTGAGCACACCCAGCATTCCGTTTGGTTTAAAACCTTACCCACTAATGAGTGATAGTCACTCAATGGATGACGGTCCATGTTGATATTAAGGCTGGACTGACATCTCTGGATACACCCATCTTCAACTATGTTTTCACAATTCCTACAGATACAATTCTCCTCAGCTAGCAATCCTTCACAATGTCTCCTAGTGTCATGACTACCAGATCGTTTTCTGATACTCGCCTTTGCTCGGTGACTGTGTTGCTCTTGGAATTCTACTAATCCGTCCTTGTCATCAGGACCCATTCCAGATCCTTTCTCGACGTCTCTGGTACTCTCACCGAAATAGACTGTTCTGGTCAACAACAGGGTCACCAGGAAAACCCGGAACGCAGTCTCTTGGGGTAAGTCCATCTTGCAGGAGGAGAAAGAAAGAGTGGTAATGGGAGGTAAAGAAAATAATAGAAGGGAAAGAAAACTGGTGCGACAACCGCCTCTGATCTTGTAGTTCTCTGTGCTCAGGTGCCGTGACAACAGTCCTGCCTCTCAACCTTCCCGGAACAGGCACTCCAGTGATATGGTTTCCTCTACACTCTGCTCTTTGTCACGGGCTTTCTCTGGGTCAGCGACCTTCTTACAGTGGGACGAGTGGACCCAAGTCTCTCTTTCGGCAACCTTCAATGCTGTCGTGCTGGTTAGTAAGACTTGGTACGGTCCTTCCCACCGGTCAATCAGGCAACCTGAGCGTAGAAAATTTTGAATCATTACATAATCCCCAGGTTCAATGTCATGATAATTACTGTCTGGCAGATCAGGAATCACTAGCTTAAGATTGCTATTTTGATTCCTCAACTGCTTGCTCATCTTAACCAAATACTTTACAGTCACTTCATTGTTGCATTTCAAATCATCCTGGGGGTCAATCATTACATGGGGTTGTCGACCAAAAAGAATCTCAAAGGGTGACAGATTAAGAGGGGACCTGGGAGTGGTTCTGATGCTATACAATACAAGTGGCAAAGCTTCTGGCCACAACAATCCAGTTTCAGCCACCACTTTGCTCAACTTGTTTTTAATAGTGCTGTTTACTCTTTCCACTTTCACACTCGCCTGTGGGCGGTACGGAGTATGCAGCTTACTATTAATTCCCATTAATTTGCACATTACCTGAAAGACTTCACCTGTAAAATGGGTACCCCTATCACTTTCAATTATCCTAGGGATACCATACCTGCACACAAATTCCTGCACAATTTTCTTTGCAGTAAACACAGCAGTATTTGTGGCAGCGGGAAACGCTTCTACCCAATTTGAAAACACATCAATACAAACCAACACATACTTTAAATTTCTACAAGGTGGCAATTGTATGAAATCAATCTGTATTACCTGAAAAGGGCCGTCTGTTGGCGGGATATGGGATGGTTCTGTTGGTATTGATTTTCCAATATTCTTCCTCAAGCAGGTAAGGCATGTCATTGCTCTTTTACCCGCTTGAAAGAGAATCCTGGCGCACACCAGTAGGCTCTTACCAACTTGCACATACCTTCTTTGCCCAGATGAGGCAAACCATGTGCCGCCTCAGCTAAACTTGGAAGGTATGCTCTGGGTGCCACTGGCTTACCCTGTCCATCTGTCCAGAGTCCTGAGGACTCCTGGCCATATCCTTTTGACCTCCAGACTGCCTTTTCCTGTGGGGAAACACAAATTTTGCATTTCACTCAATTTCTGTGTGTTGACGGTATTGAATACCATCAGTTGTGTGATGTCTGTCTGTATGTATGGGGGTGCTGGCTGCTGATTTAGCAGCTTCGTCTGCCCGGCTGTTACCAAGTGACACTGGGTCTTGGCTGTACGTGTGGGCTTTACACTTGATAACAGCCACTCTGTCAGGTTCCTGTATCGCTGCTAGAAGTCTTTTGATGTGGGTCGCATGCGCCACGGGTGTGCCAGCTGCCGTCATGAAATTTCTGAGGCACCATAGGGCCCCGAAATCATGCACTACTCCAAAGGCATACCTAGAATCCGTGTAGATATTGGCTGACTTACCCTTAGCCAATTCACACGCTCTGGTCAGGGCAACCAGCTCAGCGACTTGTGCTGAGTGAGGTGGGCCCAGGGGTTCCGCTTCTATGGTACCTTTGTCATCTAGGACTGCGTATCCAGTACACAAGTCTCCCGAGTCCGTCTGTCTGTGGCAACTACCGTCAGTGTAAAAAGTAAAATCTACGCCTTCCAGTGGGTTGTCACTGATGTCGGGCCTTGCAGTGAAAGTTTGGTTCAAATATTCCATACAATCATGTGTGTCAGTGTCTGTACTAAATCCTCCTTCACCATCACTCTCATCCCCCACCCTTTGTGCCTGTCCAGGCACACCTGGGAGATACGTTGCAGGATTTAGTGCGCTGCATCTCCTTATGGTGATGTTTACAGGGGCCATTAGTGCTAATTCCCACCTTGTAAACCGTGCAGATGAGACATGTCTGGTTTGGGCAGAATTCAGTAAGGCTGACACTGCATGAGGTGTATGGATTGTCAGGTTGTGTCCCAACACTACATCTTCGCTTTTACTCAATAGCAATGCTATCGCTGCAACACTTCGCAAGCATGTGGGGAGAGGCCGTGCTACGGTGTCCAATTGTGCACTGTAGTAAGCTACCGGCCTGCTGGCATCACCATGTCTCTGGGTTAAAACACCTGCCGCACACCCAGCACTCTCCGTACCGTACAATTCAAAGGGTTTCCCATAATCTGGCATACCTAATGCTGGTGCCTGTGATAGGCACTGCTTAAGTCTCTCAAATGCCAGTTCGGACTCGTCTGTGTGCGAAATCCGATCTGGTTTGTTTGACGAGACCATCTCTTGCAAAGGTAAGGCTAGTATGGAAAACCCTGGGATCCAGTTTCGGCAGTACCCACACATTCCTAGGAAAGTGCGGATCTGTTGCTGGGTTTGTGGCAGAGTCATGTCGCGAATCGCCTGTATTCTATCAGCGGTGAGGTGTCTCAGTCCTTGTGTTAAGCAATGTCCCAAATATTTTACCTTGGTCTGGCATAACTGCAACTTATCCTTTGAAACCTTGTGTCCCGTATCAGAAAGATGAAACAAAAGCTGTTTTGTGTCTCTCAAGGACGATTCGAGTGAATCAGAACACAGCAGTAAGTCATCTACATACTGTATTAATACTGATACGTTCTCAGGTTGAAAGGATTGTAAACAGTCATGCAAAGCCTGTGAGAAAATACTTGGGCTGTCAATGAAACCTTGTGGTAAGCGAGTCCAGGTGTACTGTACTCCTCTGTATGTAAATGCGAACAAGTATTGGCTGTCAGGGTGCAGAGAGACCGAAAAGAAGGCGGAGAAGAGGTCAATAACAGTGAAAAATTTCGCAGTAGGAGGGATTTGCATAAGGATGACAGCTGGATTTGGCACTACGGGGAATTGGCTCTCAACTATTTTGTTGATCCCCCTTAGATCCTGCACTAGCCTGTAACCCCTCCCCCCACTCTTTTTCACATGAAGATGGGACTATTGGCAGTGCTGGATGTCCTAACTAGGATGCCCTGTTGCAGCAAGCACTCTATGATTGGGTAACTCCTAATTCCACCTCTGGCTTCAGAGGATACTGTGGGATTTTTGGAGCTATCCTACCATCTTTTACTTGCACCACTACAGGAGCTACATTTGCCATCAATCCAGTGTCTTGTCCATCTTTGGTTCAGAGGGACTCTGGTATCTGGGAGATCATTTCCTCTACCTTGGATGGACACCTGTCTGTAACAGCAGTGTGTGACATCAACCTTTGTGGGGAGTCTAACATATCCTGCACTTCCTAAGCGTATTTCTCGGGTATATCTAAGAAAACACCTTCAGGAGTACAATATATGACACACCCCATCTTACACAGTAAATCTCTACCAAGTAGATTAGTCGGAGCCGATGCAGCTAGCAGAATAGAGTGCTTGGTCTGCAAAGGCCCTATAGTAATCTCTGCTGGTTTACTTAAAGGGTAGTGTTGTACTACTCCTGTTACTCCCATTGCTGGAATTGTTTTACCCATGGTTTTCATACCCACCATTGAATTTAACACTGACTTGGCCGCCCCCGTATCTACAAGGAAAGGTAGTGATCTACCAGCTACATCAATTGTGACCTCAGGTTCACTTCCAAGGCTCGCAATTAATTTCACTGGCTGCAGACTACAGGTGTGGCCCCACCCCTATTGTGTGTGGTGACCTCCCCACAGAGCGCTGGCAGCTACAATATGTGAGGGGGGTAACTGAGAATTTTCAGAGACCTGCCAGTCTCTCCTTGGTGGGTACCTCTTTGTTTCCCCTGCATGCGGTTCATAACTTCTCCTCTGCGGTCCCTGATCCCAACTACGTGAGCCATACTGTGTGTCATGTTGTGGTCTAGGGGGTCGATATACCTTATGTGGGTCTTTACAATTTCGTGCGTAATGTCCTTCTCTCTGACAGTTAAAACATGTTATCACATGCGACTTACCAACAGGGGTCTGGGGTTTAGGCTGATGTGGCCTTGTTGTAAGGGCCTGTATACTTACTGTCATCAGCTTGTCCCCCTGTGACTCCCTGTGCCTAATGATGTTCCGATCATGCTCAATAGCGGACTCTCTCAAGGCAGCCACCGAGATACCTCTCCATCTAGGTTGAGTGGTTTGTACCCTGGTTCTCAACACTTCCTTTAACCCGTCCATTAATACAGACACCGCTACCTCCCTATGGTGCACACTATCCTTAATGTCTTCGATCCCAGTATATCTAGCCATTTCCTGCAGTGCTCGATGGAAATAGTCAGAAGCAGTTTCACCTTCTTTTTGTCTAATGGAGAAGACTTTGTTCCATTTGACAACAGTTGGGAAATATAATCCTAACTGCAGATTGATCTGTTTTACGTTCTCCTGATTGTACTCATCAGTGAGAGGTACCTCTTCATCTAATTTACAGTCAGCGATGAATTTCACGGGGTCAATATTGGAGGGCAAACATGTCCTTAGCACTGTCCGTCAATCTTTGTTATTGGGCTCGGCGGCGTTACCTAGTTCTTTAATAAACTTTTGACATGCGGCTAGATCTTTCCTGGGATCGGGAAATTCAGACATAATTGTTCTCAATTCTGTCCGGGACCAGGGGCAATGCAAAGCAATGTTCCTGACGGGAGTGATTCCCAGAGCGTCAGTTTTCCCATTGGGGACTGCGATCACCCTGACAGGATTCAGTTCAATTACATCACTTTGTGTTGGCTCTACAATGTGAGGTGCAATTGTTTCTGCATAATGTACAGTACCGTACTTACCTGTGGACACGACCTCACCTGTCCCTCCACTAGGGGCCTTTGCTACTGCTCTTACTGGTTGGGCCGTGCCCACTTGAGTTTCTTGTATGGTGGCTGCTAAAGAAAGTGCCGATATCGTGCTGGGCTCATCTTCTGGGTCGCAGTCCTGAGGGAAGTTTAAGATGGGATACAACTTGCACGGGTTAGCATTAGCATTAACACATTTATCTACTTTACTCTTATCATCATTAATACATTTATTAAGTGCACTTTTATTGTATACCAGGATGCCATTCTCTGTAGCCATTTTCTCCCCTGTAATGTACGGTGGTGGTGGTGCAGTTGCTATCAGTTTCCTGCTAGGGTTGGAACAAGCTGCTTGAGCTAATCCCTGTTGTATCTCACCCTCCTGTTGCCATAACTGTAAATAATCATAATGTCTAATCTTTTGTTTCCTGGATTTTATCAGACATATCCTTCTCCTTACATTTTGCAACACCTCAGGATTAAAACTGCCTACCCTAGGGAACGGTTCCCTATCATCCACAGTCATATGTTCCCATTCATTGCACATAATCTCTGCGTGTGATCCATATTTCTCACACATTATGTACCTCGCCGACCCTTTGGGTCGCGGAATATCAACCTGAACCCTGGTTGATCGTCCCTTACTAGAGCAACTGGCCCCCATTCTTTGCAGGTATTGCCTTCTCAGCTAATTCCTACAAAAACCAAATTACTCAATATAAGGCAACGGTGAAAGTTCAACGAGTGCTCTCACTCACTCTCGCCCACGTCAGCCAATACACCTACACACTGTCCGCAGTGCTGGTCGTACCCAACATAGGGCCCCTGTGTAACCTCTATTTACTGAGAGCGTGTGGGAGTATGCTACCCCTCCCAGTAAATATCAGTTGTTGGAGATTTCCTGAGTGAACAGCGAAACTCCCTTAAAATAAAATAAAACCTGTTACACAAATCACGTTGCGTGTACAATTAGCGTCTATGATCCCGCGATTTGTACGCAAATTGCGTAATGGGTATCAAGTTGAACTAACTAATGCACACAGTAACGTGCGGTACAGTCGCACTGCGTATAAGTAACTGTTACTTATCCGCTGCACGACCAACGGAATCGATTGTTTAGGCTGCGAAACCTCAGCCGGAGCGTATTCTCTAAACGGGCCTATATGGGTACTACGCAAACCCCCGGGGCTGCGCTCTCACTGCTGACCTTTCTCAGGCCACGGTTTTCAGAGCTTCGCTTGACCTAGTCAGCAGATTTCTGACTTCGCTGACCTCTTGGTCTGCTGTTAAACTTGCTACCTTGCTCCTTTATACCTTATCAATGCTAACGTGAGCAAGCCAATCTCACGCCACCAAGTGTTCACTCCACTGGTGTCCTATGGGATCCCGGATCCCGGGTTCACAAAACCTTTATTTGCATACACACGCTTGTTCACTCATATACACTTTGATTTTTCTGTACAGAAAATTTACTTTCATTCAGGTGAAACAGCCTAGTCCCAGAGGTGATGCAATAAGAGAAGGATCTTTTAAATGAAATTTTGGACACTGATCAATTTGTGCTATTATCGCGTGGCTACCGTGTCGCCTAAACTAAAACAATGCTATCGTGTGATTTGTATTAAGTGGGCGTACATGTACGCACGTTGCGTAAAATACGCCTCGTGTGTAGGCCTTTGCGTTGCGTACGCAGTCTCGCACGCTGTCTGAGACACGTGTAAAAAGGCCGGATACGTCCGCAATAATACAAATAACACGCTTCTATAAATGTAGGCGATATTTAACTATAATCGCTAACCAACACCACACAGTTTCTCCTGTATAAACCTTTATAACTGGGCCAGGCTGCGTGTGTGTTTTACACTTACTCCCTTAAATATTACTCTTTACTTTTAACTAAATAGCAACAAATTTTCTCAGCACGTAATCAATGCTAATGGCAATCAAGAGGGTAGATATGCAAAATACACAAATAAAATACAGGTGTGTGCGTGTGTTACGCGTGTTGCGTGCGCAGTTGGCACCAAACCGAAATTAAACAGATTTTAAAAAAAAAAACACAATAGCTTTACGTTCTTACCTTTCGGATCCCACCAGCATCCCTACAAACCATGCGGAGCAGACGCTTATCTAATCAGCACCAGTGTATCCCCGACCACAAAACGGCTAACAGGGGATACTACCTTCCCGCCCCTTGCTGATAGATAAAGTCTGCCTTGTCCTGCTAGGCTGCGGATCTGAGGAGGACCGGACGATGCCCCCAATTGATAATGTCAAATATTACCTTAAAACATAAAGCTATATACTATTACCATGGAGCCGCTATGGCCGCTAGACTTATTACACACACTTCGGACTAAGTACGCTATTTGCGCACTGAGTACCGTATGGGTACGCACTTAGCGTAGCAGATGCTAAGCCGTGGGCGCGACGCAAGAGCGGCACGTACGCTCACGGATTCATGCTTCGTACCAAGCACGCTATTGGTGTACTGAGTACCGTACTGCTATGCTATTAGCGTAGCAGACGCTGCGCCGTGGACATGAGACACGAGCGGCACGGACGCTTACAGAATGATATACAGTAAACCTTGTTAACAAAACAATGTATGGGTGTGCTTATACTCTAAACCTTAGTAGTCAAATACTGCAACGATGTAACTCCTAAAAACCTTAATAATGCTTATGCTGTTATAGTGATAAAGACGCTAAGAAAGCCCTATTCAGGAAAGTGAAAACACAACACCGGGTTTTGCTAAACCACAGGGCTCTAACACCGCAGTGGTTTATTCAGAGAAAAAGGTTAAACAGTTACAAGTTATACACTACAAGCTAACAAGGAAATCTAACAGAATAACAGAGAATAATGATGGCTACAGAGAATATACATACGTGGGGAATCGTTCGCAAGCGCAACCTGGATCTCAGTTCTCCGCTCGTCAAGTAGATAGCGTTCAGAGTCTTGTGTCCAGCCAGGCAACAGTGGTCTTTATATACACAACATACATTCACAATACAATGGTCCCTGTAATCTCATTGTTCATTGGACACAGGGATGTGTCTCTACATTACAGCAAAGGTCATAGGTGGATTTGAACAGGTGGGCTGTGTCTTTCCCCAACTGCTCTGGTGGGAGGTATCCTCAGGATTCCCGCCGCATGTGTAATTTACAGCAAATACAGTTAATGTTCATAATCTACTTCTGTACATAACTATACGCAGGAGCGAGCGATCCTTTCCTAACTAACACCGGAATGTTACCCTTAAAATACCCTACAGCTGGATACTAGACACCACCTTTCAACCTTTATCTGACCCTTCCTATCATGCAAAGAGGAATCTCTCTGTCCAGGAACTGTTTAAACTAATCATACTCGCTGACATGGTCTAGAGGAATAATATCTACAAAATGCACTATTTGGGTTAAATATGCTACGTTCGAGTCGCACGCTACACGCTCACAAACTCAGCCGTAAATACACATATCATGCGCACGAGTCGCTAGAGCGTCTCTTACGCAACTTGCGGGTATGTGTACGCACGAGGGACCAGGTGCACGAGCAGCGTGCATGTGCATGAGGGGTTAGTACAAGGGATATGTATCATGATATTTTTCAACTTTGACACAGTATATAGTAGTACAGTAGCCCATTGCTGTATCTTGCTGCTCCGTGTCACTTCTCGTATCCTGAAAAGTGCTCAGTATTACTGGTCAGTGTCATGTCAGAAAAAAATGTTTTGGAGGTTGTGGATTTGTCTTCCTCAGAGGAGTCTTTACCAGGTACTCAGGATTGCCTTGAGTGGTTTCATCCCATTCGGATGGAGACAGAATGGCTGGATAGCCTAGGAAATAAGATTCCTCAGAGTTCATTAGGGCATACTCTATTAAGTTGCTGGAAAAAATCTACGAAGAATGCTCTAGATATGGATCAGTCCATTTCATCTAGGACCCCCTCAGCTCCTGAGACACAGGTCTTGCAGGCCAACGCGGACATAGATGCCGACACAGGGATCGACACAGAAGTTAGAGGTGGGCACTATGATAGATTGGAATATAAAATTCAGCAATTTATTAATGCCATTAGGGATGTGTTAGAAATACCTACACAAATAGAGGAAAATTCTTGTATGCTAACTGCAAAATCATTAGTGACATTCCCGGTTTCGGAAGAGTTGAATACCCTATTTGAAAGATCCTGGTTAAACCCAGAAGAGGTTTTTCACATCCCCAATAAAGTACTTAAGACATATCCCTTTCCTGAGGAGGATAGAAGGAGATGGGAGATTCCTCCCATAATGGACATTTCGGTGTCCAGGCCATCAGGGGTAATTACATTACCTGTACCAGGCTCAGCCTCGTTAACGGAGCCGACTGACCGCAAGATAGAGACAACTCTAAAATCCATTTACACGGCTACTGGAGCCGCCCTTAGGCCCACTATTGCATGCACTTGGGCTATGTTAAAATGGTCAGACAATTTAATAGAAGACCTTGATACAATCCATAGGGATGATGTTGTCTTCATTCTAGGTCACATAAAGGATTTGGCTAAATTCATGGTGAAAGCCATGAGGGACACTGGGCTGATGAATTCTAGAGAATCCTCCATGGCAGTAGCGGCTCGCAGAGGTCTCTGGATCCGCCAATGGAACGCAGACGCTGAATCCAAGAGGTACCTCCCCTTCGCAGGTGAGACACCGCTTGGGGACACTCTGAATACAAATCCTTCCACAGCACCACCTGTGAGAAGACGTAACTCTGCTTCTCTGATGCAGTCCCCTTGGACTGCCAGATCGAGTAAAAATTCGGGAGTGCCTACTTCTGTACGAGGCTAGGCCATAGAAAGAGCAGAAAGTCTGCACCCTCTACAGGTGCACGGGTTCAGAGGTTGGATTCTACTCCCTTAGCGTCCTGAGCGTGATGCGGAAGGACTCCCATGTGGGGGTCCACTGGGGGGGGGTCTCATCTACATCACTACAGGGGAGCCTTAGTGATTATTATTATATCCCGGGTAATAAAAATAATTACACAGGGTTAGAAACTGGATTCAGGAGTTTCCCCCTGGCTGTTTGTTTAATCAGCCCTGCCAATTGTTAGGACAGTGGGTTTGTCCCTGTCATATAAAAAAAAAGTTTTTTTTAAAGTGCCATCATGTCTGACACCTCCGTATATGTCCAGTGGTACTGCCATTTGATATAATTCCCAACATTACTGCCATTTAATTCCAGTGATTTTGTCATTTTCTTCCAGTGATTTAGACCAATAAATAATACCATTGAATGAATAATTCCTGTGATACTGGCTTTTAATTCCAGTGATTTTATAATTTTCTTCCTGTGATTTGGACCAATAATACCATTGATTAGAATGAATAATTCCTGTGATACTGGCTTTTAATTCTAGTGATTTAGTCATTTTCTTCCAGTGATTTGGACCAATAAATAATACCATTGATTAGAACGAATAATTCCTATTGAGGTGTTTGTGTCGCTTAGCTTAGCCATCCAGCGACTGCCATCCAGCGACCTTGGTGCACCTCTTTTTTTCTTTGCATCATGTGCTGTTTGGGGACTATTTGTTTAAGTGCCATCCTGTCTGACACTGCAGTGCCACTCCTAGATGGGCCAGGTGTTTGTGCCGCCCACTTGGGTCGCTTACTTAGTCATCCAGCGACCTCGGTGCAAATTTTAGGACTAAAAATAATATTGTGAGGTGTGAGGTGTTCAGAATAGACTGGAAATGAGTGGAAATTATGGTTATTGAGGTTAATAATAAAAATGACCCCCAAATTCTATGATTTAAGCTGTTTTTGAGGGTTTAAAAAAAAAAAAAAAACAGCCGATTCCACATGCACCCGAATCCGACAAAAAATCTTAAGGGAGGTTTTGCCAAAATGTGTCCGAATCCAAAACACGACCGCGGAACCGAATCCAAAACCAAAACACAAACCCGAAAAATGTCCGGTGCACATCTCTAATAATAGCTAAATATTACATACTGTATGACACTATTTTGGTTCAAAACTGAACTCTGCAACTCTTATGTATTTTACACACACACTGCTCAGTCTCATAACAGTCTTGGACCTTTCTTTATGTACTTTTTATTCTTAATATTATGTATATTTTAGTAGATTATAAAAAAAACCCTTTAAATATTTTTTTTAATATGTTTAATCGTCTATGGAACGTATATTTTTTTATTTGGGTTTGTGTTTTACTTTAATGGAGAAGAGAAAATAATAGTGAGAAGTGCATAGTTAAAAAAAGGGGAAATCTATAGCAAGTTTATTTTCATTCTCTTTAATCACATTTCCTGTATTTACAAGGATTATTGATAGAACTTCTTAGTTACAAAGACATGCCAACCCAACAGAGTATTCCTTAAGGAATTTGATGTTAGAAAACATATTTCTCTGATAGATTTCTCAGACAGATGGTATATTTTTCTTGCCAAACATATAGTGTATCATCTTATAGTTACTTAAGAAAAGAGTGTTACTTGTAGAACTAGTTTGAGAAAATACAGTATATAAATAATTTTTAGGGGGGTATTCAATTAGTGCCAAATTTTCTGACAGTCGGAAAAACTGCACTTTTCATTCATTTTTAGGTCGAATTTAAATTCGACCTATTCAATCTAAGTGCTGATTTTTCGACTGTCGAAAAATACAGCACTGTCGGTAAACACGTGGATCGGAGATTTGCAAACCGATCCACGTGATTTTGTTGAAAAATCATCTGTTTTTGACTATTTTCCACAGATGGAGATTCAAGTTAAGTCCGCGTTTTTAGAATAGTGGTCAAAAATGGGCATAATTGAATAGCTATGTCCAGATTATTCATCTGTAATTGAATATACCCCATAGTGGTAAAGGATGGAAACACGCATACCGATTAGTCCTCATACATCTTGCCTCAATACACCACATAGCGGGAGATACCTGGTGTAAGTGAGCTGACGGGTCCCATACAAATCCATTAGCATCGGGCGTCTTGTTTTGCCGAAAATGTGTCTTATTATCAATGCTAGTGTAAGAGAGAGGGAGAAAAAGACAGTGTCAAGGAGCGAGAGAGAGACATTGTCAGGGAGGGAGAGAATGACAGTGTCAGGGAGAGAGAGAGAGAGAGAGAGAGAGAATGTCAGGGAGAGGTAGAGAGAGACAGTGTCAGGGAGAGAGAGAGGGACAGTATCAGGTAGAGAGAAAGAGTGTGTCAGAGAGTGAGTGCATCAGGAAGAGAGAGAGGAGCAAGAGAGAAAGTGTCATGGAGAGAGGCAGTGGTACACGCAGGGAGTGTTTTTGAGTACCAAAAACCCCTCACCCCCCCCCCATGACAGATCATTTAAAAAAAATTTTTTAACAGGTCACCTGCCGCGGCCTGTGATTAAGCCCCGCCCCTTGAGCACTGGCCCTGCCCCCTCTTCAAACACCTGCGAATTGCGGATTATGCAGAGGGAAGAACCGTCCTTGGTGTGTGTACACACTGCTGTAGCTCTGATTGTGATCTCTTCCTCCTTCTGTCCCTCGTCCACTGTCCAACGCTGCTGCTGCTCATGCTGTTCCCATGTAAGGGATTTCTTTTTATAATTTATTTCAATCTTAAACATATAGAAACATCATATATAACGTTTCGAGGGTCGAGCCCTCGTCTTCAGGAAAACACAACACAAATGTGACAAACAGTGCAAAAAACTTAAATAGCTTACCCCTCCATAGAACGGGTGGTCTTCAGTATGCCGACTGTCGGGATCCCGGCGCACAGTATACCGGCGCCAGAATCCCGACAGCCGACATACCAACACTTTTTCTCCATCGTGGGGGTCCACGACCCCCCTGGAGGGAGGATAAAATAGTATGGCGCACGTAGCGCACCACCGTGCCCGCAGCAAGCCCGCAAGGGGCTCATTTGCGCTCACCACGCTGTCAGTGTGCCGGCAATTGGGCTCCCGGCGCCGGTATGCTGGTCGCCGGGAGCCCGGCTGCCGGCATACCATACTACACCCAATAGAACGCCATCCCCCGGTGTGGAAGCGCCGCCCGTGGCTCCGGGATCCATACTTCCGGCCAGGTCTGTGTGTATATATATATATATACTACAGCGGGTACCGGCACTCTGCTGAATCCACTAGTGCGTGCCTGGGTGCCATCCAACGAACCCTCAGCGGGTCTGAACAATAACGGTAAGCAAGTGGCGGCAATCACAGGGCTATTAACGTAGAAGAATTAGAACGAGCAAATAAATTACTCCATGAAGATCAACATTTCGATTTATAAAACCCGTCATCAGGATCGTGATTTATTTGCTCGTTCTAATTCTTCTACGTTAATAGCCCTGTGAGTGCCGCCACTTGCTTACCGTTATATATATATATATGTGTGTGTGTGTGTGTACCTGTTGTGTATATATGTACCTGCTCTGTGTGTGTGTGTGTGTGTGTGTGTGTGTGTGTGTGTGTGTGTGTACCTGCTGTGTATATATTTGTATGTATGTACCTGCTGTGTGTGTGTGTGAGTATATATATATATATATATATATATATATATTAGTGATGAGCGGGTTCGGATCCTCGGGATCCGAACCGGCCCGAACTTCACCTTTTTTTTTCACGGGTCCGAGCAACTCGGATCCTCCCGCCTTGCTCGGATAACCCGAGCGCGCCCGAACGTCATCATCCCGCGGTCGGATTCTCGCGAGATTCATATTCTATATAAGGAGCCGCGCGTCGCCGCCATTTTTCACTCGTGCATTGGAGATGATCGTGAGAGGACGTGGCTGGCGTCCTCTCAGTTTCTATGTTCAGTGGGCTGCAAATTGTGCTGCAAATATCTGTGCTCAGTGTGCTACAAATATCTGTGCTCAGTGTGCTGCAAGTGCAAATATCTACGTTCTCTGCCTGAAAAACGCTCCATATCTGACTGTGCTCAGTGTGCTGCAAATATCTGTGCTCAGTGTGCTAATTGCTTTATTGTGGGGACTGGGGACCAGCAGTATTATATAGTAGGAGGACAGTGCAGTTTTGCTGACCAGTGACCACCAGTATTATACGTTCTCTGCCTGAAAAACGCTCCATATCTGTGCTGCATTGTAGTATATACTTAGTAGGAGGACAGTGCAGAATATTGCTGACCACCAGTATAACTATATATATAGCAGTACGGTACAGTAGTCCACTGCTCTACCTACCTCTGTGTCGTCAAGTATACTATCCATCCATACCTGTGGTGCATTTCAGTTTTGCACAGTTTGCTGACCACCAGTATATACTATATAGCAGTACGGTACAGAAGGCCACTGCTCTACCTACCTCTGTGTCGTCAAGTATACTATCCATCCATACCTGTGGTGCATTTCAGTTTTGCACAGTTTGCTGTCCACGAGTATATAATATATAGCAGTACGGTACAGTAGGCCACTGCTCTACCTACCTCTGTGTCGTCAAGTATACTATCCATCCATACCTGTGGTGCATTTCAGTTTTGCACAGTTTGCTGACCACCAGTATATACTATATAGGAGTACGGTACAGTAGGCCACTGCTCTACCTACCTCTGTGTCGTCAAGTATACTATCCATCCATACCTGTGGTGCATTTCAGTTTTGCACAGTTTGCTGTCCACCAGTATATACTATATAGCAGTACGGTACAGTAGGCCACTGCTCTACCTACCTCTGTGTCGTCAAGTATACTATCCATCCATACCTGTGGTGCATTTCAGTTTTGCACAGTTTGCTGTCCACCAGTATATAATATATAGCAGTACGGTTCTTAGGCCACTGCTCTACCTACCTCTGTGTCGTCAAGTACACTATCCATCCATACCTGTGGTGCATTTCAGTTTTGCACAGTTTGCTGACCACCAGTATATACTATATAGCAGTACGGTACAGCATGCCACTGCTCTACCTATCTCTGTGTCGTCAAGTATAATATCCATCCATACCTGTGGTGCATTTCAGTTTTGCACAGTTTGCTGACCACCAGTATATACTATATAGCAGTACGGTACAGTAGGCCACTGCTGTACCTACCTCTGTGTCGTCAAGTATACTATCCTTCCATACCTGTGGTGCATTTCAGTTGTGCGCAGTATATATAGTAGTAGGCCATTGATATTGATATATTACTGGCATATAATTCCACACATTAAAAAATGGAGAACAAAAATGTGGAGGGTAAAAAAGGGAAAGATCAAGATCCACTTCCACCTCGTGCTGAAGCTGCTGCCACTAGTCATGGCCGAGACGATGAAATGCCATCAACGTCGTCTGCCAAGGCCGATGCCCAATGTCATAGTAGAGAGCATGTAAAATCCCAAAAAATAAAGCTCAGTAAAATGACCCAAAAATCTAAATCAAAATCGTCTGAGGACAAGCGTAAACTTGCCAATGTGCCATTTACGACACGGAGTGGCAAGGAACAGCTGAGGCCCTGGCCTATGTTCAAGGCTAGTGGTTCAGCTTCACATGAGGATGGAAGCACTCATCCTTCCTGCTAGAAAACTTAAAAGAGTTAAGATGGCAAAAGCACAGCAAAGAACTGTGCGTTCTTCTAAATCACAAATCCCCAAGGAGAGTCCAATTGTGTCGGTTGCGATACCTGACCTTCCCAACACTGGACGGGAAGAGGTTGCGCCTTCCACCATTTGCACGCCCCCTGCAAGTGCTGGAAGGAGCACCTGCAGTCCAGTTCCTGATAGTCAAATTCAAGATGTCACTGTTGAAGTACACCAGGATGAGTATATGGGTGTTGCTGGCGCTGGGGAGGAAATTGACAAGGAGGATTCTGATGGTGAGGTGGTTTGTTTAAGTCAGGCACCCGGGGAGACACCTGTTGTCTGTGGGACGAATATGGCCATTGACATGCCTGGTCAAAATACAAAAAAAATCAGCTCTTCGGTGTGGAATTATTTCAACACAAATGCGGACAACAGGTGTCAAGCCGTGTGTTGCCTTTGTCAAGCTGTAATAAGTATGGGTAAGGACGTTAACCACCTCGGAAAATCCTCCCTTATACGTCACCTGGACCGCATTCATCAGACGTCAGTGACAAGTTCAAAAACTTAGGATGACAGCGGAAGCAGTCCACTGACCACTAAATCCCTTCCTCTTGTAACCAAGCTCCTGCAAACCACACCACCAACTCCCTCAGTGTCAATTTCCTCCTTAGACAGGAAAGCCAATAGTCCTGCAGGCCATGTCACTGTCAAGTCTGACGAGTCCTCTCCTGCCTGGGATTCCTCCGATGCATCCTTGAGTGTAACGCCTACTGCTGCTGGCGCTGCTGTTGTTGCTGCTGGGAGCTGATCGTCATCCCAGAGGGGAAGTCGGAAGACCACTTGTACTACTTCCAGTAAGCAATTGACTGTCCAACAGTCCTTTGCGAGGAAGATGAAATATCACAGCAGTCATCTTGCTGCAAAGCAGATAACTCAGGCCTTGGCAGCCTGGGTGGTGAGAAACGTGTTTCCGGTATCCACCGTTAATTCACAGGCAACTAGAGACTTGATTGAGGAACTGTGTCCCCAGTTCCAAATACCATCTAGGTTCCATTTCTCTAGGCAGGCGATACCGAAAATGTACACAGACGTCAGAAAAAGAGTCACCAGTGTCCTAAAAAATGCAGTTGTACTTAATGTCCACTTAACCATGGACATGTGGACAAGTGGAGCAAGGCAGACTCAGGACTATATGACTGTGACAGCCCACTGGGTAGATGTATTGCCTCCTGCAGCAAGAACAGCAGCGGCGGCACCAGTAGCAGCATCTCGCAAACGCCAACTCGTTCCTAGGCAGGCTACGCTTTGTATCACAGCTTTCCATAAGAGGCACACAGCTGACAACCTCTTACGGAAACTGAGGAACATCATCGCAGAATGGCTTACCCCAATTGGACTCTCCTGGGGATTTGTGACATCGAACAATGCCACCAATATTGTGCGTGCATTACATCTGGGCAAATTCCAGCACGTCCCATGTTTTGCACATACATTGAATTTGGTGGTGCAGAATTATTTAAAAAATGACAGGGGCATGCAAGAGATGCTGTCGGTGGCCCGAAGAATTGCGGGCCACTTTCGGCATTCAGCCACCGCGTGCCGAAGACTGGAGCACCAGCAAACAGTCCTGAACCTTCCCTGCCATCATCTAAAGCAAGAGGTGGTAACGAGGTGGAGTGCAACCCTCTATATGCTTTAGAGGATGGAGGAGCAGCAAAAGGTTATTCAAGCCTATACATCTGCCTACGATATAGGCAAAGGAGGGGGAATGCACCTGACTCAAGCGCAGTGGAAAATGATTTCAACGTTGTGCAAGGTTCTGCAACCCTTTGAACTTGCCACACGTGAAGTCAGTTCAGACACTGCCAGCCTGAGTCAGGTCATTCCCCTCTTCAGGATTTTGCAGAAGAAGCTGGAGACATTGAAGGAGGAGCTAAAACAGAGCGATTCCGCTAGGCATGTGGGACTTGTGGATGGAGCCCTTAATTCGCTTAACCAGGATTCACGGGTGGTCAATCTGTTGAAATCACTACATTTTGGCCACCGTGCTCGATCCTAGATTTAAAACCTACGTTGTATCTCTCTTTCCGGCAGACACAAGTCTGCAGAGGTACAAAGACCTGCTGGTGAGAAAATTGTCAAGTCAAGAGGAACGTGACCCGTCAACAGCTCCTCCTGCACATTCTCCCGCAACTGGGGCTGCGAGGAAAAGGCTAAGAGTTCTGAGCCCACCCGCTGGCGGTGATGCAGGGCAGTCTGGAGCGAGTGCTGACATCTGGTCCGGACTGAAGGACCTGCCAACGATTACTGACATGTCGTTTACTGTCACTGCATATGATTCTGTCACCATTGAAAGAATGGTGGAGGATTATATGAGTGACCGCATCCAAGTAGGCACATCAGACAGTCCGTACGTATACTGGCAGGAAAAAGAGGCAATTTGGAGGCCCTTGCACAAACTGGCTTTATTTTACCTAAGTTGCCCCCCCTCCAGTGTGTACTCCGAAAGAGTGTTTAGTGCAGCCGCTCACCTTGTCAGCAATCGGCGTACGAGGTTACTTCCAGAAAATGTGGAGAAGATGATGTTCATCAAAATGAATTATAATCAATTCCTCGGTGGAGACATTCACCAGCAATTGCCTCCAGAAAGTACACAGGGACCTGAGATGGTGGATTCCAGTGGGGACAAATTAATAATCTGTGAGTAGGGGGATGTACACAGTGAAAGGGGTGAGGAATCGGACGATGAGGAGGAGGTGGACATCTTGCCTCTGTAGAGCCAGTTTGTGCAAGGAGAGATTGATTGCTTCTTTTTTGGTGGGGGCCCAAACCAACCAGTCATTTCAGTCACAGTCGTGTGGCAGACCCTGTCGCTGAAATGATGGGTTCGTTAAAGTGTGCATGTCCTGTTTATACAACATAAGGGTGGGTGGGAGGGCCCAAGGACAATTCCATCTTGCACCTCTTTTTTCTTTCATTTTTCTTTGCATCATGTGCTGTTTGGGGACTATTTTTTTGAAGTGCCATCCTGCCTGACACTGCAGTGCCACTCCTAGATGGGCCAGGTGTTTGTGTCGGCCACTTGTGTCACTTAGCTTACCCATCCAGCGACCTTGGTGCACCTCTTTTTTTCTTTGCATCATGTGCTGTTTGGGGAATATTTTTTAAATCTGACATCCTGTCTGACACTGCAGTGCCACTCCTAGATGGGCCAGGTGTTTGTGTCGGCCACTTGGGTCGCTTAGCTTAGTCACACAGCTACCTCATTGCACCTATTTTTTTCTTTGCATCATGTGCTGTTTGGGGACTATTTGTTTGAAGTGCCATCCTGCCTGACACTGCAGTGCCACTCCTAGATGGGCCAGGTGTTTGTGTCGGCCACTTGGGTCGCTTAGCTTAGCCATCCAGCGACCTTGGTGCACCTCTTTTTTTCTTTGCATCATGTGCTGTTTAGGGACTAATTTTTAAATCTGACATCCTGTCTGACACTGCAGTGCCACTCCTAGATGGGCCAGGTGTTTGTGTCAGCCACTTGGGTCGCTTAGCTTAGTCACACAGCTACCTCATTGCACCTCTTTTTTTCTTTGCATCATGTGCTGTTTGGGGACTATTTTTTTGAAGTGCCATCCTGTCTGACACTGCAGTGCCACTCCTAGATGGGCCAGGTGTTTGTGTCGGCCACTTGGGTCGCTTAGCTTAGTCATCCAGTGACCTCGGTGCAAATTTTAGGATTAAAAATAATATTGTGAGGTGTGAGGTGTTCAGAATAGACTGAAAATGAGTGGAAGTTATGGTTATTGAGGTTAATAATACTATGGGATCAAAATGACCCCCACATTCTATGATTTAAGCTGTTTTTGAGGGTTTTTTGTAAAAATACACCCGAATCCAAAACACACCCGAATCGGACAAAAAAATTTCAGGGAGGTTTTGCCAAAACGCGTCCGAATCCAAAACACGGCCTCGGAACCGAATCCAAAACCAAAACACAAAACCCGAAAAATTTCCGGTGCACATCACTAATATATATATATATATATATATATAGTCTCTAGATAATCCGGCACTCAGTGTAATTGAACAACCGCCTGTGTGCCCTTGTCCAAAATCACAAACATGGCAAACTCGGAACAAGGAAAAGTTCCAAACGGACACGGCACGCCAGCACTTGATTTCAACAGCAATTTTTAATGTCCATCAATGTAAAATCTGCATACATACATATCCAGGGTGGCAATCTCCATAGATACAAAACATGCAGAAAGCAGAAATGAGCTCACGCATATAAACAATGCGTCATTTCGGGCCACAGCGGGTCCCTTCGACAGGTTCAGCGTGTGCTTCAGAAAAACGTGATATATTCTCATTACACATAAACCTTACCTATATAGTGTCCCCATGCCGGCGTGGTCAGTCCCGGAGCAGCGGGGAGCTTCCGGTCAAGGCAGAGTGCCTGACGATGATGTCATCCGGGGGGCGACGGTTACCGTGGCAACCCGATGTGCGGAAACCCCAGCGATATACATAATACAATACAAACATACTGTGTTAATGATGCAATCGGACAGTGAATACACAAAAACAATAACAATAATAAAGGACAAAAAACTAAACTAATGTACAGTCTAATACTCCATATACATTCCTATAGAAACATATGCTATACTCAAAAAGTTGTACACTAAATATACATAAAAGTTAAAAAATCATCATGTAAACTGGGCAAGCAGAAAGATCTACAGTCCCCGCTGCTCCGGGACTGACCACGCCGGCATGGGGACACTATATAGGTAAGGTTTATGTGTAATGAGAATATATCACGTTTTTCTGAAGCACACGCTGAACCTGACGAAGGGACCCGCTGTGGCCCGAAATGCCGCATTGTTTATAGTGATGAGCGAATTCGGTTCCTCAGAAACCGAACCCCCCCGAACTTCACCCATTTTACACGGGTCCGAGGCATACTCGGATTCTCCCGTATGGCTCGGTTAATCCTAGCGCGCCCGAACGTCATCATCCCGCTGTCGGATTCTCGCGAGATTCGGATTCTATATTAGCAGCCACGCGTCGCCGCCATTTTCACTCGTGCATTGGAAATGTTAGGGAGAGGACGTGGCTGGCGTCCTCTCCGTTTATTAATAATATTTGTGGCTGTGCTGCTTATTGCTTAATTGTGGGGACTGGGGAGCAGCTGTATTATATAGGAGGAGTACAGTGCAGAGTTTTGCTGACCAGCAGTGACCACCAGTATACGTTGTCTGCCTGAAAAACACTCCATATCTGTGCTCAGTGTGCTGCATATATCTGTGCTCACACTGCTTAATTGTGGGGACTGGGGAGCAGCTGTATTATATAGGAGGAGTACAGTGCAGAGTTTTGCTGACCAGTGACCACCAGTATATGTTGTCTGCCTGAAAAACACTCCATATCTGTGCTCAGTGTGCTGCATATATCTGTGCTCACACTGCTTAATTGTGGGGACTGGGGAGCAGCTGTATTATATAGGAGGAGTACAGTGCAGAGTTTTGCTGACCAGCAGTGACCACCAGTATACGTTGTCTGCCTGAAAAACACTCCATATCTGTGCTCAGTGTGCTGCATATATCTGTGCTCACACTGCTTAATTGTGGGGACTGGGGAGCAGCTGTATTATATAGGAGGAGTACAGTGCAGAGTTTTGCTGACCAGTGACCACCAGTATACGTTGTCTGCCTGAAAAACACTCCATATCTGTGCTCAGTGTGCTGCATATATCTGTCCTCACACTGCTTTATTGTGGGGACTGGGGACCACCAGTATATTATATAGGAGGAGTACAGTGCAGAGTTTTGCTGACAGTGACCACCAGTATATATAGCAGTACGGTACGGAAGGCCACTGCTCTACCTACCTCTGTGTTGTCAAGTATACTATCCATCCATACCTGTGGTGCATTTCAGTTATGCGCAGTATATATAGTAGTAGGCTATTGATACTGGCATATAATTCCACACATTAAAAAATGGAGAACAAAAATGTGGAGGTTAAAATAGGGAAAGATCAAGATCCACTTCCACCTCGTGCTGAAGCTGCTGCCACTAGTCATGGCCGAGACGATGAAATGCTATCAACGTCATCTGCCAAGGCCGATGCCCAATGTCATAGTAGAGAGCATGTAAAATCCAAAAAACAAAAGTTCAGTAAAATTACCCAAAAATCAAAATTGAAAGCGTCTGATGAGAAGCGTAAACTTGCCAATATGCCATTTACGACACGGAGTGGCAAGGAACGGCTGAGACCCTGGCCTATGTTCATGGCTAGTGGTTCAGATTCACATGAGGATGGAAGCACTCATCCTCTCGCTAGAAAAATGAAAAGACTTAAGCTGGCAAAAGCACAGCAAAGAACTGTGCGTTCTTCTAAATCACAAATCCCCAAGGAGAGTCCAATTGTGTCGGTTGCGATGCCTGACCTTTCCAACACTGGACGGGAAGAGCTTGCGCCTTCCACCATTTGCACGCCCCCTGCAAGTGCTGGAAGGTGCACCCGCAGTCCTGTTCCTGATAGTCAAATTGAAGATGTCACTGTTGAAGTACACCAGGATGAGGATATGGGTGTTGCTGGCGCTGGGGAGGAAATTGACAAGGAGGATTCTGATGGTGAGGTGGTTTGTTTAAGTCAGGCACCCGGGGAGACACCTATTGTCCGTGGGACGAATATGGCCATTGACATGCCTGGTCAAAATACAAAAAAAATCACCTCTTCGGTGTGGAATTATTTCAACACAAATGCGGACAACAGGTGTCAAGCCGTGTGTTGCCTTTGTCAAGCTGTAATAAGTAGGGGTAAGGACGTTAACCACCTAGGAACATCCTCCCTTATACGTCACCTGGACCGCATTCATCAGACGTCAGTGACAAGTTCAAAAACTTTGGATGACAGCGGAAGCAGTCCACTGACCACTAAATCCCTTCCTCTTGTAACCAAGCTCCTGCAAACCACACCACCAACTCCCTCAGTGTCAATTTCCACCTTACACAGGAAAGCCAATAGTCCTGCAGGCCATGTCACTGGCAAGTCTGACGAGTCCTCTCCTGCCTGGGATTCCTCCGATGCATCCTTGAGTGTAACGCCTACTGCTGCTGGCGCTGCTGTTGTTGCTGCTGGGAATCGATCGGCATCCCAGAGGGGAAGTCGGAAGACCACTTGTACTACTTCCAGTAAGCAATTGACTGTCCAACAGTCCTTTGCGAGGAAGATGAAATATCACAGCAGTCATCCTGCTGCAAAGCGGATAACTCAGGTCTTGTCAGCCTGGGTGGTGAGAAACGTGGTTCCGGTATCCACCGTTATTTCAGAGGCAACTAGAGACTTGATTGAGGTACTGTGTCCCCGGTACCAAATACCATCTAGGTTCCATTTCTCTAGGCAGGCGATACCGAAAATGTACACAGACGTCAGAAAAAAGTCACCAGTGTCCTAAAAAATGCAGTTGTACCCAATGTCCACTTAACCACGGACATGTGGACAAGTGGAGCAGGGCAGACTCAGGACTATATGACTGTGACAGCCCACTGGGTAGATGTATTGCCTCCCGCAGCAAGAACAGCAGCGGCGGCACCAGTAGCAGCATCTCGCAAATGCCAACTCGTTCCTAGGCAGGCTACGCTTTGTATCACCGCTTTCCATAAGAGGCACACATCTGACAACCTCTTACGGAAACTGAGGAACATCATCGCAGAATGGCTTACCCCAATTGGACTCTCCTGGGGATTTGTGACATCGGACAACGCCAGCAATATTGTGCGTGCATTACATCTGGGCAAATTCCAGCACGTCCCATGTTTTGCACATACATTGAATTTGGTGGTGCAGAATTATTTAATAACGACAGGGGCATGCAAGATATGCTGTCGGTGGCCCGAAGAATTGCGGGCCACTTTCGGCATTCAGCCACCGCGTGCCGAAGACTGGAGCACTACCAAACACTCCTGAACCTGCCCTGCCATCATCTGAAGCAAGAGGTGGTAACGAGGTGGAATTCAACCCTCTATATGCTTCAGAGGATGGAGGAGCAGTAAAAGGCCATTCAAGCCTATACATCTGCCCACGATATAGGCAAAGGAGGGGGAATGCACCTCACTCAAGCGCAGTGGAGAATGATTTCAACGTTGTGCAAGGTTCTGCAACCCTTTTAACTTGCCACACGTGAAGTCACTTCAGACACTGCCAGCCTGAGTCAGGTCATTCCCCTCATCAGGCTTTTGCAGAAGAAGCTGGAGACATTGAAGGAGGAGCTAAAACAGAGCGATTCCTCTAGGCATGTGGGACTTGTGGATGGAGCCCTTAATTCGCTTAACCAGGATTCACGGGTGGTCAATCTGTTGAAATCAGAGCACTACATTTTGGCCACCGTGCTCGATCCTAGATTTAAAACCTACGTTGTATCTCTCTTTCCAGCAGACACAAGTCTGCAGAGGTTCAAAGACCTGCTGGTGAGAAAATTGTCAAGTCAAGCGGAACGTGACCCGTCAACAGCTCCTCCTTCACATTCTCCCACAACTGGGGGTGCGAGGAAAAGGCTAAGAATTCCGAGCCCACCCACTGGCGGTGATGCAGGGCAGTCTGGAGCGAGTGCTGACATCTGGTCCGGACTGAAGGACCTGCCAACGATTACTGACATGTCGTCTACTGTCACTGCATATGATTCTGTCACCATTGAAAGAATGGTGGAGGATTATATGAGTGACCGCATCCAAGTAGGCACGTCAGACAGTCCGTACGTATACTGGCAGGAAAAAGAGGCAATTTGGAGGCCCTTGCAGAAACTGGCTTTATTTTACCTAAGTTGCCCACCCTCCAGTGTGTACTCCGAAAGAGTGTTTAGTGCAGCCGCTCACCTTGTCAGCAATCGGCGTACGAGGTTACTTCCAGAAAATGTGGAGAAGATTATGTTCATCAAAATGAATTATAATCAATTCCTCCGTGGAGACATTCACCAGCAATTGCCTCCAGAAAGTACACAGGGACCTGAGATGGTGGATTCCAGTGGGGACGAATTAATAATCTGTGAGGAGGGGGATGTACACAGTGAAAGGGGTGAGGAATCAGAGGATGATGATGAGGTGGACATCTTGCCTCTGTAGAGCCAGTTTGTGCAAGGAGAGATTGATTGCTTCTTTTTTTGTGGGGGCCCAACCAACCAGTCATTTCAGTCACAGTCGTGTGGCAGACCCTGTTGCTGAAATGATGGGTTCGTTAAAGTGTGCATGTCCTGTTTATACAACATAAGGGTGGGTGGGAGGGCCCAAGGACAATTTCATCTTGCACCTCTTTTTTCTTTCATTTTTCTTTGCATCATGAACAACACAAGACAGGGAAAGATTGTCTCTTTGTTGGCGCACTCAAGGGAAGAAGAATAAGTTTATTTGTATTTATGACATTGTTAAAAAATAACTTTTATTAATATCATTTTAAAATAATGCAATTGAGAAAAATAAATGTGGACAAATATGTGCAAAATTCTGTGACTTCCGTGAGACAATTCACAAGTGTAAAGAAAATAAAAAATAAGAAGAAATTAATATATTAACTGTAATAACTATACACAATACTTGATTTTTGTTTTTGTAATAAAAAACTGTTACACAATGCTTAATTTTTGTTTAATTGGTTGAATATACGTTACTGGATCGTGAGTGAGTAGGTGGTAACTATATGTGGGTTGAGGTTATTTATATCGTTCTCACAAATTGATTATGGATACAAATAATTAATTATGCGTAATTCTTTATATTGTATAATTCCGTAACATCTGAATTCCCCACTGATTTCATATAATTAATAATAACCACTTAGTAATCCCCTTTATCATATAAAAGAGGTATTCACATTCACTCACGTGTGGATGAAGGAGAGTTGGAGTTATAGGTAGTAAACCTATCTGATCAAATATTGATTGCACGTAAGGTTTATTGGAGAGTATGCATATCTCTATCCATAATTTAGTGCAATCAATAAGATGATGAGGTGGACATCTTGCCTCTGTAGAGCCAGTTTGTGCAAGGAGAGATTGATTGCTTCTTTTTTTGTGGGGGCCCAAACCAACCAGTCATTTCAGTCACAGTCGTGTGGCAGACCCTGTTGCTGAAATGATGGGTTCGTTAAAGTGTGCATGTCCTGTTTATACAACATAAGGGTGGGTGGGAGGGCCCAAGGACAATTTCATCTTGCACCTCTTTTTTCTTTCATTTTTCTTTGCATCATGTGCTGTTTGGGGACAATTTTTTTGAAGTGCCATCCTGCCTGACACTGCAGTGCCATTTCTAGATGGGCCAGGTGTTTGTGTCGGCCACTTGTGTCGCTTAGCTTAGTCACACAGCGACCTTGGTGCGCCTCTTTTTTTCTTTGCATCATGTGCTGTTTGGGGACAATTTTTTTGAAGTGCCATCCTGCCTGACACTGCAGTGCCACTCCTAGATGGGCCAGGTGTTTGTGTCGGCCACTTGTGTCGCTTAGCTTAGTCACACAGCGACCTTGGTGCGCCTCTTTTTTTCTTTGCATCATGTGCTGTTTGGGGACTATTTTTTTGAATGCCATCCTGCCTGACACTGCAGTGCCACTCCTAGATGGGCCTGGTCAGACGTGTGTGTGTGAGCTCCTGAGTTCCACTCGAGTGTCGGATTACACCCAAGATCCCTGGAGCCCTTCCCAGCTGGGATGGAGCCTCCCAGGGGTAAGGAGAAGCAGTTTCCCCCGGTTATGGAGCCTGACCCAGGGGAACCTATACTGTGCAAAGGCTCTGGTGCTGGGGATTCAAGTCCAGTGTCCCAGTCTGCTGTAAAATCATCCTGCATGCAGTCTGCTATGGAGGTCACTGTGGAAAGCCCCAGCAGTGTGTCTAAAGCCTGTGGTTTAACTACAATTACTGACCTATCTACAACAGCTGGTTTATCTACACCAGTGTTCCCTGATCCTGCAAAGACTGCTCCTAGTTTGCCTACTAGTGGATCCCCTGCTGCATCTGTTAATGGCTCTGGTGCTGGGGATTCAAGTCCAGTGTCCCAGTCTGCTGTAAAATCATCCTGCATGCAGTCTGCTATGGAGGTCACTGTGGAAAGCCCCAGCAGTGTGTCTAAAGCCTGTGGTTTAACTACAATTACTGACCTATCTACAACAGCTGGTTTATCTACACCAGTGTTCCCTGATCCTGCAAAGACTGCTCCTAGTTTGCCTACTAGTGGATCCCCTGCTGCATCTGTTAATGGCCAGAGCATGGAATCTTATGTGGAGCTGCTGCAGAGTACCGGGGGCTGTGCTCCCTTTTCAGTGGGTGCTAGCTGCGGAGTCCGGTGGTCAGGAGAGCCGGTGAAGACCTTAATAGGCAGCCCTGAGCTCCCCCCTGCAAGCGCTGTGAATGGCGTCGGGATCCGGCGTCTGGAAGTGAAGCCGCTGGAAGGAGAGTGTTCTGCCGCTGGAGCCCCTGCTGACGCGACGGTGAAGAGGTTAGTAAGTCCGGCCGTCGGCGGGTTCCCTGCGTGTGATCGTCGCTCTGTAGATGCAGGGGCTGGTATAGTGGCCCCTGGGTCTGCGGCACCAGTGTGCACTGCTGCCAGCCTTAATGTAAAAAATCAAAAGGAGGTGGAGGAGGTTTTGGATGGTGATAAGGACAATCAGGGAATAAAGCCCCCTGCTAGTAATGTTCCATCCATGCCAACAGGTGTTACTAAAGTGGTTCCCCCCATGTTAAGTTCGGCTGCCAATAAATCAGTGACAATGATTAAGGAAGGTGACGTTCAAGTGGCGCCTATTTCTACATCTGCTGTGCTTAAAAAAAATCCTGTGTGCCCAACTGGTGATGAGACATCTATGATTAAGGAAAAAGTGACTGGGGGCTCGGTTGCTGTGAAAATTGAGGGGTGTCTAGTGAAGATGACCCCCTGTACAGTGAATTTAAGTCCCCCCGTTTCCGTGCCATCTGGATCTGCTTTGTTGGTGTGTGAGGGAAAGTCTGTGGCTGCTACCGTGGGACCAGTGACCAGGTCCAGAGCTGTTAAACCTGTGGTAGCCCCTGCAAAGTTTATTGTGGGTAGCTCAGGGATCGGTGATGTCAAGAAACCAGCCACTGTGGCCTCTGTGTCAAAAACAAAGAAGCCGGGGCTGAAGTGTGATGCCTTGGTGGAGTCAGGTTCGTTGCTCGATGTGGTATCCTCTGACACTGAACAAACGCAAGCACAACTCACATCCGCTGCAATTGGGGGTAATCTCCCTGCGACAATTAAGTTGGAGTGTAGGGCGGCTGGTGCCCGGAGTGTATCCTCTGACCTGCCAGTGGAGGTCCAGGACAAAGTGACAGAGCAGTCTGTCTGTGAGACGGGTTTGTCGTCTGGCGACTCCCAATCTTCTTGTGGGACTAGCATGGCAATTATCGATGAGGGTAGTAAGGAGATGGAGATGCAGGACTTTGCTAGCACTGGTGAATCGAGTATTGACATTGCTGAGTTGAAAATGTTACTTGTTAAGAAGGGGATTTTGATTGCGGAGAAGAAGAGGAGGAGGAACACTTGTCCAAAATGGGAAAGGGAGAGGATGGAGGGGGACATACGCAGGTTGGAGCTTGAATGTATATGTTTGGAGGCCAGGATGCTAGCACTTCAGAAAGAGCTGGAGGAAGAGGAGAAAATTGAGTGTGAGCCAAGTGGATCGACCGTGCCTGAGGAAGAGGATCCAAGGTGTGATGGTGGTGCTTCTGCTGGTGAAGATGCTGTGGATTCTGCGATGGATCAGGGCCTGGAGTGTAATGTTGCTATGGTGGAGGAGGCGTCTCCTCTTTTGATTGTGGAACAGCGGTTGGATGGTGGTCTGGGAGGTGTCGCTGTTCAGGCTGGTGTTGCTTGCTCGGGGTCGACCTCCCAAGATCTGGCCTCCTCCGCTGGGAAGCAGGTTGCGTCCATGGTGGGTCCGGCGCGTGCCGGTGAGATGGTTGAGGCGAGTCTCCCCAATCTGCCTACGGGTGGTGGCGTTAGCAAGCCAAGCATGGTGGCAGGGGTGAGTGGTGCCAAAGACGCCACTGGCACTAATGTTGATGGTGTCACTTGCTCTAAGGCTAGGGCTAAAACAAAACATGTTGCCGAGACTGGTGTTAAGAGTGTGTCGGTGGGTCCAGTGTCATCGTGTGGACTTGCCCAAGGTCTTCCGGCATTAAGGAAAGAAGATTTATCTGCAGAGGAGCGGGCTATTGTTGATGGTCTATATGGTAGCTTGGGCGTACCTGTGAGATCCTTGCCAGCTATATCCGTTATTAGAACCTCTTTGGCCAATAAAAATGCTAGTTCTGTATCTGTTGGGCAGGGTGCTGGGCGGGGTAATGTTGTAGGCTCTGTTGGGCAGGCCTCGCCTCTGGTAGTTCCTAAGCCGGGCTTGTCCTCTTATGCGGGTGCTGTCTCAAGTGGCAATAGGATTGTTGCTCCAAAGGTGTTTTCGGCTTCTGATCAGGCTGGTAAGCGTCGCAACGTGGTTTCACTTAAGTGGATAGGGGTTGAGGAACCCCCTTCTAAAGGGGATTTCCTGGAAATGGTGTTCTCATTGGGTTTCCATGCCCCTGATCTTTTTGCTTGCATCCACCCTGTAAAGACCCCTGACTACGACCTTAGTTTCATATCTTACCAAGGGCTGCGGGTGTTCTGGGAACAGTAGGAGCTAAAGAAGGGGTGTGAACCGTATTGTCGCTATAAAGCGGCGGCTGTTACTCGCCAGGATAGAGTCCGTGCAACTGTATTGGTCAGGAATGAATCCCTCCCTGCTGCAGATATTGGCTATTGGTTAAGTCGATATTGCGACATCTTGTCTCCTCTGGTGAAGACTGATTTCACGAAAGGTGTGTGGGGTGGAGCCTGGTCGGCTGTGATCAGGCTTAGGCATAATGGTCAGGTGCCTTGCCATGTTTCCTCTGCTGCTTTCATTGGGAGAGACAAAATCCAATGTTTTTATCCTGGTCAACCTAGACAGTGTCACCACTGCGGAGACTTTCGTCACCTAAGCAGTGACTGTACTGTCCTGAAATGTGCCCTCTGTGGTAAAACTGGGCACGTGGCGAGGGATTGTGGCAACGTAACCTGCAACCTTTGTGGGTGCGAAGGCCATCCTTATAGTAGGTGCCCCAAGGCCTCCCATAACCTTGAGGTTATGGGGGAAGAGCTAGAGAGGGAAATTGGGCGTCTTTTTGAGGAGGAGCGACGGGAGGTTGTAGAAAAGCAAGTGGTGAGGGCGGTGGTAGAGAAGAACAGTGTGGTGAGGAAGGTGTCTGCTGAGGTGGATAAAGATGGCTTTCAGGTGGTTGAATCTAAGTCAAGGAAAAGGTTGGCCAAAAGAAGGGATTCAGACCCTGGTATTTTTTGTGTTAATAGATTTCAGTTTAACTCTGAGGAAGAGTCTGAGGTGGAGGACAGTGATATCGTCTTATCTGAAGGGCAGCTTGTCCAGGTCCCAAAGGATAAACCCAAGAAACAAAGAAGGAGGTCCTCTGTTAAGAGTTCCTTTGGGGAAGTAGCGTCCGTGGTGGAGGGGAAGGGGTGTAGGAGGAGTGAAAGGAGGAGAAGAAGTAATGAGGTTGATAGTTCTGGTCAGGTGTCTTCAAAAGTTAGATCGGTGGTAACATCAGACACTGATGGGAAACCTCAGAGTTCAGTCGGGGAAGATGTGGGGGATTTTTCCTCCATGCCTTCCTGTACCCCTCAAATCCTTTCCTCATTGCCCCATGATCTCGTGGATCCTCCCCCTGTCCCTGTGGACCCTAGGTCCTTTCCCGCTTCTCCAGGAGCAGAGCCTCCTGATCCGGGTCCTCCTCATGATGATTTGGGCCGAGATATTTCTGCTGTTTTGGGGGAGGCTCGGGGCATGGACCTCTCTGTCACTCCCACTGCAGGTGAGAGTGATACTGAGGAGGTGTTTGTTGGGGAGGATGATCCTCTTCCCTTGGGGACTAGTTTTAAAAGGTATGGTTTCGATGAGGAGTCAAGTAGGCAAGCAAAGAGAAAGTGATTGGGTCCTACCTTACAATCCAATGAAACATGGATCCCCAGCCTATACGATGTGCCACAATTAATGTGGCTTCCGTTTTGTCCGAACGTGCTCGTTTTATGGCCTTTGATTTTTTCAGCACAATTGAGGCTGATTTTTTATTTTTGCAGGAGACCAGGATTGGTGATCTGGCGGTTCTTCATAGAGCAAAGCGTGAATGGAGGCGTGGACCGTCTTTCTGGTCTCTTGCGGCCGAGCCGTACGGTGGGGTGGCGGTGCTTTTTACCGGTATGGTAACCGTGCACAGGATTGTAGAGTTACAGGTAGGTAGGTGTATGGTTTTGGATATCAACTTGAAGGGACAGAACCTACGGCTAATTAACATCTATGGGCCCCAGTCCCCAAGGGACAGGAGATGTCTCTTCACGGAGATAAAACCGTTTCTTTTTTCAGCCCGGCAGATTGTCTTTGGTGGCGATTTTAACGCTATCACTAGGACAAAAGACAGGGGGGGCACAAAGACAACCCTGGGTCATGATTCCAATTTTTTAGCTAGCATGACTAGGGAGGCTGGTCTGGTGGATGTGCACGTTCGCCATTTTCCAGACCTCACGGGTTACACCTTCTATTGTGGTAGTCGTAGGTCTAGGATAGATAGGTTTTTTGTTAAGGAGTCCGCAAAAACTTTGCCTCCTGAGGTGAAGCTAGTAGAGTTCTCCGATCACTGTATTCTGAGTTTTGCTTTGAATGCTTCGGAAACCCCTCAGAAAGGGCGGGGTCTATGGCGGCTGAATTCGGGGCTCCTGAAGGAGGAGATGGTGAGACAGTCCTTTAGAGATTTCTTTCAACTACAAGAGACTCTTTTGGAGGCAGGTTGGAGTAGATCCGAGTGGTGGGAGGAGTGTAAAAAGCGTACTCGGGGGTTTTTCCGTAGGCTGGTAGCCCGGAAAAACTTGAGAAAACAAAATGCCTACTATGACTTGTGAAGGAAACTTGATTTCTTGATCTCTGAGCGTGGAGATAGTGGGGAGATCTCTCGGGTGAAGGCTCGGTTGAGGGAATATCAATACAGTCGCATGGCTTCCTTGATTTTGGAGAGGGATTATGGAGCTTACCACTCACCTGATCCCTGTCAGAATTGTAGAAAGTCGGTTGATCTGAAGGAGGTGCAGGGTTTGGTTGATTCTCGGGGTGTCCTTCGTGAGGATAGGGAGGGCATTCTGGGGGTCATCAGATCCTACTACTCCGATCTTTTGTCCGAGCAGCCACTCATCAGAGAAAGGATGGAAAGGTTTCTTAGGGAGACACCTGGGCTCGGGGGCCTTGATGCCTCTTTTGACTCTTTGGGAAGTGATGTGACGGCGGAGGAGATCAGGAAGGCCATAGACGGTTTGTCTATAAAGAAATCTCCGGGCCCGGATGGCTTAACATCTGAATTTTTTAAGGCATTTTCGGACCTCTTGATTCCTCATCTGTGGAGGTTTTTAATGAGAGCCTGGCTGAGGGTTTGCTCCCTCCCTCCATGAGGTTGTCCGCCCTCATATTATTTTCCAAAGGTAAGGATCCATCTCGTGTTGAGAACTGGCGCCCCATCGCTCTTCTCAATACAGACAGGAAGATTTTGGCAAAGGTGCTCTTCAATAGGCTGATGGAAGTTTCCGGGCTGTTGCTTTCTTCTTCTCAGCATGGTACCGTGAAAGGCCGTAGCACCTTTAGTGCTGTCCTTGGCGTCCGGGAGGCTGTGGAGCGATGTCGTGCTGAGAAGTGGGGAAAGTACTTGCTGGCATTGGATCAGTCTAAGGCTTTCGATAGAGTCAATCATGAGTACCTGTGGGCCTTGCTTGAAAGGTATGGACTTCCAGTGAGGGTGGTGGATTGGCTTCGCGTTATTTATAATCAGGCCGAGAGTTTCCCGCTTGTCAATGGTTGGGTAGGTCCTGCCTTCGCGGTTAACTCCGGTGTCCGTCAGGGTTGTCCCTTGAGCTCCCTTCTGTATGTGTTCGCAATCGACCCTTTCGTCAGGAGGGTTGAAAGTGGTGCACTCGAAGGGGTGCAATTGGGGCCGGAGTGTCTGCTGAAGGTGGTGGCCTATGCAGATGATGTCACGATTGTTGTGTCGTCTACGACTGAGGCACGTGATGTGGAACACCTTATCTGCGAGTACTCTGGGGCCTCGTGCTCCATGATAAACCAAGACAAATGTGAAGCTTTCTGGATGGGGGAGGAAGGTGAGGAGTTCTGCCTTCCGGACAGCCTTCCCCGGGCCAATTCGTCAATCAAAATCTTAGGGATTTGGTTTAGTCGTGGTGATTATACCACTCTAAATTGGGTGAGTAGGCTGGAAGTTGCTGCCCGTAAAGTAGAGAGCTGGAGAAGATGGAAATTTTCTCTCAGGGAAAGGGTTGACCTGTGTAAGACTCACCTGATCCCGGTGTTTCTTTATGTCAGTTATGTGTGCTGTTTGCCTCAATCTTTGTGGTCCAGGATTTATTCTTTGTTCTTCCTGTTGTTGTGGGGGAACAGGATGAATCTCGTTAAGAGAGGCATCACCTACAGACCGAGGGCAGAGGGTGGACTTGGTATGGTCAACCCTGTGGTGTTTTTCACATCCACTTTTGTAAAGTTACATCTTGGGAGTCTGTTTTTGGAGGCCCCCCCTCGGTGGGTAGAAGGCTTTAGGGTTTGGGTGCACCCCTTTCTCAGGTCATGGATAGATGGCGGTCAGGTGAGAAACCTCCGAGTTGATAAATGCGGATACCTCCCGATCTACGTCATCTTGTGCTTGAAGGTGACAAGGCTATGGGGAATTTTGATGAGTGAAGTCAAAGGCTTCTCTAGAAGGGAGTTGGAGAGGAGCATTTTGCAATCTCATTTTTATGCCCAGCCATCGCTAAGGGACTGCCCGGGCAATGTGTACTCATCTGGGTTGAATCTGATTAATTCTCGGAGGATCCCACTGAAGTTCAGGGACATTGCCTGGCTTCTTTTTCAAGGGAAGCTTTATGTTAGGGGGAAGATCGGGTTTCGAGGTGCCAGTGATCGTGTTTGCCCACGTGAGGAGTGTCCTGGGGTGGTGGAGACTGTGGACCACTTCTTGCTCGAGTGTCCCTTTAATGTAAAAATTTACAAAGCCGTTTCAGCCACTTTACGCCTTCCGTGCCTTTCGGGGCTTAGTTACCCTGAGTGGGCGTATGGGGCGTTCAAAAAGAGGTTTGGGAGGTTTGATTTAGTCACCATTTACTTAGTTAGTTTAGCGGTCAGGTACCACACTTGGAGTGCACGGTGTCTGGTTTCCCTTAGAAGGTTAGTCCTTCCCTGTACTGAGGTGGTTGGTACCATTCTTCACGAGGTAAAGAGGATGATGGATATGGATCGAGGGAGGATGGATGCCGTCAGTTGGTCCAGGCTTTGGCGCCATCTGAGACCCCCTTGAGTGGGTGGCTGAAGTCTTTCCTTCCTTTCATCCTTCTGGCTTTCTTTTCTTTCACCCCCTGTAGATTTTGTGTTATAGTTTTTTTTATGTTATGGTTTTAACATACGACTAAAAGCTCACCTCACTTTCTCTATGTTTGGATTTTGTTGTGTGTTATGGCTTGATTTTGTACATATTGGTCTGTATATTGCTATTGATTGTCTATTTGACAAACTATTATTAATCTTGCCAGTGCTATGGACTTTTGAGTTTATTTGGCATTGCCTCTTCATACACTAATCTGATATATTATGCCATCGTAGTCGGACTAAAGACTTTGGACAATATTATTTAAGTATGGCTTTTGGCTGGTATCACCTTTGTTTATGTAAGTTATTATTTTTTTCTCTTGTTTGTTGATTGCTTTGTTTTGTTGTTGCAATTTTTCTAATAAAAACATAGCCACTCCTAGATGGGCCAGGTGTTTGTGTCGGCCACTTGTGTCGCTTAGCTTAGTCACACAGCAACCTTGGTGCGCCTCTTTTTTTCTTTGCATCATGTGCTGTTTGGGGACAATTTTTTTGAAGTGCCATCCTGCCTGACACTGCAGTGCCACTCCTAGATGGGCTAGGTGTTTGTGTCGGCCACTTGTGTCGCTTAGCTTAGCCATCCAGCGACCTCGGTGCAAATTTTAGGACTAAAAATAATATTGTGAGGTGTTCAGAATAGACTGAAAATGAGTGGAAATTATGGTTATTGAGGTTAATAATACTATGAGATCAAAATGACCCCCAAATTCTATGATTTAAGCTGTTTTTGAGGGTTTTTTGTAAAAAACACCTGAATCCAAAACACACCCGAATCCGACAAAAAAATTTCAGGGAGGTTTTGCCAAAACGCGTCCGAATCCAAAACACGGCCGCGGAACCGAATCCAAAACCAAAACACAAAACCCGAAAAATTTCCGGTGCACATCACTAATTGTTTATATGCGTGAGCTCATTTCTGCTTTCTGCATGTTTTGTATCTATGGAGATTGCCACCCTGGATATGAATGTATGCAGATTTTACATTGATGGACATTAAAAATTGCTGTTGAAATCAAGTGCTGGAGTGCCGTGTCCGTTTGGAACTTTTCCTTGTTCCGAGTTTGCCATGTTTGTGATTTTGGACAAGGGCACACAGGCGGTTGTTCAATTACACTGAGTGCCAGATTATCTAGAGACTGCATGTGATTGGGGATCATTCCCCTTTGTATCAAGGCACCGATTGAATTTTTGAAGCATTGCTGTGCAGG
Organism: Pseudophryne corroboree; assembly: GCF_028390025.1. NCBI lineage: Eukaryota > Metazoa > Chordata > Amphibia > Anura > Myobatrachidae > Pseudophryne > Pseudophryne corroboree. The sequence goes on along the minus strand of NC_086444.1, from coordinate 251,597,365 downwards.
TGCTTATCAGTATATCAGTGGAAACATTGATCAACATGGAAAGATCTTGGAATGACAGTGTGGATGCTACAGTGGCCACCTGTTTGTCACTGCAAATGGGAGATATGTTAAGCTTTAGTCAAGTTCAAGCAGAAAGAATTCTGTTTGCAGAGGATTGTGTGCCGGAGGCACTTAATGATTCAGTAGACAATATATTTAAACAGCTATTACGTTTACGCAAACGAGAGACTGATTACTTATTGCATGGGTCCACTCTATCGGACTATTATAGACAAAAGTTGATTCTGTGGGGTTTCCGGGTCCGAAATACTCCCACGATAAGGAGGATGAACCCCGACTTTTGCCGAAGATGGGTATCTGTATTAAATAAATGCAGCTTTGATTTGAGGCTGCTCGTTATTGAGGAGTCAGGCAGGGAGCTCCAAGTGGCCAAGTCCAAGATTGAGGTTCTGAATACCACCCATGTGGAGATTATTTCAGACCCAGGACAGGCAGCAACCTGGGCGAAATTGACCCAACAAATAGATAACTACAGAAAGGAGCTGCTGACTTTAAAAAAATCAAAACTACAAGTAGTCCAAAATGACTACGAGGATCATCAGGTCTATAGATGGCTCACTGGGACTGACTCCTCTAAATCTAATTACAGAGGGCCAACACGTAGAACATACCGGCAACGTAGGGGTCGTCCAGCTAAAGGACATTATTCTTCCAATAGTGACAGCGACTTTATTGTCGCTGATTCTGATGATGCCATGCCTACTAATCGACCCCCTTTAGGGGCTACAACCAGGGCCAGAGCAGAGGCTGGCCCTTACCAACGAGGCGGGGCAGACAAACCCAAAGGATCAACAAAAGCCAAAGCCAAGAAAACAACTTAATTTTCATTTTGTCTTCACGTCAATTAACTACCATTGAGGAATCCGTGCTGAACAAACGACTCTCGTCTGTTCCTACCAATTCTCATGATCCTTTTGAGTGGCAAGCTGACATGCACCAAATGAGTAGGAAACTGAGGTTAAGAGAATATTTTCAGCACAGCAAAACTAACCCCCAGGAGAATCACACGAGCAAGATTGTTCGTAAATACAGTACTTCATCATTTGATCCTATGACTACAAATCCATCGTTAAAAACCTTTAGCCGGTTGATGAATGACTCGGTGAATAGATTTATTGCCACCCCTCAACCAATATATCATAATCTATCATGCGAACAGAAACAAGCACTTAAGGACCTTAGCTCTGATGATTCAATCATAATTCGTCCGGCAGATAAGGGCAGCAGTATAGTGCTGCAGGATAGGACTCAATACATCAAGGAAATCATGCGACAACTCACATGTAAAGACACCTACATGAAATTGGACAGTGATCCGACAACAAGATTCCAGAAGGAACTGAGCATTATCCTTGAAGACACAGTCCGAAATAAATTATTGGACTCAAAGCTTAGAGATGCATTACTTCCAAAATGTCCGATTACCCCATGCCTATACACGCTGCCCAAGGTACATAAGAGCCTAGTGAACCCCCCGGGATGGCCCATCGTCTCGGCGAGAGGTTCCCCGTACCAACCTACTTCAGAATTCCTAGATTCTCTACTTCAACCGCATGTAATCAAACGTCAAACATATCTTAAGGACACTACCACATTCCTCAGAAAAATTATGGACTTTGACGAATTACTGGCTGATACATTATTATGCACGATGGACGTCTCCTCCCTCTATACCTCCATTCCACATAAAGGGGGTTTAGAGGCGATGGATAGATTTATTAGTGATTTAGATTAAGAATTTGGTCTAGATAAAACATTATTTTTGAATCTATTAGAGTTGGTGCTTACCAAAAATGATTTTCTGTTTAATGGCGTGTTTAATTTACAGCAGGCTGGTGTTGCCATGGGCAGTAGCGTGGCTCCAGCATACGCAAATGTATATATGTTCGATCAAGATCAAAAATTGTTTTTTGACAACCCTAGGTATAGCGAAAACATCAGATGGTTTATTTGTTACATAGACGATTTGTTTATGTTATGGGGTGGCAGTTTGGAAGCATTTCAGGAGATGATGCATAACATCAATCAATTGCCAGGCTCCATTAAGTTTACATTTGTTTGTAGTTCTGATTATATTGATTACTTGGATGTTAAGATCCATTTGAAAGAGGGGAAACTAGCATCTACAGTCTTTTACAAAAGTACAGATCGCAATTCACTCCTTGATGCGAGTAGTCACCACCTAGTACCATTGAAGAGGGGCCTCCCCTATTCTCAAATGCTACGGGTGGCTCGTATAACTAGTTATCCATCACAGCTAGAGGCTGCATTACAGACGGTTGTTAATAAATTTAAGAGCAGAGGATATAATTGGAGGGACCTGGAAGTAGCCAAGAATAAAGCGATGATACAAGATCGTTTAGCTATGTTGCAGAGATCTTCGAAACAGACAAGTGAACAAAACACATTTATTTGGTCTACTAGATATTCTACAGCAAGCCCCATTATACCCCGTGCTACTAAAGCACTTTGGCCTATTATTAAGACCGATAAATCATTGCCGTGCTTTCAGCAGACTAATGTAATGACTAGCTACAAACGTGGTCGCAACTTGCGTGACTTTAGTCAAAACTGACATTACAGATTACACATCGAAACCTGGTATTTTTGGCTTGACTAAAAAGACTGGGTGCTATCGTTGTCCCTCTTGTATTACCTGTTCATCTTTGATAACTCCGTCATGTCCTGAACTGTACCACCAAATTTATTATCTATTATATCATCTGTGTCACAACTGAGGGCCTGAGCTGACGGGAGGCAGCCTCAGTTGTAGGGGCTGAGATGTAACGGAACCTGGGAGGTTGTATCAGACCCCTAGACATGTAAGTAACATGTAGAATAACTGCCCGAAGGCGTGACCATGACAACCAGGATAAAAGTCAATGATGTTTATTATGACAAACTCCGTAACACAGCAGCAGTAAAAGGAAACATAAAAGTCAACAGAGGATAAATACAATTCCTGGGTACTACAGGGTGGCAAGGGCCACAGGCACTGGTAGTGTGAGACAGTTCTTATAATCTTCTAGTTGGAAAGTCCTTACCAGGCCTGACTGTAGCAATGGAGAGAACCCAGGATCGTACCAGCTGATGTTCCAGGAAAGGCTGGGCTGCTGAAGGTAAAACGGCTGCTGTGGATACTGGCTGGAACCAGACTGTTGTTGGTACGGAGTGGATACTGGCTGGAACCAGTTAAATAATAAACGAACTTGAGAGCGATGAAATAATAATGAAGTTTGGAGTTTGAGAGCGGTGAAATAGTAATACCGGTGGAGAGTGGTAAACTGCAGAAAAGGACACCGGCCCTTTAAGAGAAGCTATACACTGCTGGAAGCTGGGCTGGAAGCAGGTGATTGTTTGAGAGCGGTAAAATAATAATACCGGTGGAGAGTGGTAAACTGCAGAAAGGACACCGGCCCTTTAAGAGAAGCTGTACACTGCTGGAAGCTGGGCTGGAAGCAGGTGATTGTTGTAGCTGGAAACAGGTGAGTCCAGAATGGATCGGAGAGTCAGGCTACACCGCAGATGGAATGCTGGTGCGGGTCTCTATAGCAGAAGTCTGGAGACAGGAGCTGGAACCTGGAAGACAACCACAGGAGAGAGACAAACTGGAACTAGGTTAGACAACCAAAGGAGAGAGACAAACTGGAACTAGGTTAGACAACCACAGGAGAGAGACAAACTGGAACTAGGTTAGACAACCAAAGCACTGACGCCTTCCTTGCTCAGGCACAGCTTACTTATACCTGCAGCAAGGAAGGGGTTGGCTAGGCAATTATGCAAATCAACAATACAGACAGCAGATTGGTGGAAATGCTCAGATGACAAAATCCAAGATGGCTGCGCCCATGCAGACACTTGGAGGGAAGTTTGGTTTGTAATCCATGTGAGAATTGAAACAGTAATGGCGACGCCGGCCACAGGAGACAGGAGACGCCAGACTGACAAGCGCACATTTAACCACGCGGGCACAGCGGAGGCCGCGGCTGATGAAATCACCACTCTGACATTCTGCATGTGGAAACTCAGGAACAGCGGGATCCGGTCCTGGAACGCTGAGCCAGCCTTAGGAGGCATCTGAAGGGTAAGTAATGGCGTCCAGATACCCGGATCGTGACAGCACCCCCCCCTTTAGGAGTGGCCCCAGGACACTTCTTAGGCTTTAAAGGAAACTTTGCGTGGAAATTTCGGACCAAGGCAGGAGCATGGACGTCTGAGGCATTGGTCCAAGAGCGTTCTTCAGGACCATAGCCCTTCCAGTCAATGAGGAATTGTAACTGACCGTAACGGAAACGTGAGTCCAAAATCTTGGCCACCTCGTACTCGACTCCCCGTTGAGTCTGAACTTTGGGAGCTGGAGGAAGTGCGGAATGAAACCGATTCAGGATCAGCGGTTTCAACAAAGAAACATGAAATGTCCTGGGTATTTTCAAGAAGGATGGTAACTGTAACCTGTAGGCAACAGGATTGATGACTTGTTCAATCTTGAAGGGTCCGATGTAGCGAGGTGCAAATTTCATGCTGGGAACTCTCAACCTTAAATTCTTCGTGGACAGCCACACACGATCACCCACCTTGAGAGCAGGAACCGCTCTACGCTTCCTATCGGCAAACTTCTTATACCTGAATGAGGCTTTAAGCAGGGCTGCGCGGACGTTCCTCCAGTTATTTGAAAACTGACGCAAGGTGACATCCACTGCTGGAACAGAAGTTGCGGGAAGCGGTTGGAATTCTCGGACTTTAGGGTGGAATCCATAATTAATGAAGAATGGTGTAGAAGAAGATGAGGAATGGTATTGATTGTTGTGGCTGAACTCGGCCCAAGGAAGGAGTTGAACCCAGTCATCTTGAGAGGAAGACACATATATACGGAGGAAGGCCTCCAAGTCCTGATTCACCCTCTCGGTTTGACCATTGGTCTGAGGATGGTAAGCCGTGGAAAACTTTAACTTGACTTGGAGGGCTTGACACAAACTTCGCCAAAATTTGGCTACAAATTGTACTCCACGATCCGAGATGATCTCTTCAGGAAGACCGTGAAGTCGGAAGATCTCTTGTATAAACACTTGAGCCAACTTGGAAGCTGACGGAAGACCGGTGAGAGGGATGAAATGTGCCATCTTGGTGAACCGGTCAACTACCACCCAGATGGTATTAAACTTGTTGCAGATAGGTAGATCGGAAACAAAGTCCATCGACAAATGGGTCCAAGGTCGACGGGGAACAGATAATGGAACCAGTTGCCCCGCAGGCGACTGGCGGGAGACTTTGTGTTGGGCACACTTTGGGCAGGAGGCAATAAATTCCATAACGTCCTTCTTCAGAGTTGGCCACCAGTAGGACCTAGAAATAAATTCAAGGGTTTTCTGAATGCCTGTATGTCCAGCAAAACGGGAAGCATGGGCCCAATGCATGAGCTTCTTCCTTAGAACTGGCTTAACAAAACTTTTCCCTGGTGGAGGCGTAGAGTCCATCCCTACCGTGGAGAATGCCAACGGATTAATAATAGGATGCTTGTCTGCAGACTCGGACTCATTTTCTTGCTCCCATGAGCGGGAAAGGGCATCGGCCTTACGATTTTGAGAACCCGGACAGAACTGGAGTTTAAAGTCAAACCTAGAGAAGAAAAGTGCCCATCTGGCCTGACGAGGATTCAGACATTGTGCGCCTTTGAGATATAAAAGATTTTTGTGGTCGGTAAGTATGGTGATTGAGTGGGAAGTTCCCTCCAACAGGTATCTCCACTTCTCCAGAGCGAGCTTGATGGCTAGCAACTCCTCATCGCCAATGGTATAGTTGCGCTCAGCTGGGGAGAACTTCCGGGAGAAGAAACTGCAAGGATGTAGATGTCCATCTTTGGCCCTCTGGGATAACACTGCTCCTACTCCAACGGAGGAGGCATCTACCTCTAAGATAAAAGGAGAGTCGGTGTCGGGCTGTTTCAGAACTGGTGCAGAGATGAACCGTTGCTTCAGAAGGTGAAAGGCCTGTGTAGCTTCCTCGGACCACTTGGACGGATTAGCACCTTTCTTGGTTAATGCAGTGATAGGCGCCACGATGGTGGAAAAGTCTCGTATAAATTTTCTATAATAATTGGCGAACCCTAAGAACCTCTGGACCCCTTTGAGGCTTAAGGGTATAGGCCAATTCTGGATTGCTTGGAGTTTCTCAGGATCCATCTCTAGTCCGGAACCGGACACAATGTAACCTAGAAACGGAATGGTTTTAACTTCAAACACACACTTCTCCAATTTACAATAGAGGTGATTGACACGGAGACGGGAAAGAACCTCTTTTACCCAGAAACGATGATCTTCGAGATTATTAGCAAAGATGAGGATGTCGTCTAGATAAACCACGACATGGCGGTACAAGATGTCCCTGAAAATCTCATTCACGAAGTGCTGGAAGACTGCTGGAGCGTTGCTCAATCCGAAGGGCATGACGAGGTACTCATAATGTCCGTCACGGGTGTTAAAGGCGGTCTTCCACTCGTCACCCTCACGGATTCGGATGAGATTGTAGGCACCCCTCAAGTCCAGCTTTGTGAAAATAGTTGCACCACTAACTCTATCAAAGAGCTCGGTAATCAGGGGTAAAGGGTATCGGTTCTTGACGGTAATGTCGTTCAGACCTCTGTAGTCGATGCACGGACGCAGACCACCGTCTTTCTTCTTAACGAAGAAGAAGCCTGCGCCGGCTGGAGAAGAAGATGGTCGGATGAAACCCTTCGCCAGGTTCTCTTTGATGTACTCTTCCATGGAGTGTGTCTCAGGCGGAGACAACGGATAAGTTCGGCCTCGCGGTGGAACCTTCCCTGGAATGAGGTCGATTGGGCAGTCCCATTCTCTATGAGGAGGAAGGATATCAGCAGAGGCTTTACTGAACACGTCCATGAAGTCTTGATATGGAGGAGGCGGAACATCAGATGACCTGGGGAAGGAAGAACAAACAGGAAGAACTTTGGCTAAACAAGTCTCAGCACAGGAGGGACCCCATGCCAGTATTTGCGTAGTCGTCCAGTCAATTGATGGGTTGTGGAGACGGAGCCATGGAAGGCCTAAAACCACTGGATGTGTGGCTCTTGGAATCACTAAAAAAGAAATATACTCAGAATGAAGAACTCCCACTCTCAGACGAACTGGAAGAGTCCTTAAGGAAATGACTGCGTCAAAAATCTTGCTGCCATCCACGGCAGTCAAAGAGATGGACGAGGACAGTCTCTCGGTGGGTAGGGACCACCGTTTAACATAAGCTTCGGTTATGAAATTCCCAGCTGCTCCGGAATCAAGGAGGGCAATGACGTTCCTGTAACGTTGAGCAATTTGGAGCGACACTGGGAGGTTACAGTCATGAGGAGATGGAGAGGAGATCATTACTCCTAGCCGGCCCTCTCCTTGGCGAGCTAGGATCTGGAGTTTCCCGGACGTTTGGGACAGGCATTGATAGTGTGCGACGGAGCTGAACAGTAGAGACAGAGAGACTCAGAGAGACGTCTTTGGCGCTCAGCGGGAGATAGACGGGAACGACTAATTTGCATAGGCTCATCCTTGGATGGAGATGGTTGACGAGGAGGAGGAGCAGAAGATTTAGGAGTAGATGATCTTCCTCGCTCGGTTGCTCTCTCTCTGAAACGTAGATCAACCTTCGTGCAAAGAGAAATTAGCTCATCCAACTTAGAGGGCAAGTCTCTGGTAGCTAACTCATCCTTGATGCGTTCTGATAAGCCATGCCAGAATGCAGCATACAGGGCCTCGTCGTTCCATGCCAGTTCGGATGCCAGGATTTTAAACTGTATAAGATACTGTCCCACAGTACGTGTTCCCTGGCGTAAACGGAGAATCTCAGATGAAGCAGATGTTATCCGGCCTGGCTCGTCGAAGATGCGCCTGAATGTAGCTACAAAGTCAGTATAGGAGGATAGCAGGGGATCAGACTTCTCCCATAAAGGTGATGCCCAGTCAAGGGCTGAGCCACTGAGAAGGGAGATGATATAGGCAATTTTGGTACGGTCACTGAAGAAATTGCCAGGTAGAAGCTCAAAGTGGATTTCGCATTGATTGAGAAATCCCCTGCAGAACCTTGGAGATCCATCAAATTTTGCTGGCGTTGGAAGATGAAGATGTGGACTGGAAATGGGTAAGGTGGGTGGGGTTACAGCTGGTGTTACTGTAGTGGACGCACCGGACGTGCCAGGTCCACGGAGGGTCGTTTGAATCCCATCCAGCCGTGTAGAGAGATCCTGGAGACAGCGGATGATGTGGCCCTGTGCAGCCTCCTGATGTTCAAGTCGGGCTGCCAGTTCTTGCATCGGCCTGGCCGCTTGATCCTGGTCTCCGGCTGGATTCATTAGGTCAGTGCTTACTGTCACAACTGAGGGCCTGAGCTGACGGGAGGCAGCCTCAGTTGTAGGGGCTGAGATGTAACGGAACCTGGGAGGTTGTATCAGACCCCTAGACATGTAAGTAACATGTAGAATAACTGCCCGAAGGCGTGACCATGACAACAGGGATAAAAGTCAATGATGTTTATTATGACAAACTCCGTAACACAGCAGCAGTAAAAGGAAACATAAAAGTCAACAGAGGATAAATACAATTCCTGGGTACTACAGGGTGGCAAGGGCCACAGGCACTGGTAGTGTGAGACAGTTCTTATAATCTTCTAGTTGGAAAGTCCTTACCAGGCCTGACTGTAGCAATGGAGAGAACCCAGGATCGTACCAGCTGATGTTCCAGGAAAGGCTGGGCTGCTGAAGGTAAAACGGCTGCTGTGGATACTGGCTGGAACCAGACTGTTGTTGGTACGGAGTGGATACTGGCTGGAACCAGTTAAATAATAAACGAACTTGAGAGCGATGAAATAATAATGAAGTTTGGAGTTTGAGAGCGGTAAAATAGTAATACCGGTGGAGAGTGGTAAACTGCAGAAAAGGACACCGGCCCTTTAAGAGAAGCTATACACTGCTGGAAGCTGGGCTGGAAGCAGGTGATTGTTTGAGAGCGGTGAAATAATAATACCGGTGGAGAGTGGTAAACTGCAGAAAAGGACACCGGCCCTTTAAGAGAAGCTATACACTGCTGGAAGCTGGGCTGGAAGCAGGTGATTGTTTGAGAGCGGTAAAATAATAATACCGGTGGAGAGTGGTAAACTGCAGAAAGGACACCGGCCCTTTAAGAGAAGCTGTACACTGCTGGAAGCTGGGCTGGAAGCAGGTGATTGTTGTAGCTGGAAACAGGTGAGTCCAGAATGGATCGGAGAGTCAGGCTACACCGCAGATGGAATGCTGGTGCGGGTCTCTATAGCAGAAGTCTGGAGACAGGAGCTGGAACCTGGAAGACAACCACAGGAGAGAGACAAACTGGAACTAGGTTAGACAACCAAAGGAGAGAGACAAACTGGAACTAGGTTAGACAACCACAGGAGAGAGACAAACTGGAACTAGGTTAGACAACCAAAGCACTGACGCCTTCCTTGCTCAGGCACAGCTTACTTATACCTGCAGCAAGGAAGGGGTTGGCTAGGCAATTATGCAAATCAACAATACAGACAGCAGATTGGTGGAAATGCTCAGATGACAAAATCCAAGATGGCTGCGCCCATGCAGACACTTGGAGGGAAGTTTGGTTTGTAATCCATGTGAGAATTGAAACAGTAATGGCGACGCCGGCCACAGGAGACAGGAGACGCCAGACTGACAAGCGCACATTTAACCACGCGGGCACAGCGGAGGCCGCGGCTGATGAAATCACCACTCTGACATTCTGCATGTGGAAACTCAGGAACAGCGGGATCCGGTCCTGGAACGCTGAGCCAGCCTTAGGAGGCATCTGAAGGGTAAGTAATGGCGTCCAGATACCCGGATCGTGACAATCTGCCCTTGTCGGCTGTTATACGTAGGTTTGACTACAAGTACTTTTCGTGAACGGATGGCTCTCCATCGTTCTAATATTAGCCAGGCATTAGCAGGCAATGCTAATGAACAGCCCGTGTCAAGACAGTGACACTGCTGTGTAACAGCACATACATTATCAGAGCTCCGCTATCAAATCATAGATCATGTTCCTCCTTTACGGAGAGGTGGTGATAGGGTTCTAGCTTTGCATAGATTGGAAGCCAGATGGATTGTAAAACTTAATACCATTCAACCGTCTGGTTTGAATGAAAAAATAAACTGGAACTATTTACAATATAAATAATGTAGATACAGTTAGTAACTTAGGAGTGACTTGTCCTTAGGGGTGCAGTATAATGTTGCCATTGATACAGTGTATTGAGTAACACTTGTATCCAATTTATGACTAGGAGTTAGTGCTACTTTTTCCTCGATTGGAGTTTGCTACTCAGGATGCTGTGGCCCTGTAGATCTTTCTGCTTGCCCAGTTTCCATGATGATTTTTTAACTTTTATGTATATTTAGTAGAGATGAGCGGGTTCGGTTTCTCTGAATCCGAACCCGCCAGAACTTCATGTTTTTTTTCACGGGTCCGAGCGACTCGGATCTTCCCGCCTTGCTCGGTTAACCCGAGCGCGCCCGAACGTCATCATGACGCTGTCGGATTCTCGCGAGGCTCGGATTCTATCGCGAGACTCGGATTCTATATAAGGAGCCGCGCGTCGCCGCCATTTTTCACACGTGCATTGAGATTGATAGGGAGAGGACGTGGCTGGCGTCCTCTCCGTTTAGAATAGATTAGAGAGACACTTGATTTACTAATTTTGGGGAGCATTAGGAGTACTCAGTACAGTGCAGAGTTTTGCTGATAGTGACCACCAGTTTTATTTATAATCCGTTCTCTGCCTGAAAAAAGCGATACACAGCACACAGTGACTCAGTCACATACCATATCTGTGTGCACTGCTCAGGCTCAGGCCAGTGTGCTGCATCATCTATTATCTATATATAATATTATATATATCTGTCTGACTGCTCAGCTCACACAGCTTATAATTGTGGGGGAGACTGGGGAGCACTACTGCAGTGCCAGTTATAGGTTATAGCAGGAGCCAGGAGTACATAATATATTATATAGTGAGTGACCACCAGACACACAGTGCAGTTTATTTAATATATCCGTTCTCTGCCTGAAAAAAGCGATACACACAGTGACTCAGTCAGTCACATACCATATCTGTGTGCACTGCTCAGGCTCAGGCCAGTGTGCTGCATCATCTATATATATTATATATCTGTCTGACTGCTCAGCTCACACAGCTTATAATTGTGGGGGAGACTGGGGAGCACTACTGCAGTGCCAGTTATAGGTTATAGCAGGAGCCAGGAGTACATAATATTATATTAAAATTAAACAGTGCACACTTTTGCTGCAGGAGTGCCACTGCCAGTGTGACTAGTGACCAGTGACCTGACCACCAGTATATATAATATTAGTAGTATACTATCTCTTTATCAACCAGTCTATATTAGCAGCAGACACAGTACAGTGCGGTAGTTCACGGCTGTGGCTACCTCTGTGTCGGCACTCGGCAGCCCGTCCATAATTGTATATACCACCTAACCGTGGTTTTTTTTTCTTTCTTTATACATACATACTAGTTACGAGTATACTATCTCTTTATCAACCAGTCTATATTAGCAGCAGACACAGTACAGTGCGGTAGTTCACGGCTGTGGCTACCTCTGTGTCGGCACTCGGCAGCCCGTCCATAATTGTATATACCACCTAACCGTGGTTTTTTTTTCTTTCTTTATACATACATACTAGTTACGAGTATACTATCTCTTTATCAACCAGTCTATATTAGCAGCAGACACAGTACAGTGCGGTAGTTCACGGCTGTGGCTACCTCTGTGTCGGCACTCGGCAGCCCATCCATAATTGTATATACCACCTAACCGTGGTTTTTTTTTCTTTCTTTATACATACATACTAGTTACGAGTATACTATCTCTTTATCAACCAGTCTATATATTAGCAGCAGACACAGTACAGTGCGGTAGTTCACGGCTGTGGCTACCTCTGTGTCGGCACTCGGCAGCCCGTCCATAATTGTATATACCACCTAACCGTGGTTTTTTTTTCTTTCTTTATACATACATACTAGTTACGAGTATACTATCTCTTTATCAACCAGTCTATATATTAGCAGCAGACACAGTACAGTGCGGTAGTTCACGGCTGTGGCTACCTCTGTGTCGGCACTCGGCAGCCCGTCCATAATTGTATATACCACCTAACCGTGGTTTTTTTTTCTTTCTTTATACATACATACTAGTTACGAGTATACTATCTCTTTATCAACCAGTCTATATTAGCAGCAGACACAGTACAGTGCGGTAGTTCACGGCTGTGGCTACCTCTGTGTCGGCACTCGGCAGCCCGTCCATAATTGTATATACCACCTAACCGTGGTTTTTTTTTCTTTCTTTATACATACATACTAGTTACGAGTATACTATCTCTTTATCAACCAGTCTATATATTAGCAGCAGACACAGTACAGTGCGGTAGTTCACGGCTGTGGCTACCTCTCTGTCGGCACTCGGCAGCCCGTCCATAATTGTATATACCACCTAACCGTGGTTTTTTTTTCTTTCTTTATACATACATACTAGTTACGAGTATACTATCTCTTTATCAACCAGTCTATATATTAGCAGCAGACACAGTACAGTGCGGTAGTTCACGGCTGTGGCTACCTCTGTGTCGGCACTCGGCAGCCCGTCCATAATTGTATATACCACCTAACCGTGGTTTTTTTTTCTTTCTTTATACATACATACTAGTTACGAGTATACTATCTCTTTATCAACCAGTCTATATATTAGCAGCAGACACAGTACAGTGCGGTAGTTCACGGCTGTGGCTACCTCTGTGTCGGCACTCGGCAGCCCGTCCATAATTGTATATACCACCTAACCGTGGTTTTTTTTTTCTTTCTTTATACATACATACTAGTTACGAGTATACTATCTCTTTATCAACCAGTCTATATTAGCAGCAGACACAGTACAGTGCGGTAGTTCACGGCTGTGGCTACCTCTGTGTCGGCACTCGGCAGCCCGTCCATAATTGTATATACCACCTAACCGTGGTTTTTTTTTCTTTCTTTATACATACATACTAGTTACGAGTATACTATCTCTTTATCAACCAGTCTATATATTAGCAGCAGACACAGTACAGTGCGGTAGTTCACGGCTGTGGCTACCTCTGTGTCGGCACTCGGCAGCCCGTCCATAATTGTATATACCACCTAACCGTGGTTTTTTTTTCTTTCTTTATACATACATACTAGTTACGAGTATACTATCTCTTTATCAACCAGTCTATATATTAGCAGCAGACACAGTACAGTGCGGTAGTTCACGGCTGTGGCTACCTCTGTGTCGGCACTCGGCAGCCCGTCCATAATTGTATATACCACCTAACCGTGGTTTTTTTTTCTTTCTTTATACATACATACTAGTTACGAGTATACTATCTCTTTATCAACCAGTCTATATTAGCAGCAGACACAGTACAGTGCGGTAGTTCACGGCTGTGGCTACCTCTGTGTCGGCACTCGGCAGCCCGTCCATAATTGTATACTAGTATCCAATCCATCCATCTCCATTGTTTACCTGAGGTGCCTTTTAGTTGTGCCTATTAAAATATGGAGAACAAAAATGTTGAGGTTCCAAAATTAGGGAAAGATCAAGATCCACTTCCACCTCGTGCTGAAGCTGCTGCCACTAGTCATGGCCGAGACGATGAAATGCCAGCAACGTCGTCTGCCAAGGCCGATGCCCAATGTCATAGTACAGAGCATGTCAAATCCAAAACACCAAATATCAGTAAAAAAAGGACTCCAAAACCTAAAATAAAATTGTCGGAGGAGAAGCTTAAACTTGCCAATATGCCATTTACCACACGGAGTGGCAAGGAACGGCTGAGGCCCTGGCCTATGTTCATGGCTAGTGGTTCAGCTTCACATGAGGATGGAAGCACTCAGCCTCTCGCTAGAAAAATGAAAAGACTCAAGCTGGCAAAAGCAGCACAGCAAAGAACTGTGCATTCTTCGAAATCCCAAATCCACAAGGAGAGTCCAATTGTGTCGGTTGCGATGCCTTACCTTCCCAACACTGGACGTGAAGAGCATGCGCCTTCCACCATTTGCACGCCCCCTGCAAGTGCTGGAAGGAGCACCCGCAGTCCAGTTCCTGATAGTCAGATTGAAGATGTCAGTGTTGAAGTACACCAGGATGAGGAGGATATGGGTGTTGCTGGCGCTGGGGAGGAAATTGACCAGGAGGATTCTGATGGTGAGGTGGTTTGTTTAAGTCAGGCACCCGGGGAGACACCTGTTGTCCGTGGGAGGAATATGGCCGTTGACATGCCAGGTGAAAATACCAAAAAAATCAGCTCTTCGGTGTGGAGGTATTTCACCAGAAATGCGGACAACAGGTGTCAAGCCGTGTGTTCCCTTTGTCAAGCTGTAATAAGTAGGGGTAAGGACGTTAACCACCTCGGAACATCCTCCCTTATACGTCACCTGCAGCGCATTCATAATAAGTCAGTGACAAGTTCAAAAACTTTGGGTGACAGCGGAAGCAGTCCACTGACCAGTAAATCCCTTCCTCTTGTAACCAAGCTCACGCAAACCACCCCACCAACTCCCTCAGTGTCAATTTCCTCCTTCCCCAGGAATGCCAATAGTCCTGCAGGCCATGTCACTGGCAATTCTGACGAGTCCTCTCCTGCCTGGGATTCCTCCGATGCATCCTTGCGTGTAACGCCTACTGCTGCTGGCGCTGCTGTTGTTGCCGCTGGGAGTCGATGGTCATCCCAGAGGGGAAGTCGTAAGCCCACTTGTACTACTTCCAGTAAGCAATTGACTGTTCAACAGTCCTTTGCGAGGAAGATGAAATATCACAGCAGTCATCCTACTGCAAAGCGGATAACTGAGTCCTTGACAACTATGTTGGTGTTAGACGTGCGTCCGGTATCCGCCGTTAGTTCACAGGGAACTAGACAATTTATTGAGGCAGTGTGCCCCCGTTACCAAATACCATCTAGGTTCCACTTCTCTAGGCAGGCGATACCGAGAATGTACACGGATGTCAGAAAAAGACTCACCAGTGTCCTAAAAAATGCAGTTGTACCCAATGTCCACTTAACCACGGACATGTGGACAAGTGGAGCAGGGCAGGGTCAGGACTATATGACTGTGACAGCCCACTGGGTAGATGTATGGACTCCCGCCGCAAGAACAGCAGCGGCGGCACCAGTAGCAGCATCTCGCAAACGCCAACTCTTTCCTAGGCAGGCTACGCTTTGTATCACCGCTTTCCAGAATACGCACACACCTGAAAACCTCTTACGGCAACTGAGGAAGATCATCGCGGAATGGCTTACCCCAATTGGACTCTCCTGTGGATTTGTGGCATCGGACAACGCCAGCAATATTGTGTGTGCATTAAATATGGGCAAATTCCAGCACGTCCCATGTTTTGCACATACCTTGAATTTGGTGGTGCAGAATTTTTTAAAAAACGACAGGGGCGTGCAAGAGATGCTGTCGGTGGCCAGAAAAATTGCGGGACACTTTCGGCGTACAGGCACCACGTACAGAAGACTGGAGCACCACCAAAAACTACTGAACCTGCCCTGCCATCATCTGAAGCAAGAAGTGGTAACGAGGTGGAATTCAACCCTCTATATGCTTCAGAGGTTGGAGGAGCAGCAAAAGGCCATTCAAGCCTATACAATTGAGCACGATATAGTAGGTGGAATGCACCTGTCTCAAGTGCAGTGGAGAATGATTTCAACGTTGTGCAAGGTTCTGATGCCCTTTGAACTTGCCACACGTGAAGTCAGTTCAGACACTGCCAGCCTGAGTCAGGTCATTCCCCTCATCAGGCTTTTGCAGAAGAAGCTGGAGGCATTGAAGAAGGAGCTAAAAGGGAGCGATTCCGCTAGGCATGTGGGACTTGTGGATGCAGCCCTTAATTCGCTTAACAAGGATTCACGGGTGGTCAATCTGTTGAAATCAGAGCACTACATTTTGGCCACCGTGCTCGATCCTAGATTTAAAGCCTACCTTGGATCTCTCTTTCCGGCAGACACAGGTCTGCTGGGGTTGAAAGACCTGCTGGTGACAAAATTGTCAAGTCAAGCGGAACGCGACCTGTCAACATCTCCTCCTTCACATTCTCCCGCAACTGGGGGTGCGAGGAAAAGGCTCAGAATTCCGAGCCCACCCGCTGGCGGTGATGCAGGGCAGTCTGGAGCGAATGCTGATGCTGACATCTGGTCCGGACTGAAGGACCTGACAACGATTACGGACATGTCGTCTACTGTCACTGCATATGATTCTCTCAACATTGATAGAATGGTGGAGGATTATATGAGTGACCGCATCCAAGTAGGCACGTCACACAGTCCGTACTTATACTGGCAGGAAAAAGAGGCAATTTGGAGGCCCTTGCACAAACTGGCTTTATTCTACCTAAGTTGCCCTCCCACAAGTGTGTACTCCGAAAGAGTGTTTAGTGCCGCCGCTCACCTTGTCAGCAATCGGCGTACGAGGTTACATCCAGAAAATGTGGAGAAGATGA
This sequence comes from Pseudophryne corroboree, assembly GCF_028390025.1. Lineage (NCBI taxonomy): Eukaryota > Metazoa > Chordata > Amphibia > Anura > Myobatrachidae > Pseudophryne > Pseudophryne corroboree. The sequence continues at coordinate 251,580,744 of NC_086444.1, read as the reverse complement.
TGTTCATTAAAATGAATTATAATCAATTCCTCCGCGGAGATATTGACCAGCAGCAATTGCCTCCACAAAGTACACAGGGAGCTGAGATGGTGGATTCCAGTGGGGACGAATTGATAATCTGTGAGGAGGGGGATGTACACGGTGATATATCAGAGGGTGAAGATGAGGTGGACATCTTGCCTCTGTAGAGCCAGTTTGTGCAAGGAGAGATTAATTGCTTCTTTTTTGGGGGGGGTCCAAACCAACCCGTCATATCAGTCACAGTCGTGTGGCAGACCCTGTCACTGAAATGATGGGTTGGTTAAAGTGTGCATGTCCTGTTTTGTTTATACAACATAAGGGTGGGTGGGAGCGCCCAAGGACAATTCCATCTTGCACCTCTTTTTTCTTTTCTTTTTCTTTGCATCATGTGCTGATTGGGGAGGGTTTTTTGGAAGGGACATCCTGCGTGACACTGCAGTGCCACTCCTAGATGGGCCCGGTGTTTGTGTCGGCCACTAGGGTCGCTAATCTTACTCACACAGTCAGCTACCTCATTGCGCCTCTTTTTTTCTTTGCGTCATGTGCTGTTTGGGGAGGGTTTTTTGGAAGGGACATCCTGCGTGACACTGCAGTGCCACTCCTAGATGGGCCCGGTGTTTGTGTCGGCCACTAGGGTCGCTAATCTTACTCACACAGCTACCTCATTGCGCCTCTTTTTTTCTTTGCGTCATGTGCTGTTTGGGGAGGGTTTTTTGGAAGGGACATCCTGCGTGACACTGCAGTGCCACTCCTAGATGGGCCCAGTGTTTGTGTCGGCCACTAGGGTCGCTTATCTTACTCACACAGCGACCTCGGTGCAAATTTTAGGACTAAAAATAATATTGTGAGGTGTGAGGTATTCAGAATAGACTGAAAATGAGTGGAAATTATGGTTTTTGAGGTTAATAATACTTTGGGATCAAAATGACCCCCAAATTCTATGATTTAAGCTGTTTTTTAGTGTTTTTTGAAAAAAACACCCGAATCCAAAACACACCCGAATCCGACAAAAAAAATTCGGTGAGGTTTTGCCAAAACGCGTTCGAACCCAAAACACGGCCGCGGAACCGAACCCAAAACCAAAACACAAAACCCGAAAAATTTCAGGCGCTCATCTCTAATATTTAGTGTACAGCTTTTTGAGTAGAGCATATGTTTCTATTGGACTGTATATGAAGTATTAGACTGTACATTAGTTCAGGGCCGTCTTTTCGTATGGGCTCAATGGGCTCTTGCCCAAGGGCCCCAAGAGAATAATGGCCATAGGCTGATAGCTGAGGGTCCCCTCTTTCCAGGGGTACCAGATTTTTGAAAATCGGCCCTGGGGAACCGGAGATATCCGACTTGAAAGCAGTGGTCCCCATCCAAGTCTGTTAATTGCTTTTCCCAGCCAGATATTTCGGGTTCTGTCTGACTTTGGGTATTTCTAAGGGTATAAGCCAAAAGCTTGGACTCTTCCCTTTTAGTGGACACTGGCAGTGTGTCTCTACTATGCCCAGAACCAGAGATATCAGTCTTCAAGCAGCTGGTCATTGCTCCAGCTCCACATGCCTAATATGCAGTTTTAGATTTTCATTGGTGAATTGCTCTGGCTCCAGAACTCTGATCCCCAAGTCCCCAGAATCTTCTGAAAGGTGGGACTCTATAATATTTTATCACATTCAAAGCTAAGAAATATATTTTCAGGAACTTGAGATATCTGCAGTCAAGCAAGCTGCCCTCCCACTGTAAAATGATAAATATTAAGCCCACTCCACTAGTCACCCCTCCCCTACGTATTAAACACCCCCTACCACCCTGGAAGTCATGTACCAGGGCTTCTTCATTCAGCCCAATGACCCCTTCTACAGTTTAGCCCCATCTGTGCAGTAAAGGAGTAATTAGCAGAAATCACTGCTTCAGGTCCTACATGCTGGACAGAAGATAGAACTACCCCTACTGCCCGCGGGATATCAAAGCTGCTGCTGATAGCTCCTCCCACCGCTACCGCTGCAGCATGGGTAGGGGGCCCAGTGCATTGCTGTGCCCAGGGGCCTACACTGCTGTTAAGACAGCTCTGCATTAGTTTAGTTTTTTGTCCTTTATTATTGTTATTGTTTTTGTGTATTCACTGTCCGATTGCATCATTAACACAGTATGTTTGTATTGTATTATGTAGAGTCCCCTGTCAGGCTGATCGTCCAGGGATATCGCTGGGGTTTCCGCACATCGGGTTTCCACGGTAAACCGTCGCCCCCGGATGACGTAATCTTCAGGCACTCTGCCTTGACCGGAAGCTCCCCGCTGCTCCGGGACTGACCACGCCGGCATGGGGACACTATATAGGTAAGGTTTATGTGTAATGAGAATATATCACGTTTTTCTGAAGCACACGCTGAACCTGACGAAGGGACCCACTGTGGCCCGTAATGCCGCATTGTTTATATGCGTGAGCTCATTTCTGCTTTCTGCATGTTTTGTATCTATGGAGATTGCCACCCTGGATATGTATGCATGCAGATTTTACATTGATGGACATTAAAAATTGCTGTTGAAATCAAGTCCTGGAGTGCCGTGTCCGTTTGGAACTTTTCCTTGTTCCGAGTTTGCCATATATATATATACATATATAAAATACAATTAGACCGGCACTCCCACACATAGGCGTCTCAGCTCCGGTGCCCCCAGGATCAGTATTGTAGTAGAGGATAAAAAAGTACTGCGGCAAATATATTTCAACAAACCACCATGCTGTTTCCAACGTTTCGGGGCTCAGCCGCCCCTTTGTCAAGTTGCACCTTGACAAAGGGGCGGCTGAGCCCCGAAACGTTGGAAGCAGCATGGTGGTTTGTTGAAATGTATTTATTCACATTTAAGTTTCCGACTGCCGCAGTACTTTTTTATCCTCTACTATATATATATATATATAGCACAACTTGATGGGCGGCACTCCAAGGATTTAAAAAGAAAACATTAAGCTCACCAAGCTTATTTAGATTTAAACAAGCTTGGTGAGCTGTATGTTTTCTTTTTAAATCCTTGGTGTGCCGCCCATCAAGTTGTGCTGTTTGCTGGGCTTTGTAGTGCCACTGGAGGGCACCCAGATATTTATTTTTTGCTGTAGGAGTGCCGGTCACACGTGTTTATATACACTGCTCAAAAAAATAAAGGGAACACTTAAATAACACATCCTAGATCTGAATGAATGAAATATTCTTATTAAATACTTTGTTCTTTACATAGTTGAATGTGCTGACAACAAAATCACACAAAAATTATCAATGGAAATCAAATTTATTAACCCATGGAGGTCTGGATTTGGAGTCACCCTCAAAATTAAAGTGGAAAAACACACTACAGGCTGATCCAACTTTGATGTAATGTCCTTAAAACAAGTCTAAATGAGGCTCAGTAGTGTGTGTGGCCTCCACGTGCCTGTATGACCTCCCTACAACCCACACAAGTAGCTCAGGTAGTGCAGCTCATCCAGGATGGCACATCAATGCGAGCTGTGGCAAGAAGGTTTGCTGTGTCTGCCAGCGTAGTGTCCAGAGCATGGAGGCGCTACCAGGAGACAGGCCAGTACATCAGGAGACGTGGAGGAGGCCGTAGGAGGGCAACAACCCAGCAGCAGGACCGCTACCTCCGCCTTTGTGCAAGGAGGAACAGGAGGAGCACCGCCAGAGCCCTGCAAAATGACCTCCAGCAAGCCACAAATTTGCATGTGTCCACTCAAACGATCAGAAACAGACTCCATGAGGGTGGTATGAGGGCCCGACGCCCACAGGTGGGGGTTGTGCTTACAGCCCAACACCGTGCAGGACGTTTGGCATTTGCCAGAGAACACAAAGATTGGCAAATTCGCCACTGGCGCCCTGTGCTCTTCACAGATGAAAGCGGGTTCTCACTGAGCACATGTGACAGACGTGACAGAGTCTGGAGACGCCAAGGAGAACGTTCTGCTGCCTGCAACATCCTCCAGCATGACCGGTTTGGCAGTGGGTCAGTAATGGTGTGGGGTGGCATTTCTTTGGGGGGCCGCACAGCCCTCCATGTGCTCGCCAGAGGTAGCCTGACTGCCATTAGGTACCAAGATGAGATCCTCAGACCCCTTGTGAGACCATATGCTGGTGCGGTTGGCCCTGGGTTCCTCCTAATGCAAGACAATGCTAGACCTCATGTGGCTGGAATGTGTCAGCAGTTCCTGCAAGACGAAGGCATTGATGCTATGGACTGGCCCGCCCGTTCCCCAGAACTGAATCCAATTGAGCACATCTGGGACATCATGTCTCACTCCATCCACCAATGCCACGTTCCACCACAGACTGTCCAGGAGTTGGCGGATGCTTTAGTCCAGGTCTGGAAGGAGATCCCTCAGGAGACTATCCGCCACCTCATCAGGAGCATGCCCAGGCGTTGTAGGGAGGTCATACAAGCACGAGGAGGCCACAGACACTACTGAGCCTCATTTTGACTTGTTTTAAGGACATTACATCAAAGTTGGATCAGCCTGTAGTGTGTTTTTCCAATTTAATTTTGAGGGTGACTCCAAATCCAGACCTCCATGGGTTAATAAATTTGATTTCCATTGATAATTTATGTGTGATTTTGTTGTCAGCACATTCAACTATGTAAAGAACAATGTATTTAATAAGAATATTTCATTCATTCAGATCTAGGATGTGTTATTTTAGTGTTCCCTTTATTATTTTGAGCAGTGTATATATATATATATATATATATATATATGTGTGTGTGTGTGTGTGTGTGTGTGTGTGTGTGTGTGTATATATATATATATATATATATATATATATATATAGACGCGAAGTAGAACCGTCACTCGTAGCTGAAATACATCTGGTGGGTGCCTTCAGTGAAGTATGGATAGTGAAAGCAAGAGACTGTGGCACTCCCGAACTTGAAGAATAATGTACTGGTTCACATCAATAATGCTCACATGCCTGTAGCAGCCAACGTTTCGGTACCGCAAGCACCGTTGTCAAGGCAGGCATAACTGGATTTACAAAGTTGTAATAAAAAACTATATATACGCGTGTGTGTGTATACATATATAAATATATATATATATATATATATATATATCTCCAGCAGCGGCACTCCGGACTTGAAAGAAATACTCAGAGTCAGCTATTCTAAGCAATGTTTCAGCGCTCTGCGGCGCTTTTATCAAGCCGTATATACCAAATTACAATACAAAACAGTTTTATACATACCGCCACCAACACCCGTGATCCTCGCCGTTCTTCCAGTTCCGTTCACTGTGCTGACCTCACAGGAAGTGACGGCGGGGCTCCATAGCAACCATATAAACATAAAACACCACCGTGAAGTGGCTATGTGACACGTAAAAACTACAACAATTAAAAGCAATCGGCTACAAGTAATTGTAATCAGAGCCACATACCAGATAGAGCATATATATTACAAACAAGATCCATCCTAACAATTTATACCAGAGATACCACCCTGGCTAAGCATCTACATTATGTATGTAAAGGTATAGTCCACATACATGGTATGGCTCCGATCCAATCCACACTTCACCTATATAATACATATCAATTATAAAAAATATATACATATCTAGCTACAATTGCACATGATTATATATTTCACATATTGGTTAATTGCTGGTTGTGTTTTAGAACCTATTATATGAAAATCTGCATCCCCAAATTTTCATTCAGGCCTCGAGGGGCCAACGTGTCCAAACGCATGATCCATTCGCATTCCCTCTGTAACAGCCGAGCAGATCTATCACCACCCCTAAGTAACGGGGGTACATGATCTATGATACGATAACGTAAGGCTGACAAATTGTGTCTAGCCTCACAAAAGTGTCGAGCAACCGGTTGTATACTGGTGCCCGTGCCGATTGCTGCATGAATAGCCGTGCGGTGTTGAGCCTTACGTTCACGAAAAGTAACTTCGGTTTTACCAACATACATTTTTGAGCAAGGACAAATTATGATATATACCACAAAGTGACTTGTACAAGTTAAACGGTGTCTGATGGTGTATTTAACACCTGTGTGAGGATGGTTAAATGTCGGCCCTGTCAGCAGATATCCACATGTGGTGCAATTCGAGCATTTAAAACATCCGTTTTTCGGTTTACCCAAAAAGATTCTGTTCTCCTTTTTGCCCATATTTGAAACATCACTATGTACCAAATAATCTTTCAAATTCTTACCTCTTCTATAGCAGGTCATCAATGATTTCTGGTTTAATGCAACCAAATCCTTATCTGTCTCTACTAACGGCCAGGGTTCTTTAGCCTTCTTCTTAATAAAAGGGCTTAAATGTGTATATTTATTACACCAAATGTGTCGGTTGGAATTTTTTGTGTCCTTCCGAGATCTAAATAACTCATCTGGGGGTACAGCTAGTGCTTTAGTCCTGGCCTTGGCCAGAACTGCTGCACTATAGCCTCTGTCTGAAAAGTTTTTCACCATCACATCTACTTGTTGAATGCCTAATTCCCTGTTCCTAGAGATGCGCAATGCTCTCAGGAACTGGGAGTATGGTAACGCATTTTTCAATGATTCAGGGTGTGCACTGCTTGCCTGAAGCAAGTTGTTTCTGTCTGTGGATTTAACAAACAGGGATGGCAGCAATCTACCATTCTCTTTTACCAGGGCCACATCCAAAAAATTAACACTGTTGGTATCCAAAGTGTAAGTAAATTTAGCGGGACAGTCGCTCTTGTTGTGGTCCGCCATAAGTGTCACAAATTCAATTTCAGTACCTCCCCATACAATGAGAAGGTCGTCTATAAATCTGAAATAGGCCAATATCTTACTTGCAGTACATCTGTTATCAAAAAATAGATGTTGTTCAATTTGAAACATATATGAATTTGCATAAGATGGGGCCACATTGGATCCCATCGCACATCCAGATGTCTGAAGGTATATGGCATTGTCATAACAGAAGTCATTTCGCGTCAACACCAATTCCAGAAGTTGTAGAAAAAATTCTACTGGAGGTCCTGTATACAGTGGATTTCCAGTAAGCAGGGATCTAGCCGCCTGTATACCTGCATCGTGCGGGATGCAGGTATACAGGCTACAAACATCAACGGAACAAAGATAGCAATCTTCAGGTAAATCAGCAAGCTTCTTTAATGACATCAAAAGACTGTTTGTGTCTTTAAAGTAGGTGGGTTTTGCCTGTACACAAGGTTGCATAAGAGTATCAAAATACGTGGAAATGGGTTGATACAAAGAGCCTCTTGCCAAAATGATCGGACGCCCAGGAGGGTTCTGGAGGCTCTTATGGATCTTAGGTATCATATACAAAAGGGGCCTGATAGGCCACTGTACTACTAAAGCTGTTTTCAATTCTTCAGAAATCCAACCATGTGTGCACGCTTGTGTCAATAATGTGTCCAACTCTTTTTTAAAAACTATCGTAGGATCACTATCAAGTAATCTATAGGTTTTACCATCCTCCAATTGCCTTGCCACCTCAGCTTTATAGTCAGACAGATTAAGGACTACAAGTGCCCCGCCCTTATCTGCCTGACGAAATACAATATCATCATAACTCTGTAACTTCTTTAAAGCTAAGTGTTCTTCCCTCGAAAGGTTCGAATATTTAGGTTTTTTGGACAAGGGAGATTCACATACTGCCTTGTCCAACATACGACTGTATGTTTTAATTGCTGCATTGTTACTAACTGGATCAAACTTAGACCGATTTTGCAATTTAAGCAGCTGAGGTGGCAGTGCAGACGGAGCTGTAGGTTTCATCCCAAAAAATTATTTTAATCTCAAACTGCGGTTCAAATGATATAACTCAATCTTCCATTGCACTTTATCAAATGGGACAGTTGGTACAAATGATAACCCCCTACCCAATACCGACAGTTCACAGTCAGATAATATCTTGTCAGAGAGATTGTAAATTAAGTCTTTCGACCCTTCGGTGGCTTTTTTACATTTCCTTTGCCTCGTGTTTTGCCCGCCGCGGCGGGTGTATCGGTGCGCTGATCTAAAAAATGCGCCCTGGTGCGTTGTCCTACTGGTGAGCTGTTATGGCCCCTTCCTCTCCCTCTCGTACGGCCGGATTCATTCTCACTTTCAGTAGTGCCATAATCATCTGAGGTATCAGGTCTAGATCGGTGTAATGTACGTCTAAACAAAGGTCGTCTGTCATCACGCGAATATGCCCCCGTTAACCAAGGGTACACTCTTTGTTGTTCATAGTCCATGTCAACTTTACGTCTTTTTTCAGCTTTAAATTTTATTAAATCATTCTTATAAGCATCCTATATATATATAATGTATGGGTTGGGTTGGGTTCTGAATGCCGGCGGTCAGAATACCAACCGCTGCATTAGTAGTGCCCCCCTAACCGTCCCTTCCTGTAGCCTAAACCTAACTCTCCCTGGTGGTGACTAAAATGTACCCCCTCTTCCCGCAGCATAAAACAAACCCCCCTCCCCCACAGTTTTGCCCTCACCAGGATGTCTAAATCTAACCCCCCCTCCCAGCAGCCTAATCTTAACCCCCCTTGCCCGTAGCCTAAACCTAACCACCCCTCCCCGCAGCCTAACTCTAACCCTCCCCCTGCAGCCTAAACTTAGCCACCCACCACCATGGCTTACCTCTCCGGCGGCCCGGCAGTGTATCAATTGGGATCCCGGGTGTTGGGATGCTGGCACCGGGATTGTGATCCCTGTCAGGATGCTGGCGCCGGCATTCCAATTAGTGTCTGGGTTCTGGCATCAGTATTTTGACTGCCAGGATCCTGACCATTCCCTGTATATATATGTATATGTGTGCATAGCCTCCAACATGCCCCATTCCAGACATGTGTATACTGTATAGCATTTCCGTATCTACTGTGTATACACTTGTTTAACGGACCAGGTATATGCTGGTTCACCTTAGTCTCAACCCTCATGCTTGCCCCCCCCCCCCCTGTAAATCCTGCGTTTGCTCCTGAGAGAGAGATAGAGAGGGAGAGGGAGGGAGGGAGGGGGAATGAGTAGGAAATATATTACCTGTCCTGAATACAGCAGAGGTCTCTGATGGGGCGGGTACTTCACAGCATTAGGCCTCACCACTACATACCCGTGAATCGCTGCACTGGTGACTCCTTTGCAGCTGTGATGCGGAGCCAGCCAAGTAGGGCCCCTACACCCCCTCTACATCCTCTGCGTGGCTGCAGCCTGCGGTGGAGGGGGGTGTTTTTGGCGGCTGCTGTTCTCACTGTGGGGGGAGTAAAGGGGAAGCAATGGGCCTTGGACACAGCCCATGACTGGGTGCCAGGGGAGGAGCAAGCCCTGGAAGCAGCTTGTGGCCCATAGTAGCTGCACCCCTGCACCCACTGTAGTTACACCACTGGCAGAAATGCTAGATGTAAGTGGACACATCTGTATTAGACCTGATTCCAAGCTGAGAGCAAAGCAACAACAAAAAAGTAATTTTCCCCTTGGAACAAACCATGTTATGATGCAAGGGGTGCAGATACATTTATTGTTTTGCATGCAGGGTAAATATTAGCTCAGAAATAATAGTTTTATTTTTACACTGCAATTTAGATGAGTTTTCAAGTCCCTCTCAAATGTAAACCCTTCTTCACATTTTAACTTTGCCCCACCTGCAGTGTTACATTCTTGATTGTTTTTGCATTGTTCCTAACTCAGAATCAGGTCTAATATGCATGTATTTTCATTCTGTACCACTAAAAACAACAGTGTATATATATCAGACACATATTGTTTATAACCAGCAATGGCTCCTACCTGTAACTTCCAGCTGGTGTGTGGTCTGCTCTCTGCCAGTCTGAAGTGTGCAGCCGGCTTGTGCACATGCACAGAATCACGATTCTGCAAATGTGCACAAATTGACAAACAGCCTAAACTTATTGGGACTGCATCGATTATAACCCCTAGTAGTCAGATAGAGCTGCTATGGCTTCCTATTGGAAGAGCTCTCTCTGCTATTTGAAGTGCAGATGGACAGTCCCAATGGAAGAAAACATCTCCCACTGGGACTGCCTGTCTGGCTGTGATTAGCAGGGAGCACTTCCAACGGAAAGCCACTGCCACTGCAAGTCAGTCCCTGTGTATGGTGGATTCTACTGGGGAGGAGGAGCTGAAGTCCTCCAGTGCAGATAGAAAGCATGGACACTTCTGAGGTGTAATCGGTGTGGGAATTTCTGAGGTATAATTGGTTTGAGCACTTCTGAGGTGTAATCGGTGTGGGAATTTCTGAGGTATAATTGGTTTGAGCACTTCTGAGGTGTAATCGGTGTGGGCACTTCTGAGGTATAATTTGGCAAAAACTGCCAAAATAGACTCTGCACAGAGGTGAAAAAATCATCAACAGTGAAGGAGTTAAAAGAACATTTTTTTGTCACAGGCTTTAAAGTACTGCAGTACATTCCTAGGAAGAAATCTTTAGTCAGTGTCGCTAAACAAAGGTGTATGGCTAGTTTGCCACAATAATCAGTGCTGCTGATTAAACCAATTTGGTATATTAGTATATATTACAAGTTCCATGGAAAGACTGTGTCACAATGGCAGGGTCTAATAACAGATAAAAGAGCATAGAACCGTAAATAAAGAAATGCCAGACTTCATTAGGAACTGTAGGTGACCTTTGGCCAAGAGCCATTGGGTTACTGTAGGTAATCAATACACTGTACAGGATAATACAGGCTGATTTCAGTATCCGCGCTCAGTTGTGCGTGTTCTTGTGTACATGACCCCTGCTGGGACATTTTATTGACTATCCAGTTCATTTAACCAATGAAGCAATAACACCACCACCATTCTCTGAGGCTTAGCAGCACAATACTATGCATGTAACAAAGATGACCATGGCTCGAATACACAACAATATAGATATTTTGCTCATCCCATATTTTATTTAGAACCTTTTTTATTATCATAACCTGACGTTTGCTTAATTACTGGCACTTTAACCTCTTTGAAACAGTTGTTTGGTATTTATCAGATAATAGCTAAGCAATCATCGAGTGGACAAACAGTAAGTATGAATCCTTTTTATTTACTGCATACCATTATTTAAGGAATTATTTTAATTATGCTAATCTAAATTATTACTCCCATCATAAAGATTTACAGAAATATTAGAGTTATAATAATTATTGAATTTGTTTTGAAATGTCATGCCCAATACACATTGGGGCTGATTCTGCGACCACTTTTGCATTTATTCCATTGTTGCAACTTTGGCGTTATGCTAATACTAGTACAGGGGTGTAGCGAAGGTGGCTCCGGTGGAGCATGAGCTCCGGGCACCAAAAAATTTTGAGGGAGCACTGCCCCCCACCACCCCCCATTCCCTTTTACATTTATTTGAATTAAACAAGTAAATAATTAAATACAGCTGCTTCTATAGTGGCTCTACCATGGTGTAATGTGTATAAGGGACTCAACCATAGTGTAAAGTGTATAAGGGTCTCTTCTGTGTGGTATAACGTGTTTAAGGGGTACTACTGTGTTATATAATGTGAATAACAGGAACTACTGTGCAATGTAATGTGAATAGTTATTATTTTGTGGCCACGCACCTTCCCAAACAAGCCATTATTTATTTATTATTACTAGTTATATATATAGTGCACACGTATTCCGCTGCGCTTTACAGAGAATATTTTTTTCATTCACATCAGTCCCTGCCTCATGGGAGCTTACAATCTATATTCCCTAACACACTCATCAGGGTTATTTTTTGTTGGGAGTCAATTAACCTATCAGTATGTTTTTGGATTAAGGGAGGAAACTGGAGTACCCGGAGGAAACCCATGCAACCACGGGGAGAATATACATACTCCACACAGTTAGGGCCATGGTGGGAACCGAACCCATGTCCTCAGTGCTGTGTGGCAGTAATATTAACCATTACACTGTCCGTACTGCCATTCCCCTATATTGTTGGGAGGCACCCAAAGGAAACTTTCGCCTTGAGCTCCACAAGATCTAGAACCAGTCCTGTCACCAATTTAGGATTTTTAAATATTGTTTCTTTTCAAATGTAATATGCCACCACATGTTGACTAGACCCCCAATTCAGTACAGGGGAGGGGGGTGCCAAAACATACACTTGCTCCAGGGCCCATGGTGCCTAGCTACATGTCTGTGCTAGTAAAAGCCCTTCCTCTGGTGTACTAGTGTGCATCTGAATAGGCAAGGACTGGAACGCCCACTTTGTGCATCTTTAGATGCAACAATCCTGCTTGGTGAGACTTTAGACTCTGAGGGTGATTCAGACCTGATCGCTGGGCTGCTAACTTTGCTGTCCTGCGTTCAGATGGTCGCCGCCCCCAGAAGGAGTGTAAATTCGCTGTGCAAGTGCGCGATCCCATGTGTACGCCGAGCTGCAAAAATCCACTGTGTGCAGTCTCTGCGCAGCCCAGGACGTACTCCTACAGTGCGATGAGAACAGGCTGATTGGGGCCAGAGCTGACATCAGACACCGTCCCTGAAAACACTTGGGAACGCCTGCGTTTTTCCAGACACTCCAAGAAAACGGTCAGTTACCACTCACAAATGGCCTCTCCCTGCCAATCATTTTGCGAACGCCCGTGTGATCAGAATTTTCGCACCATCCTGTCACTGACCGGCGATGCCCGTTGTTGTTGGCCAATGCCACCATCAAAATTAGCACCTGCCCCATAGTGCAGTAGCTTCTTCAGATTATGGCCTCCAATGTACGGGATTAAAGGGGTTATTCAGGATTGTTAGCAAACCCAAAAAGCATGTACAGTAACTGGGCAAGACTATGCTACACTGCCGGGGGGGGGGGGGGGGGGTTGGGGAGCAGATGTAACGTGCAGGGAGAGTTAGATTTGGGTGGGTTATATTATTTCTGTGCAGGGTAACTACTGGCTGCTTTATTTTTACATTGCACTCAAATTTATTTTACATCCCACCCATTTCTAACTCTATCCATGATTTAACCAATTTATCTTAACGATAGGTTTTGTCCATTTTCCAGTGTTTGAGAGCAAATGGTCGATTGTCATTTGCTCTCATCCATTATCAGATTTTCATTCCAACCAGCAAGATCTGGTAGATTATCTGCAGATAATTCTATAGTGTATACCCAGTTTAAGTCTTCTTATAAATTCTATTCGTTGCACTATGTACCCCATTATGGATTACTGGGGAGCATTTCACAGGAAATTTGAAATGGATCCAGTTACATTTATAAAATTACCTAACAAATGCATTATTACATAGTCTACTTACAACAATTGTAATACAAATGTACAGTATGTAACATGTATAATGTGTATACTAGATTTCTATAAAATAAATGAATGGTATCAATCTTTCAATAGTAATTTTTGGAGCATCTTGGGCACATTGTTTATATTTTAACCTTTCCCGTATTTTATAGGCAAATGTTATAAAAGACAGTGTGTTGCTCATAGTATTATATTTCTCTAATTATCATGATGCCACCCCCATTATAAAGGACAGCACTTCCAGCCTCTGTGCCACCTTTACACAGATCCCATTATCAGCACATTTCACAGAACCTTTTACACAGACCTCATTTCTGCATCCATTGCCATAATTAAATAGAGTTTTCTGTTTTACTGGTTGTTAAAGACTAGCAGCCTGAGGATACAGTATCAAGTGCTGGCTCCCTGATGCCTCACTGATCAGGGATTACCACGCAGACCAGGCTGCTCTTGGTGTTCAGTAATGCCATAGGTCAGTGGTTTCCAAACTTTTTTGAATCACGGCGCTCTAGAATATCAGAATTTTTTCACGGCACCCCTAGACCAAAAATTTCTTATTGAGAAATTTAGACAGAAATATTACATTAAGTAGATCGCGTTTATATGTCATCCTTAGGGTCAGTTGTGTGGTGAGGGACAAGATTTGCTTCTGTTTGGCCACATACTTTATGACTGGCAGCCACCAGCACTAGTTTTGCCTATTATATTGACCATGAATAATTTGAATTGGTCCTGGGCCACCAACCCATGGCACCCCTGCAAGTGTCCCGAGGCACCCCAGGGAGCCACGGCACACAGTTTGGGAACCTCTGCCATAGTGTAAGCATGCCAGCCAAGCAGAGTTCCAGTAGGTGGAGCTGCTCAGTCAGGCCTTCTCATGGCTGGACTGGCCATGCTCTCATTGTCAAATCTCTTGTTATGTTAATTTTTTTTATTATCTTGTTTAGCAGCAATTGATCCAGGTTTTGCATGTAGGCACCTTCAACAAAGAATGTCTCAATTAGGGGCATAGCCAGAACTTTGTGGTCCACATAGCAACATTTTGAAGGGGCCCCCGTCCCAATGCTTCTAGAGAGAATTCTCTGCAACAGTTGTTAATTTTAAGCCCTATAATAGTGCCCTAGTTCATTTTATGAACCATAGTAGAGTCCAGTGTCGGACTAGGGCATGAAGGGCACACCGGGGGCATGCTGCTGTAGGGGCCCATGCTTAAAGATGTAGCCAGGTTCCAGTAGGAGCGTGGTCAGCCACCACAGAGTTTTGGCTAACCATTACATATTCTGTGCCCCTTTGTAAATATTTTATAAACCAAATTATTGTGAACTATAATGTAACATATGTATAATACATAAATCCAGTGCACTAGGATAGTCTGGAACTTGATCCCTAGAGGAGGAGGAGGGCCCACAGGCAGTAGGGCCCACAGGTGGTTTCCCCTGTTCCCCTGTGGGCCAGTCCGACCCTGGTAGAGCCTTATTTAATGTTATGCCCCATAGCAGTGCCCTAGTTTCTTTTATGAATCGTAGATGTGCTTAAGTTCATCCTATGTCCCATTTCAGAGCTGCCAGTTCTCATTATGCCGCACAGTACCCACAATTCACATTATGATATATAGTGCTCCCCATTCATATTGTGCCTCATTACAGTGCCTCAGTTCATATCATATAACATTAAAATGCCCTCCAGTTAATTTTATACCAAACTACAATGAGCAGGTCCAGGGGCATACCTAGATATATTGCCGGCCCCAAGGAAACAGTTTGAAAGGACCCCTACGTACCATCCAAAGGCGAAAAATGTATATAACACATGTAAATTTAACAGGGAAGGTGGCCCCCTCTCAGCTCTGGGCCCCAAAGCAGCTGCATTGCTTGCACCTATGGTAGCTACGCCCTTGGTCCCTATCTTCAGAGTTTATACGTTGTGATCAAAAATTCTGTCACATTCATTTTATCCATCTATGGCATGTACTCAGCTTACAGTAAATGGGGCATTTGTGCAGTAATTGACACAGAATGTCACAAAAGATCATTAGTGCCAAATGCATGCCATTTTATTTGTTTCTCTTGCAGCTTATGTCATGTCACCAGAGATTCCACCTGTTGCCATAAATTCAGTGCTGTTACCCATTGGTTATTCATTCACTAAGTTTGCAATTACTATGTCAACATTCATATTGAATGTGGCAATGTACATGGTGAAAATAACGACACTTGGAAAATGTTTACATATGAAATGCTGATGTAGGTCCTGATTCAGAGTTGTACGCTAATGCAATTGCAAATTTCTAGGCTATAGAATTGCTAATGTTAGCAAGTGAAGCTGCAGCCTAGGAATGAAAAGAGATGCTCACTGGAGCGATCACAACTCATTTGCAATTGAGTACACATTCACAGCCTGTATGCAATAATGGGGAACATCAACTGTTCAAGTAGGTCTATGGCTATGCAGACTGGATACGGCAGTCAGGTGCGGATTTAGGGGTCAGGCCGCTGCATAGCACATTATAGGCTGCCCAACACCCCCCATCCATCTCCCTTATCATGTCGCTGCCCCCTTCATTTCAGGGCCAGACTAGATGCCTTCAGACCACCAAAGCAGCCCCAACTCACCCTACTACCAGCACCCGGACCAAAAATGCTGCCCGCTGTCCCACTCCCATCAGTTGCAAAATAAAAAATGAAAAATAATAAATTGCAATGACAAAAAAAGCATCACCTGACCTCATCAGCCTGCTGTGCCACCCCCAAGCAAGTGCCGGCCCTAGGCATGGGCCTCAAGTGCCTAGTGAGAAATCTGCCGCCGCGGATGGCAGTAGCTACGCAGGTGCCATGTTTCTCTGCGTACATGATCGCAGCCGGCAGCATGTGGCCTAAAAACGGCCATGACACACCTGCATTTTTACCGCCACTCCCACTAATCGCTCAATTGCGAAAACATCGGCATAGCGGACAACTCTGAATTAGGCCCATAGTGAATATTGGAACATTAGAGTTAGGCTTATGTTTAGGGGATAGGGGTAGGTTTAAGGTTAGCATTTGAGTTAGGGGTAGCATTAGGGTTAGACTTACAGTAGCTGAAAAATACATTGTTGACATATTACCATGTCGACACTCTCATGTCGATAAAATATCCAAAACCCACCGATTGACATGTCATCTATTTTGTTGTAATAATTAATTGAGCTCATTATTACTATATAAATAACATTATAATATGTATTAACAGATATTTTTATAGTGCACGCATATTTTGCAGAGGTGTGGTATATTTTGTCAACATTCATTGTGTCGACATGGATGTAAGGTCAACATTGACCACACTGACATTCCTCAGGTCAGTGCTGATGTGATTAGAATGTTAACAAAACATCCCTGGTGCTCTAGTGGTGACGTGCCTGTCCAGTGGCTCCAGTGGTGTCTTTCATGTTTGGTAGTGACATCCTGATGACTTATAGCTCATTGTCCAGTGCGTCCGGTGGGGAGTATATCTCTAACCCCAACCTACTTCCTAGTGCCTAAGCCTTACTTCCCCCTTATAGCCTAACCCTAACCATACCTCTAGGCCTAGCATTTCCCTCCCATAGCCTAGCCATAACCCTCCCCTCTGTAGCCTACCCCTAACCCTCAGAGGTGGTGCCGGGGATGGGGGGGGGGCGGTTTGAGGTTTTGAGACCCCCTCTCACCCAGTGTGTTCTTCTTAACAGAGCAAGCAGTGAATAGATGCTGTGCACATGCATGTACTGTAGCATGTTCTTACTGAAGAGCGGGACCATGATGAAAATGGAGGGAGATGACTTGTGGGTATGACATATACAGCAAAGCCACACCCTTTGCGCAGAGACCATGCCTCCTTTCCCCTAATTTTGAAAGTTGGGAGGATGCGGTTGTCACTGTATATGAAGGGGAATCAAAGACAGCTCTATAGAGCTAGCTGTTACCAGGTTTCTATGGAGTACTGTAGCTCATGAAGAGAAAGTGGTAGATGTATTATACTGAGGATTCATAATAAGCATGCGCAGGCTCGGGGTAAGGGTAGTGCAATTCATCCCCTCTCCCATGGACATAGACCACTCTCTGCTTCACCAGATTTCTGAAGCAGCGCATGCTCTGCGGACCCCATCTGCTGCTCTTACTCTGCCCACAGGTACAGTGCCAGGATCGGTGTCTGCCAATCTCAACATTTACTAGTTACCTTCAGTATGACTGTGGGAGAGGAACAGACCACATCTCATGTCCATGCCTATGGAATATATTGTATCTTTTTCCATATCTCTATCAGGGCTTGTACATAATGATGGCAACATTACTTGTTCAGTGCTCATTATGCGGCACAGTAAATAATTTATTATAAATGAATGTGTACACATGCTCTGTATACCAAATATTTATGTTGCTTCAAGTCACTTTCAATGTTATATGCAGCATTCGGAAGTGTGGTGGTGCTCATTAAGCACACAGTATGCTATGTTGTAGGAAAGCATAGAGTATGCACTTTGAACTTTCGGTAATGACAATAACAAGGTTTTACTTATGCTTTTACAGATGTTTTTAACAGATTGCAGTACAATATATTAAATATGTTATTATTTGGATCAACAAAAGTACAGACTGATCTGAAAGATACTGGAAATTCATGTGCCGAGCCATAACTCTTGATCATGAAATATAATTGACCTTGCAAGAGAATTATTTAATGGACTTTGAACAGAAGCTGTGTTGTGTTGGATACATTTAGGCATACAATGCTACAAAAGGACCTAACATTGCTTGCTTTTAAAATGTATTGCATCCCATAGTTCATTTATATTCACTGTACATCTATCATTACTTGTATCAATACATCCCATTAAAATCACACTCCACTGAGGTCTTCACCCTGATCATCTGAGTTTTCACAGCTAGAATTAACTATCACCCCAAGTGTTACAAGAATAACAATTATGGTTTAATGTGGATAGAATTTGCAATGAAAAGCAAAACAGACTGCATAATTAGATAAATGCATGATAAATTCCAGAAGGCAATGAGACACATAGCTGAATATGTAGCAATGTATATTATTCTACTTCCCAAAATAAATGCCATGTTTGACGTAATGGAACTCCAAACTATATAAAAGTTTACTTTTTAACAAGGCTATATGCTATAGTTTTAATTTATTTGATGCTGATTTTTTTTTTCATTATGACATTCTCAGTTTTGATGAAATTGCTACAAATAAGATAACATAATAGACCTCATTTAGGGGGTAATTCCAAGTTGATCGCAGCAGGATTTTTGTTAGCAATTGGGCAAAACCATGTGCACTGCAGGGGAGGCAGATATAACATGTGCAGAGTGAATTAGATTTGGGTATGGTGTGTTCAATCTGCAATCTAAATTGCAGTGTAAAAATAAAGCAGCCAGTATTTACCCTGCACTGAAACAAAATAACCCACCCAAATCTAACTCTCTCTGTACATGTTATATCTGCCCCCCCTCCCTGCAGTGCACATGGTTTTGCCCAACTGCTAACAAAATTCCTGCTGCGATCAACTCAGAATTACCCCCTTAGTAAGAGCAAAACAGTCAATGCTGAGTGTAAGATCTGCATTGGTGACACAGTACACCTCTGTACAGCCCATCAATGCACCAACTCAAAAATCACATGTATTGTGGATGGGAACTGTCCTATGGGTGCCTTTAACACACACAAAGGATATCCAACTCAACCTGTAACAAATTACCCTGCAAAGTGGTGATGCCTCCCCAATGGGGTAGTTCGGACTTTAATTAAGGTAAGTGCACCTCAAAGCATATCAATAAAAAAACATTTTTAATGCATACTTCCACCCCACTGTGTGGTATTCCTGTGAGGTGTACCTCCACTGATTGCACACCCTGCCAGCAGCATCTAACACAGTGCATCCTAAATGGGGGCCTCTGATGGTTCCTCTGCGAGCAGGATGTGCCTCACGTGGATTGTTCATACAGGTTATATCATATGACTACACAAGTGCCCATTTTCCCATGTATGCATTGGGACCGTGTATGGCTTACCTCCCACAGTGTAACCTTCATAGTGCGCCCAACATGGCTTTCTAATCTGGTATGCTTGTGGATGAGATGAAAATACATGGACCTGACAGTTTTGTTGGCACCCTACTCTGAACATTAGGACACTGCAATCACCCCCATTTTGTGTCATCTCTTCTAGTGGCGGACTATTTCACCCATGGTAATCCTATGCAGTGCGCCCAAGATGGCTGCCGCACTTGGTACCCTGTGAGGGTGGAATACACAACCCATGGAAGTTATTACCCAAAATGCCTACACCAATCCTGCATTATGATTACTCTATGCATTCTAGGTTTTCATTTTTATGTCTGTGTGGCCTGTGTATTGCTGTATTAATCTTCTGTATTATGTTTATTGTTTTGATGTCTGTAAAGCGCCTTGAGTCCTGTTTGGAGAAAGAGTGCTATATAAATAAAATAATTATTATTAATACAGTAACTCTGTTCATGAACCCATTATAATTTTTGGATCACATGACATTATAAATGAGTTCAAGATGGCGCCGCGGATGGCTGCCTCAGTGCTGCCCTGCCAAGCAGCCTTCGTTATTACATGTATAATATGTCTAATATGTCAATTCTATCGTAAAGTTGCAATGTGCAGTATAAACTCATACGTGTAAACTTTTTAATGTATGCTACGTTCTTCCCCCTTCTTATGCTATGTATTCCCCCTTCATGTTGCTGCTTGGCAATGCATTGTACTGCAAAAAATTCCTAGTGTACGTGAGTACACCTGGCCAATAAAGCTGATTCTGATTCAACTACACCTGGGTTGATGACCTGTTGGGGACTTTCTCCCCACCTCAAGACCTCTGGATACAGAACCACCATACAAACTACTTAAACTATTTCAACTTGGCATCTACAAATCTCCTCAATAAATTGAACAAGACCATCCTCGGATGACTATCATTGGATAAATAAACTCCATCAGTGCATTACAAATGTTCATATCTGTATGCAGTCATAGGATGCCTAACAACCACACCATCATTCGCCAACATAAACTTTCTAGCTGCCAATTTGACCTTCACTCTAGCCTCAGCCAATGGCAGTAAATGAAAGCACCCAAGTCGATGCAATCTAGGTACAATTACAAGACCAGCCAAACACTAACGAGGACGCAAAGTTCTGCTACAATATTCAATCTCAAGTCTAAAGATCAGGGCACCACTGTGATCCCCACTAAGACTGATAACCACACGTTTGGGGATGTAAAAACATTTGCCACCAGTAACTTTCCTTTCAAGGTTGTCCAAATATGGTCAAGATGACCAACTATCTAATTCTGCTATACACAGGAAAGACTGAAGAACTAGATACAGTGGCAGCCATTGTTGCCCAAAAAACAAAGGAATGGCTTGATAATGCAAATTTGAATGAAGCCAATAATCTTTTGTTTATATATGTATACACACACACACACACACACACACACACACACACACACACACACACACATGCATATCTATATAGTCTGATAGAAAAAAAATAGATTTTATAGTATAAAAATTTATACAATTATGTGTAGTTTTTTAAACAAGTACAAGGGGAATGTCAATGTTTTATTAAAAGGAAATATGGAATCAGTTTCAGTGCTCAAAAGGGAGAATTCCTCAGAAGGACATGTTAATACCCCAGGATGCAATAAGACTGAAGACAAACCCATGGATACACCAAAGATATTGTCATCAAGACTGCGAAACAAATTCAGATTTTATATATTAACATAAAATATAATTTGTAAGTTGTAACACCCCATGTTTGATTACCTATAAACATTTTAGCATGCTTGAATGAGTAGAGCATTCAAATGTAAGCTGTTTGATATAGATATCTGTATGGAACATGCTAAGATTATTTATATACCTAGTCCAGGGAGGGGAAAAATAAATAACATGTTAACAATGCCAAGAAAAAACATGGTAGCTCTGCGAAAGATGAAATGCAAAAAACCTGTTGGGGGACTTTAGTAATATTACAATTCTTTATGGCTGAATTTGGTCTGTCCAGTCAGGTAAAAAATGAAATATCTCTTAAGACTCTCACCACGAATTTGACAGACAAACTCACAAACAGGCCATATAACCAAGGAAAATAGCAAACAACATGAGCAGTCAACTTGAAAAACTAGGATGAATATAAAGTTTATAACATGCTGAATTCCATCGGTCAAGCACCATAATTTGGGAGACAGAAAATCCAGTTGACACCACAGATGTACTATAGCCATCCCAATACAAAATATGGGTCCTGAAGTCATGTAGCAAAAGACCAACAATGATTAAAGACCAAGTTAAATTGGTAATTTATCAATTGCATTTTATTGTGTTAAGACCTCCATGCTGGCAATCATCTATAGAACATAAGAAGGGCGAAGCTCACTGATTATGCTCTTCTCAGGAGCCAAACAGATGAAACTATCTCACAGAAATGTGCCCAAGGCATCTGCAATGTCATTCTTCATGCCTGGTACATAGCAAGCCCTAAGGGCAGCATTATAATGAAGACAGCAACACAAGCAAGTGGCGATACAACTCACAGTGATGAAGCCCTCTGTCGATTGATAGCTACTTTACTAATGAATTAGTAAATAGGAATTGCAGGGTCAGCAGCTAAGGTATAGAGTATCCTCAGTTCATACATGGAAATTATTACTAATAAATTGCCTAGTAATAATCATCTACATTCATTGATAAGGTTCTCCGAGGATCCTTCAAATACCTCTCGATATTGAGGGAATCTTAACCAGGTTCTATTAAGGAAATAGCCTCCACACACTGGTGGTCATTCCGAATTGATCACTCGCTACCAGTTTTTAGCAGTCATGCAAACGCTATGCCGCCGCCCACTGGGAGTGTATTTTAGCTTAGCAGAAGTGCGAACGAAAGGTTCGCAGAGTGGCTACAACATTTTTTTGTGCAATTTCTGAGTAGCTTAAAACCTACTCAGAGCTTCACGATCACTTCAGACTATTCAGTTCCTGTTTTGACATCACGCCCTGCGTTCGCCCAGCCACGCCTGCGTTTTTCCTGTCACGCCTGCATTTTTACGAACACTCCTTGAAAACAGTCAGTTGACACCCAGAAATGCCCACTTCATGTCAGTCACTCTGCGGTCAGCAGTGCGACTGAAAAGCTTCGCTAGACCCTGTGTGAAACTACATAGTTCGTTGTAATAGTACGTCGCGTGTGCGCATTGCGCCTCATATGCATGCGCAGAAGTGCTGTTTTTTTGCCACAACGAACGAATGCAGCTAGTGATCAACTCGGAATGACCCCCACAGAACGCCTATTCCTTTGGTGCATTTATCAGTGATACGTGGAACTTGGACTGCAACTCCAAGATTCAGGATTCAGTTCTTATATGCTTGTCACCATATAAATTTTGGATGGCTGGTCCCTGCTAGATAGTCAGTTTTGACTCTACTGAGTTTTATGGGTGGATACATTTATATAAAAAGAATTATTAAAAGTTAAGTTTTAATCCTATTATTGTATTATTATAAAGAATACACCAAAAAAAGAGTCTTCGTTTCCCTTTTGTTGTTATACAATTTACCCACTGACTGTAGGGTGCACCACCAATAGGACATTATAGGAAAATTCCTCCTCTTAGACCGTCCAAACTGGTTATTTCTATCTCAGTACTACTTGACTAGTGCAGGATCAAAACCCTCTTCCAAATACTATAAAAGTATACAGAGCAACTGATTGGTTGCCATGGGCAACTTCTCCACTGGCTCACTTCTCCACTTTTATCACTGCTTAATACATCTCCCCCTAAGGTTAGAGAGAGATAAAGTGGAGAGAGATAAAGTACCAGACAATAAGCTCCTAACTGCAGGCACTGTATGAAATTGACAGTTAGGAGCTGGTTGGCTGGTAGTTTATCTCCGTTCACTTTATCTCTCTTCAAGGCTTAGTACATAAACCTCTTATTTAGTAACACAAATTCTCTTCACCCTATAGTAACACATATCTATCAGCCCAACCCACCATGTAACATTTCCCCATCACTTCTACAGTAAAAAAAAATTCTTCTCACCTCTGTAGTAACACATTTACTTCCTCAACCCTGTAGTAACACATTTCTATTCTGCTCCACCCTACCATGTACTGTAGCCCATCCTGCCCATATCCTTAGGCAAATGCAGGGGTGATGGTGGTGGTGTTCCGGTTGCCTGTAAACCCCCCTTCTCTTGGCAAGTGGCTCAAACTATGACAACAATAGCAATGGTATATAATACGATTACTAGAGTTGCCATCACATCATGCAGTTTAATGGATTAAGGGACAGAGCAGAACTGCTGCACATGCCCAGTGATAGCTGCTGCACATGCCCAGTGGTAGCAGCTTCTTCTACCAAGTATGCTGTGTGTGTGGATCTAAGGGGGCAATTCAGATCTGATCGCTGCTGTGCGTTTTCACACAGTGGGCGATCAGATCCTAACTGTGCATGCGTATGCACCGCAATGCGCACGTGCGTCGGACAGCAACAAGTGACATTGCCGGTCTGTGATGGGATGGTGCAAAAAATTTGATCGCATGGGCATTCACAAGGTGATTGACAGGAAGAGGCCATTTGTGGGTAGCAACTGCGCATTTACTGGGAGTGTTCGGGAAAACGCAGGCATGACCAAGTGTTTTCAGGGAGGGTGTCTGACGTCAGCTCCAGCCCCGATCAGCCTGTTCTCATCGCACTGGAGGAGTAACTCCTCGGTTGCGCACAGACTGCACAAAGTGATTTTTGCTGCTCAGTTACACATGCGATAGCAGCCCAGCAATCAGATCTGAATTAGTCCCTAAGTCCTCAATCAATGCACTGGACCAGAGAGTAGCTGCGCGGAATAAGAGATAGGAGCCTTACCATGAGGTGGGAGAATGTGTGCTTAGAAAGTGCAGTACTGGTTCTATTATGTTGGTGTATTTATTTATTTATTATTGTTTGTTTAATCTTTTCCTGTACTTATTTATATTTTTAAAATGTTAGATACAGCCCATGATATAAACAATCTATAGCAGAGGTTCCCAAACTGTGTGCCGTGGCTCCCTGGGGTGCCGCGGGACACTTGCAGGGGTGCCCTGGGTTGGTGGTCCAGAACCAATTCAAATTATTCATGGTCAATATAATAGGCAAAACCAGTGCTGGTGGCTGCCAGTCATAAAATATGTGGCCAAACAGAAGCAAATCTTGTCCCTCACCACACAACTGACCCTAAGGATGACATATAAACTAGTGATGAGCGGGTTCGGTTTCTCGGAAACCGAACCCCCCCGAACTTCACGCTTTTTACACGGGTCCGAGGCAGACTCGGATCTTCCCGCCTTGCTCGGTTAACCCGAGCGCGCCCGAACGTCATCATCCCGCTGTCGGATTCTCGCGAGGCTCGGATTCTATCGCGAGACTCGGATTCTATATAAGGAGCCGCGCGTCGCCGCCATTTTCACACGTGCATTGAGATTGATAGGGAGAGGACGTGGCTGGCGTCCTCTCCGTTTAGAGTAGACTAGAGAGTAGTAGAGACACTTGATTTACTAATTTTGGGGAGCATATTAGGAGTACTACTTGCTGATAGTGTGACCAGTGACCACCAGTTTAATTAATCCGTTCTCTGCCTGAAAAAAAAGATACACAGTGTGACGCAGTCACATACCATATCTGTGCTCAGCCTCAGTGTGCCCTCAGTGTGCTGCATCATCTATGTAATACTGTATATCTGACTGTGCTGAGTGCTCATTGCTCACACAGCTTAATTGTGGGGGAGACAGGGGAGCAGTTATAGCAGGAGTACATATTTTAACAGTGCACACTTTTGCTGCCAGAGTGCCACTGCCAGTGTGACTGACCAGTGACCACTGACCACCAGTATATTGTGATTGTCTGCCTGAAAAAGTTAAACACTCGTCGTGTGGTGTTTTTATTCTATAAACGCATTCTGCTGACAGTGTCCAGCAGGTCCGTCATTATATAATATATACCTGTCCGGCTGCAGTAGTGATATATATATATATTTTATATCTCATTATCATCCAGTCTATATTAGCAGCAGACGCAGTACGGTAGTCCACGGCTGTAGCTACCTCTGTGTCGGCAGTCGCTCGTCCATCCATAATTGTATACCACCTACCCGTGGTGTTTTTTTTTTTTTCTATCTTCTTGATACTAGTAGCTTACTTTAGGAGTCTGCAGTGCTGAGCTGACAGTGTCCAGCAGGTCCGTCATTATATAATATATACCTGTCCGGCTGCAGTAGTGATATATATATATATTTTATATCTCATTATCATCCAGTCTATATTAGCAGCAGACGCAGTACGGTAGTCCACGGCTGTAGCTACCTCTGTGTCGGCAGTCGCTCGTCCATCCATAATTGTATACCACCTACCCGTGGTGTTTTTTTTTTTTCTATCTTCTTGATACTAGTAGCTTACTTTAGGAGTCTGCAGTGCTGAGCTGACAGTGTCCAGCAGGTCCGTCATTATATAATATATACCTGTCCGGCTGCAGTAGTGATATATATATATTTTATATCTCATTATCATCCAGTCTATATTAGCAGCAGACGCAGTATGGTAGTCCACGGCTGTAGCTACCTCTGTGTTGGCAGTCGCTCGTCCATCCATAATTGTATACCACCTACCTGTGGTGTTTTTTTTTTCTATCTTCTTGATACTACTAGTAGCTTACTTTAGGAGTCTGCAGTGCTGAGCTGACAGTGTCCAGCAGGTCCGTCATTATATAATATATACCTGTCCGGCTGCAGTAGTGATATATATATATTTTATATCTCATTATCATCCAGTCTATATTAGCAGCAGATGCAGTACGGTAGTCCACGGCTGTAGCTACCTCTGTGTCGGCAGTCGCTCGTCCATCCATAAGTATACTAGTATCCATCCATCTCCATTGTTTACCTGAGGTGCCTTTTAGTTGTGCCTATTAAAATATGGAGAACAAAAATGTTGAGGTTCCAAAAATAGGGAAAGATCAAGATCGACTTCCACCTCGTGCTGAAGCTGCTGCCACTAGTCATGGCCGAGACGATGAAATGCCAGCAACGTCGTCTGCCAAGGCCGATGCCCAATGTCATAGTACAGAGCATGTAAAATCCAAAACACCAAATATCAGTAAAAAAAGGACTCAAAAATCTAAAATAAAATTGTCGGAGGAGAAGCGTAAACTTGCCAATATGCCATTTACCACACGGAGTGGCAAGGAACGGCTGAGGCCCTGGCCTATGTTCATGGCTAGTGGTTCAGCTTCACATGAGGATGGAAGCACTCAGCCTCTCACTAGAAAAATGAAAAGACTCAAGCTGGCAAAAGCACAGCAAAGAACTGTGCGTTCTTCGAAATCACAAATCCACAAGGAGAGTCCAATTGTGTCGTTTGCGATGCCTGACCTTCCCAACACTGGACGTGAAGAGCATGCGCCTTCCACCATTTGCACGCCCCCTGCAAGTGCTGGAAGGAGCACCTGCAGTCCAGTTCCTGATAGTCAGATTGAAGATGTCAGTGTTGAAGTACACCAGGATGAGGAGGATATGGGTGTTGCTGGCGCTGGGGAGGAAATTGACCAGGAGGATTCTGATGGTGCGGTGGTTTGTTTAAGTCAGGCACCCGGGGAGACACCTGTTGTCCGTGGGAGGAATAGGGCCATTGACATGCCTGGTGAAAATACCAAAAAAATCAGCTCTTCGGTGTGGAAGTATTTCAACAGAAATGCGGACAACATTTGTCAAGCCGTGTGTTGCCTTTGTCAAGCTGTAATAAGTAGGGGTAAGGACGTTAACCACCTCGGAACATCCTCCCTTATACATCACCTGCAGCGCATTCATCATAAGTCAGTGACAAGTTCAAAAACTTTGGGCGACAGCGGAAGCAGTCCACTGACCAGTAAATCCCTTCCTCTTGTAACCAAGCTCACGCAAACCACCCCACCAACTCCCTCAGTGTCAATTTCCTCCTTCCCCAGGAATGCCAATAGTCCTGCAGGCCATGTCACTGGCAATTATGACGAGTCCTCTCCTGCCTGGGATTCCTCCGATGCATCCTTGCGTGTAATGCCTACTGCTGCTGGCGCTGCTGTTGTTGCTGCTGGGAGTCGATGGTCATCCCAGAGGGGAAGTCGTACTCGTAAGACCACTTTTACTACTTCCACCAAGCAATTGACTGTCCAACAGTCCTTTGCGAGGAAGATGAAATATCACAGCAGTCATCCTGCTGCAAAGCGGATAACTGAGGCCTTGGCATCCTGGGCGGTGAGAAACGTGGTTCCGGTATCCATCATTACTGCAGAGGCAACTAGAGACTTGTTGGAGGTACTGTGTCCCCGGTACCAAATACCATCTAGGTTCCATTTCTCTAGGCAGGCGATACCGAAAATGTACACAGACCTCAGAAAAAGACTCACCAGTGTCCTAAAAAATGCAGTTGTACCCAATGTCCACTTAACCACGGACATGTGGACAAGTGGAGCAGGGCAGGCTCAGGACTATATGACTGTGACAGCCCACTGGGTAGATGTATGGACTCCCGCCGCAAGAACAGCAGCGGCGGCACCAGTAGCAGCATCTCGCAAACGCCAACTCTTTCCTAGGCAGGCTACGCTTTGTATCACCGCTTTCCAGAATACGCACACAGCTAAAAACCTCTTACGGCAACTGAGGAAGATCATCGCAGAATGGCTTACCCCAATTGGACTCTCCTGTGGATTTGTGGCATCGGACAACGCCAGCAATATTGTGTGTGCATTAAATCTGGGCAAATTCCAGCACGTCCCATGTTTTGCACATACCTTGAATTTGGTGGTGCAGAATTATTTAAAAAACGAGAGGGACGTGCAAGAGATGCTGTCGGTGGCCAGAAGAATTGCGGGACACTTTCGGCGTACAGGCACCACGTACAGAAGACTGGAGCACCACCAAAAACGCCTGAACCTGCCCTGCCATCATCTGAAGCAAGAAGTGGTAACGAGGTGGAATTCAACCCTCTATATGCTTCAGAGGTTGGAGGAGCAGCAAAGGCCATTTAAGCCTATACAACTGAGCACGATATAGGAGGTGGAATGCACCTGTCTCAAGCGCAGTGGAGAATGATTTCAACGTTGTGCAAGGTTCTGCAACCTTTTGAACTTGCCACACGTGAAGTCAGTTCAGACACTGCCAGCCTGAGTCAGGTCATTCCCCTCATCAGGCTTTTGCAGAAGAAGCTGGAGACATTGAAGGAGGAGCTAACACAGAGCGATTCCGCTAGGCATGTGGGACTTGTGGATGGAGCCCTTAATTCGCTTAACAAGGATTCACGGGTGGTCAATCTGTTGAAATCAGAGCACTACATTTTGGCCACCGTGCTCGATCCTAGATTTAAAACCTACCTTTGATCTCTCTTTCCGGCAGACACAAGTCTGCTGGGGTTCAAAGAACTGCTGGTGACAAAATTGTCAAGTCAAGCGGAACGCAACCTGTCAACATCTCCTCCTTCACATTCTCCCGCAACTGGGGGTGCGAGGAAAAGGCTCAGAATTCCGAGCCCACCCGCTGGCGGTGATGCAGGGCAGTCTGGAGCGACTGCTGATGCTGACATCTGGTCCAGACTGAAGGACCTGACAACGATTACGGACATGTCGTCTACTGTCACTGCATATGATTCTCTCCCCATTGAAAGAATGGTGGAGGATTATATGAGTGAACGCATCCAAGTAGGCACGTCAGACAGTCCGTACTTATACTGGCAGGAAAAAGAGGCAATTTGGAGGCCCTTGCACAAACTGGCTTTATTCTACCTAAGTTGCCCTCCCACAAGTGTGTACTCCGAAAGAGTGTTTAGTGCCGCCGCTCACCTTGTCAGCAATCGGCGTACGAGGTTACATCCAGAAAATGTGGAGAAGATGATGTTCATTAAAATTAATTATAATCAATTCCTCCGTGGAGACATTCACCAGCAGCAATTGCCTCCACAAAGTACACAGGGAGCTGAGATGGTGGATTCCAGTGGGGACGAATTGATAATCTGTGAGGAGGGGGATGTACACGGTGATATATCGGAGGATGATGATGAGGTGGACATCTTGCCTCTATAGAGCCAGTTTGTGCAAGGAGAGATTAATTGCTTCTTTTTTGGTGGGGGTCCAAACCAACCCGTCATTTCAGTCACAGTCATGTGGCAGACCCTGTCACTGAAATGATGGGTTGGTTAAAGTGTGCATGTCCTGTTTATACAACATAAGGGTGGGTGGGAGGGCCCAAGGACAATTCCATCTTGCACCTCTTTTTTCTTTCATTTTTCTTTGCGTCATGTGCTGTTTGGGGGGTGTTTTTTGGAAGGGCCATCCTGCGTGACACTGCAGTGCCACTCCTAGATGGGCCAGGTGTTTGTGTCGGCCACTAGGGTCGCTTATCTTACTCACACAGCTACCTCATTGCGCCTCTTTTTTTCTTTGCGTCATGTGCTATTTGGGGAGTGTTTTTTGGAAGGGCCATCCTGCGTGACACTGCAGTGCCACTCCTAGATGGGCCAGGTGTTTGAGTCGGCCACTAGGGTCGCTTAGCTTACTCACACAGCTACCTCATTGCGCCTCTTTTTTTCTTTGCGTCATGTGCTGTTTGGGGAGTGTTTTTTGGAAGGGCCATCCTGCGTGACACTGCAGTGCCACTCCTAGATGGGCCAGGTGTTTGTGTCGGCCACTAGGGTCGCTTAGCTTACTCACACAGCTACCTCATTGCGCCTCTTTTTTTCTTTGCGTCATGTGCTGTTTGGGGAGTGTTTTTTTGGAAGGGCCATCCTGCGTGACACTGCGGTGCCACTCCTAGATGGGCCAGGTGTTTGTGTCGGCCACTTGGGTCGCTTAGCTTAGCCATCCAGCGACCTCGGTGCAAATTTTAGGACTAAAAATAATATTGTGAGGTGTGAGGTGTTCAGAATAGACTGAAAATGAGTGGAAATTATGGTTATTGAGGTTAATAATACTTTGGGATCAAAATGTCCCCCAAATTCTATGATTTAAGCTGTTTTTTAGGGTTTTTTGAAAAAAACACCCGAATCCGAAACACACCCGAATCCGACAAAAAAAATTCGGTGAGGTTTTGCCAAAACGCGTTCGAACCCAAAACACGGCCGCGGAACCGAACCTAAAACCAAAAACACAAAACCCGAAAAATTTCCGGTGCTCATCACTAATATAAACGCGATCTACTTAATGTAATATTTCTTTCTAAATTTCTCAATAAGAAATTTTTCACCTAGGGGTGCCGTGAAAAAAATTCTGATGTTCTAGGGTGCCGTGATTCAAAAAAGTTTGGAAACCACTGATCTATAGTGTTAACTATTAATGCTGTATTCCATACAAAAGAGACCACAGTTTACATTAATGTCCTGGGTTGTTACTAGGTTCTTCTGCCGCTCCCCCAGACTCCAATGTTCCGCAGACAGGGAGATTGTGGATTGCATTTAAAAAAAAACCTCTAGAAATCCTGAATTTGCCCCTGACATCTACTGTAACACTTTTATCCTGAATCTCTGCAGTAACATCCTCCTTGGCTCTTAATTAACACATCTCCTCCACCCAGGAGAAGGCTGAGTCAGGGACAAATAAGTTATGTGCATCCTGAGCTTAGCCAGACCCCTGATGAATGCCTTGAGCTGGCATCTGAACAACAGAATAGTATTTACTGTATTACAGCCTAAGTGGCTGTGTCATTCACTATTACAGCTTTGGTTTTACTTTATACTATTGAAGTAGTAAAATTGATGCAAACACTCAAGGATCCCAAGCAGCATGGATTTACTGGGGGGAGATCATGTCAAAAAAATCTTATTGATATTTTTGAGTGGCTGACAAAAGTACAGTATCAGATCAGCTGAGGAGGGGGGGGGGGAGTTTGATGCAGCTTATCTAGACTTCAGTAAAACTTAGACACTGTCCCACATCACAGAACGTTAAATCTACTTGAATGCTTGGAATTGGATTCTAAAATGCTTGAATGCACAAGATCTTGGTTACTTGATAGAAAATAGAGAGTTGTAGTAAATGGAGTGCATTCACAGGAGGGAAATGTTACCCGAGGGATCTGTTCTTGGACCAGTGCTTTTTAATATCTTTATTGATAACATTGCAAATTGTATTAAAGGGAATGTATGCCTTTCTGCAGATGACACACCAGTAGGGGTAAAACAAATTATTAATGATTAGAGATGTGCACTGGGCCTTTTCTCGGGTTTTGTGTTTTAGTTTTGGATCTGTATCTTCTTTGTGTTTTGTATCTGTAGTGGTTTTTCCAAAATCGCCCTTCAGTGTTTTGGATCTGTATTGGTTTTGACTCTGTATTCTTTGGAAAAAATCATAAAAACAGCAAAAATCACAGAATTTTGGCCTGTTTTTGTGACTACAGTGTTATTAACCTCTAATGTCCACTTATTTACAGTCAATTTTGACCACCTCACAGCTCACAATATTGTTTTCATCCACTTCAGGCCTAAAGGCCACAGCGAGGTAGCTGGATGCAGAGCCGGCCCTAGGCATAGGCAATCTAAGTAAATGCCTAGGGCATTTGGAATGCCTAGGGGCACAAGCAGCTTCTGCTGATTAAAATGATATGCGGCATGACTATATTCTGTGTGTGACTGCGGCTGTATCTGCATATGAAATGCTAAGTTACAGTGTATTCCTGGAAATCACTGTAATTTAGCATTTCATATTCAGATATAGCCACAGTCGCAAACAGAACTCCACATAGGTATTCAGACTGTGATCACTGCCACTGCAGTGATACAGTCTGAATTAGGCCCCTTATGTGTATAAGGGCATTAATAAAGGTTGGAATAATGTGTAAGGCACATTATGTTTATGAGGACATTAATAATGTGTGTCATATGTGTAAGGGCATTACTGTGTGGTATTATGTGTATAAAGGCATTACTTATGTGTGGCATTATGTGTATAAGGTTCTTTACTGTTGGCGTAACTTATATAAAGGGCATTACTGTGTGGTCTAATGTGAATAAAGAGCAATATGATGTGGTGTAATGTGAATAAGAGGCACTACTGTGAGGAGTAATGTATGTAATGTAAAGTGGTACTACTGTATGATATACAGTAACGTGAATAAGGGACACTATTGCATGATATAATGTGAATAAAGCTGCATTACTGTATGTCATAATTTGAATTGGAGGTATTATTTGCTGGCCATGCCCCTTCCCAGCAAGAACAAGCCCCTTTTTGGGCTGTGTACCGAATGTGTGCACTGTTTCTATTTAAAAATAGGGGTAGTAGGATGAAAATGAGGACTGCTGTGGGTAAGGGGTGATGGTGCTGGGAAAGGGGCACAGGGTCAGAGGCAGAACTAATGGCAGTGCTAGGGGCACCAGCTACAATTTTGCCTAGGGCATCATATTGGCAAGGGCCGGTTCTGGATGTGTGACTAAGCTAAGCAACAGCAGTGGGCAGCACAAACATGTGGTGCTTAAACTTCCAACATGGCACATCTAGGAGTGGAACTGCATTGGCAAACAGGGTGGCAGTTTAATAAACTATGCAAAAAAACAGTCAACGATGCTTCAAACAGCACATAATGCAAAGAAAAGAGGTGCAAGATGGAATTGTCCTTGGGCTCTCTCACCCACCCTTATGTTGTATATTAAACAGGACATGCACAGTTTAGCAAACCAATCATTTCAGCAACAGGGACTGTCACATGTGGCTGAAATTATTGATTTGTTTGGCCCCCACAAAACAAGCTGGCAATGGGCAGTGCACAAACTGGCTCTAAATAGGCAAGATGTCATCATTAGCATCCAATTTCTAATCCCTATCAGTCTATACAGATGAAGCCTCCATTATTCAGGCTCTTTGTGTGACTAGTCACGCCCGCCTGGGCGCACCTAGTCACTGTGAGCGGCTCCGTCTGGATGGGCGCGCACACCCGGACGGAGATGCTCCCCATTCACTATAATGGAGAGTGTCTCCGTCCGAGCGCCCGGACAGAGGCGCTCTGTATGGGATGCGGCTTGAGTACTACCGGCGTGACTAGGCGGATGGATCACCTAGTCACACCGGGAGTGCACGCCTGTGCCTCAGCCAGCAAAGATAGAGCTGGCTCCATCTGTACATACTCTTCTTCACACAATATTAATTCATCCCTGCTGGAATCCACTGTATTAGATGCCTTTTTATTTTTTGGACATAATTGTCGGTAATGGTCTTCCTTGTGGAACTGGAAATTCATTTTGATGAACATCATCTTTTCCACATTTTGGGGAAGTAACCTCCTATGCCGATCGCTGACAAGGTTCACGACTGAACTGAAAACTCTTTCTGAGTACACAATGGAGAGTGGGCAACTTAAGTAAAGCAAAGCCAGTTTGTGCAATGACCTCCAAATTGCCTTTTTTTCCTGCCAGTATTGAAATGGATTGTCTGACATGCCTATTTGGATGCAATCACTGAAATAATCATCAACCATTTTTTGGTTGGTGACCATATCATATTCAGTGACAGTAGACATGTCAGTAATTGTAGACAGCTTCTTCAGTCCGGACCAGATGTCAAAACTTGTTCCTAATTGATCTGCATCATCACCAGTGGGTCTTTGATGAAAAGTTAGGTTTTTTCCTTGCAGTCGCAGTTGCCGGAGAAACTGAAGGAGAAGATGTTGCCATGTCACGTGCCACTTGAGTTGACAATTTTCTCACCAACAGCTCTTTGCATCTCTTCAGATTTGTTTCTGTTGAAAAGAAAAATACAAAGTATGATTTAAACCTGTGGATTTTTTTTGTCTTTTGCCCAGGCATGACAATGGGCTTTTTCATACCATGTGCAATAACTGTCTCAACTGGTGCCTTATTAAACATCATCCTCATCATCAACATTCTTACTAGAGCCAGCTACACAAATATCCTCCTCATCATGGTGTACTTCTACAATGACATCCTCAATTTCAGTGTCAGCATGTTGACTTGTGCTGCTCCTCCCAACACTTGCAGAGGGCGTGCAAATGGTGGAAGGAACCTCCTCTTCCAGTACAGTATTGGAAACATCAGGCTCACACATGGCACCTGCAGTCACTCTTGGGCTCTCCTTGGGGATTGGTGATATTTCTGAGCACACAGTTGTCTCCTGTTTAATTTTTTTTAACTCTTCTACAGGGAGAAGGGCTTACATCATCATTTTGAGATGCATAACCACCAGTCATAAACAAAGGCCTTAGCCTTTCCTTGCCATTTTGTGTAGTGGATGGCACATTGGCAATTTTATGTTTCTCTGCAGCTAACTTTACTTTTGATTATTTTTATTTAACATTGTAAAATTATATTGCTTCTTTGATTTTACATGCACCGACTTTGATTTTACATGCCCTCTATGCCATTGGGCAACAGCATTAGCAAATGAAGTCGAAGGACTTGCATTGTCAGGACTAGTGGTAGCAGCTTCAGCAATAGCATGGTTCATGATCACCATTTCTATCAACAAACACAAAGTGGGGTACAGCTCACACCACAATTTGTAACAAAAATGTACCACCTACAGTGTCACCCAATCCGTGTGTGTGCCAGAGATAAAAGTCTAACACTGTAGTTGACCTTCACCACCAGCGACGCACAATACGTATATGAGTAAGAAATGGTAGTCGAACAGTGCAGTTGACCTTCACCAACAGCGTTGCACAATACGTGTATGAGTGAGAATTGGTAGTCGAACACTGCGATTGACTTTCACCAACAACATCGCACAATACGTGTATGAGTCAGAAATGGTGGTCGAACACTGCGGTTGACCTTCACCAATAGTGTCGCACAATATGTGTATGAGTTAGAAATGGTAGTCGAACACTGTGACTGACCTTCACCAATAGCGACGCACACTACGTGTATGGGTGACAAATGGTAGTCGAACACTGCACTTGACCTTCACCAACAGCATCGCACAATACATGTATGAGTAGGAAATACAATATACTACTGTGGTACACCTTCACCCACAGCATCACACAATACCTGCATAACTAGGAAATACAATATATTACTGTGGTACCACCTACACCAACAGCATTGCACAATATGTGTATGAGTCAGATATGGTAGTCGAACACAGCGTTTGACCATCACCAACAGAGTCACACAATACGTGTATGAGTAGGAAATGCAACATATTACTGTGGTACCACCTTCACCCACAACATCACACAATACCTGTATGAGTAGGAAATACAATATATTAATGTGGTACCACCTTCACCCACAGCGTAATACAATACGTGTTTGAGTCAGAAATGGTAGTCTAACACTGTAGTTGACCTTCATCAACAGTATCGCACAAAGGGCTTAATTCAGACCTGATTACTAGGCTACATTTTTGTACAGCCTGCGATCAGGTCTAAGCTGTGCATGCATATGCACGGCAATGCGCAGGCGCGTCGCACGGGTACAAAGCGGATCGCCACTCAGTGATGGATTTGTGCGAAGAATCCATTCGCATGACTGTTCGCAAGGAGATTGACAGGAAGAAGGTGTTTGTGCTTGGAAAAATGCAGGTATTCCCATGTGTTTGCAGGCAAGGTTCCTGACGTCAATTCCGGTCCAGGACAGGCTGAAGTGATCGCAGCAGCTGAGTAAGTCCTGGGCTGCGCAGAGACGGCACAAGAACTGCTTGTACAGCTCTGCTACACATGCGATTGCACACTTGCAAAGCTAAAATTCACTCCCCCTGTAGGCGGCGACTATCTGTTCGCAGCAGTGCAAAAATCGCCTGCTAGCGATCAGGTCTGAATTAGGCCCAATACTTGTATGAGTACGAAATATTAATATACTGTGGTCTGACCGACAGTTTCACAGTACTTAAAACTACTTAAATAAAAATTGTATAGTACATTGGGGTACAGCACAAACAAACAAAAAAAATATATGTATAATTGTATTTTTCTGCTTTTTATTTTTAGTGTTTATTATTTTAATTTTACACTGGGACAGAGCCACTGGATGGACAGACAGAGCACCCCCTGGACTGATACAGCAGAGCTCACAGAACACCTCAGGACTGATGCATCAAAGCTGAAAGTGCACCCCTGGACTGATACAGCAAAGCTCACATAGCACCCCTGGACTGATAATGCAGAGCTGAAAGAGCACCCCTGGACTGATACAGCAGAGCTGAAAGAGCACCCCTGGACTGATACAGCAGAGCTCACAGAGCACCCCTGGACTGATACAGAAGAGCTGAAAGAGCATCCCTGGACTGATACAGCAGAGCTCACATAGCACCCCTGGACTGATACAGCAGAGCTCACAGAGCACCCCTGGACTGATACAGCAGAGCTCACATAGCACCCCTGGACTGATACAGCAGAGCTCACAGAGCACCCCTGGACTGATACAGAAGAGCTGAAAGAGCACCCCTGGACTGATACAGAAGAGCTGAAGGGCACCCCTGGACTGATACAGCAGAGCTCACAGAGCACCCCTGGACTGATACAGCAAAGCTCACATAGCACCCCTGGACTGATACAGCAGAGCTGAAGGAGCACCCC
Organism: Pseudophryne corroboree; assembly: GCF_028390025.1. Lineage (NCBI taxonomy): Eukaryota > Metazoa > Chordata > Amphibia > Anura > Myobatrachidae > Pseudophryne > Pseudophryne corroboree. The sequence continues at coordinate 251,543,905 of NC_086444.1, read as the reverse complement.
TGGACTGATACAGAAGAGCTGAAGAGCACCCCAGGACTGATACAGCAAAGCTCACATAGCACCCCTGGACTGATACAGCAGAGCTGAAGGAGCACCCCTGGACTGATACAGAAGAGCTGAAAGAGCACCCCTGGACTGATACAGAAGAGCTGAAGAGCACCCCTGGACTGATACAGCAGAGCTCACAGAGCACCCCTGGACTGATACAGCAAAGCTCACATAGCACCCCTGGACTGATACAGCAGAGCTGAAAGAGCACCCCTGGACTGATACAGCAGAGCTGAAAGAGCACCTCTGGACTAATACAGCAGAGCTGAAAGAGCACCCCTGGACTGATAGAGCAGAGCTGAAAGAGCTCCCTGGACTGATACAGCAGAGCTGAAGGAGCACCCCTGGACTGATAGAGCAGAGCTGAAAGAGCTCCCTGGACTGATACAGCACAGCTGAAGGAGCACCCCTGGACTGATACAGCAGAGCTGAAAGAGCACCTCTGGACTGATACAGCAGAGCTGAAAGAGCACCTCTGGACTGATACAGCAGAGCTGAAAGAGCACCTCTGGACTGATACAGAAGAGCTGAAAGAGCACCTCTGGACTGATACAGAAGAGCTGAAAGAGCACCCCTGGACTTAAACACCCCACGTCAAATATACACAGTACACTCTCCACAGCCAGAGTGAAGATGGAGATGATCACGGGGACCTTTAAAGAATTCAAATCCCGCGAGAATCCGACAGCGGAAAGATAACATTCGGTCTCTCTTTGGGATCCGAGTCTGGCCAGTAAACCTGAGGCGGACTGGGATCCCGGCTCGGATCTCAATATTCGAGTGGGTTCGGTTCTTTGAGAAACGGACCCGCTCATCTCTATTAATGATCTAGGTAGACTAGAGGAATGGTGGCAATTACAGTTTAGCGCCAAAAAATGCTAAATCATGCACTTAGGTCTCAAAAATCCAAAGGCTAAATATAGTATTAATGGCACTACAATGGAAACTAGTGAATAGGAAAGTGCTCTAGTGTAGGTGTCAATACTGTATTTCAGGTTACTTAAAAGCTAGGAAGCAATGCAACAAAGCAATAAAGACGGCAAGTCAGAATCTTGGTTGCAAAGGGAGAGGAATCATTAGAAGAATTATGTAATAATGTCACTGTATAGGTCATTGGTCCGGCCCTATCTGGAATACTATGTCCAGTTCTGGAGGTCATACTGTATCTCCAGAAGGATATTAATATATTAGAGACTGTACAAAGAAGGGCAACTAAAATAGTGCATGGCCTACATCCCAAAACTTACCTGGAAAGACTAAAAGATCTTAATTTGTATAGTTTGTAGAAGGGAAAAGGGAAACATGATAGAAACATTCAAACCTATCAGGAGTTTTAACAAGGTACAGGAAGGACAAATTTTTTAAAGGAAGAGAAGTATTAGAACACAAGGATATACACTGAAACTGTTGGGAGGTACGTTCAGGGTAAATTTGAGGGAAATTGACTTCACAGAAAGGAAGTGGACAAGTGGAATAGCCTCCCATCAAAGGTGACAGAGACTAATACAGTAGAGTAATTTAAAGATGCTTGGGATAGACATAAGAATATCCTTACAAATAACTAAGGATATAATAGGGTTTGACGTAACAATATGGTTAAAAAAAGGGTCAGACTACATGGGCCAAGTGGTTCTTATTTGCCGGCAAACTCCAAGTTTCTCTGTAGAAAAGCGTTTGAAGAATAGTTGCTTACATTCACAAAATGGAGTTTTACAGGAAATGTTTAATTGTGCTAAGATGGTGGACAGATCTCACTATATGTTCCTATGCTGAGAAGGCAGTGCTTATGTATGTTTCCCTATAAACAGTAACCACAAAAATATAGGAACACGTGACATCTTGTAAAATGTTTTGTTTTTGATATGATTTCCTAAGAAATTTTACTAAGATGTTACCAACTTAAGCTATCTTTTGGACTGGCCAACTGGTTAATTTCTGTATTCTTACGTGTATTCTAGTATGTTGACTTCTACTATAGGAAATGGCATGTAAGCACTAAAGGCACCGAAGGTGGTGGATGATGCTGCTGCGCCTCCAGGTCACTACTAAGATGCTCGGTGAGACGAACGGAAAACTCAACTCACAGCAGGCAGCCATAATTGATTACACAATCACTCACAGAAAGAAGTACAGTATGTCAATAATGTGATCAATAACTGATCGCCCACATATTGGTGAAAATGCATCCTTAGCAGGGTGATGGATATCCCTTCATGGTTCTCTTCCATCAGCCATTAGATGTTCCCACCACTGCTGTCTAGTCTCAGCCTCACTAAAAGCCATCTTCAGAAGAAAAAAAGAAAAAGAAAACATTATATATATAACAGACAGAAATAGCCGGCACTCGCAGAGACTTATTTAAATGAATTGACACAGCACAGCAGCTAGACTCTAGCTGCTGTGCTGTGTCAATTCATTTAAATAAGTCTCTGTGAGTGCAGGCTATTTCTGTCTGTTATATGGTATATTGCAAGCAGGGCACCGGAGCATGTTGTGACATCTACCTGTGTTGGAGTGCCGAATACTCCTTTGCTTTATATATATATATATATATATATATATATATATATATATTAGTGAAGATGATAAAAAAAAATTCTGATATAGTGCTACAAAGTACACATGTACCATAATAACATTCAAAAAGAATGACTCATAGTAGGTATAGCTTTTGTTATTTAAGACACTTCATTGTTAAGCATATTTAGTCAGGGGCAGATTGTGATGGAAAATCAGCCTGGGAAATTTATGGAAGCAGGCCTAATTGAGGTGTGGTCTGATGAGGAGGTGGGGTCTGTTGCTGGGTGCGGGATCCCTTCTCATAGGGCCTGTTTGTAAGCAGTTGCCACCTTCCTTGCATATTTTGCTGAAGTTGTGTCTAAGACAAGAGGCGGGTTGGAAACTAAAAGTGACCAAGTAAATTTTGTAGAAGAGGCCCGACATGGGCAGCAGAAGAGGTATAACATACCGTGTAGCCATAGAAGCATTACTGGATGACAGAGTTGCTGTACTGCAGAGATGGAATAACAGAATGAATAAGGACAATGCAGTGTAGTGAGAGTGGTGGGCTGCCTGTCACGTGGGGGTGGGGCCACAGGCCCTACAGACACATCAGCCTACCACGATTCTTCCTGGTGAGGCCTAAGGCCAATCCACCCCTGTGTGTAGTGAATCTCAAGCTTCAACAGGCCTGGCAACTCCAGATCTGAAAGTAAAAAATAATAATATGTAGTGTAATACATTTAAAAATCACGTATTACACAATAGAAAAACACAGTATATTAAGCATACATTAAAATAGACATAAACAATAAGTGCAAATCAAGCTTATCAAATCAACAAGAACAATGCATTCAGAGGAATGGAAATGTCCAAAATGAGAATTGTCTCAACGTGTTTTGTCGAATTGTAGTGTATTCTGGAATTCACCAGGGGAAGTCTAACTAATATATTACTGTAGGAGGTGCCTTTTGTCTTCATATGTTGCAGAACCATCAGAGGTCAGAGGATCTCAAACTTGTCCTCAAGCCACCCCAACAATCCAGTTTTTAAGTATATCCATGGCACAGCACAGATGGTTTAATCAAACTGACTGAGGTATTAATTAAGTCACCTGTGGCCAATCGAGGATATACTTAAAACCTGGACTGTTGGGGTAACTTGAGGACCACGTTTGCGAACCTCTGACCTTTGTGAAAAATAGGAATTTACTCAAGGGCTGCAACCTGAAAATAAGGGAGTGTACTCAAGATGGAAATTCACCTCTGGCTAAGAGACTTTTTTCCATGTTGTACTCACTTCTGATTATTTTAGTGCCACTGCCATTGTTTTATATACAGTGTATATATATGTATATATATATATATATATATATATATATACACTGCTCAAAAAAATAAAGGGAACACTAAAATAACACATCCTAGATCTGAATGAATGAATGAAATATTCTTATTAAATACTTTGTTCTTTACATAGTTGAATGTGCTGACAACAAAATCACACAAAAAAATTATCAATGGAAATCAAATTTATTAACCCGTGGAGGTCTGGATTTGGAGTCACACTCAAAATTAAAGTGGAAAAACACACTACAGACTGATCCAACTTTGATGTAATGTCCTTAAAACAAGTCAAAATGAGACTCAGTAGTGTGTGTGGCCTCCACGTGCCTGTATGACCTCCCTACAACGCCTGGGCATGCTCCTGATGAGGTGGCGGATGGTCTCCTGAGGGATCTCCTCCCAGACCTGGACTAAAGCATCCGCCAACTCCTGGACAGTCTGTGGTGCAATGTGGCATTGGTGGATGAAGCAAGACATGATGTCCCAGATGTGCTCAATTGGATTCAGGCCTGGGGAACGGGCGGGCCAGTCCATAGCATCAATGCCTTTGTCTTGCAGGAACTGCTGACACACTCCAGCCACATGAGGTCTAGCATTGTCTTGCATTAGGAGGAACCCAGGGCCAACCGCACCAGCATATGGTCTCACAAGGGGTCTGAGGATCTCATCTTGGTACCTAATGGCAGTCAAGCTACCTCTTGCGAGCACATGGAGGGCTGTGCGGCCCCCCAAAGAAATGCCACCCCACACCATTGCTGACCCACTGCCAAACCGGTCATGCTGGAGGATGTTGCAGGCAGCAGAACATTCTCCTTGGCGTCTCCAGACTCTGTCACATCTGTCACATGTGCTCAGTGAGAACCTGCTTTCATCTGTGAAGAGCACAGGGTGCCAGTGGCGAATTTGCCAATCTTGGTGTTCTCTGGCAAATGCCAAATGTCCTGCACGGTGTTGGGCTGTAAGCACAACCCCCACCTGTGGATGTCGGGCCCTCATACCACCCTCATGGAGTCTGTTTCTGATCGTTTGAGTAGACACATGCACATTTGTGGCTTGCTGGAGTTCATTTTGCAGGGCTCTGGCAGTGCTCCTCCTGTTCCTCCTTGCACAAAGGCAGAGGTAGCGGTCCTGCTGCTGGGTTGTTGCCCTCCTTCGGCCTCCTCCACATCTCCTGATGTACTGGCCTGTCTCCTGGTAGCGCCTCCATGCTCTGGACACTACGCTGACAGACACAGCAAACCTTCTTGCCACAGCTCGCGTTGATGTGCCATCCTGGATGAGCTGCACTACCTGAGCCACTTGTGTGGGTTGTAGGGAGATCATACAGGCACGTGGATCCCACACACACTACTGAGCCTCATTTTGACTTGTTTTAAGGACATTACATCAAAGTTGGATCAGCCTGTAGTGTGTTTTTCCACTTTAATTTTGAGTGTGACTCCAAATCCAGACCTCCATGGGTTAATGAATTTGATTTCCATTGATAATTTTTGTGTGATTTTGTTGCCAGCACATTCAACTATGTAAAGAACAAAGTATTTAATAAGAATATTTAATTCATTCAGATCTAGGATGTGTTATTTTAGTGTTCCCTTTATTTTTTTGAGCAGTGTAAATATATATATATATATATATATAATATATATACAGTATGTATATAGTATACACACTGTACTGGCACTCCTGTGCTGGTCGCCTTCACATAATAGGATAGTGTACAGCTGCAGGTGCGGCACTCCATTCTCCAAAATCATTCAGTACAAGCGCACTTTAATATGCGTTTGTACTGAATCATTTTGGAGACTGGAGTGCCACACCTTCAGCTGTACACTATATATATATATACACATATATATATATATATATATATATATATATATATATATACGCAATCAAAGAAGAAATGGCGTCACTCCAGGTCTTGAGGTGGTAAAATCTTCAATTAGTGTAGTTTAAAAAACATCACATAAACCAACGTTTCGGGGCCCATAGCCCCTTTGTCAAGGTGTGAAAAAGGGGCTACGGGCCCCAAAACGTTGGTTTATGTGATGTTTTTTAAACTACACTAATTGAAGATTTTACCACCTCAAGACCTGGAGTGATGCCATTTCTTCTTTGATTGCATACACATACTGTTGTGGAGGGCACCCAGGCATTTATGCATACTAGGACCAGGATTGCTGGGCATTACTTCTGTTTTGTATATAAAAAACTCGACCAGTCAAAAAGTCTCCAGCAGCTTCAATTTTCACAATAACTTTATTTCAGTTGATATCAGGCTTATTGTGGTCGACGTTTCGATCCTCAATTTAGGATCTTTATCAAAACTAGCTTCCATATACAAAATAATTTGAAAGCATCACATATTAATTATCAGAAAAAATCAATGTGTCGTATTCAGACAATATAATGGCATAGAGCACATCAGACAACCGAGGTAATCACTCAGGGAATCAAATTTAACCCACAAGTCCTCTGCAACCACATTTGATTCCCTGAGTGATTACCTCGGTTGTCTGATATGCTCTATGTCTGAGAGTTTAAGTAACTGCATTTAATCCCCACTTGGCGTTTGAATTTTAAGCCATAAAGCCATTATATTGTCTGAATACGACACATTGATTTTTTCTGATAATCAATATGTGATGCTTTCAAATTATTTTGCTTTCAACTGAAATAAAGTTATTGTGAAAATTGAAGCTGCTGGAGACTTTTTGACTGGACGAGTGCACCTCCACATTTTTGGACTCTTTCTATATATATATATATATATATATGTTCCCCACGGACCGGCACTCCCTCCTCTACTTGCAAGAATGGCTCCGGTGCCCTCCAAGAAGATCCACATAAACGGTAAAAAAGAGGCGGCACTCGGAGACTTTTAGGTGCAAAAATTATATTCCACAAATGAACCAACGTTTCGGGGTCAGATGAACCCCTTTGTCAAGGTGAACAGAGGGGTTCATCTGACCCCGAAACGTTGGTTCATTTGTGGAATATAATTTTTGCACCTAAAAGTCTCCGAGTGCCGCCTCTTTTTTACCGTTTTTATATATATAAAAATGGGTTTCGTGATTTTGGACAAAAAAGCTTTCACCACAAATTTCGGGTTGGAGATATATCCCTTCAAAATTCTGATCGTGATCACCTGACTGTGAAATCCCCTCTTAAATTGAAAGATTTTTATATATAGAATTGTCATACCACTATATATAATTTTTAGTAATCTGTACCTTTTAGACGAATGTTTAAGTTGTATATGTCAGTATGTACATGAATAAATAATTTTTATAGTTATTCTAAAGGCAAATTGTCTCCCACTAGAATCTTTTTTCCTTTTATATATATATATATATATATATATATATATATATATATATATTGAGAGAGAGAGAGAAAGTCATAAAGTCCATACCCTCCTGGGCCACTGTTGGTACAGGACAAAGCACGGGTAGCCAGCACACCAATTAAATGCATAAGCATTTAATGGTTATATCAAACCAATGCATCTGCATAAAAACACAACGTCTCATCATACTGATGTCAAAACATGGGCATAAGCCATCCTCAGCCACTCAAAAAGGGGACTTCCCTTTTCTCAGCTTGTGAGAGTGGTAAGGATCACCTCCGACAGGAGTAAATTACCTGCTGCAATCGATGCTATGGTTTAAAAATTTCTGTAACGAGGCTATAGACAAAAAGAAGTATCAGACACTATCTCGTAATGCCTCACGTTAGACTGCAATGCCTTACTGTGTCAAGAGTAGGTCACTTCACAAACAACAAAATTGCCGTTCATAAGTACCTATTCCATCTCGTCTGGGGTGATCAGAGGGGCAATCTGTAAACATTGGCACATACTACAGACCGATCCCATTTTGGGACAAACATGCCAACAACTGCCATTATTTTGCTACAAACATAGTAAAAACCTCAAAGAGAGGATATCACAGTCAAATGTTAGCCCAATCTCAACTGTGAACATGAACTGGCTAAGTCTACAAAAGGGAGCATTTAAATGTTCCAAATGTGTAAACTGTACATACATGCACACTGGTAACCAGTTTCACCATCCAATAACTGGTACGGACTATCGAATACACCATCGCCTAGACTGTGAATCGAAATATGCAGTTTACATCATTCTATGTCCCTGCAACATGTTGTATGTAGGAAAGACAATTAGAATGATTAAGGAAAGACTCGTATGCATCGGTCCTCGATTAAAAAAGCACTAATGGCCAGCACACCGCCTGTGGCCAGGCACTTTTTCAATGCAAGACACAGCATACTGGACTTTCGATTTATGCCTGTGGACCAGATCCCACCCCTTCATAGGGGAGGTAACAGACACAAATTGCTACTCCAATGCGAATGTCAGTGGATATATAAATTAAATTCTATGGTACCGCATGGCCTCAATGAAGAATTCACGTGGTAACCTTTTTTATGAAGTCTGATCTTACATGTGACTTTCTTTAAGTAGGTTTTGATAAATTCATGAAGGAGCTTGCTTTATGAACATATATTAGCCTAGGTAGTTTATGGCGCATGCTCGTTGTAGGTTTATCTTTTTAAACTCATGATCCTCCCTGATTGCTATTAAACTCATGATCCTCCCTGACTAGCTAAAATGTGTTAACTTCATAACAGCGTGAACAGTGTCATCAGTATTTGTAATTATCTGTGTATGTATGTCTTAATTTTTTATTTTTGTATGTATTTTTAAACTGTATTTATGATAAGCAACTGGGATCACATGACCAGGATGTTATTGCGGGGGTTGAGCCTAGTCTCCTCCGTCCCGCAGTCTGCCTTGTGCATGTGGTTTGGCAGTTGTCTTCTGCCATCGAGACACTTAGATTGCGGGACGTGGTTGGCGTCTATGCTAGTTCTGCCAACCATGTCTGACCATTGAATGAAAACGAGTTCCGGAATTAGGAACCATAATGTTGGAGACTTATTCCCATAATACCGGACGGCGGATACCATTGCGTCACTTCTGGTGACGCGATGGGCGATCCATGCCTGCAGATGTGTGTCCATAGGAGGCTGAGAGTGACTTAATGTGATTTAATACCCAGCTGTGCTGATGGTGAAAGTCCTTATATGGTATGTGCACTTTCCATTTATTAATTGATAATGGTGTATCACAGGTGTTTAGGATTTTTTTTTAGATTGTTGCAAGTATTTATTCCCTTTACTAGCAATAATAGTCTGGCAGTCCTGGAGGAAGGTGGCACTACCACTGAAACAGTATTGTTGGCTGTACAATGGGGGACCTTTGAAGCCCTTACAATGAGGAATGGGTGACTATATGCTTATGCCCATGTTTTCACATCAGCATGATGAGACTTTGTGTTTTTATGCAGATGCATTGGTTTGATATAACCATTAAATGTTTATGCATATAATTGGTGTGCTGGCTTCCCGTGCTTTGGCATGCTGCTGCAGTGCAGGTGTATCGTGACTGGACAAATGGCCCTATTGCGAATAACCTACGTGGAAACTGCGGAGCACCACATGCCACTGATATGAGAGGTGAACCATTGCCAGACTAAGGTGGGGGCACTGGGCATACTGCACCCTGGGCCCCCCCTCTATCAGGGATCTCCCGGCTGGAGCACGCTGACATCACTAGCTCTCCCTCTTGTGCAGCAGCAGAACCAGGCAGCCAGAATGTGAGCAGGATAGTATGCTGTTCAATTAGAGACACAGGAGTATCAGGTTTCATGAGCTACCAATAAAGCTTCCTGACCAGAGGATAGATTTTAGGGGGGGAGAGAGCTGTAAGTGACCCAGGGATCCCAGTTTCTCCTCCACCCTACCTGGGTGTCTGGATTCTGTGTAACCTTTTATCTAATGAGAGCATTCATGTCTAGAGAGAGAAACACACAGAGAGTCCTCCTGAGTCCTGTCCCAGTGTGTAAGTAGTACAGAGGCTGCTGCTATTCTTGCATGTGACAAGATATATTTAAAGATTTTATTTTTCTATGTGTATTTTAAGGTTGTTTAAGTTGTATTTGTTCCATTACAAGAAAACCTTATAAAATAATTGTTTCTCAATTAGGTGGAGCTATAACAGTACCCAGGCATTGTTACACTATTAGTTTAACAATCTAATGTACACCATTGATTTACATGTAATTTACACAACCCATACCTGCTAACATGACCCATTCAAGGAGGGACAAAATGCTCTCCACCTGGACTCCCCTCTTATGATTACAATCACCTCTGTTGAAACACATTTCTTATCAATTATATAGTTCAATACAAGGGACAACAATTATACAGTATATTAAGAGGGAAGTCCAGCATTTTGTCCCTCCTGGAATGGGTCATGTTGAGAGGGATTGGCGTTGGGTGACCAGCGTTTGGGATCCCGCTGGTCACCATTTCGATGCCAGGATCCCGATCTTTAGATTGCCGGCGGGAGAGATGGGGGTGAGCTCAATGAAGCCCCAACATGCTACAGTGGAGCAGCTCACCATCAAAATGAACTTTGGGGCAACCAGACATGTCTAAAATGACAGTTCAGCCTGTCTAGCTGCTGTCCATGCTGCACATGGTGGTTACTCTGACTACTAGCTGGTGGTCATAATAATGTGTCTTGACTGTGTGTGTGTGTGTGTGTGTGTGTGTGTGTGTGTGTGTGTGTGTGTGTGTGTGTGTGATATATATATATATATATATATATATATTAAAGAGTTTGCAGACCTAGGCTATGATAGCAAACATAAATTCACCTCACAGGCACCTGAAGTGAGGTCAAAGTGAAATCACTATTTTTCCTGCACTGTTCCTCTCTTAGATGGAATCCAACATACAGGTCATTAATGCTGTGACATCTACAGTAAGGAAAGCTGGGCCACACAATAGATTACTCTCTGTACATCTGCTCTGATTGTCCAGCATCTCAGTGTATTCATTACCTTCAGTAGTGCTAGCACATTTGGCTTAATACAGACTATTTGTAGCCTTTATTTCCTATGTTATATCTAGTATTAATTTCAGGATGCACTACGAATTGCCGGCTGTCGGGATCCCGGCGCCCAGCATACCAGCGCCGGGATCTCAACAGCCTGAATGCCAGCAGCGGGGAGAGCAACAAAAGAGCCCCTTGTGCGCACGGTGGTGTACACAATATATTCTCCCTCCAGGGCAGAGCTGGATTAAGGCTTTGGGGGGCCCGGGGCATTTAAGACTGGGGGGCCCTTATTCAGATGTGGACGGAGTAGCTATCGCTGCTGCTTACATAAAAGCAGCAGCGATATCACTAATGTGGTAATGCAGCAGTAGGTATAATGCCTCCAGCTGCATTACTGATATGAACTATGTCCAAGGATGGGGATTTAGTTGGTCACAATACTGATGGCTACATCCCGAACCCCCTAAATCCCGACAAGCATTGGCTGGCTGCGTGACCAAAGGGGTTGCGCAAGCCGCCCGCCATGATACTTACCAAGAGGCCAGGAAATATCCATCCTCTGACAGAGATCCTGGCCTACTGTGTCCCTGGAGACATGCCTGTTTGGAGAAAAGGAGGCCGTCGCTGCCCCCAAATGGCATCAGACTGTCAATCTCTGACTGTCTGATGCCGCCTTATGTCTGGCGCCACAGACCCGTACTGCGCACATGTAGTACGGGTCTTGTCCATGCACAAAGTACTGAACATCGGTACTTTGCTGCATGAACCACTACTCATCCACATCTCAATAAGAGCCATAGGTGGTCATTCCGAGTTGTTCGCTAGCTGCATTCGTTCGCTGTGCAGGGATGAGGCAAAAAACCGGCACTTCTGCATATGCGGCGCAATAAGCACGCGCATCGTACTATTACAACAAACAAAGTAGTTTCACACAGGGTCTAGCAAAGCTTTTCAGTCGCACTGCTGGCCGCAGAGTGATTGACAGGAAGTGGGCGTTTCTGGGTGTCAACTGACTGTTTTCAGGGAGTGTTCAGAAAAACGCAGGCGTGCCAGGAAAAACGCAGGCGTGGCTGGGCGAACGCAGGGCGTGTTTGTGACGTCAAAACAGGAACTGAACAGTCTGAAGTCATCGCAAGCGCTGAGTAGCTTTTGAGCTATTCCAAAAGTGCACATAAAAATTTTGTAGCCGCTCTGCGATCCTTTCGTTCGCACTTCTGCTAAGCTAAAATACACTCCCAGAGGGCGGCAGCATAGCGTTTGCACGGCTGCTAAAAACTGCTAGCGAGCGAACTCGGAATGACCACCATAGTGCACAAGCCTTCTGCGTGTACATAAACAAAGAACATGGACACACGTCACGCAAAAAATTCACTTCACGCAGGGGGCATGCACATCACTTAACCAGCCGCTGTGCTGCCCCCAGCATCATGCACACAGCAGGTGGGAGCGATCCCTCCCTACCTTTTCTCCAGCCCACAGGTGGGACAGTTTCCGAAAAACAGGACGGTCCCAACAAAACGTGATGGTTGGCAGGAAATGCATGCGTTCATACTCATGTATATACACACTATATATATATATATATATATATATATATATATATATACACACACACACACACATATATACAGTATATATATATAAACACATATAAGCATACATACAGTCTCACACGTATACACATGCATATATACTGTTACACACTGACAGTTACACACTTATACACATACATTCACACAGACACATGCATTCACATAGTCACACACTTATCAGAGCCGCAACTAGGGGGGGGGGGGCTAGGGGGGCACGCGACCTGGGCGCGGAAAAGGAGAGGGCGCCGGCGCGAGGCAGTAAGCGGGAACGACCAGTGCAGGACGGCGCAGGGTTGAAGAGGCGCCGTCCCGCTCCGCTGCGCCAGGACGCTTCCGTAGCGTAGAGGCTAGTCAGAGCTGCTTCCCAATAAGTAACACAGCCGTCGCTTCTGCCAGCGCGGTGTGTGTGACTGTGACAGCGCTGCGGAAATGGAGAGGAGGGAGCCCTGACTGACACAGCAGATCAGCACTAAAAGTAGGTAGGGAGAGGCGGGCAGCTATATATGTACAATATGTGTGTGTGCAGTGTACTTTAACCTAATGTGTGTGAGCAGTGCAGTGTAACCCTGAGTGTGTGTGTGTGTGTGTGTGTGTGTGTGAAGCAGTGCAGTGTAACCCTGTGTGTATGTGTGCTTGAACAGTTCAGTGTAACCCTGTATGTATGTGTGTTGGAGCAGTGCAGTGTAACCGTGTGTGTGTGTGTGTGTGTGTGTGTGTGTGTGTGTGTGTGTGTGTGTGTTGGAGCAGTGCAGTGTAACCCTATGTGTGTGTGCATGTGTTGGAGCAGTGCAGTGTAACCCTGTGTGTGTGTGTTGAAGCAGTGCAGTGTAACCCTGTGTGTATGTGTGTTGGAGCAGTGAAGTGTAACCCTGTGGGTATGTGTGTTGGAGCAGTGCAGTGTAACCCTGTGTGTGTATGTGTGTTGGAGCAGTGCAGTGTAACCGTGTGTGTGTGTGTGTGTGTGTGTGCGTGTGTGTTGGAGCAGTGCAGTGTAACCCTGTGTGTGTATGTTGAAGCAGTGCAGTGTAACCCTGTGTGTATGTGTGTTGGAGCAGTGAAGTATAACCCTGTGTGTGAGTGTGTGTTCTGGAGCAGTTCAGTGTAACCCTGTGTGTATGTGTGTTGGAGTAGTGCAGTGTAACCCTGTGTGTATGTGTGCATGTGTTGGAGCAGTGCAGTGTAACCGTGTGTGTGTGTGTGTGTGTGTGTGTGTGTGTGTGTGTGTGTGTGTGTATTTGCTGGAGCAGTTCAGTGTTACCCAGTGTGTGTCTGCTGGAGCAGTGCAGTGTAACCCTGTGTGTGTACTGGAGCAGTGAAGTGTAACCGTGTGTGTGTGTGTGTGTGTGTGTGTGTGTGTGTGTTGGAGCAGTGCAGTGTAACCCTGTGTGTATGTATGTTGGAGCAGTGCAGTGTAACCCTTTGTGTATGTGCATGTGTTGGAGCAGTCCAGTGTAGCCGTGTGTGTGTGTGTGTGTGTGTGTGTGTGTGTGTGCATGTGTTGGAGCAGTGCAGTGTAACCCTGTGTGTGTGTACTGGAGCAGTGCAGCGTAACCCGGTGTTGTGTGTGTATGCTGGAGTACCCGGGGTGCGTACATCATTTGTATGTATAGGAGGGGTGTAATTAATCACAGTATATTGGGGTATGTGTATATACAGGGGCACGTATATATGTTAATTTTGGCAGTATGTGTATATTCAGGGGCTGTGTAGATATGTACTGTACTGTGTATTCTTGATGGTGTGTACATGTATGGGAGGATGTATTTCTGTATAACGGGGGGGGGGGGGGGGGGCGCCAAATGACTGTCTTGCCCCGGGTGACAGAAACCCTAGATTCGGCCCTGCACTTATACACATATATACATTTGTCACACACAGTCAGAGACATATACACCGTCACCTACCACAATCAATCACACACTTATACCCATATTATACATATACTGTAGAGTGCTCCTCTCCTCCCTCTTACCTCACTATCACACACTGACTGGGTGGGCCGTGGGCACATGTCTGTAGCTGCTCCTACTGCCTTCTCTCCTCCCTCCTCTCACAGCATGTGAGCTCACAGCTCCGCCCCCCGGCTCGGATTCCACCCCTCTGCCCCAGAGGTGGATTTAGATCTCAGGGGGCCCTAAGCAAGATACTGATTTAGGGCCCCCCTCTGACAAACAATAAATAGTACTATATTTTCATTCCTAATTTATGCCTCTTACATTATTTGTTGTTTTTCCTCCTTATATTCTATTACAATATATTACTTTACCCCTTCACTGATTGTACCATGGCCCCTCACCTCTAACTTCCATTATATTACACCACTCTATTACTGCATTTTAGATCTGTGCTCCCCTCACTAAATGTAGCAGGTCCCCATACCCCATTATGGTAGTATTCAGCCAGCCTAGTGCTCCGACATTTAATTTTTTTTGACCGTGGTCACGGTCCACCGGAAATTCCTTCCATAGAGCCTTATCGGTGGCCCCGCCAGGGACCCACAGGGCCCCCTGAGACCCAAAGGGCCCTAAGCAGCTGCCTTGGTTGCCTTGTGGTAAATCCTCCTCTGCTCTGCCCTCTCCCTCTGCTTTCTTTGGACATTATGCAGCTTGCGGTGCACTTTGCACTGCAGCTGCACACTGAACTGTGGGGCCCCTAGCAGTAGGGGGGCCCAGGGTAATGTACCCCCTGTGACCCCCCCCCTTAATCCGGCTCTGCTCCAGGGTTATCACGGACACCCCAAGAGGGAGAATAGTTGTTGGTATACCAGCGGTCAGGATCCCGGCGCCGGTATGCCGAGCGCCGAGATCCTGACAGCCGGTATTATGAGTGCCACCCTTAATTTCATAGTGACTGAAACATTAACCTAACATATTGTGTTATTATTGTTTATTTAAATCCCAATGTACACTATATAGGCACTGTAACAGGCTATTATGCTTATTATTAAAATGTCTTCAATCTAGAGCACTTTAATTTTCTATGGCCACTACCGCTTAAGTTTCATGAAGCAGTTCATAATTTCTAGCTTTTGACATTGCTGATTAGGATAATTGATGTCATTGTATTAGGCTGTTTAATATAATATAATTTATAAACAATCATGTGAGTCATTTGATATTTAAGTTTTCATTAATATACAGTTCATGCCAATAGATGTTTATTACACTGTGCATGCATTAGCAATGATATTTGATTAATTACGACAATGTATCAGTCAAGCTTGCTAAATATGTGTTTTATTTTATAATTATGTATTTTAATCAAATTAAGTATTTAATCAATCGTGCATTTTATATTCATTGATAAACGTGAATAAATATATTAGTTATCATAATGGTAGTTGTATTTTTTTGCATTTTTTTTTTACATTGACTTGATGTAACACCAGGAATGTGCAGTCAGGGGAGTTAGAGCCTCACCTGTCATACTTCAGAGTTTTGACATTTATAACTTATAAATATCTTCTTTGTATTATTCTACTAATTTTCACAGTCAAATGTCACTAAATTGGGGGAGGGGCCGCTCTGTAGCCAATGATGCTGCAAAGAAAAAGGATCCAGTGAGCCAGCTATCAAATCTACCTCACGGAGGGAAGCATGCCTTGTGCATGGACCTAATACAAAATGAGTGAAAATAAAACCATTGTATTTAGTGAAATCTGCAGAAGAACATTAAGGCAATATGTTAATGTCATCTGATGATGGGAATTATTCATGTAAATAAGTAATTCTCCCTATGGAATTCTAGTTAGACAAAAATACAGAACTCACATCCATTCCCACTGTTTAGTTCCTTTCAGTACTTGAGACATTTTGTGCATCCTGTACATAAGATGGCTGATAAAGAAAATGTTTTAGTATTAACCTGCATATTTTGAGACATTTTGCATCTGATGTACAGTGAGAAGTGTGGCAGTTTTGTTATGTGCATACCCAGAACACTACATGCACACCTATGTGCACACCAGTGGCGATTTAAGAGAGGAGCGGACCCATTTGCAGTCTCTATACAGACCCCCTCTTCTCTACTCTTGTGTCAGATACTACTGCACATGTGCAGGCCTCTGGGAATATGGCACCTGTGCTATGTTCCTGGAGACTTATCTACTGCGCATCCAGAAAATAGCCAACACGCCATTTTCCTGGTGATTTCTGTCTGCAGCACCAGCCCATGCTAGATTCCAGAGAGGTACGATAAGTATAATTACATGGCTGCGCAGTGTGCAGTGAGGATTTCCCTGGACTCAGAGGCCTGTATGTACTGCACAACCTGCAATCATAGATACACCAATGGTACTCAAGCAGATTTGTTACAGCCTGATACTTGTGCCTAGGTAGATAGAATGGGGATGCTCTAATATACGCCAAGTACAATAAGGGTGTGTTCCCAAAATTATAAGACAAAGACAAAAATTTGCCTGACAGAAATGAGTTGCTGGTGGACAGAGGAATGTGCAAACAGTGGCTGGTGATGATGGACCCCAGCAAAAGCAAAGCTCTTGTGACTGACTGATTGCAAACACTGGTGATGATTTCTACATGCTCAGGAATATACTGTATTGTGCATTTGTGCGCATGTTTAAGCAAAACCTTTTCTATTTTTTCGTACACATACAGGTTTTTGTTTTTGCTCTATTTGGACAGTTTTAGTAATTCTTAAGATGCAATGCATTTGTTGCTAATAAAATACATGCTTACAAATTGGGTGTCAGTGGCACATACAGTACTTTAAGTCTATGTGATGTTTGCCTGGTATACAGCAGGTGCAGTACATATACTAATGCTGCCAACCAGCACCGATGTTTAGGTACCGTAGTTGCCATTTCACTTAGACAATGCACAGAATACAGCATAGATAGTGCCTATGATTTGGGGAACATTTGTGGCCAATTTTCCATCAACCCTTTTACATTTAGCTTCCAGTCCTGGAAATAGTAGGACATCCATCTATATCATCTTCCCCAGTTTGGACTATTTGAGGAGTACTTTATAATTACACCTTCTTAGTTTCACCCAGACATGCAGTAAGAATCTGATACATTTCCTAAATCTGACCCCTGAAGTTACAGGAAACCAAATTGTCACCAATTATCAGGGGCATTTCTAGAGAGAAGGAGGCCCATGTGCAGGCACTGGCTGGGACCCCTCCTCTCTAGCCAGCAGCACTGTGTAGACTGGGGACCTTAGTGCTGTCCCAGAGTCTACAGCGCATGCACAGATCTCCGGGAAAATGGCGCGGTGGCCATTTTCCCAGTGATTTCGGCAGCACTGCTTCTTCGCTGTGGGACTCCGGAGGGTAAGATTTTCAATTAACGGGTGCAGGGTGTGTGGTGTGGGCCCCCCTGGAACCAGGGTGCATGTGTACACCGCATACACTGCACCCATTATAAATACACCAGTTTCAACGATATTGTAAGGAGGTCAACTCTAATGCATATTTGCATTATACAAGGTCTCACCATCTACCCTGAACAACTAATACCACAAAGGGACAATTCATGCATCGTAGACGTACAGTGCATCCGGGAAGTATTCACAGTGCTTCACTTTTTCCACATTATGTTATGTTACAGCCTTACTTCAAAATGGAATAAATTCATTTTTTCCCTCAAAATTCTACACACAATACTCCATAATGACAACATGAAAAAAAAAATTGAGATTTTTGCAAACTTATTAATAATAAAAAACTTAGAAATCACATATACATAAGTATTCACAACCTTTGAAATGAAGCTCAAAATTGAGCTCTAGTGCATCTTGTTTCCACTGATCACCCTTGAGATGTTCCTACAGCTTAATTGTAGTCCACCTATGGTAAATTTAGTTTATTGTACATGATTTGGAAAGGCACACACCTGTCTATATAAGCTACCAAACCTGACAGTGCATGCCTGAGCACAAACCAAGCATGAAGTCAAAGGAATTGTCTTTAGACCTCCGAGACAGGATTGGCTCGAGGCACAAATCTGGGGAAGGGTACAGAAAAATATTGGCTGCTTTAAAGGTACCAATGAGCACAGTGGCCTCCATCATCCATAAATGGAAGAAGTTCGGAACCATCAGGACTCTTCCTAGAGCTGGCTGGCCATCTAAACTGAGCGATCAGGGGAGAAGGGCCCTAGTCAGGGAGGTGACCAGGAAACCCGATGGTCACTCCTGATGTCAGAGTTACAGCTTTCCTCTGTGGAGAGGGGAAAACCTTCCAAAAGTACAACAACTCTGCAGCAATCCACCAATCAGGCCTGTATGGTAGAGTGGCCAGATGGAAACCACTCCTTAGTAAAAATCACATGGCAGCCCACCATGCCAAAATGCACCTGAAGGACTCTCCGACCATGAGAAATAAAATTATCTGGTCTGTTGAGACAAAGATTGAACTCTTTGATATGAATGCCAGGTGTCATGTTTGGAGGAAACCAGGCACAGCTCATCACCAGGCCAATACCATCCCTACAGTGAAGCATGGTGGTGGAAGCATCATGCTGTGGGGATGTTTTTCAGTGGCAGGAACTGGGAGACTAGTCAGGATAGAGGGAAAGATGAATACAGCAATGTACAAAGACATCCTGGATGAACACCTGCTCCAGAGTGCTTTTGACCTCAGACTGGAGAGACGGTTCATCTTTCAGCAGGACAACGACCCTAAGCACACAGCCAAGATACTGGTTCAAAGTAGTGGCTTCAGGACAACTCTGTGAATGTCTTTGAGTGGTCCAGCCAGATCCCAAACTTGAATCTTATTGAACATCTCTGGAGAGATCTGAAAATGGCTGTGCACCGATGCTTCCCATCCAACCTGATGGAGCTTGAGAGGTGCTGCAAACAGGAATGGGCGAAACTGCCCAAAAATAGGTGTGCCAAGCTTGCAGCATCATATTAAAAAAGACTTGAGGCTGTAATTTCTGCCAAAGGTGCATCAAAAAAGTAGTGAGCAAAGGCTGTGAGTACGTGAGATTTCTTAGTTTTTTATTTTTAATAAATTTGCAAAATCTAAAAAAACTTTTTTCATGTCATTTTGGGGTATTGAGTGTAGAATTTTGATGGAAAAAATTAAATTATTCAATCTTGGAATAAGGCTGTAACATGCTTTCCGGATATGCTGTAACTGTTCGAACCTAGAAACATTTTCTACTGAAGCAAAGAACATTATTGATAGTTTTTGAAAAGGGGTTATCAAATTGATCTTTTGAACAAAACTTATAATGAAGTTCTCAACATGGAGAGAATTAGTCTTCCGACAACTAAAACTATTCGCATGTTGGAATCAGAGAGAAATATAGTCATAGGAATATACTGTAGATAGTAATATAGGCTAGGATGTAATGGGAGCCGATAACGGCAAAATGTCCGATGTTTGCGGCTATAGCCGCAAACTTTGGGCATTTTGCAAAGTCGGCTAATGTATTAGCAGATGCAAACCAGATTTTTCTAATGCTTTCATCTCTAAAGTAGAGAGCCTGATAAAACGTTGTATCCAGATGTTTTGCCCATGTTAAGTATACAACTCGACCAATGTAATTGATTCCGATATTGCAAGTCTAACAAAACAGCTCTAAAACTCTCAAAGAATTTAGAGGTGGTTTTTTTGGCTGAGTTGGTTATGAAAATGTTTAAAATCAATTATAAGTACACTTTTCAAGCACATTTGCAATAAATAAACACGTTTAAATACATTTTGACACCAAAAAAATTAAAACTTTGATCTGTAAAAATAGTCCATGTAAAGTACATATCATTTTTGCACATTTTGTACATGAAAATGCCTCTGATACACAAATGAATGTATTAGAATGCACAAGCAGCTTATGCTGATTTAAACGATATGCGGCATCGCTATATTCAGTGTGTAGGTGCGACTGTACCTGATTATGTTACAGTGTTTGGCTGGAATTCACTGTAGCATAATATTTTATATGCAGATACAGTTGGTATTACAATGAGAATATAGGCATGCTGCATATCATTTTAAAAGCAGGAGCTGCTTGTGCATACCAATTCGCATCATTTTGCTTCTAAAATGAAGTTATGCGAATAGTACACACAAGCAGCTCCTGCTGTTTACAATGATATGCAGCATGCCTATATTTTGTGTGTAATAGCAAATGTATCTGCATATAAAATGTTATGCTATAGTGTATTCCAGCCAAACACTGTAACAATGGGTGACTTTATCTGACATTGTTCAAAAATATTGGCGCATGCCATTACATTGCCCGAGTTTCGAGAAATAGATGCACATTCGTAATGTCCAATGCAGTGAGATAATTTCCCAGCCGGCATTATCGGCTCCCGTTACATCCCGCCCATAGGCCCTCATTCCAAGTTGATCGCTCGCTAGCTACTTTTAGCAGCCGTGCAAACGCATAGTCACCGCCCACGGGGGAGTGTATTTTTGCTTTGCAAGAGAGCGAGCGCCTGTGCAGCAGAGCGGTACAAAAACATTTTGTGCAAAACAAGACCAGCCCTGTAGTTACTTATTCTGTGCAAAGATTGCTGCGACGAAGGTCCCGGAATTGATGTCAGATACCCGCCCTGCAAACGCCTGGACACGCCTGCGTTTTTCCAAACACTCCCAGAAAACGGTCAGTTGACACCCATAAACTCCCACTTCCTGTCAATCTCCTTGCGATCGGCTGTGCGAATGGAATCGTTGCTAGAAGCAGGGCAAAACAACAATGCTCTTTGTACCCGTATGCCACACGTGCACATTGCGTCCCATACGCATGCATAGTTTTGACATATTTTTAAATGATCGCTACACAGTGAACAACGGCAGCTAGCGATCAAATTGGAATGAGGGCCATAGACTTTGTCTCAACATCAGTGATGTGCGGTGGGGCCAGGCAGGTGAGGCAGAGCCTTTCCTATCACACTAATATTTGCGCCAAATTTTTTACTGTATAAAGTATATGAAAAATACAAAGAATATATTAGAAATATCTTCTTTGTATTATCCTAATCATTTTTGTAGTCAAAACTCTGAAGTAAAAAGTCTATGGCTGCCTCACCTGCTTATCTTTTCTGCACATCTCTGACCAAAACTCACCAAATTTCTACTTTACTTATACTTCTGTACCTGTGTATAATGTCCACATGTACCCTTGGGCTCATATACTGTGTGTAAATCTAGCTCTGGTACTAGCGGTGCCTGCTGAGCCATTTACCTCAGCACACGCCCCTGCTCAAGATATAATAGTTCCTCATAGAAAATGAAATCAATAATAGAGAGAAATTATTGTATCCTGAAACATGATACAATTTTGAAAAATATATTACCTGAAAAAACAGTTTTCATACAATATATAGAAAATAAATAAATTTTAGAGACACATCTTGGCACTAAGTCTATTCCCATGAATAGCTGGTTGTCCTCTAGACCTCCAGGCTTTTAAAAATGTGAGAAAGTACCTGCATTACTGGCAAACCCGCCTTAAATAGAACCAAAATATTTAATGCAAAAAAGTGAATTGTTTTGAAATCAGACAATTCATCAATTGTGATATTAAATATGTTATTTATTTATTTATTTATTTATTACAATGTAATAGAAATGTACCATACAGGTATGTGAGGAGGCCAATCAGATGTCTTAGAGAAATTGTTTAGAGCACAGAAGAAATATTCTAATAAAAACATGTAACAGTGTTTCTAGACATTTTATTGAGAAACATGGAGGAGACCATTGCTCCGTAAAGCTGGGAACACAGTAGGCGATATGTCGTCAAATCCGGCGGATTGGACCGACATATAGGGCACAATGTCTAGCATGTACCCACTCCCGTAAATTGTTTGCCGGGTTGTCCCATGAGGTGTGCTGCACTCCCTATGGGATGAAATGCAATCGACGGGATGCAGAGGAATGCAGCCATGAGTGATATACAGTATCATGCATACACCTTTTATTGTGTACCAAGCAGTAGCGGATCTAGAGGTGGGGCTGCAGTGCAGTCCAAAATTCAAATAGAGGAGGCACACTGTCAGTGAGTCCCGGCAAGTGATATTTGGCAGTGTTTGGGGTGGCAATTGGTGTGGTTCCCTATTTGAATTTTGGACCTTGCTGCATCCCCACCTCTGGAGCCGCCACTGGTACCCAGCTAAGAATTATCGGCCTGGAGACTGTTACTTTCACCTTGAGGCGAGACAACAAATTCAGGACTTTATGTTTCCAAGAAGTATATTGGATTTTCAATATGAATAGCTTGTTTCCAGTTGGCCAAAATGAACAGATCGAGCTAAAATGCGTTTTCTAAATAAATAAAAACATTCTTACATATACTGTAAAAAAATTATATTATGTTTTGATAATTTCTATTGTTCTTGCAGTAATATTTCAGTAAATATAAGTTCGAATTTCCAACCTTTTATATTCCTAATTGTTTATTTTAGAAAATGTTCACATTTCTGTGCATATCATCAATATACAACAAATATTGCTTCATCATTTTTTTTATACAAAAGTTTATTAAATACTTTTAGCAGACTAATAATATCTAGTAAAACATTTGGCTGCTGGAGCTGCGATAACACATTGGATCGGGGACTTATCCACGATCCGATGTGTTATTGCGCGATCGCGTGTCCGTTTTCAGACAATGAATAATTGTATACCGCGATAATGACCATCGATCATTAATCGCAATATCTGGCTGTTTTTAGCGTCCACAAATGGATTGGGGCTATTCGGATACTGCCCCTATGTTGAAACAGAAATACTCTTCCAATGGCTTTAAGTGTCACTGATTAATATGCTACTTGAGGTAACATTCTCACTCCAGACCTTGACGAAGACACACATGAGTATTTTGCAGGTCGAGTTGAGGTGATTGCTATCCGGGAAAGTGATCTCTTCTTCTGCCTTGTGGATATCAGGACTGTGCTCCGGATGGAGGTGTTTTCTCACTGACTGTTAGCTACTCTAACAATGTAATTTCATGGTCCATTTCTCTAATTTAATATAAAGGAATCCGGAATCATTCCTTTAAAGGTACTGACTTTATTCCAACATATGGAGGCTATTCCATCTTATCCCTGCTTGTACATTATTTCTTTATTTGGACACTCTATACTGAAAACTTTTGCTTTTTTAAATATACCTGTATGGCCATTTATTAAAAATTCTAGTAAATGGCCAATATAGGTCTGGGGAGTATTAATTATTACGCGTGTCAGTATCTGCTACAGATTGAGTTTATTCATAAGAGGTTTTTATATCTGACTATACTATTTGTTTAATTGTTTAATACATTTTAAATTGTTTTTGCTCAATATAGTTTGAAACCAGTTACTTTGTATACTCTGCTCTCCAGTGCTGATTTTTCCCTTATATCTTTCCTGCACTGTGAGTCTGACGACCTGACACAGCTGCAGATAAGCAGAGATACAGATGTACCCATGCTCATCTTTGCTGTGACTATTCCCAGCCAGCGATCACTCCATTAATTCCTAATTGAATTAATAATTCCTAATGGAATTAATGAAGTGATCGTCAGCTGCAGTTAGTCACAGACCGGGCACAATTCAGCATGTCATGATGCCGCATTACAGTAAGATGAGCATGGCTACATCTGTACTGTAACTAACCTTCTGTATTTGCACTGATGTGTCTTGCCAAGTCCTCCAGGTGCACTTCCCTCTTTTGCTCACCTTACAGTATGTACTGTTATATAGTTGTTGTCATAATCACCATTATATGAACTGTGTGATTAAGGCTTCATTTTTTTATGGGGCTAATTCGTAATTGCATGTGAAGGGACTGTAGTTGAGGACAGTTGCCATAGCCCAATTTACTACCTTATGCTTATAAAAGTATCTGTTTAACTAATGCTGGGGTTTGTGTGTAGCAAGTGGACACTCGTGCTGCCCATTGCTTTTATGTCGGCAAGCGCAACCAGCATCATTTATTATGTGCACTAGCACCAGCCCTATGCAAAGTGCAAGAGGTCCATCAGAAAGCGGCTTCCCTTCCCGGTACACATAACTCAGGAACACGTGGAGCTTTTGACATACATCCACTACACTCCCACATGTCAGGGAAGTTATGAGCAATCACATCATCACTGCCAAGGCCACACCTTAAATACCCAGTGTTAAGCTTCAACATCATCACCCTGTGTCATCTTTTGCAGAGCAAGTGTTAGTTGGAACATCAGTTGAAGCATCTCCAGACTGGGCTGCTAACTGTTGTACCAGCTTCTTTAAGGCCTGGTGGTTTCCTCTATGGCCACTTGCTGTTGCCTCTGGGCTGCTTAGTTGCGTCCTGGTGGCTTCTTGCTGAGCCCCGGTAGCTTTCTGCTGATCTCTGGTGGTTTCTTGCTGAATCTTGTCGACGTAGCTTGCAGCAAGGCCTTAACAATGTCTTCCATGTTATCTTTGGGTGCAGGTTTGATGCAGAATCTGGCTTCCCTGAGCATCTGCCAGTGCCACCACCATGGATTTCACATTATATGGGTTGATGTCCAAAACAACAGATTGGTGTCTGTCACTTTAAATTTTAAATGCAAACTTTTCCTATTGCTGCAATTTTCAGTGTGTTCCTCGCATTCACTTCCACCAACTGTGAGGAGATCAGGGTAGGGGTGTACTCTCCTGGGGTAGATAGGCACCTCCAAACACACAGCAGCCAGGAAACTGGCACACCATTCCAGGGTTTTCATTCACTCTAACTGTGGCTAGTTTTCCTTTGCAGTACATAAAACAAAACATAAAAATACATCCTAGCCTGTCTGGGCATTAACTAAACATAATAAATTCCTTCTCTCTGGGTGGTAGGACCTAATTCCCTTACCACAAATACAGGCATATGCACAGTACTTACAGTAAATAAGTCACAGTGTCTCATCACAGGTCTGCTGCCTGTTTGCCCAGGTAGTCAGACTCAGAGCCAAGCCCTGACACAGCTTTCATCAGCCTCTTACAGGTGCAGCCACTAACTTATCCTGCTCTCAAGCTAAAGGCCTCAAGACTCGAAATGGGCTTTGTGGATGGAGCCCTCCCTTCTCTCTCACATCCACACACCCAAGACTCGTTTCTGGCTGTAACTGAAAGCCAAAACTCTAATCGAGTCTGTTTAGCAAAACAGACATTTCCTGAGGGTTTGAAACCTGGAACAAACATTTCCTGTTTATCCCTGATTCTATCACAACTGTTTATGTGGGTTTCTTCCAAAAGCTGAGAAGTGTGTGTGAGTGAGTGAGTGTGTGTGTGTGTGTGTGTGTGTGTGTGTGTGTGTGTGTGTGTGTGTGTGTGTTGTGTGTGTGTGTGTTTGTTGTGTTTTTAGGGGCACTTTGGAATGTGCTGATTAGACCAGACTTATGACAGTTCAGTTTATGAGGTACATAGGTTTAGTTTCTGAAAGTATGTGCAGGCACTGTGTGACAAGAGTATTGATATTATCCTGATAAGTTTAAATAGGAAAATTGAGTACTGTACATACCTTTAACAACATTTTTAAGCTGCACTAGCATCTGCTAAAATGTGATGGTTCTGTATTACAGACAGAGGCAACTGCGTAAACCGGGGGTGTTGGTGGTGGGGAGGGGGGTATTTGCAAGGGGGCAGCTTGCCCTCCCCAAACATGACAGAGGTGTTCATGTCCTTGAGCAGCAGAGGATTAGTGTACTGTGTGGTCACTTGGATATGAGAATACAAGAAAATCTGAGGGAGCGCAAAAGTAACAGGTAATAATCGAATTTGATGGGACAACACATAATACATTAAAAAATGTATATAAATAAATATATTAAAAAGCATATGTAGCAGAAATAAACCTCAAGCCACTATAGAAACTGACATAAAGTTAAATATCAATGAGCTATGTACAGTAGCATATTGACTTCCAGGGCACAAATGAATTGTTAATGGTAAAAGTAACAATGTTCTGAAAAAAGATACAAGATAATTTGTTGCAAAATCTCTTAGCCACTGTATCTGCTGTGGTTGGTAGAGAATAGATGAAGAATGAAAAATCAAATGTTTTATAGTAATAATCCCAGAGGCATTGAAAGAGCTATGTGGTTCAATAAAAAATTACAAAAGAGATCTCTTCTAATAAAGGACTCATCGCACTTTAGAATGGATATTATAAGCATATGGATTATTAGATTCCAATCTACCTCTAACCAGGAGATTACTTGAAATAATGAAACATGGTGCCGGCCTCATCTTCTTCACCTCCTCAGTCCGGGTGAGCACTTACCTCCAGATCCCCGAGTGCGGCTTCACCTTTCCAAGCAGTCTGATGCTGCAGGCTGCTGCACATCTTCTGTCCTAGCCGATTCTGTCTCTCTGATGCATTACTGGGAGGAGGCCTGAACACATTCTGGCAGCCCTGATTACAGGAAAAACTGCTTATTGTACTAGACTCTAGGGCACATTGGTAAAATTGTACAATGAGTGGTACAGTAGTGCACCTTTAAGGTACAATATAAAAGGGGTTGGGTTAAAAATCCCAGCATTTGGGATCCTGACAGTCAGCATATCGGCAGCAATATTCTGATGGCCAGGCTGCTGGGATTTTGACTGTAACCCTATAAAAGATGTACAGTAACTTCACCTCTGTATACTAAGCAACATATATAAACAATGCATAATATGCATAAATAACACAGGTCGGCAAAATGTAAGGTTTTGAAAGCTTTTTTAATAATACTAATTATACAGTACTCCGGTGTACATCAAGAAATAGTATATAAAAAAAATTACCACATCACATTTACCTATAATGGGGCT
This sequence comes from Pseudophryne corroboree, assembly GCF_028390025.1. Classification (NCBI taxonomy): domain Eukaryota; kingdom Metazoa; phylum Chordata; class Amphibia; order Anura; family Myobatrachidae; genus Pseudophryne; species Pseudophryne corroboree. The sequence goes on along the minus strand of NC_086444.1, from coordinate 251,516,760 downwards.
ACAAGAAGTTTAATTGTTCTTGACATATTTATTGTGAAATACGAAGAAGTGTAGATCATATCACTGTGTTTTTGTCTTAATTACATAATAAAATAACAATAAAATCAAACAATAATAGAAACCAAACCATAATTATTGAAAAAAATCGTTAATATTTTGTTGTTTTTTTCTTTTCAGACTTCGTTTTGGAGCTTTTTGCTTATAAGTTTTTTCTGTGTTGTCTCTGTGTATCATCCAGCCATCATGCTGATGTCGCAACGACCCTGGTATCTTCTTTCTACATCCTTAACGTCTTGGTGGAACCATTCACCCTGTTCTTCACTGTAGTCTCGAGATTATTTGGGAAATATTCAATATGGGAATTCAAAAAATGTACCTTTAAACTAGAGATGAGCGGGTTCGGTTCTCAGAGAATCGAACCGTACCGGACTTCACCATTAGAATCCGGATCAGAATCAGGCTCGGGTTTTCGCGCCTGACTCGTAAACCAGAACGAGGCAAAACGTCATCATCCCGCTGTCGGATTCTCGCGGGGTTTGGATTCCATATAAGGAGCCGCGCATCCCCGCCATTTTCGCTCCGGCATTGGAGAGTGTAGAGAGAGGACGTGTCTCCGTTCTCTTAATGTCAGTGTCTTGTGCTGTATTTGTCCAGTCACAGTGGTTGTGTCCTCTTGCTGCCATATGTCCATTGCTGCTGTGTTGTGCTGCATCAGTTCAGTGGTGGTGTATTGTGCTGCATCAGTCCAGTGGTAGTGTCCTGTGCATCAGCCATCAGTCACTCCAGTGACAAGGCAGTCACAGTGGGTGTGTCCTCTTGCTGCCATATGTCCATTGCTGCTGTGTTGTGCTGCATCAGACCAGTGGTGGTGTATTGTGCTGCATCAGTCCTGTGGTAGTGTCCTGTGCATCATCCATCAGTCATTCCAGTGACCAGACAGTCACAGTGGTATACTCTGCAGCCATATGTCCACTGCTGCCGCATAATAATAAATTGTAATAACAACAAGTCCCTTACAGTGTTGCTGTGTTGTCCTGCATCAGACCAGTGGTAGTGTCCTGTGCATCAGCCATCAGTCATTCCAGTGACCAGGAAGTCACAGTGGTATACTCTGCAGTCATATATCCACTGCTGCCTTATAATAATAATAATAATAATAATAACAACAACAACAGCAACAAGTCCCTTACAATGTTGCTGTGTTGTCCTGCATCAGACCAGTGTTAGTGTCCTGTGCATCAGCCATCAGTCATTCCAGTGACCAGGCCGTCACAGTGGTATACGCTGCAGTCATATGTCCACTGCTGCCATATAATAATAATAATAACAACAAGTCCCTTACAGTGTTGCTGTGTTGTCCTGCATCAGACCAGTGGTAGTATCCTGTGTATCAGCCATCAGTCATTCCAGTGATCAGGCAGTCACAGTGGTATACTCTGCAACCATATAGTATCTGAGGTTGAAAAAAAAGACAATTGTCCATCGAGTTCAACCTATTTGTGGTCTCCTATGCATGATGATTTGACTAAAATTTTTGACTGATGCTGCTGTCAGCCGTTGCATTTTATCCCTATTTATAGTAACTATAATGCATGTCCACTGCTCCCGTATAATAATAATAATAATAATAATAACAAGCCCCTTACAGTGTTGCTGTGTTGTCCTACATCAGACCAGTGGCAGTGTCCTGTGCATCCACCTTCAGTCATTCCTGTGCCGCATATTGTGTTATATAACTCCAGAAAAATAATGGACAACAAAAATTTGGAGGATAAAATAGGGTAAGATCAAGAACCACTTCCTCTTAGTGCTGAAGCTGCTGCCACTAGCCATGACATAGATGATGAAATGCCATCGTCGTCTGCCAAGGCCGATGCCCAGTGTGATAGTAGAGGGCATGTAAAATCCAAAAAGCCAAAGTTCAGTAAAAAGACCCCAAAAAAGAAATTTAAATCGCCTGAGCAGAAACGTAAACTTGCCAATATGCCATTTATGACACAGAATGGCAAGGAACGGCTGAGGCCCTGGCCTATGTTCATGACTAGTGGTTCAGCTTCACATGACGATGGAAGCCCTCAACCTCCATTTTGTCATTTAATTCCAATGATTTGGACTTATAATTCCAGTGATTTTGACGTAGAATTCCAGTTATTTTGCAGTATAATTTCAGTGATTTTGCCATTTACTTCCTGTGATTTGGACATATAATTCCAGTGATTTTGCCATTTAATTCCAGTAATTTGGATGTATAATTCCAGTGATTTTCCATTTAATTCCAGTGATTTGGACATATAATTCCAGTGATTTGGATGTATAATTCCAGTTGGAATTGTTTGTGTCGCTTGGCTTAGTCATACAGCTACCTCATTGCACCTCTTCAACATCTTTGCATGAGGTGCTGTTTGGGGCCTAGTTTTTGAAAAGTGCCTTTCTGTCTGACACTGCCGTATGAGTCCAGGGGTACTGCTGTATTAGTCCTGGGGTACTGCCTTATAAGTCCACCAATTGCAGAATTTTTACAAAAATGGTGTGCTGGAGATGCTGTCAGTGGACTTAACAATTGTGGCCCACTCTCGACATTCAGCCACTGCGTGACACTACTAGATGGGCCAGGTGGTTTTGTCGCTTAGCTTAGTCATACAGCAACCTCGGTGCACCTTTTTTTCTTCTTTGCATCATGTGCTGTTTGGGGCCTTTTTTTATATCTGCCCTCCTGTCTGCCACTGCAGTGCCACTCCTAGATGGGCTAATTGTTTGTGTCGCTTGGCTTAGTCATACAGCTACCTTATTGCACCTCTTCTACATCTTTGAATGATGTGCTGTTTTGGGGCTAGTTTTGGAAAAGTGCCCTCCTGTTTGACACTGTAGTGCCACTCCTAGATGGGCCAGGTGTTTGTGCCGCACACTTGTGTCGCTTGGCTTAGTCATACAGCAGCCTCGGTGCACCTCTTTTTCTTCTTTGCATCATGTGCTGTTTGGGGTCTTTTTTTATATCTGCCCTCCTGTCTGACACTGCAGTGCCACTCCTAGATGGTCCAGGTGTTTGTGCCGCCCACTTGTTTCGTTTAGCTTAGTCATACAGCCACCTCGGTGCAACCTTTTGTCCTAAAAACAATATTGTGAGGTTTGAGGTGTTCAGAATAGGCTGGAAATGAGTGGAAAATAATGTTATTGAGGTTAATAATACTGTAGGAGCAAAATTACCCCCAAATTATGTGATTTTAGCTGTTTTTATGTTTTAAAAAAAATTCATCCAGATCCAAAACCAAAACACGAAAGGGTGGTTTTGGCAAAACCAAGCCAAAACCAAAACACGAAAGTGGAATTAGAACCAAAACCAAAACACAAAACACGAAAAGTGCCAGCCGCACATCTCTACTTTAAATTCATATTGCAGCCAAGGTTTCTGTAACTATTAAGCATTTCCCTGACAATTTCTTTGTAGTTTGGATCCTTGACATTGCCTAAAAATTTTGAAATCACTTGTTTCAACGAAGTCCACGGCGAAAGTTCCACAATATTCATTATATGCCCGAAAAGTTCATCTTTTATTAACTTTCTAATATCAGGGCCTGTAAAAATACTGTGTGTGTATTTGCGGTGGTAGGCAGGGGTTAAAATGAGATGGCCAGTGGCGGAACTACCGCCAGTGCAAGCTGATCCTTGCACTGGGGCCTGTCACTGTCCAGGGGCCCAAAGCCAGCGCGGCATGTAATGAGTCAAACTGACTCATTACATGCTGCTGTGTGCTGCGGGCCACCGCCACCCGCTGAGGAGAGGAGAGCAGTGGCCACGGGGGGGAAGGAGGAAGAGGGAGGTGGAGGAGGGAGCCGCAGCAGCGCAGTGTAATTGGAGGTGCTGCTGCTGCTGTCTCTCTCCTTCACCATAGACTGTTCTCCGCCGCTGTGAATGCTGGGATGCGCTTCCCTCATCACAGTGGCGGAGGACAGCCTATGTGGAAGGAGAGGGACAGCAGCAGCAGTGCCTCCACCAATTACACTGTGCTGCTGCGGCTCCCGAGTCCCCCTCCCTCCTCCTTCTTCTCCCCTGCCCGTGATCATCATCTGCCATCAAGCTGAACCATGGAGCCTGACTCCCAGCGGAAACAGTAAGTATAATCTATTCTTTCTTTCTGTCTGTCTATCTATCTATTCTGTCTGTCTGCCTTAATGTGTAAAAAGGGGACGCTGTCTGCCGTAATGTGTAAAAAGGGAACGCTGTCTGCTGTTATGTGTAAAAAAGGGGACACTGTTCACCGTTATTTGTAAAAAGGGGACGCTGTCTGCCGTAATGTGTAAAAAAGGGAACGCTGTCTGCCATTATGTGTAAAAAGGGGACTCTGTCTGCCGTAATGTGTAAAATAGGGGACACTGTCTGCCTTTATGTGTAAAAACGGGACGCTGTCTGCCGTAATGTGTAACAAAGGGGATGCTGTCTTCCATAATGTGTAAAAAGGGGACGCTGTCTGCCGTAATGTGTAAAAAAAGGGGAACGGTCTGCTGTAATGTGTAAAAAAGGGGACTCTGCAGATCCGTAACTACCTATGGGCAAGCGGTGCCTGGCACACAGCGCAAAAGCACTGTGGGCGCAGGACCGCCACCAGAAACCGGAGGGACTGCGGCCACTGACGATCGCTGCAGCGCTGGCAGTGAAGACCGGAGACGTACGCCTGTCCCCTTCTCCTGCAATTGCCGCTGCCACCAGCGCTGTAGTTGTCCACCTCCTCCCAGCTCCCCATATCCAGCTGCAGCTAATCCTACACTCAGGGCCGCCTGAAGCCCAGCCCACTGCCTCATGAACCCCCCACCCAATGTCTGTCTGCTGTATGCAGATTATTACACTCACAGCAGCAGCCAGGTAGTGACAGAGTGCTTCCCATGCGCTCTGATCACCGCTCCCTGCGCCACCCGTCTTCTACTGCAGAGTGTGGAGAGGGACTCCTGGGGGACAGAACAGAAGTCGGCAGCTGAATAGACAAGTACAGTAAACAGTGCAATACACACTCTCTCTCTGTCTCTCTTTTCACACACACACACACACACACACACACACACACACACACACACACACACACACACACTCTTTCCACACATATACACACACTCTCTCTCCTCTGTACCTAGCTAGCGTAACATGGCTCTTCTATGTTGTATAAGGTGACTGACGGACGCTGCTGCTCTCTGTGATGTGACTGATGGACGCTATTGTGCGCTGTAATGTAACTGACGGACGCTACTGTGTGGTGTGGTGTAATGTGACTGATGGACGCTGTTGTGCGGTGTAATGTGACTGAAGGGCGCTCCTGTGTGGTGTAATGTGACTGACGGTCGCTGCTGTATTGTGAAATGTGACTGACGGACACTACCATGCGATGTAATGTGACTGACGGACACTACTGTGCGGTGTAATGTGACTGACGGATGCTACCATGTGGTGTAATGTGACTGACTGACGCTACTGTGCGGAGTGGTGTAATGTGACTGACGGTCGCTGCTGTGTGGTGAAATGTGACTGACGGACACTACCGTGCGGTGTAATGTGACTGACGGACACTACTGTGCGGTGTAATGTGACTGACGGACACTGCCGTGTGGTGTAATGTGACTGATGGACACTACTGTGTGGTGTAATGTGACTGACGGACACTACTGTGTGGTGTAATGTGGCTGACGGGCGCTACTGTGCAGTGTGGTGTAATGTGACTGACGGACGCTGCTGTGCGGTGTAATGTGACTGACGGACGCTACTGTACGGTGTTATGTGACTGACGGGCGCTACTGTACTGTGCGGTGTAATGTGACTGACGGATGCTCCTGTGTGGTGTAATGTGACTAATGGACACTACCATGCGGTGTAATGTGACAGACGGATGCTACTGTGTGGTGTAATGTGGCTTATGCTACTGTGTGGTGTAATGTGACTGACTGATGCTACTGTGTGGTGTGGTGTAACGTGACTTACGGACGCTGCTGTGCGGTGTAATGTGACTGACTGACGCTACTGTGCGGTGTAATGTGACTGATGGATGCTATTGTGTGGTGTAATGTGACTGATGCTACTGTGTGGTGTAATGTGACTGATGGATGCTACTGTGTGGTGTGGTGTAATGTGACTGACGCTACTGTGCAGTGTAATGTGACTGATGCTACTGTGCGGTGTAATGTGACTGACAAATGCTACTGTGTGGTGTAATGTGACTGACCACTATTTTTGGCACAGGGCACCAAAATGTCTAGTTACCACTCTGGCCTGCCTAATGTCTAAAAAGGGGGACTGCCTGCCATAATATGTAAATAGGGAAACCCTGCCTTATGTGTAAAAAAGGGGGACTGCCTGCCTAATGTGTTAAAAGTGGACTCTGCTGCCGTAGTGTGTAAAAAGGGTACTCTACCTGCCGTAATGTGTAAAAAGGGGGACTCTGCCTGCCATAATGTGTAAAAGGGAGCTCTGTGGCCACGTCCCTTCCCCATGAAGCCACACCCCTATACACTGGCTTTATTTTATATATGGGGGCGCCAATGCTATTTCTTGCACACAGAGCTAAAATGTCTACTTACGACACTGGGACTCTGTCTGCCATAATGTGTAAAAAGGGGACACTGTCTGCCGTAATGTGTAAAAAAGGGGACGCTGTCTGCCGTAATGTGTAAAAAAAAAAGGGGGAACTGTCTGCTGTAATGTGTAAAAAAGGGGACTCTGTCTGCGGTAATGTGTAAAAAGGGGACGCTGTCTGCCGTAATGTGTAAAAATGGGGACGCTGTCTGCAGTAATGTGTAAAAAGGGGACGCTATCTGCCGTTATGTGTAAAAAAAGGGGACGTTGTCTGACGTTATGTGTAAAAAGGGGACGCTGTCTGCCGTAATGTGTAAAAAGGGGAATCTGTCCGCCGTAAGGTGTAAAAGGGGACTCTGTCTGCCGTAATGTGTAAAAAGGGGACGCTGTCTGCGGTAATGTGTACAAAGGGGATGCAGTCTGCCGTAATGTGTAAAAATGGGGACGCTGTCTGCCGTTATGTGTAAAAAAGGGGACGCTGTCTGACGTAATGTGTAAAAAAGTGGACTCTGTCTGCCGTTATGTGTAATAAGGGGATGCTGTCTGCCGTAATGTGTAAAAAGGGGAATCTGTCTGCTGTAAGGAGTAAAAGGGGCTCTACCTGGTGTAGTGGCGCTACTGTGCGGTGTAATTTGAATAATGGAAACTACTGTTCACCGTTATATGAATTGGTATTATTTTGTGGCCACACCCCTTCCACACGAAGCCACTCCCCTATATATTTTGCGCATACCTATGGCGCGCACTGCCCCTGTTTTACCTAGAGGGGGGCTCCGATGACGTTTCTTGCACATAGCGCTAAAATGTCTAGTTACAGCATTGTTGCTAGGTATCCATTTCCCTGGCCCTGAGCAGGTCCCCCTCACCAGATCCTCTCCAGGGGTGAGGGGTAGGGGGTGGACGTGGATGGGATGGGGGGGCAAAGCATTTTGTCGCACCTGGGCCCACTGCTCGCTAGTTCCGCCACTGGAGATGGCACATGGCAAATCTGTGTTTCATCTGCCGTATTTGGTTCCATCTTTGCCAGCTCACCTTGTAGCTGTTGTGTGTGTGTGTGTGTAATGGTCCTTTAGACAGTATGGGGTTTAGGCCCTTTGTAAATTTCAGCTCCAGGCCCATGTGGACCTCAATCTGGCACTATGCGGGGGAAAGTTTTGTGACGACAACTGAATTGTAACGTTCTATACTACTGACTGAATTCATTTAAGACAATGTTTTATAATAAATGTAGGCAGAATACATTTATAACTTTAATGAATATGAAAAAAATAACTTCATAATTTTTTTGAATATATCTAAATATATTTTTGCAGAAAAACGTGATGTGAATCGAGATGTGCAGCGGGCATTTTTCGTGTTTTGTGTTTTGGTTTTGGATTCGGGTCCGTGGTCGTGTTTTGGATTCGGACGCGTTTTGGCAAAACCACCCTTTCGAGTTTTGGATTCGGATGTGTTTTGGATTCGGGGGATTTTTGAAAAAAACACAAAAACAGCTAAAATCATAGAATTTGGGGGTACTTTTGATCCTATAGTATTATTAACCTCAATAACAATAATTTCCACTCATTTCCAGTCTATTCTGAACACCTCACAATATTATTTTTAGTCCTAAAATTTGCACCAAGGTCGCTGGATGTGACCCAAGTGGCTGGCACAAACACGAGGCCCATCTAGGAGTGGCACTGCAGTGTCAGACAGGATGGCACTTAAAAAAATAGACCCCAAACAGCACATGATGCTAAGAAAAAAATAAGAATTTACTCACCGGTAATTCTATTTCTCGTAGTCCGTAGTGGATGCTGGGAACTCCGTAAGGACCATGGGGAATAGCGGCTCCGCAGGAGACTGGGCACAACTAAGAAAGATTTAGGACTACCTGTGTGCACTGGCTCCTCCCTATATGCCCCTCCTCCAGACCTCAGTTAGGATACTGTGCCCGGAAGAGCTGACACAATAAGGAAAGGATTTTGGAATCCCGGGTAAGACTCATACCAGCCACACCAATCACACCGTATAACTCGTGATACTATACCCAGTTAACAGTATGAAAAATAACTGAGCCTCTCAACAGGTGGCTCTAAACAATAACCCTTTAGTTAGGCAAGAACTATATACAAGTATTGCAGACAATCCGCACTTGGGATGGGCGCCCAGCATCCACTACGGACTACGAGAAATAGAATTACAGGTGAGTAAATTCTTATTTTCTCTGACGTCCTAGTGGATGCTGGGAACTCCGTAAGGACCATGGGGATTATACCAAAGCTCCCAAACGGGCGGGAGAGTGCGGATGACTCTGCAGCACCGAATGAGCAAAAGCAAGGTCCTCCTCAGCCAGGGTATCAAACTTGTAGAACTTAGCAAACGTGTTTGAACCCGACCAAGTAGCAGCTTGGCAAAGTTGTAACGCCGAGACCCCTCGGGCAGCCGCCAAAGAAAAGCCCACTTTCCTCGTGGAATGGGCTTTTACAGATTTAGGATGCGGCAGTCCAGCCGCAGAATGTGCAAGTTGAATCGTACTACAGATCCAGCGAGCAATAGACTGCTTTGAAGCAGGAGCACCCAGCTTGTTGGGCGCATACAGAATAAATAGCGAGTCAGTTTTCCTGACTCCAGCCGTCCTGGAAACATAGATTTTCAGGGCCCTGACTACGTCCAGCAACTTGGAATCCTCCAAGTCCTTAGTAGCCGCAGGCACCACAATAGGTTGGTTCAAATGAAAAGCAGATACCACCTTAGGAAGAAATTGGGGACGAGTCCTCAATTCTGCCCTATCCATATGGAAAATCAGATAAGGGCTTTTACATGACAAAGCCGCCAATTCTGACACACGCCTGGCCGAAGCCAAGGCCAACAGCATGACCACTTTCCACGTGAGATATTTTAGTTCCACGGTTTTAAGTGGCTCAAACCAATGTGACTTAAGGAAATCCAACACCACGTTGAGATCCCAAGGTGCCACTGGAGGCACAAACGGGGGCTGAATATGCAGCACTCCTTTAACAAACGTCTGAACTTCAGGCAGAGAAGCCAGTTCTTTTTGGAAGAAAATCGACAGAGCCGAGATCTGGACCTTAATGGAACCTAATTTGAGGCCCATAGTCACCCCTGACTGTAGGAAGTGCAGAAATCGACCCAGCTGAAATTCCTCCGTTGGGGCCCTTCTGGCCTCACACCACGCAACATATTTTCGCCATATGCGGTGATATTGGTTTGCGGTCACCTCCTTCCTAGCTTTAATCAGCGTAGGATGACTTCCTCCGGAATGCCCTTTTCCTTCAGGATCCGGCGTTCAACCGCCATGCCGTCAAACGCAGTCGCGGTAAGTCTTGGAACAGACAGGGTCCCTGCTGCAGCAGGTCATGTCTGAGCGGCAGAGGCCATGGGTCCTCTGAGATCATTTCTTGAAGTTCTGGGTACCAAGCTCTTCTTGGCCAATCCGGAACCACAACTATAGTTCTCACCCCTCTCCTTCTTATTATTCTCAGTACCTTGGGTATGAGGGGCTGAGGAGGGAACACATAAACCGACTGGTACACCCACCGTGTCACTAGAGCGTCCACAGCTATCGCCTGAGGGTCCCTTGACCTGTCGCAATATCTTTTTAGCTTTTTGTTGAGGCGGGACGCCATAATGTCCACCTGTGGCCTTTCCCAATGGTGTACAATCATTTGGAAGACTTCTGGATGAAGTCCCCACTCTGCCGGGTGAAGGTCGTGCCTGCTGAGGAAGTCTGCTTCCCAGTTGTCCACTCCCGGAATGAACACTGCTGACAGTGCTAACACATGATTTTCCGCCCATCGGAGAATCCTTGTGGCTTCTGCCATCGCCATCCTGCTTCTTGTGCCGCCCTGACGATTTACATGGGCGACCGCCGTGATGTTGTCTGACTGTATCAGCACCGGTTGGTGTTGAAGCAGGGGTCTTGCCTGACTTAGGGCATTGTAAATGGCCCTTAGTTCCAGAATATTTATGTGTAGGGAAGTCTCCTGACTTGTCCATAGTCCTTACGAAGCCACCATCTTTCCCAGGACTCGCGTGCAGTGGTGCACCGACACCTGTTTTGGTTTTAGGAGGTCTCTGACTAGAGACGATAACTCCTTGGCCTTCTCCTCCGGGAGAAACACTTTTTTCCGTTCTGTGTCCAGAACCATCCCCAGGAACAGTAGACGCGTTGTAGGAACCAGCTGCGACTTTGGAATATTCAGGATCCAGCCGTGCTGTTGTAGCACTTCCCGAGCTAGTGCTACTCCGATCAACAACTGTTCCCTGGACCTCGCCTTTATAAGGAGATCGTCCAAGTACGGGATAATTAAAACTCCCTTTTTCTGAAGGAGTATCATCATTTCGACCATTACCTTGGTAAATACCCTCGGAGCCGTGGACAGACCAAACGGCAACATCTGGAATTGGTAATGACAGTCCTGTACCACAAATCTGAGGTACTCCTGGTGAGGAGGGTAAATGGGGACATGCAGGTAAGCATCCTTGATGTCCAGTGACACCATGTAATCCCCCTCGTCCAGGCTTGCAATCACCGCTCTGAGCGATTCCATCTTGAACTTGAACCTTCTTATATAAGTGTTCAAAGATTTTAAATTTAAAATGGGTCTCACCGAACCGTCCGGTTTTGGTACCACAAACATTGTGGAATAGTAACCCCGTCCTTGTTGAAGGAGGGGTACCTTGATTATCACCTGCTGAGAATACAGCTTGTGAATCGCCTCCAGCACTGCCTCCCTGTCCGGGGGAGCTGTCGGCAAGGCAGATTTGAGGAAACGGCGAGGAGGAGACGTCTCGAATTCCAGCTTGTACCCCTGAGATACTACCTGTAGAATCCAGGGATCCACCCGTGAATGAGCCCACTGGTTTCTGAAGTTCTAGAGACGGGCCCCCACCGTACCTGGCTCCGCCTGTGGAGCCCCAGCGTCATGCGGTGGACTTAGAGGAAGCGGGGGAGGACTTTTGTTCCTGGGAACTGGCTGTATGTTGCAGCTTTTTCCCTCTACCTCTGCCTCTGGGCAGAAAAGACGCACCTCTAACCCGCTTGCCTTTCTGGGGCCGAAAGGACTGTACCTGATAATATGGCGCTTTCTTTGGCTGTGAGGGAACATGGGGTAAAAATGCTGACTTCCCAGCTGTCGCTGTGGAAACGAGGTCCGAGAGACCATCCCCAAACAACTCCTCACCCTTGTAAGGCAAAACTTCCATGTGCCTTTTAGAATCTGCATCTCCTGTCCACTGCCGAGTCCACAATCCTCTCCTGGCAGAAATGGACATTGCGTTTATTTTAGATGCCAGCCGGCAAATATCCCTCTGTGCATCTCTCATGTATAAGACTGAGTCTTTAATATGCTCTACGGTTAGCAATATAGTGTCCCTGTCTAAGGTATCAATATTTTCTGACAGGGAATCTGACCACGCAGCTGCAGCACTGCACAGCCATGCTGAAGCAATAGCTGGTCTCAGTAGAATACCTGAGTGTGTATAAACAGACTTCAGGATAGCCTCCTGCTTCCTATCAGCAGGTTCCTTTAGGGCGGCCGTGTCCGGAGACGGTAGTGCCACCTTCTTTGACAGGCGTGTGAGCGCTTTATCCACCCTAGGGGATGTCTCCCAACGTGACCTATCCTCTGGCGGGAAAGGGTACGCCATTAGTAACTTTTTAGAAATTACCAGTTTCTTATCGGGGGAAGCCCACGCTTCTTCACATACTTCATTTAATTCATCAGAAGGGGTAAAAACCACAGGTAGTTTTTTTCTCCCCAAACATAATACCCTTTTTTGTGGTACCTGGGGTAATATCAGAAATGTGCAACACATTTTTCATTGCCGTAATCATGTAACGGGTGTGTCACAACTGAGGGCCTGAGCTGACGGGAGGCAGCCTCAGTTGTAGGGGCTGAGGTGTAATGGAACCTGGCAGGTTGTATCAGACCCCTAGACATATAGAAGAATTGCCCGAAGGCGTGACCACGACAACCAGGAATAAAAGTCAATGATGTTTATTTATGACAAACTCCATGCATCACAGTAGCAGTAAAAGAACATAAAAATCAGCAGAGAAATAATAATACAGTTCCTGGGTACTACAGGGTGGCAGGGGCCACAGAGCTCTGGTGGTATGAGACAGTTCTTATTATCTGCAAGTTGGAAAGTCCTTACCAGGCTCAACTGTAGCAATGAGGAAAGCCCAGGGTTGTACCAGCTGGTGTTCCAGGGAAAGCTGGACTGCTGTAGATAAAATGCTGCTGTGGGTACTGGTTAGAACCAGACAGGTGTTGGCACGGAGTGGATACTGGCTGGAACCAGTTAAATAGTAAATAAAGCTTGAGAGCGATGCAATATAGATGAAATGTAGAATTTGAGAACGGAGAAATAATAAGACCGGTGGAGAGAGGTAAACTGCAGAAAGGACACCGGCCCTTTAAGAGAAGCTGTACACTGCTGGAAGCTGGGCTGGAAGCAGGTGATTGTTGTAGCTGGAAACAGGTGAGTCCAGAATGGATCGGAGAGTCAGGCTATACCGCAGATGGAATGCTGGTACACCGGCCCTTTAAGAGAAGCTGTACACTGCTGGAAGCTGGGCTGGAAGCAGGTGATTGTTGTAGCTGGAAACAGGTGAGTCCAGAATGGATCGGAGAGTCAGGCTACACCGCAGATGGAATGCTGGTGCGGGTCTCTATAGCAGAAGTCTGGAGACAGGAGCTGGAACCTGGAAGACAATCACAGGAGAGAGACAAACTGGAACTAGGTTTGACAACCAAAGCACTGACGCCTTCCTTGCTCAGGCACAACCTATTTATACCTGCAGCAAGGAAGGCATTGGCTAGGCAATTATGCAAATTAATAATACTGACAACGGATTGGTAGGAAAGATCAGCTGACAGAATCCAAGATGGCTGCGCCCATGCAGACACTTGGAGGGAAGTTTGGATTGTAATCCATGTGGTCTGGAAAACAGTAATGGCGGCGCCGGCCACCGGAGACAGGAGACGTCAGGCTGACAGATGCACATCCGACCACGCGGACACAGCGGAGGCCGCGGCTGACGTAATCGCCACTCTGAATGCAGAAGCTCAGGGACGGCGGCGGAGGCCGTGGGAGACGCCATGCCAGATGTATAAGGCGTTACTGTGACTGCGTCCAGAGAGACAGGAGAGGATGCGGGAATGTGCACATCAGGATGACAGATGGGATCCGGTCCTGGAGCGCTGAGCCAGCCTTAGAAGGCATCTGATAGGTAAGAAATGGCGTCCAGATACCCGGATCGTGACAGCACACCCCCCCCCTTTAGGAGTGGCCCCAGGACACTTCTTTGGCTTTTGAGGAAACTTGGAATGGAATCTCCGGACCAAGGCAGGAGCATGGACATCAGAAGCATTGGTCCAAGAACGTTCCTCAGGGCCATAACCCTTCCAGTCAATAAGATACTGAAGTTGACCGTAACGGTGACGTGAGTCCAGGATCTTGGCTACTTCATACTCAACGCCTCGTTGAGTTCGGACTTTCGGAGTTGGAGGAAGTGAGGAATGAAACCGATTCAAGATTAGCGGTTTCAACAGGGAAACATGGAATGTCCTGGGTATTTTTAAGAAGGGAGGCAACTGGAGTCTGTAAGCAACAGGATTGACGACTTGATCAATTTTAAAAGGACCGATGTAGCGAGGTGCAAACTTCATACTGGGAACTCTTAACCTCAAATTCTTCGTGGATAACCATACCCGATCACCCACCTTGAGAGCAGGAACTGCTCGACGCTTCTTATCCGCAAACTTCTTGTACCTGAACGATGCCTTGAGCAGAGCTGATCGTACGCTCTTCCAGATATTGGCAAACTGATGCAAGGTGATATCCACTGCGGGAACAGAAGTTGCTGGAAGCGGTTGGAACTCAGGGACTTTAGGGTGGAATCCAAAGTTGGTGAAGAATGGTGTTGAAGAAGATGAAGAATGATACTGGTTGTTATGACAGAACTCGGCCCAGGGAAGTAATTGAACCCAGTCATCTTGAGAGGAGGACACATAGATGCGGAGGAAGGACTCCAAGTCCTGATTCACCCTTTCAGTTTGACCATTGGTCTGAGGATGGTAAGCCGTGGAAAACTTTAGCTTGACTTGGAGGACTTGACATAAACTTCGCCAGAATTTGGCTGTGAATTGAACTCCTCGATCTGAGATAATTTCTTCTGGAAGACCGTGGAGTCGAAAGATCTCTTGTATGAATACTTGAGCCAACTTGGAAGCTGACGGAAGACCGGTGAGAGGAATGAAGTGTGCCATCTTGGTGAACCGGTCAACTACCACCCAGATGGTATTAAACTTGTTGCACATGGGCAAATCTGTAATAAAATCCATCGACAAATGGGTCCATGGTCGACGGGGAACAGATAGTGGAACCAGTTGCCCCGCAGGCGACTGGCGGGATACTTTATGTTGAGCACACTTTGGGCAAGATGCAATAAACTCCAAAACGTCCTTTTTCAGAGTTGGCCACCAATAGGACCTAGAGATAAACTCCAGGGTTTTTTGGATACCTGTATGTCCGGCAAAGCGGGAAGCATGGGCCCAATGCATGAGCTTCTTCCTTAGTGTCGGCTTCACAAAACTTTTCCCTGATGGGGGCGTAGAGTCCATCCCTACCGTGGAGAATGCCAACGGATTTATAATAGGATGCTTGTCTGAAGACTCTGACTCATTTTCTTGCTCCCATGAGCGGGAAAGGGCATCGGCCTTGCGATTCTGAGAGCCCGGACAGAACTGGAGTTTAAAGTCGAACCTGGAAAAGAAAAGTGCCCATCTGGCCTGACGAGGGTTGAGACATTGTGCGCCTTTCAGATATAGAAGGTTCTTGTGGTCTGTAAGGATGGTGATTGAATGAGAAGCTCCCTCCAACAGATATCTCCACTCCTCTAGAGCGAGCTTGATGGCTAGCAACTCCTGGTCGCCAATGGCATAGTTGCGTTCCGCTGGGGAGAACTTCCGTGAGAAGAAACTGCAAGGATGTAAATGGCCATCTTTAGCCCTCTGAGATAACACCGCTCCTACTCCAACGGAGGAGGCATCCACCTCTAAGATGAAAGGAGAGTCGATGTCAGGCTGTTTCAGGACAGGCGCAGAGATGAACCTCTGTTTTAAAAGATGAAAAGCTTGCATGGCTTTTTCAGACCACTTGGACGGGTTAGCACCCTTCTTGGTGAAAGCAGTAATAGGCGCCACAATGGTGGAAAAGTCTCGTATAAACTTTCGGTAATAATTGGCGAACCCTAAGAACCTCTGGACCCCTTTGAGGGTTAAGGGTACCGGCCAATTCTGGATTGCTTGTAGTTTCTCAGGATCCATCTCTAGTCCGGAACCGGACACAATGTACCCTAGAAACGGAATGGACTTGACTTCAAAGACACATTTCTCTAATTTGCAATAGAGATGATTGACACGGAGACGGGACAGAACCTCCTTTACCCAAAAACGATGTTCCTCTAAATTGTTGGCAAAAATGAGGATATCATCTAGATAGACCACGACATGATGGTATAGAATGTCTCTGAAGATCTCATTGACGAAATGCTGGAAGACAGCTGGAGCATTGCTCAATCCGAAGGGCATGACGAGGTACTCATAATGTCCGTCACGGGTGTTAAATGCGGTCTTCCACTCGTCACCCTCACGGATCCGGATGAGATTGTATGCACCTCTCAAGTCCAGCTTTGTAAAGATGAGAGCTCCGCTAACTCTGTCAAAGAGCTCAGTAATCAGGGGTAAAGGATAGCGGTTCTTGATGGTAATGTCGTTCAAACCTCTGTAGTCGATGCACGGCCGCAGACCACCATCTTTCTTCTTTACAAAAAAGAAGCCTGCGCCGGCTGGAGAAGAAGAAGGTCGAATGAACCCCTTTGCTAGGTTCTCTTTAATGTATTCCTCCATAGAATGCGTCTCAGGCAGAGACAACGGATAAGTTCGGCCTCGAGGTGGAACCTTCCCTGGAACGAGATCAATCGGGCAGTCCCATTCTCTATGAGGAGGAAGGATATCAGCAGAAGCTTTACTGAACACATCCGTGAAATCTTGATATGGAGGAGGTGGAACATCAGACGACCTGGGGGAGGAAAAACAGACAGGCAACACTTTAAACAAACATGTCTCAGCACAGGAGGGACCCCATGCCAGAATTTGCGTAGTCGTCCAATCAATTGTAGGATTGTGAAGACGGAGCAATGGAAGGCCCAGGACCACAGGATGTGTGGCTCTTGGAATCACTAAAAGTGAAATAAGTTCGGAATGAAGAACTCCCACTCTCAGACGAACTGGTAGAGTCCTTAGAGCAATAACTGTATCAAAAATTTTACTGCCATCCACGGCAGTTAAGGAAAAGGAGGAAGGAAGTCTCTCGGTGGGTAGGGACCACCGTTTAACATAGGCTTCGGTAATAAAGTTCCCAGCTGCTCCGGAATCCAGGAGGGCAATGACGTTTTGATAACGTTGAGCAACTTGAAGCGAGACTGGGAGATTACAATCTTGAGGAGATGGAGAGGAGATCATTACTCCTAGCCGGCCCTCTCCTTGGCGAGCTAGGATTTGGAGTTTTCCCGGACGTTTGGGACAGGCATTAATAGTGTGAGACGGAGCTGCACAATACAGACAGAGAGACTCAGAGAGACGTCTTCGGCGCTCAGCAGGAGTTAAACGGGAACGGCCAATTTGCATGGGTTCATCTTTAGTTGGTGACAGTTGGCGAGGAGGAGGAGCAGAAGATTTTGGAGCAGATGATCTTCCACGCTCAGTTGCTCTCTCTCTGAAACGTAAGTCAACTTTCGTACAAAGTGAGATTAGCTCATCTAACTTGGAGGGTAAGTCTCTGGTAGCTAACTCATCTTTAATACGCTCGGATAAACCATGCCAGAATGCAGCATACAGGGCCTCGTCGTTCCATGCAAGTTCAGATGCCAGGATCTGGAACTGTATAAGATATTGTCCTACAGTACGTGATCCCTGGCGTAAACGGAATATCTCAGACGAAGCTGAAGTTACCCGGCCTGGCTCGTCGAAGATGCGCCTGAATGTTGACACGAATGCAGTGTAAGAAGATAGCAGGGTGTCGGACCTCTCCCATAACGGTGATGCCCAGTCAAGGGCTGAGCCACTGAGAAGAGAGATGATGTAGGCAATTTTTGTACGGTCACAGGGAAAATTGCCAGGTTGTAGCTCAAACTGAATCTCACACTGGTTGAGAAATCCCCTGCAGAATCTTGGAGATCCGTCAAATTTTGCTGGCGTTGGAAGATGAAGACGTGGAGCAGAAACGGGTAAGGTGGGTGGGGTTATAGTTGGAGTCACTGTGGTTGACGCACCGGAAGCGTCTGATCCACGGAGGGTTGTCTGAATCCCATCCAGCCGAGTAGAGAGATCCTGGAGACAGCGGATGATGTGGCCCTGTGCAGCCTCCTGATGTTCAAGTCGGGCTGCCAGTTCTTGCATTGGCCTGGCCGCTTGATCCTGGTCCCCGGCTGGATTCATTAGGTCAGTGCTTACTGTCACAACTGAGGGCCTGAGCTGACGGGAGGCAGCCTCAGTTGTAGGGGCTGAGGTGTAATGGAACCTGGCAGGTTGTATCAGACCCCTAGACATATAGAAGAATTTCCCGAAGGCAAGACCACGACAACCAGGAATAAAAGTCAATGATGTTTATTTATGACAAACTCCATGCATCACAGTAGCAGTAAAAGAACATAAAAATCAGCAGAGAAATAATAATACAGTTCCTGGGTACTACAGGGTGGCAGGGGCCACAGAGCTCTGGTGGTATGAGACAGTTCTTATTATCTGCAAGTTGGAAAGTCCTTACCAGGCTCAACTGTAGCAATGAGGAAAGCCCAGGGTCGTACCAGCTGGTGTTCCAGGGAAAGCTGGACTGCTGTAGATAAAATGCTGCTGTGGGTACTGGTTAGAACCAGACAGGTGTTGGCACGGAGTGGATACTGGCTGGAACCAGTTAAATAGTAAATAAAGCTTGAGAGCGATGCAATATAGATGAAATGTAGAATTTGAGAACGGAGAAATAATAAGACCGGTGGAGAGAGGTAAACTGCAGAAAGGACACCGGCCCTTTAAGAGAAGCTGTACACTGCTGGAAGCTGGGCTGGAAGCAGGTGATTGTTGTAGCTGGAAACAGGTGAGTCCAGAATGGATCGGAGAGTCAGGCTATACCGCAGATGGAATGCTGGTACACCGGCCCTTTAAGAGAAGCTGTACACTGCTGGAAGCTGGGCTGGAAGCAGGTGATTGTTGTAGCTGGAAACAGGTGAGTCCAGAATGGATCGGAGAGTCAGGCTACACCGCAGATGGAATGCTGGTGCGGGTCTCTATAGCAGAAGTCTGGAGACAGGAGCTGGAACCTGGAAGACAATCACAGGAGAGAGACAAACTGGAACTAGGTTTGACAACCAAAGCACTGACGCCTTCCTTGCTCAGGCACAACCTATTTATACCTGCAGCAAGGAAGGCATTGGCTAGGCAATTATGCAAATTAATAATACTGACAACGGATTGGTAGGAAAGATCAGCTGACAGAATCCAAGATGGCTGCGCCCATGCAGACACTTGGAGGGAAGTTTGGATTGTAATCCATGTGGTCTGGAAAACAGTAATGGCGGCGCCGGCCACCGGAGACAGGAGACGTCAGGCTGACAGATGCACATCCGACCACGCGGACACAGCGGAGGCCGCGGCTGACGTAATCGCCACTCTGAATGCAGAAGCTCAGGGACGGCGGCGGAGGCCGCGGGAGACGCCATGCCAGATGTATAAGGCGTTACTGTGACTGCGTCCAGAGAGACAGGAGAGGATGCGGGAATGTGCACATCAGGATGACAGATGGGATCCGGTCCTGGAGCGCTGAGCCAGCCTTAGAAGGCATCTGATAGGTAAGAAATGGCGTCCAGATACCCGGATCGTGACAGGGTGGCTCTATTGGAATGTACACTAGTCTCATCATCATCGACACTGGAGTCAGTATCCGTGTTGACATCTGTGTCTGCCATCTGAGGTAGCGGGCGTTTTAGAGCCCCTGATGGCTTTTGAGACGCCTGGGCAGGCACGAGCTGAGAAGCCGGCTGTCCTACATCTGCTATGTCGTCAAACCTTTTATGTTTGGAGTTGACACTGTCACGTAATTCCTTCCACATGTCCATCCATTCAGGTGTCGACCCCGTATGGGGTGACATCACATTTATTGGCCCCTGCTCCGCCTCCACATAAGCCTCCTCATCAAACATGTCGACACAGCCGTACCGACACACCGCACACACACAGGGAATGCTGTGAACGAGGACAGGACCCCACAAAGTCCTTTGGGGAGAAAGAGAGAGAGTATGCCAGCACACACCAGAGCGCTATATAATGCAGGGATACACACTACACAAGTGATTTTTCCCTATAGCAGCTATATATATATTATATGCGCCTAAATTTAGTGCCCCCCCTCTCTTTTTTACCCTATGTAGTCTGGAAACTGCAGGGGAGAGCCTTGGGAGCGTCCTTCCAGCGGAGCTGTGAGGGAAAATGGCGCCAGTGTGCTGAGGGAGATAGCCCCGCCCCTTTTCCGGCGGACTTCTCCCGCTTTTTAAATGTATATTCGGCAGGGGTATTTTACACATATATAGTCTTTATGTCTATATATTGTGGTATTTGCCAGCAAGGTACTCATATTGCAGCCCAGGGCGCCCCCCCCCCCCCCCCCAGCGCCCTGCACCCATCAGTGACCGGAGTATGTGGTGTGTATGGGGAGCAATGGCGCACAGCTGCAGTGCTGTGCGCTACCTTGATGAAGACCGAAGTCTTCTGCCGCCGATTTCCAGGAACGTCTTCTTGCTTCTGGCTCTGTAAGGGGGACGGCGGCGCGGCTCCGGGACCGGACGACCGAGGCTGGGCCTGTGTTCGATCCCTCTGGAGCTAATGGTGTCCAGTAGCCTAGAAGCCCAAGCTAGCTGCAAGCAGGTAGGTTCGCATCTCTCCCCTTAGTCCCACGTAGCAGTGAGTCTGTTGCCAGCAGATCTCACTGAAAATAAAAAACCTAAAATATACTTTCTTTTCTAGAAGCTCAGGAGAGCCCCTAGTGTGCATCCAGCTCGGCCGGGCACAAAATTCTAACTGAGGTCTGGAGGAGGGGCATAGAGGGAGGAGCCAGTGCACACCAGGTAGTCCTAAATCTTTCTTAGTTGTGCCCAGTCTCCTGCGGAGCCGCTATTCCCCATGGTCCTTACGGAGTTCCCAGCATCCACTAGGACGTCAGAGAAAAGAGGTACACCAAGGTCGCTGGATGGCGGTCACTGGATGGCGGTCGCTGGATGGCTAAGCTAAGCGACACAGACACCTGGCACATCTAGAATTAGACTCCAGTATCATGTGAATTATGAGGCAATATCACTGGAATTATTTGTTATAATCAATGGAATTATTGGTCCAAATCACTGAAAGAAAATGACAAAATCACTAGAATTAAAAGCCAGAATCACAGGAATTATTCGTTCTAATCAATGGTATTAATGGTCAAAATCACTGGAAGAAAATGACAAAATCACTGGAATTAAATGGCAGTAATGTCGGGAATTATATCAAATGGCAGTACCACTGGACATATACGGACGTGTCAGACAGGATGGTACTTTTAAAAAAATAGTCCCCAAACAACACATGATGCAAAGAAAAGAGAAAAAGAGGTGCACTGTGGTCGCTGGATGGCTAAGCTAAGCGACACAAACATCTCAATATCACAGGAATTATTTGTTCTAATCAATGGTATTATTTATTGGTCCAAATCACTGGAAGAAAATGACAAAATCACTAGAATTACAAGCCAATATCACGGGAATTATATCAAATGGCGGTACCACTGGACATATACGGAGGTGTCAGACAAGATGGCACTTTTAAAAAAATAGTCCCCAAACAGCACATCATGCCAAGAAGTAACTGTCCCATATGTACCAAGAAGTAAGAGGGCAATGAGGTAGCTCTATGACTAAGCTAAGCGACACAAGTGTGCGGCACAAACACCTGGCCCATCTAGGAGTGGCACTGCAGTGTCTGATAGGATGGCACTTTTTAAAAACTAGGCCCCATACAGCATATGATGCAAATAATAAATAAAAAGAGGTGCAAGATGGAATTGTCCTTGGCCCCTCCCACCCACCCTTATGTTGTATAAACAGGACATGCACACTTTAACAAACCAATCATTTCAGCGACAGGGTCTGCCACACGACTGTGGCTGAAATGATTGGTTTGTTTGGGCCCCCACAAAAACAGAAGAAATGAATCACCCCACCAACAAAAGAAGCAATTCATATCTGGGACTGGAGGAAACAGTTCCATACAGCAAAACTGTCTGTATGCCGGAAATGGAGGCCAGACCGGAGCCTGCCAGTATGCAGCTTTGATGTCCATAGACATCCTGAGTTCCCTAGCCTCTCCCTTGGGGACTGCTATCACAGAGACTCCGTCTGGACTTGAATCTCTTTACAAAAAGATTCTAAGATCTTTTGCTTAAATTTGGTCCCACCAAGCCATCCAGCTTCAGTATTCCCACAACTGGAAAAAAAATAAAATTATATGACAGGGACAAACCCACTGTCCTAACAATTGGCAGGGCTGATTAAACAAACAGCCAGGGGGGAACTCCTGAATCCAGTTTGTAACCCTGGGTAATAATTTTTATTATCCGGGATATAATAATAATCACTAAGGCTCCCCTGTAGTGATGTAGATGAGACCCACCCCCCAGTGGACCCCCACATGGGAGTGCTACCGCGTCACGCTGAGGACGCTAAGGGAGTAGAATTCAACCTCTAAACCCGTGCACCTGTAGTGGGTGCAGACTTTCTGCTCTTTCTATGGCCTAGCCTCACGCAGAAGTAGGCCCTCCCGAATTTTCTCGATCTGGCAGCCCAAGGGGACTGCATCAGAGAAGCAGTGTTACGTCTTCTCACAGGTGGCGCTGCGGAAGGAAGCAAAGCTGACTTACTCGAAGTAGCCTTTGTATTCAGAGTGTCCCCAAGCGGTGTCTTACCTGAGATGGGGAGGTACCTCTTGGATTCGGCGTCTGCGTTCCATTGGCGGATCCAGAGACCTCTGCGAGCCGCTACTGCCATGGAAGATGCTCTAGAATTCATCAGCCCAATGTCCCTCATGGCTTCCACCATGAATTTAGCTGAATCCTTTATGTGACCTAGAATCAAGACAACATCATCCCTATGGATTGTATCAAGGTCTTCTAGTAAATTGTCTGACCATTTTAACATAGCCTTAGCTACCCAAGTGCATGCAATAGTGGGCCTAAGGGCGGCTCCAGTAGCCGTGTAAATGGATTTTAGAGTTCTCTCTATCTTGCAGTCAGTCGGCTCCTTTAACGAGGCCGAGCCGGGTACAGGTAATGTAATTACCCCTGATGGCCTGGACACCGAAATGTCCATTATGGGAGGAATCTACCATCTCCTTCTATCCTCCTCAGGAAAGGGATATGTCTTAAGTACTTTATTGGGGATGTCAAAAACCTCTTCTGGGTTTAACCAGGATCTTTCAAATAGGGTATTCAACTCTTCCGAAACCAGGAATGTCACTAATGATTTTGCAGTTAGCATACAAGAATTTTCCTCTATTTGTATAGGTATTTCTAACACATCCCTAATGGCATTGATAAATTGCTGAATTTTATATTCCAATCTATCATAGTGCCCCCCCCCCCAACTTCTGTGTCGATCCCTGTGTCGGCATCGATGTCCACGTTGGCCTGCAAGACCTGTGTATCAGGAGCTGCGGGGGTCATAGATGAAGTCCAGGAGAGTCCGAAGTAGATGAACAATAAGGACTGTTGCGCTATTAATCTGTATTAATAAGATATTGGTATACACTGCATTGCATCATTCTTCTACAGTTCTTTGGTGCCTTTATGTATTCAAATAATGATGTGTTTCCTTATTCATAATAGGTTTTTTCACCAATTGGTTTTATGATAATAATAAATTGTTTTTAATTCTTATTTGCGCTCTCTTATATAGTTTAGTCTATATATATTTCTATGTTTTCAGCTATTTCAGAATACTGTGTGAGAGCTGCAAACGAGTCAAATTATTAGTGTGGTTAATTTCTTATCAATAGCGCCTGTATCTAATTTTCCGGTACAGGATTATTAGATATATATATATATATATATTCATAGATGAAATGGACTGATCCATATCTAGAGCATTCTTCGTAGCTTTTTTCCAGCAACTTAATAGAGTATGCCCTAATGAACTCTGAGGAATCTTATTTCCTAGGCTATCCAGCCATTCTGTCTCCATCCTAATGGGATGAAACCACTCAAGGCAATCCTGAGTACCTGAGTACTACTCTGAGGAAGACACCTCCACAACCTCCAAAACATTTTGTTCTGACATGACACTGACCAGTGATACTGAGCACTGATGATACTACTGAGCAGTGATACTGAGAACTGACACTACTGAGAACTGACACTGAGCAGCACCATGCAGCACAAGACACTGAGCACTGACCAGTGATACTGAGCACTGATGATACTACTGAGCAGTGATACTGAGCACTGATAATACTACTGAGAACTGACATAGAGCAGCACGATGCAGCACAAGACACTGAGCACTGACCAGTGATACTGAGCACTGATGATACTACTGAGCAGTGATACTGAGCACTGATGATACTACTGAGAACTGACACTGAGCAGCATGATGCAGCACAAGACACTGAGTACTGACCACTGATGGTACTACTGAGCAGTGATGCTGAGCACTGATGATACTACTGAGCAGTGAAACTGAGAACTAACACTGAGCAGCACGATGCAGCACAAGACACTGAGTACTGACCAGTGATACTGAGCACTGATGGTACTACTGAGCAGTGATGCTGAGCACTGATGATACTACTGAGCAGTGAAACTGAGAACTGACACTGAGCAGCACCATGCAGCACAAGACACTGAGCACTGACCAGTGATACTGAGCACTGATGATACTACTGAGCAGTGATACTGAGCACTGGTGATACTACTGAGCAGTGATACTGAGAACTGACACTGAGCAGCACAAGACACTGAGCACTGACCAGTGATTCTGAGCACTGATGATACTACTGAGCAGTGATACTGAGCACTGATGATACTACTAAACAGTGATACTGAGAACTGACACTAAGCAGCACGATGCAGCACAAGACACTGAGTACTGACCAGTGATACTGAGCACTGATGGTACTACTGAGCAGTGATGCTGAGCACTGATGATACTACTGAGCAGTGAAACTGAGAACTGACACTGAGCAGCACGATGCAGCACAAGACACTGAGCACTGAGCACTGACCAGTGATACTGAGCACTGATGATACTACTGAGCAGTAATACTGAGCACTGATGATACTACTGAGAACTGACACTGAGCAGCATGATGCAGAACAAGACACTGAGCACTGACCAGTGATACTGAGCACTGATGGTACTACTGAGCAGTGATGCTGAGCACTGATGATACTACTGAGCAGTGAAACTGAGAACTGACACTGAGCAGCACGATGCAGCACAAGACACTGAGCACTGACCAGTGATACTGGGCACTGATGATACTACTGAGCAGTGATACTGAGCACTGATGATACTACTGAGAACTGACACTGAGCAGCATGATGCAGCACAAGACACTGAGTACTGACCAGTGATACTGAGCACTGATGGTACTACTGAGCAGTGATGCTGAGCACTGATGATACTACTGAGCAGTGAAACTGAGAACTAACACTGAGCAGCACGATACAGCACAAGACACTGAGCACTGACCACTGACCAGTGATACTGAGCACTGATGATACTACTGAGCAGTGATACTGAGCACTGATGATACTACTGAGAACTGACACTGAGCAGCACGATGCAGCACAAGACACTGAGCACTGAGCACTGACCAGTGATACTGAGCACTGATGATACTACTGAGCAGTGATACTGAGCACTGATGATACTACTGAGAACTGACACTGAGCAGCATTATGCAGCACAAGATATTGTACTAGTATTAGTATTAGTGAGCAGCACAAAAGCACTCTGGAATTGCGCCCCCCCCCAGATACCACTGTGACTGGAATGATGATGACCGATGCACAGTCACAGGACACTACTACCACAGCACCCTACAGCAGCAAGATGCAGCACAAGACACTGTACTAGTATTAATATTACTGAGCAGCACGATGCAGCACAAGACAATGAGCACTGATACTGAGCACTGATACTGATAACTGACACTGAGAGAACGTAGCCATGTCCTCTCTGTACTCTCTACAATGCCCGAGTGAAAATGCCGGCGACGCGCGGCTCTTTATATGGAATCCGAATCCCACTAGAATCCGACAGCGGGATGATGATGTTTTGCCTCGTTCGGGTTTTCTGAGTCAGGCGGGAATAACCGAGCCGGGCTCGGAACCGTGTTTGACATGTGGAGTTCGGTAGGGTTCAGTTCTCAGCGAACCGAACCCGCTCATCTCTAGATGTTATATACAAAATCGGGAGTCATTTTCGTGTCCTGAAGCCAAAAATCTGTAAGTATCAAATAAATTTGTTAAAAAAGCTTTTTAATCGCAGACCTGTGATAATTTGTCTCATTAATACAGCTGGTTAAATATTGCTGAAGGACAATGATAAAAATAACATTATCTGAAAATGACTATACCTTGAACTCTGTGTTGTTTTTCGTTCCAGCAGTATTGCAGATTATTTAATATAGCATTAGGGCCAATGATTCATATGTCACACATTGTGAATGATGACTTTCAAAGCTTTAAATAATATCCAGATTTCGACAAGTAATATGAATAACAATATCCACATTGCATTTTTCATTGTGTGCTTTGTTGAAAATAGTTTTCTTTCTATCAGATGACGTTATTGCTAGAAAAACTGAGCAGGCTTTTATTAAACTGCTTTAATGGGTATTGACTAGGGTTGACTGATGGGAAGAAATAAAGCCAGAAAACTAAAATTAAAACCATATTAAAAAAAAAAGCTTATGCATTCCCTACCAGTACATGTTATTTTAGATTAAGTTCAATAACTTGCACAACAACTTTGTGATCTAAATGGGGATGTGGGTCCCTTACTGTGTAGTACGACAACCAATTACATCATTAAAACCAGCATGTGTAATATGTTTTGACAGCTTGTCAATTCCAATACTAAATGGAGCATGGTTATTTGATCAATATTGTTCTAGGTCTATATAAATAGTTGTGCTCTTTATACAAGTACATATTCTGTATGAACTGTATTTCCTTTGTCCAACATGCAAATGTACAGATTTATTCACTCACTGTATATATTGTATTTCATATGGACATAATTTTAATTTATACAGAGACTCAGATACTGTTTTTGTAAGGGAAGAGCTGACAAGGACCAGTTCATTACCTGCAGGCATTGAATTCTTATAAGAATGTTCAACTTCAAGGACCAAATTAACCCAGTCTTGTGAATTCCTACAGGAGACACTCTGCCCAAAATGTCAATAACAATCAGTCCAGGTTTAGCTTGGACAATGTATTTGTTTTATGCAGTTACCAGTAAAGTGTTTTATACGTAACAAGTGTTAAGTGTCTTTCCTGAGGTCACTCATAGTTAAACAAACTTATTAACTGTTTCCAGAGACCTACAAAAACAGTGATTCCCAGTGTGGGTGCTGAGGAATCCTGATGTGCCTTGGGTCACTTGCAGGAATGCTATGATTTGGTCATCCAGGACCGAATCAAATTATTTATGGTCCATGTTTTAGGCAAAACCAGAGCTGTTGGCTGCCAGTCATAAAAAACTGTTTGTAGACAAACTGAACTGAAACCCTGTCCATGACCTCATGACTGACCCTAAGGTAACATATCAGAACAATTTACTTAATTCACTATTTAAAAAAAAAAAATCTTAATGGGAAACTTTTGGCCTAGGGTAGCTGTAAAGCAAACTCTAGGGTTTCGTGATTCACAAAGGTTTGGGAACCACTGCGTTAGGAGTATGATTGTTGAATGATTCTTGTATGATTGTTTCTCCACTGTGGACCCAGTGTTCATTGCTGCATTATTCTGAAGCTTATGCAGGTAATAGACAAAAATGGAAACACCTGGCTAAATGAGGGATACCAAATATACTGAAAGCAAGGGCTTCAACACAGGTTTAGTTTATACTCTACTTAAGCAAATAACACCCCGGCATTGTCAGAGCCATCTATAAAAATACTGGCCTGTCTATATGTGGTACCCGCAGACTGCTGTGGAACTACAAGTGCCAGTGTGGCTCTGGGCTGCCAGTTGCTGAGACATGCAGCCCAGAGCCCTATGGTCCCCCTCCATGTTGACACCAACAGGTATGTCCAATTTTCCCCATAGATTATAAGCTTGCAAGTAGGGCCCTCCTACCTGTTTGTTATTACCCAGTTTTGTCTTATCATTGTGTTCAGGAATTTGCTGCGCTATATAAGAAACTGTTAATAAATAATAAATATTCCCCCAGAGACTGCATGGGTTAACTCCCTTTTAGTTGCCTATTATACTTTTTTTTAAAGCAGTAAATGTTTACAAGACAAAACCAACCAGGTTTTGCCTTGTAAACGTTTGCTGCTTTAAAAAAAGTACGAGTTCGGCTGGAGTCTCGGAGCTCCGGCCGTCTCGCAAGCCATTACATCTGGCCCTTGGGGTGAATTGGTTGAAGATTTAATGACTATGGTTTCATGAGCCTCAGGTCCTGGTTTAGAAGTGCATGCCGAAACAGCAGCATGACTGCATCTTTATGCTAATGCCGCAGCCAATAGGCTTCCTACTAAGATGTCCACTGGCTGCAGCGTTAATCCCTTGCTGTGCGTAAAAAGCACCATTGGTCATACTGTCAGACACTGCACCAGCCCAAAGCAGTCTCAGAATATCCATCTGAGTGACTGTGATCAGCAGTGCCAGTGTAACTGTACCAAAAAGAGTCGGTAACTAGTTGCAACACTTCCACCTCTGGCTAGCCACCCTCCTGTTACCTTCCAGGAAAGCCCACCAAAATTGCCTCTCAGTGCATCTGAATTTGTACCACAACTCCCAGCAGTACCCATTGGGACGTATGCACTGTGAGGCTCGGACACATGCATACACTGAAAACATTGGCTGCTTTTTGTCCAATGTATAAAGAATAAGTGCAGTGAAAATAATTGTGGCTCTATTTTGAAAATATGTAACGCAACCAATTCAAAGCAAAGAAGATACATTTCCCCTGTAGTCACTAGTTACCCAATTTGCATTGGGATAAATTGCTTAGACTTATTTATGAGGGAAAAAAGTTTTTTTTCACAATTACTTAATAAAAACATAACTGGTCTTTAGTCACAAATTGTCATTGAACTTACACTTATGTTGTCAGACACCACCGGCCACATATGGTATGAGCCAGGGGAATTCCATATATTGGGCCAAATGTAATAGAGTGAGAGTTTCAGAGAGTGAGAGATTTGGTAAGGTTTTTCAGTTTTTTTTAAAGTTCCAATCTTTTACACTGCAAAACCAGGTTTATCTTGCTGTGTAAATGATTGCCACTTTTAAAAAAAAAATGCAAAACCTTACCAAATCTCTCACTTTTTGAAACTCTCACTCTATTACATTTGGCCCATTATGTTAAATGTACTGTTTTATTCTGCACTTTATTATCTGAACTTTGTTTATACTGTGAATGTTTCTGACACAATAAATGTAAGTCCAATGCCAATTTGTGACTAATGACACACTATTTTTTTATGAAATAAATGTAAAAAACTTGTCTCCCTCATAAATAAATCTATGCAATTTATCCTAATTCAAATTGGCTGATTAGTGACTAAAGGAGAATTGTATCTTTATTATTTATTTATTTTTATTATTTGCTTCATTGAATAGGTTTTCAAAATAGAGCACCAAAATTATTTTCACTGCACTTTTTCTTGTTACATTATTTACCACAAGTAACTGGTGTTTCACTTGTTTTGGTAAAAATTTAGACTGCATATATTTTGTTTAACAGTGCAATTAATATATGACCTTTACCAAACAAATATGCTTATATCGGATGCATCAACAGTTGCCACCCCTGAAATGGGTTGAAATATCACAGTAAGTGGTGTATCTATAATGGGAGCAAGGTGTGCGATACACACGGCCCCATGGATCCGTGAAGGCTCACACTGCACACCTTGCACCCAATTCTTGACTGGAGTCCTGTGTTCGTGGTAGCAGCGCTGTACAAGTCACTTAGACATTGAGTAGAGGCATTTTATTTTTAACAGAGGAGGGGCCTGTGTGCAGACTGCAGGTGGGCCCCCTCTTCTCCACTATGCAGTAGGCTCTGGCATTGTGCCAGTGTCTACTGCACAGGTTTATGGAAACATGTTGCCCGCCCTGTTCCGGTGGCTAATTTCACTACTGCGTATGTGTGGTGGCCATTTTTGCTATGATTGTTGCTGCAACTGCAGTGCCCAATGTGGGACTCCAGAAAGGTAAGTAATAAAACATGGGTGAAGTGTTGCACCCATTATAGAAATGCCAATGGCACTGATGTCAATTTACCAGTATTTTGTGCAAGTGTAGTAGGAAAATCTCTGGGAAAATGACTGCTGCACCATTTCCCCAGAGACCTGCTTGTTTGCACTGGTTTCTGGTACAGTGCTAGGGTCTCCTAGTGATTGCGCACCACTGACAGCTAAAAAGGAGGGGGCCCTGATGAAGACAGCATATGGGCCCCTCCTCTATTAATACACCCCTGATCACAGCCCAACAAAATACATTTGTTAAGTTACCAAGGATATTTGAATAAATGTAGGGTATTTTTTGGATGCTGAATTTGAAAACAAAAGAAGTTTTTTCAAATTGGCTCCAGTTCTTGAGACAATGGATACCCTCAATTAATATGAAACTTAGCCATAACATGTGCATATGGCAATCTATTAGAACACTGAAGAAGGTGAGACCTTCAAATTGTCAGGTTCATTGTGGGTGGGCCATGTGGTGCTTGGTTTGAGAGTTCGTCATTCCCCTAGTAGACTATACCATTGATAATCACTACTTATGTTGCAAGACTGCTATACGGATGGAGGTTGTATCTTCCATGTGTAAACCAACTAATGTTATGCTTATGTCACTGCTCACTCACCAGATGTGAACCCAACATTTATGGGATGTTCTGGAACAATGCTGGAGACAGCACTTTCCACCACCATCACTCATGCGTGTTATGGAAGAATGTGGCTGCATCCCTCCCGCACAGTTATGGAATGAAGACACATCACAAACTGACCATGAACTCTCTTATAATTAGGCAAACCAATGTGGTGACTGGTCACACCCCCTCTGGAGACTGGACACACCCTTAAACATTTCATTCTGTCAGTCACTCCATTGGTTGCCTTTATTCTACCGTATTCAATATAAAATACTTTTACTCACACTCAAGGCCATTAACCAAACTACACAAATGTACATCTCTTTGCTTACCTGAAAATATCTCCCAACCCGATCTCTTCGCTCTTTACATGATCTATGTCTCTCATCCTCATTATTCGCTCCCATTCACGATTGCAGGACTTTCTTCGGGCTGCACTCACTCAGTGGAATGTCCTCACAAGCAAAAAAAGGCTGTGTACACACGGTGAGATTCGGACTTATCCGATTCTCACTGTGCGACGGGGGGCCGGGTCGGCACTTAGCCAGTATCGCAAGCACATAATGAGTGTGCTTGCGATCCTGGTTCTGTGCGATTTTGGCTAAGTGTCAATCCTGAGTATCTCTTCTATAGAGATAGTCAGGATTGACTTGCCTGCACAGCCTATTTTTTCAGCCGATGCCGACCGCGCGGGGCCGCGCATCGGCATCGGATCGGGATCGCAAGGTGACTGTCACCTTGCGATCTGCAATATCTTTTCTTCCGATTCTGACTATATAGTCAGAATCGGAAGAAAAGATCTTACCGTGTGTACACACCTAAAGACTCTCCTCTAGTCTGCAAACCTTCAAGCGTTCCCTGACAACTCACCTCTTCAAGCTAGCTTATCAAATTCCGAAACCGCCACATAACCTTCCTAAACTTTCTAATCCAATTATGTGCAGTCCACACATATCCTCACATGTTTTCTCTGTCTTCACTTTCCCATCCTTCTGAATCCAGGTCAACATTGCTGTGTGACCACATCATACAAACCACCAAGAACCTTTGCAATATGATGAAGCGTTATGCAATAGATAGCACCTATCCTTGTGTATCAATGCCTATTTCCCTATAGATTGTAAGCTTGGGGGCAGGGCCTTCCTACCTCCATGTCTGTTTGTTTTTACCCAGTTTTGTTTTATCACTGTTGTTTCCATTTGTTTGGTTTTATTTTAGCACTGTTGTTTCCAGTTGTAAAGCGCAACAGAATTTTCTGCACTATATAATAAACTATTAATAAATAAACATGAGCCACTGCAACTGCATTCCCCAATTGGGCCCTTTATGCCCCAGCCCGACACTCGGTTCACCTGTACTGGTGCATATTGTGATAAAGATCAGGCTCGGAATCACAATGAATCAGTTGTCTTCCTTAGCTAGCATTAATGTGTATTGAACATACAGTTTTATACAGTACTGCATAAATTGGATATCAAAGCTGTCAATTAAATACAGTATTTGCCTCTCTGAAAGTTTGGATTTTTTTATTTACTGTAAGAACATAAACCAATGCCCTTATTTATCAATGAGTGATAAATTCAATTGTGAGTGATAAATTACACCAGCCAATCACCTCCTAACTATAATTTTTCAAACACAGCCAGTGACATGGAAGTTAGGAGGTGATTGGCTGGTGCAATTTATCACTCACAGTGAAATTTATCACTCATTGATAAATAAGGTCATAAATGTCATTACTTAATTTGGCACATACTGTAGACTGATATACAGTATTAAAAGTTTGAATCTGTTCTTTTGTGCTTTTGCACAACATACTGTAAAATATACCCGTTATATTATAACGTTTTAAGGTGCAACTGCATTTTTTTTTTCCATTTCAAAAATGTAATATTATATTATATTTGTAGGGACTGAGAAAACAAACATAATAGTGGTTTACACATTAGATGATAACAACAGCCCAGACTGGCTGGGGTGGGCTGGGGGCAGGTGGCATGTCTCTCAGTGACCAGGTTTGCCCCCTGCCTCCCTGGTGTTCAAGACTTCAGTGGCACAGCAGCATATAGAAACACGGTTGTGCACAGTAATACTACATACTAGCACTCAAGTTACATGATTTTAGCTGTTTTCAGAATTTTTTAAAGAAATCCAGACCCAAAACCATACCACTTGAGGGTGATTTTGCCAAAACACAACAATTTACAACCAAAACCAAAACACAAGGGTCTACGCCAGCGGTGGCCAACCTGTGGCTCTTGAGCCGCATGTGGCTCTTTCTTTATTCAAATGTGGCTCCCAACACTCTAAATCATGTGACCACAACAGATACAGAAACCTCTGCACTCCAGCCAGACACGCAGCAGCACTACAAGGACTGAAAACTGAAGGAGTCTGATACTAGAGGTGAGATACCCACCAACAAACAGAGGACACATTAGGGGCTGCTGCAATGGCACGAGTTAGTGGGTGGGCTATAGTGATACATGAGGCTGGAGAGACACAGGAGGGTCCTGGCAGGAGTGACGCGGGAGGGTGCTGGAAGTAGTGACACATGGGAGAGCTGGCTGGAGTAACAGGAGGGTGGTAGCAGGAGTGACACATGGGGGAGCTGGCTGGAGTAACAGGAGGGTATTGGCTGGAGTGACACATGGGAGAGCTAGCAGGAGTGACACATGGGAGAGCTGGCTGGAGTGACATAGGAGGGTGCTAGCAGGAGTGACACATGGGGGACAGGCTGGAGTTACAGGAGGGTGTTAGCTGGAGTGACACATGGGGGACAGGCTGGAGTTACAGGAGGGTGTTAGCTGGAGTGACACATGGGGGAGCTGCCTGGAGTGACACAGCAGGGTCTTGACAGTAGTGACACATGGGAGACCTGGCTGGAGTGACACAGCAGGGTCTTGGCAGTAGTGACACATGGGAGAGCTGGCTGGAGTGACATAGGAGGGTGCTAGCAGGAGTGACACATGGAAGAACTGGATGGAGTGACAGGAGGGTGTTGCCGGGAGTGACACATGGGGGAGCTGGCTGGAGTGAAACAGCAGGGTCTTGGCAGTAGTGACACATGGGAGAGCTGGCTGGAGTGATACAGCAGGGTCTTGGCAGTAGTGACACATGGGAGAGCTAGCTGGAGTGACATAGGAGGGTGCTAGCAGGAGTGACACATGGAAGAGCTGGCTAGAGTGACAAGAGGGTGTTGGCTGGAGTGACACGGGGGAGCTGGCTGGAGTGACATAGGAGGGTGGTAGCAGGAGTGACACATGGGGTAGCTGGCTGAAGTGACAGGAGGGTGTTGGCTGGAGTGACACATGGGAGAGCTGGCTGAAGTGACACAGCCAGCAGGGTCTTGGCAGTAGTGACACATGGGAGACCTGGCTGGAGTGACACAGCAGGGTCTTGGCAGTAGTGACACATAGGAGAGCTGGCTGTAGTGACATGGGGGAGCTGGCTGGAGTGACATAGGAGGGTGCTAGCAGGAGTGACACATGGGGGAGCTGGCTGGAGTGACAGGAGGGTGTTGGCTGGATTGACACATGGGGGAGCTGAAGTTTATTATGTGAATTTGTCTTTTTCAATTATTTTATGTGAAAGTGGCTTTTTCAATGGATCTGGCTTTAAAAAATGTATTTTATGTCGTTCTGGCTTTTTCAATGTATTTTATACCAGGGGTGTGGTCTAGCAGGCACAAGGCCACATTCCATTTTTTCATGCACGCCATCGGCTCGATGTCGGCTCTTTGACATACCTAACAAGGTTTTTTGGCTCTTTGTCACTGACTGGTTGGCCACCCCTGGTCTACGCACTTCTCTACATCACTGGCAAATTGAATCACCAAACCGCTGAATTTACTATTCACTGGTTTTAATGAGGTTTTGTAAATTGCTGTTGATGTCCGTCTGTTTTACAGCAGTTTTGTGAAGTTGTTTTAAAGTGATTTTGACAAACTTATAACAATGCCAATCATTATGTATTATATAGGAGGCAGATGCCGTAACATTGATAACTCGTCTAAGAGGGGAATATTGTTACAGTATACTGTATTCTAAAGTCTGATTTCTTGACAGGTTTCCAGCAGTTTGGGCTTTAGCCAGTCCGTGGAAAATCGATAAAAATGAAAAAACGCTGTTTAGAGATCTGTATATCACTGACCTGTAGAGTGGCATATACAGATGCGTCCTCTTATATTTTTACCTGCGATATGAATGCTGCAGCAGAGTGTATGCTGTTTGGTTGTGTCTATTTTCCCTTTGTGAACAGGACCAGGATGTGACAGCACGAGAGAGCAGAAGAGAACTTTCGTCCTTACAGCATCTTAATGTTTTCTACATTCTCAATTTGTTTTAAGGTATTTTTTTTAATCTTAGCAGTATTGTACCCTCGTGGGCTCGTTTTGCTCCCCATGCTTTGGGCTCGTGTCTTGCTCTTCTCCACTTCGCTCACCACAGGTTACTATTCCAAATAGTTGGTGACATGGACCCAGTGCATTATGGGAAAGTTTCTCTCCACAAAGGGAAACTAGATGCTACCATGTATGCTCCAGCTGACCTTGCAAGCTGGCAGAGGTTGCGGGTAGCGATGCTCCTGCTATTCATTATTGAACAGTGGAGCTGGCAGAGGCCTATTAGAGGGGTTAGTTGGAAGCAAAACTTCCACTACCATAGCTTTAAGATTGGCATGTTCCCCATAGGATTACACAGGAGGAGACGATGGCTGCTGGAGCTGCGGGAGGCTGCTGCTGGGATACGCAGCCTCCTGCAGCAACAATACAAGAGGACACATCTGTAAGAAGCCATTACTTCTATTCTGATTGATTGCTGGTACTTGTACCACTGCATGTTAAGATGACAATAACAGGTTAAAGTCATTATACTGCACCAGTCCCCTTCATTGCGCTTGGCCAAGGTACAGTGCTTTGGAAGGTGCAGCTGTCTGAATCCCCTATGCTTTTTTTTTACTTGAGATCAGATATGTAGAAAATGAAAGGATGTATTTCTGCAGAAACTAAAGTATGTTGGTATGATTTATAGTTTGTACAAAGAGATTTCACAGGTGCAATATGCACACTTGCAAAATCAGTTTAATATGCATCAGTAGTAATGAAAAAACATATTTTAATTACATATACTTATAGCATATGTTCATTGAAAATATTTCCCTTGACAAATTATTATTTTTTCAATACTGTATGTATTCTGCCATGTTTTCCTTTACTGTCATGAGGTGGAAACAAGCTTTGAGTTATTTTCAGATGGCATTTTCTTCCTCCCAGCTGATGCCTTTGAGCTAACTGATGATATTAGTAGATGTGCTCAAACTGCTGTCAAACAAGGAGTAAAAGGAGACTGCAGTGATCTAGAATGCCACATCTAAGTTAGACTGCATTTGTCAATGTATTCTGCTGGTTTTTATGTAGACAGGATCTTGTCCAGTGCTACATCTGTTGTACTGACCACAGAGACCCAGTCATTAAAAGTTTGCAGAGTTAATTAATTCAGATGTGAGATTGGCATGTTAGAACTGCCTGTATCTTATTAAGTTGTTATTATTATTATTATTATTATTTATGCTGATTGAGGGGGAGCTTCGGTGGCACACGCAGGGGTGGTTACTAGGTACCCAGAACCCCCCAACGGGCCACATTTTTTTTTAAGAGACACGGAACCTTCTCTCCTACTCTGCACTGACCACAGGCCACCCGCTGCCATTATCAGAGCTGCCAGCAGCAAGGTTCAGATTTAGCATAAGGTGGCCGCTTAATGCCTGGTGGCACCTGGGGAGACCATCTATAGCCAAGTATTGGAGGGTATGGTCGTGAGTGAGAGAAGTGAGCTACACTGAGTGGCTGAGGATGTTACAGCTGAGAGCAGGGGGGTGGAAAGGCACCTGTTGAGTACGGTAGGGAGGTTCATCCATAAGAGGAGGAAGATCTGCGAGTGGGGGAGGGTTGCAACCACAAGTGGTCGCATGCCACTGTGAACGGATCACTGTTATAAGGACCATCTCCTTGGGGATTGCAACAGTGCAGCTCAATGATTAGTAATTACTGACTCTGAGCGCCTCAGGTGTGCCTGTCCTGTGTCCAGCCAATAAGCATGGAGTCTCAGCCTGCACAGGCTGCAAGGAACACAGTGGGCAGGCGAAGCAGCATGTGAGGTGACTGAGGCCTGATCAAGTGAGTGTATTGTAACAACAGGGAGTCTACACTCTGCTTCTGCACATGAAACAGTAAGTACTGTAAGCAATCACTAATAATACTTAGTGAAGAATAGCACGGCACAAGGTAGGTATACATAGAGTAGAACAGCAGGGCACAGGGTAGGAATACTTAGTGTAGAATAGCATGGCACAAGGTGGGTTTACATAGTGTAGAATAGCAGGGCACAAGGTGGGAATACATAGTGTAGAATAGGCCGCACAAGGTAGGAATACATAGTGTAGAATAGGGGGCACAAGGTGGGTATACACAGTGTAGAACAGCAGGCACAAGGTAGGAATGCATAGTGTAGAATAGCAGGGCACAAGGTGGGTATACATAGTGTAGAATAGGGGGCACAAGGTGGGCATACACAGTGTAGAACAGCAGGCACAAGGTAGGAATACATAGTGTAGAATAGCAGGGCACAAGGTGGGTATACATAGTGTAGAATAGGGGGCACAAGGTGGGTATACACAGTGTAGAACAGCAGGCACAAGGTAGGAATGCATAGTGTAGAATAGCAGGGCACAAGGTGGGTATACATAGTGTAGAATAGCAGGGCACAGGGTAGGAATACATAGTGTAGAATAGGGGGCACAAGGTGGGTATACATAGTGTAGAAGAGCAGGCACAAGGTAGGAATGCATAGTGTAGAATAGCAGGGCACAAGGTGGGTATACATAGTGTAGAATAGCAGGGCACAAGGTGGGTTTACATAGTATAGATAAGGGGGCACAAGGTAGGAATACATAGTGTAGAATAGGGGGACACAAGGTGGGTATACATAGTGTAGAATAGAGGGGCACAAGGTGGGTTTACATAGTGTAGCATAGAGGGACACAAGGTGCTTATACATTGTGCAGAATAGAAGGATATAAGGTGTATTATAGATACTTGTGTATGGTGCATTTGTAGAGACATCTGGGTACTCTGCATTAGAGATACCTATATGCTGTGCATTTAAAGAAATATCCTAGTGCTGTGCATTGTATGTGCCTGTGTACTGTGCATTTGAGGATTGTACATTTTACACAATCCTACTCCAACTACACCATACACCAGAATCAATTTATTCTCCCAGCTCTATTCACCCATTAGAAATTTTGCAAATTGCGAATTATTATAAGTTTTTCTGTTAATAAATTAATGGCGTATGTGTTTTTTTTCCCCCACTTTCTGCATTTTGACCATATTGTATCTTTTTGTTGAAACTCCTATGGAGAGAGACTATTTTTGTGTGTGCTGTTAATAGAATCAGCATGTTTTTGCAGGCAACATATGAAAATGGCATACACTAATACAAGCCTGTCAACATTCAGCATCTTTCCTACCTCTATGGATCTATCATCTTTAGTGAATGAGAGACCAGTAGCAAGGCACATTACTCTGACCATAAATATAACATTACAGACACCACACATCAGGATGTACATTTAGACGTTGTTACAAGAATATGTTTTCAATATGAATTCATTTATTATTTAGAGGTCCTTTCATCCACATAATGAAATCCAATGACTTGAGTGTCCTAGGGAAAATTAGAAATGTGTACATTTTTGACCATACTCATTCCTAATGTGATATGCAGTGTAGTATTGGTTTACCTGAGCAGAAGAGAGTTACAGGAGAATACTATCATACAGGGTTGGATCAAAACATTGCAAAAAGATCTCATGTAGTTCATTCTTTATGAAGAGACCTAATCCAGGATACTCGCTTAGGGACTAATTCTAGTTTGGACCAATTACCAATGTTGGACTAAATAAAGCAATGTTTTTCTACTGCACATGTATCTAAGCAGCACTGCACATGCATCCTGAGTGTTAGTCCACAGAGTTACAGTCCTGATTCAGATGCACAGACTCTGAAATGTCTATAAATGCACTGCATGTTCATGGGTGACGGAGTGGCTAATAAGATGCATGGAGTTTCTGTGTCTTATGGGGGTGTCCCAGGTGTGTTGCTAAAAACGGATGCATACACCGCAGATGCTTCATTGCTCACACTGGAGGCCATATTCAAGCAGAGAATATGCACCTAGCATAGGGCTGATCATGTGACCGAGGGTGGCATCTAAAGACGCTCAAAGTGGACATCTCAGTCCTTGCACATTTAGTTGCACAGTTGTACACCAGGGAAAGATTTTATAGCGACATCAGCATGAAGTTGCAGATTGCTGCAGCAGCAAAAGTCACAGACACAGACATGGCTGCATCTGACTCTGAATCAGCTTCTAAAACTGCAATTTTAAGATGAAGTTATCAATGTTTGCTGCATGTGGATGGTGGAAGTTGCATTATTGCCATTCACATTGTTGTACAGGAACTGTTTGTTATGCAGGAAGTGCTTCGACAGCCATTGTCCAGTATGACTGCAGTTACTAATCAAGACACACTTCTGCAGCTCCCCAGATTCATCTGGTTATTTGCGCACAGACCACTATTATAAATAAGGTGGCAACTAATAAATTAAATAAAAAAAAAAAGAATATACTGAGGGTGGTGTAATCAATGTGTATTATAAAAAAGGATCACTAAATATTAATCTAGGAAATACAGTAGACAATGTTTACTCACAACAAACAACATAATGCATATTTTGTATATATATATATATATATATATATATACTGTAGGATTAACATTTTGCAATCTATACACACATACAAAGCACCATAATTGCCTTACTGACTTATGTGATCAGCAAAATAGCATAAATGAATGATAATGGTCTTTGCTACATATTTATGTAATTACTGCAATTTGAAAGAAAAGCCACAAGAGCAGCACTACTAAATTCTAGCTGTGTTGATCCAGTGGAAGCATTTCCCTAATCTTATTAACAAAAATGTGGTTATCCATAAATCTATCAACCTACAGATGTGTCCTCGTACACCTAGGGGTATAGTAAACATTGATTTTGGGCAATTTGAGTATGTTTTTGCAAATCAGAGAATTACAAAAGGTATTATTGCACCCACATTGAACCTCAAACATAACTAAACACATTAAATCAATGCAATGCACCATGGGACTAAACATTGTATCCTTAACACTGACATGTAAATAATAGATTTACTGAGAATCATATTTGTCAAATCAATCAAAATTGCACCACAATAGCCGAAATAAAACACCACCAAATCAGTGCTGTTTGGATGTAAAAAGCTTTACTATTGGCCCAGCCTTAATCATGATGTATATAAAGGATGCCAAAGCACCTGCAGCTAAGTGAATGATTTCAAAATGTCAGAAAGTGATGTCGATGCTGTGTTAGGTCAGTGTGCCTTATGTTTTGGACTCTACAGCCTGACATAAAGGATCCAAGATTAAGAAACAGAACAGAATGCCAGGCATGTAGAGATTCCACAGAGACTATGAAGGCCTAGGCGGTTAAACTTCAATGCACTCTCTGATGGTGAAGTCATACAGATGTTGCACCTCAACTATACCAACTTAATGCACCTTTACAGTGCCAGATTAAGGTCCTCATGGGCCTGGAGCTGAAATTCATGAAGGGCCTATTGTGTGCTGCCACAAGGGGTGTGACCAGCATGGTGGGGCTGCGGCTACTGATATGGGGGTGTGGTCTGTGCCATGGGGTGTTGCTAGCATTATGGAGGGAACAGCTACCCACCTACCTTCAACCACTTCAATCTCCTTCCCCTCTTTGCTTATATGAAGCATACACCACCTGTTATATTATTTGTGTAGAAGTGTGTGTCGAAATGTGCAAGGACTGAGACACCCACTGTCAGCATCTATAGACATAGGGGGTAATTCAGACCTAATCGCTAGTATGCATTTTCTCACAGCCTGCGATCAGGTCCAAACTGCGCATGCATATGCACCGCAATGCGCAGGCATGTCAGACGCCTGCACCGGGCGTGGTGCAAAAAAATTATTGGTGGTGCAAAAAAATTATTGCACGGGCAAACGCAAGGAGATTGACAGGTAGAGGGCATTTGTGGGTGGTAACTGACCGTTTTCTGGGAGTGTCTGGAAAAACGCAGGCGTGTCCAAGCGTTTTCAGGGAGGGTGTCTGACGTCAATTCCAGTCCTGGACAGGCTGCAGTGATCTAGTCCTGGGCTGCACAGAGACTGCACAAAATCAGTTTGTGCAGCTCAAATACCCTCCCCCTGTAGACGGCGAATGTGTCTGATCACAGGACAGCAAAAATTGATGCCCAGCGATCAGGTTTGAATTAGACCCATAGTCCTTAGACTCCACCATCGGTTACACCACGGAAATCTGAGTATGGCCTCATGTGTGAATGTTAAGAATCTGTGCATGGAAACAATTTGCAACATACCAGCCATGCTCTCATAATACTCCCATGAGACACACCATTTGTATGTGCATTAATAGCCACCTCCCAATCACTGTGCAGGAACGCCATTGGCGTTTCTATAATGGGTGCAATGTGTGCGGTGCACACGGGCTCCTGGGTCCAGGGGGGGCCAACACCGCACACACTGCACCCATTTAAATACTTACCTAACCGGAGTCCAGCAGCGGGCGCAGTGTCCGCGGCGGAAATTTCCGCCAAAAAGGCCGCAGCGCATGCGCTGTAGCCAAATTGGTCTCCAGATCATGGCGGGCGCCATGTTTCCGGAGACCTGCGCATGCACAGTAGACTCCGGCACATTGCCGGAGTCTACAGCACCGTTCAGAGGAGGGGGCCCATTCGGAGGTGCACACGGGCTCCCTCCTCTGTAGAAACACCCTTGAGGAACGCCCATCACTTTTCCAAGACATCTCTGTTACTGCGCATCTCAATCACAACTGTGCCTTTGTGCTTATTCACTCTTTTGCGCAGTATACACATGAACATTTTTCTGAATCAGTGTGAACAGAATTATAAAAAACAATTGCTGCAGTACAACACATGTATTGCACATATAAAAAGAAATATATACCATCAATAATTTCAGAAGATTCATTTCAGTATCATATACAGTTTACATCTATAAATCCTATAAAAATGAAAAGGTAATCCGACATTAAATAATACTTTAAAATGAATCATTATTAATCCTATTTTATTATATTATAAATGTGATGATGAACCAGAGCAAATCCGAAAGATTCCAGAACTATGTGGCCCTGCTGAAGTGCTGACATTTTTTTCAGTACGAAATGTGATGGACTTTTTCATTTTAAACAAAACTATCGAGATCTGGTTGCAGTGTGACACCATAATACCGGGAGAAACGTTATGCAGAGGGCCTACAAAGTGAGGTGAGAACCAGATTTGCTTTATCTGTTGTCATGTCATGTCTGGTGTATATGTGACAAATGTAATGATATCACACTGTTATGCACACCAGTGCCTGCAGGAAAGTACTGGTGTCAGAACTGTTATGCAAAACAAATGGACTCACAGACAGACTGGGGAATATGACATAACGTACACAGAAGGTGATAGGGTAACAAAATACACACAAGGTGAACAGAGAAGCCCAGAGGCTAAGGAACTGGGTATCTCCCTTGTATTAGAACTGCTCAGATGGGAAAAGCAAGATGTTGTGTTTTAATACGTAGAGAACACGAAATGCTGTTGCTAAGGGCAACAGCAAAACCCTAAAGGGTTACCAACGGGTGTGGCAGTAAACTCCTTGGTCAGAGATGGAATGATAGACACAAGGAGAGTCTCCACAATCCTAATTCTCACTTGCAGTGCACAGGTTCAGCTTACTGCCACTAAACTGACCCCTGACACCTAGCACAGTGAGACAGGATTAGACAGGCAAGTCTTAGAATACAGCCGCAAACTTGCTAAGTTCACAGAGTAGTAACAGAACCCCAGCAAGCTAAACGACTGACTCCAGTCTTACTGCTAGGTCTGGATTGGCAGAGTGTAATACCAAATCCCCAGGCCTATTTGCAGTAAGCAACAAACAAATACAAAGCTACACAGTACTGGTTAACTTTCAGGAACTGACTAACCAACAAAGATTCAGCAGCATCTGCTTACCCTGAGAAGAGGCCTTATAAAGCAGGTGCTGTCCACGCCCCACTCAGACCTCACAGACTGTGAGCACAAAAACCAGCACCGGATCCCCTGACGTGCACAGAGCCTATAACCACTGCACAGCAAAAGACCCGAACCGGAGTATCAGCTGCGCTCAGGTTACTCCGCTAGCACTTGTCTCCCGGTTGCCATGACGACGTGGCAGCACAGGGCAGGAGACCCTAACAGTACCCCCCCTCTGACGAGGGGTCAAAGAACCCCTACCACCGGGTTTATCGGTGAACTGCGAGAAGAAAGAGCGTATCAGTCTGGGGGCATGAAGATCACAACTGCGCACCCACGACCGCTCCTCCGGGCCATACCCCTTCCAGTGCACCAAAAATGACAGCCGACCCCGAACCACCTTGGAGTCAAAAATCCTTTCAACAACAAACTCCCTCTGGCCACGTATCAGTAGAGGGGAAGGTCTTCCACTGGAAGAAGGATTACTAATCGCCCGTTTTAAAAGGGAACAATGAAATGTTTTATTGATACCCAAAGAACGGGGCAGATCTAACTGAAATGCCACCGGATTGATAACCCTGGTGATCTTATAAGGGCCGATGAACCGGGGGCCTAACTTATGAGATGGCTGTCTCAACTTCAAATTCTTGGTAGACAACCAGACGAAGTCTCCTAATTTGAAGCTGCAGGGTCTTTTCCGCTTATCAAAAACCCTTTTGGTCACTAATGACACAGACACAAGGGCTTTCTTCACTTTCCGCCAAATACCTCTAAGGACCGAAACCACAGAGGAACCACCAGGCGTGGAGTCCAGGGGGTCAAAAGAATTGGCCTTAGGATGATGCCCATACACACAAAGGAAGGGAGAGATCCCTGTAGCAGAGTGAGCCGCGTTGTTATAGGCAAACTCCGCCATGGACAGATGAGCAACCCAGTCAGTCTGACACTTGGAGACATAACACCTGAGGAACTGCTCCAAGGACTGGTTCA
Organism: Pseudophryne corroboree; assembly: GCF_028390025.1. Classification (NCBI taxonomy): domain Eukaryota; kingdom Metazoa; phylum Chordata; class Amphibia; order Anura; family Myobatrachidae; genus Pseudophryne; species Pseudophryne corroboree. Next base: position 251,472,831 of record NC_086444.1, on the reverse strand, counting down.
CCCTTTCAGTCTGCCCATTAGACTGCGGATGGTAGCCTGACGACAAGCTGACAGAAATCTGGAGATCGGAACAAAATGCCCTCCAGAATTTGGCCACAAACTGGGATCCGCGGTCAGAGACCACATCAAGTGGCAACCCGTGGAGACGCACAACATGCAGCATAAATAATTCAGACAGGCGTCTGGCCGATGGCAGCCCAACCAGTGGAACGAAGTGCGCCATCTTCGAAAACCTGTCAACGACAACCCAGATGGCTGTCATCCCCGAGGATTTGGGCAAGTCCACCACAAAATCCATTGAAATGTGGGTCCATGGCTTAGATGGGATAGAGAGTGGATGTAATGGGCCAACAGAAACCCCTCTAGGAGTCTTATTTCGGGCACAGATGTCACATGCCCGAACCCACTGATCCACATCCTTAGCCACCGAGGGCCACCACACCGCCCTAGATAGCAACTCCCGAGTTCTGGCAATACCCGGGTGATCTGCCGACTTCTTGGCATGGAATTCCAGGAACACTCGCTGTCTTAACCTAGGAGGTACAAACAAAAGACCTACCGGAAGGTCTGGAGGAGCCTGCTCCTGTGCTCTAAGGACTAATGATAAGAGGTCCTGGGTAATGCCCACTTTAATACATGATGGGGAAACAATGGGCAACGGCTCCTCGGTGGTCTCCTGGATTGGAGCAAAACTCTGCGAGAGCGCATCAGCCTTGATGTTTTTTGACCCAGGGCGATATGTTATCAAAAAATTAAAGCGAGCAAAAAACAAAGCCCATCGTGCCTGCCTGGCATTGAGACGCTTTGCTGACTCTAAATATGCCAGATTCTTATGGTCAGTGAGAATTGAGACCACAAACTTAGCCCCCTCAAGCCAGTGTCTCCACTCCTCGAGTGCATCCTTAATAGCCAACAATTCCCGGTTACCCACGTCATAATTCATCTCGGCAGGCGAAAATTTACGGGAAAAGTAAGCACAGGGATGAAGGCGATTATCAGACACTCCCATCTGAGAAAGCACTGCCCCAATACCCATCTCAGAGGCATCCACCTCCACCACAAAAGGACGCTCTGGATCTGGGTGTCGCAGCACCTTGGCCGAAACAAATGCCCTTTTGAGACGGGCAAAAGCCGCTTTAGCCTCACAAGACCAGTGAGCAACATCCGCCCCTTTCTTAGTGAGTGCCACCAAGGGCGCCACTATAGACGAAAATCCAGCGATAAATCGTCTATAAAAATTCGCAAAGCCCAGGAAACGCTGAAGCGCCTTCAAACTAGTGGGCTGCACCCAATCCAGGACTGCCTGTACCTTGGAACTCTCCATTTGGAAACCTTCTGGGGAGATAATATATCCTAGAAATGCGATTTGCTGAACTTCAAATTCGCACTTCTCCAGCTTCGCCCCAAGCCGGTGGTCTCTGAGTTTCTGGAGGACTAAGCGTACATGCTTCCGATGTTCCTCCAGGGAATGGGAGAAGATTAGGATGTCATCTAAGTATACAACTAAGAATCTATCCAAATATTCCCTGAGCACATCATTCATGAAATCCTGGAAGACTGCCGGGGCATTACAGAGCCCAAAAGGCATCACCAAATATTCATAATGCCCTGAGTGGGTATTAAAGGCAGTCTTCCATTCATCCCCCTCTCTTATTCGGATTAGAAAAAATGGTGGCAGTACGAAGCTGGTCAAACAAGACCGAAATGAGAGGCAGTGGGTATGAGTTTTTAATCGTGATACGGTTCAATTCCCTGAAGTCGATGCAGGGTCGCAATGAACCGTCCTTTTTACCCACGAAGAAGAACCCCGACCCAACTGGAGACTGTGAAGGTCTGATAAATCCCTTAGCCAAGTTCTCCTGAATGTACTCTGCCATAGCCTGAGTCTCAGGACGTGACAGGGAGTACAACCTGCTCTTGGGAAGCTTAGCATTTGGCAACAAATCAATGGCACAGTCATAGGGGCGATGGGGAGGTAGTACCTCTGCAACTTTTTTGGAGAACACGTCCGCAAAATCTGCATAACACCCTGGCAATCCTGGCAAACTTAGCTGCGAGAGCCTGACTGGAAGGCTCAAGCAACTCCTGAAACAATCAGTACCCCAACTAAGAATCTCCCCAGAGACCCAGTCAAATTGAGGATTGTGGGCCCTTAACCAGGGTAACCCCAACACCAATGGGGCAAAAGTACAGACAGTCACATAAAAGGACAATTTTTCAGAGTGTGTGGCTCCAATAAACAAAGAAATCTGGCTAGTGCAAGAGGTAATTTTACCTTGGGATAATGGTTCTCCGTTTAACCCACAAATCTCAATTTCCGATGCCAAGGGTACTAAGGGAACAGAGTGTTTCAGGGCGAATTGGCGGTCCATAAAAACCCCGTCGGCCCCACTGTCCACAAAGGCCTCAGTCTTGACAGTTTGACCGAGGATCTTCAAGGTCACCGGAATGATAAAAGTCTTCTTGGGAAATTCTGACTTCTGGCCTGACAGGATATTTCCCATCACCCTCAGGCCCTGAAGTTTTCCGGCTTTTCTGGGCATGATACTACCACATGACCTTTATTCCCACAGTACAAACACAACCCCTGCTGTCTCCTCCGCGTCTTCTCACGCGAGGAGAGGCGGGTAGCCCCAATCTGCATAGGCTCCTCGGAAAATTCCTCAGAGTCTGAGGTTCCCTTGGGAAGGAAGGAAATCTCAGTCTCCCTTTCAAGCCTACGCTCTCTCAGCCGTCTATCCTCCCGGATGGATAACTGCATGAGCTGATCCAAGCTATCAGGCAAGGGATATTGTACCAGTTGATCCTTTATCTGGTTAGAAAGACCTCTTCGGTACTGGTGTCTCAGGGCTGGGTCATTCCACTGGGTATCATGGGCCAACCTCCGAAACTCCGTACAGTAAACCTCAACTGGCCTTCACCCTTGCTTAAGGATCGAAATCTGAGCCTCGGCTGAGGCCGTCTTGTCAGGGTCATCATACAACATGCCCAGTGCCGTAAAAAAAGCATCAACACTTTTAAGCGACGGACAGTCAGGCTGCAACCCATATGCCCAGACCTGTGGGTCTCCTTGTAGCAAGGAAATCACTATGCCCACCCGCTGAATCTCCGATCCAGAAGACTGAGGCCTAAGCCGGAAGTATAGCTTGCAGCTCTCCTTGAAACAAAAGAACTGCGAGCGATCTCCAGAAAAACGATCCGGGAGATTTACTTTCGGCTCCTTAACCCCTGCAGGTGCTGCTGCTGCGGGAGCTCCGCCAGCAGCCTGGGAGGTGTGCATTTTAATGGACAAATCATTAAATTGTCGAGTCAGGACCTGCACCTGATCGACCACCTGTTGCAACGTATTTTGAGGGGTATGCTCCATATTCCCACAAAATTTCAACAGGAGTATTAGGCTGCTGAATATGTTATGCACACCAGTGCCTGCAGGAAAGTACTGGTGTCAGAACTGTTATGCAAAACAAATGGACTCACAGACAGACTGGGGAATATGACATAACGTACACAGAAGGTGATAGGGTAACAAAATACACACAAGGTGAACAGAGAAGCCCAGAGGCTAAGGAACTGGGTATCTCCCTTGTATTAGAACTGCTCAGATGGGAAAAGCAAGATGTTGTGTTTTAATACATAGAGAACACGAAATGCTGTTGCTAAGGGCAACAGCAAAACCCTAAAGGGTTACCAACGGGTGTGGCAGTAAACTCCTTGGTCAGAGATGGAATGATAGACACAAGGAGAGTCTCCACAATCCTAATTCTCACTTGCAGTGCACAGGTTCAGCTTACTGCCACTAAACTGACCCCTGACACCTAGCACAGTGAGACAGGATTAGACAGGCAAGTCTTAGAATACAGCCGCAAACTTGCTAAGTTCACAGAGTAGTAACAGAACCCCAGCAAGCTAAACGACTGACTCCAGTCTTACTGCTAGGTCTGGATTGGCAGAGTGTAATACCAAATCCCCAGGCCTATTTGCAGTAAGCAACAAACAAATACAAAGCTACACAGTACTGGTTAACTTTCAGGAACTGACTAACCAACAAAGATTCAGCAGCATCTGCTTACCCTGAGAAGAGGCCTTATAAAGCAGGTGCTGTCCACGCCCCACTCAGACCTCACAGACTGTGAGCACAAAAACCAGCACCGGATCCCCTGCCGTGCACAGAGCCTATAACCACTGCACAGCAAAAGACCCGAACCGGAGTATCAGCTGCGCTCAGGTTACTCCGCTAGCACTTGTCTCCCGGTTGCCATGACGACGTGGCAGCACAGGGCAGGAGACCCTAACACACACATACTGTGTGTTATCCTGAACTTTATTGTATATTGCGCTGACATACAGTTTCAATAATAAACTCCAGATTTAACTTAATAAAATACTGCGAAGTCCATTTATATTTCTGTAAAGTGACTATCTGCATAAAAGATCTTCCAATGTTTTACACAGTACATTTTGTTATTGAAAAATATTACAGGGTTATTATGGAATATTTCTATAGCAACAGATAAAAGTGACAAAACTGTCGCTTCACATTTCACATTCTTGCACTTTAAAAGAAATAGAACACAGTGCATGAGATTAATGATTATGACACAATCTGGGGCAAATACACACTGAAATGACAATAACAAATACCCAGCTCGCAGAAAGTGACCTTGCTGCTTTGAAAGATATTTTACCAATATTATAATCATAGTTTAACTGATGACAAGAATATCCTTCAATTACGGCTTCAGAGAAAGTTTACATGTTCTGTGTATTCCTCTCTAAAATATAAGCATTTATCTTTTGTCTCTTAAATTGTTTTAATCTATGCTTTTCTTGTGGGGGCATCCAGGGGTCTAATTTTGTATTCTTATAACTAGCACCAGAAACAGAGACATCAGAGAAACAATTTCAGAAATGAATAAAATAAGTACAGTATCTGCACATTTACTATTCATTTTGTATCACTTTGTAACTTTAGCTGAGTGTTGCCACCTTTTAAACTGGAACAAACACTGGTTTTAATATCAGGAAATGGTAGTGGAAGCAGTAAGCAGGGCCAGCAACAGAAATCTTGGGGTCCGGTACACTGGCATGGCAATAATAAGAAATCAGTATTTATAAAAGATCAATCAGATGGTATGGAATATAAATAACTAATTAATTCATATAGATTAAAAAAAACAAATTCCTGGGATGTTCAATACTTACTTGTCAGTGCAAAATAAAAAAAAACAGAATTTAGGGGATCCAAGTGTTTCCGAGTCCCGGTTAAGGTTTTCTCACCACACTCGGATTCCAAAATTAGTCAAAACATCATGTTCCCGGATTTGTATCTCGCGTGTTTTGGATCCTATATACAGCACTGTGCAAACATTTTAGTCATGTGTGGAAATAAAGCTGCAAAGTAAAATTGCTTTCAGAAATAGCAGTGTTAATAGTTTATTTTTTATCAATTAACAAAATGCAATGTGAATGAACAGATGAGAAATCCAAATCTAATCAATATTTGGTATGAACACCCTTTTCCTATCAAAATAGCAGCAGTACTAGGTACACTTGCACACAGTTTTTGAGGAAACTCAGCAACAAGGATGTTCCCATCTTGGAGAACTAAGCACAGATCTTCTGTGGATGTAGGCTTGCTCAAATCCTTCTGTCTCTTCATGTAATCCCAGACAGACTCGATGATGTTTAGATCAGGGCTCTGTGGGGGCCATATAATGATGCTGCGCTCGCCACAGCTTCTCTTCGCTCTTTATGGGTGTCGTAGACACCCACAAGTTTTAATAGTCCCTGTTGGTCGGCATGCCGACTATCGGGATTATTAGGGGACGGGATCCCGGCGTCGGTATTGTGACCGGCGGTATTCTGAACGCCGGTCACACAACTACATCCCTAACATAGTATTACCCCCCCAGTGATAAATATTGTACTTTTTCATGTTTACATTTTTAAAGAAAAATATCTCTACACTGATTAACGTTTGTATTCTGTGGTAGTGTAGCTTAAGTCTGTATTGGGGTTCTTCCAATCTTTTCCGCATATCTCTGATCAAATCTCACCAAATTTCTAGGCGTTTATACCACTGCACCGGTGTATAATGCCCACAAGAACCCTGTGGCTCATATACTGTATTGTGTGTAAATTTTGCTCTCGTCCTGAGCCATTTAGCTCACTACACATCCCTGTCTTGTAGATGTTCCTGAATCAGCAATGCAATATTTAATTTTAATGGAGCTGACTCCTGATATACTGTAGCATATGATGGCCAGTTTTTCCTTCTGCTTTATAAGAGTGTGTGTTGTAGATAATGGTGTTACTTGCAAGCGGATGCACCATCTAGCATCATTATAATCTGCCACTGAGGATCATGTAATAAAATACACATACTGTAAATATATAAAATATGAAATTGCCTAAATTATAACATACAAATGATTTCATATATTGTCAGAATGCAAGACAATTGGTACTATATTTACTTTTGCTATGAAGCCTAGTATAAGCTATTGTTATCTGATATTCAGGGGGAGATTCCATTTACTGTCATGTGCATGAATGCATGTTTTGCTGAGAATTACAGTACAGCAACATGGTAGTTTTCTTGGTGGCAATGTTGGTAGCCAGAGAAAAGATCAGAATGCTGGGAACTTGGAACCCATCATAACAATTAAAACTCCCATAGGGGCTCTCTGCAGTGTTCTTCAGTAAAACGTCCTGGGGCTCATGTAGAAGTGAATGCATATGCTCTAAGAAGCTTCACAAAATGAGCATTATCATGCAGCTTGGATGCATCTCAAGATATTGTATATTCAGCACCATCATTTGTGCAAGTCATGCAGCAGGTGTTCAAGAGTGTATACTTAGTGTTACAATAGTGTAGCGATAACAGAGAGATGTGACTTGACAGTGTTAGTAGTAAAAGTTATGGTTGCATTACCAGTTTACACTATATAATATTGTAACAAGGAAACATAAATGAAAGAATATTTTCTTGACAATTATAAATAAATGTGGTCATATTTTTATATGAAATATAGTTGAATAGAAACATTAATTTATGTTGAACGAAATATCCCTTTAAATATCAAATGCCTTGTAGTCCATATAGAAATGTCAAGTAAGGAGAATAGGTAGCTGCATTTTGATATATATTAGTTGTGGCACTTATGATTTAAGCAGCATCTGAAGGAATCGAAACACAACAAGCCAATCCGAAGCAGCTAGCTACTGCTGTCATCATTGTTACATATAGTTACTCGGGAGGCAGTCAATTTACCGCCTGCATAACATGCAAGAGATACGTTAAATTACATGAACATTATACTTGGACTTTGCTGACCACCTTCATTCCACTTCTACCACTGTAAGAGGATGCAAATCAATGATGCACCACTATGTATCATATACAGTATACAGATGTATGCATAAGGAATTTTGTTGTTCATGCACAGTACAGAAATGTGGACCTTACTAAATGAGACTTCAGACTTTGCTCCACAATCAAGTATCCTTAGTTCTGATTAGTATCTGATTTTTTTTTTACATATACTGTATATAGGCTTGCTGATAGCTCTGCTAGGCCCCGGTATTGGAAGGGGGTATGGCCAACCCTCCTTACTAGCATGTCAAAAAAAAGTATGCATTCACCCACACAGGAAGCCTGCGTGCTGCCCGAGATGGGGCACCGGTGGATGGTAAGAGGGGCATATGGGGGGAAGGTCAAGTACGAACACTCCCCCATACCCCTGCACATCAATCACGGAGAGTGAGGACTGACTGCTGCCACAGAAGCCTTTCTTCCAAGCCCAGTATACAGCAGCATGTGCTGGGCTTGGGAGTGAGGCTGCTGAGACAGTATTCTCTTCTCCCTCCCTGCCTGAAGTTCCGCTGCAGGTTACAGGGGTGGGGAAGCGGGCGGACACTTGCCCCCATCGGATCCCTCCAACAGGCCCTGGCCCAGATAAAGAGTACCCGCTCCCTCCTCTCTGTGGCCCCGACTGTATATTTCTTATTACTAGCCCATTTGTATAATGCAATTTGTATTTAGGTTTAGTGGTTCTTTAAGATACATGAAAATTCTTAAAATGATAAATCTAAGATCTTAGTAGATGCATTATCTTCTCTACTTAGTATTCATAACAAGTGGCTAAATCTTATTTTTCATTTCTGATTTAACATATTCCATCACAGTATGGGATAAGAATTTTCATCCAGCAAACTATTTAATGAAAAATAATTTTGACATTTTCACATTTTATTTAAATTATGCTGTTACAGTAGTTTAAATGTATAATTTCCAATGAGTATACAAAAGAGCTGCCACATAACACCAAGTTTCTAAAAGAGTTTTCTTTACAATTTAATAAAAAACAACATCTTCACAAGCGCTCATAGGAAGCGATGTGTCTCAGAATTATGTCTGTAATGTAAATATACTTTTGTATTGCACATTTATAAATATAATGTTGCATGGAATACTGTAAATTGATTTTTATGGATAATAAGAAACTGTCATTTAAAGTAACAAGATTTTCATGTTGCTCCTTTGGACAGGTCCATCTTCTAACTTTTGTTTCATATCATTGTATATAATTTGTGTCATGATCCCTGCAGTGTACAGCACTGTGTAATACTGTATGTCAGTACTTTATACTGTATATAAAATATAACAAAATAATTAGTAATCATTGTTAGTTATGTTTGCCATGTGAAGCAGTGAAAAGAGTGGAGAAGTAAGCCAGTGGAGAAGTTGCCCATGGCAACTAATCAGTGTTCAGGAAACATTTACAAAGTGCATTAAATACATTTATAGGTAGCATCTAATTGGTTGCCATGGGCAACTTCTTCACTGGCTCACTTCTCCATACTTTTTTCACTACTTCTGGGAATAGTCCCCTCTGTCTGAAGCACTAAGGACTTGTTTGCATACGGAGGTTGACGCAGAGATGAATTCAGTAAATTTGTATATTGACCCGCCATGGTAAATGTGCATTTGCATCAGCCCTGTACCTGGTGTAAAAGACACATTTGAAAAAAGGCTTAATTCATAGTTACCTACCCTTCCTCATTCTGCAGGAGACTCCCTGAAATAGCAGCAATCTCCCTCACTCCCTGAATAGTCCAGCAATCTCCCTGATTGCACCTTAACCCCATTATGCAGCTGTTACATTCTTGGGGGGAAAAATAAATCAGAGATACATACATTCAAATGGGATCATCAGTGATATTTCCCTGCATTGGTTATAAGGCACAGTGATCCCCATGGCTACATGCGTTTTAAATAAGGTTTCTTGTGGCCACTTACAGTATATGGAACCTCTTGTAAAATAAAATACCCGAGCAAATTCTGCAAAATATCAGTGTATTTTCTTGAACAAATAGATCTTACTAACTTCGGGGCCAGTAGCGGATCTTGCCACGGGCAAGCAGGACTTTTGCCCGAGGCGCCGCCTTCCGGAGATCCACTACTGCTGTGCCCTCCGCTGCCCGCTGTGTCCCCCGGCTGTGTCCCCCTGTGAAGGGAACTAGATGCTACGCGTCTAGTTTCCTTTCGTGGAGAGTACCTTTGCTGTGCGGTGCGCGATGACGTCATTGCGCACCGCACAGCAAAGGTCCTCTCCGCGAAGGGAACTAGACGCGTAGTGCGGTGCGCAATGACATCATTGCGCACTGCTCAGCATTTCAGCGGCGCTACTACTGTACAGGGGGCGTAACTGACCACGCCCCCTGTATTAAGCCACACCCCCATTTCCTGCCCGGGGCGCAGAGAGGGCTCGAACTGGCTCTGTTCGGGGCTCATTTACATTTGGATGTAAGTCATTTTCATGACACGCCTCTCCGTTGTAGCGGTACACGCGCGTGCTGATAGATGTTACTTTCACATCTCCCTGAAATACTTTTTCAAATGTAGGCAAGTATGGCTTAATTATGTGCACACAAAGCTGTGATGCATCTCTTCAGCTGCAATAGCAGCAATCTATATGTGACGGAGCTGAGTACCACTCTGCTTCACCCATTTAATGTGCTCAGGAGCATACACAGTGCATAAACATGCAATATGTGTCCATAAGTCTGTTCAACTCTGCTTCAGCTCCACCATGTGTGTGATATCTGACATTTGACAGGATGCACAGAACTTTGAAAAAGCATCTCTGCCCTCCCTCTTTAGAAAGTTTGCTATATCCGTTCCTTTATGTGTAAATGAATCATGTTCCTAGATCCTCAACTCCCTGGCAGGGGGTCTATTCATGAAGCGGTGAAAAGAGTGGAGAAGAGAGCCAGTGGAGAAGTTCACCATGGCTACCAATCAGTGTTGAGGTAACATTTATAAAGTGCTTTCTATAAAATTATACATAGCAGCGGATTGGTTGCTATGGGTAACTTTACCACTGGCTCACTTCTCCACACTTTTCACTGATTCATGAATAGACCCCTATGTTATATCACCAGATGCGAGATTTGAGTATGTTTTACTTTTGCAGTCTATTCCTTTTCATGTGATCCATTTTTCATTTATTGAACTTTATTTAGATAGCACCAACAGAAAGTAGTTAATATCAGAAAACAGACGCCGGGATCCCGACTGTCAAGAATGCCGACAGCTGCTCCAGGGCTATTCCCACTCGTTGGTGTCCACGACAACCATAGAGTGGGAATAGAACTTGTGGTGAGCACAGCAAGCCACCAAGCCCGCAGCGTGGCAAGCGCATTGATCCCGCAAGGGGACTTGTAGCACCTGCCACTTTGCCGGCATTCTGGCGGCCAGGATCCCAGGGTCGGTATACTGATTTCCAGGTTCCCGGCCGCCGGGATTCCATCCCCAACCTGCATCAACATGTAGTATTATGCATCGCTTTATAAAGTATATAAAGTTCTTTATGTTCCAGCAAAAGCAGAAGCATCATTCTGCTAACTGTTGTTGTAACAAAAGAAGCTAAAAGAAATGCTTTATTCTAGCTTGTAAGCTGTCTCCGTTAAAAATATAAAGTAACAAAAAACTTACATTAACATAATAAAACTTGATAATATAAATATATTTCTGCTGCGGGGTACACTGGGCTCCACAAGGATAGACATTGGGGTGTAGAGTAGGATCTTGATCCGAGGCCCCATCAGGCTCAAAAGCTTTGACTGTTCCCAAGATGCATAGCGCCGCCTCCTCTATAACCCCGCCTCCCTGCACAGGAGCTCAGTTTTGTAGTTGGTGCTGCAGATAGTAGCAGGCACATAACAGAGGGGCTGCTCCTGGCAGCCCTAAGAAGAGCTTTTTTTGAAGTAAAGTGAAGACTACAAGGGCTGCAGCTGAGTGTGGATGTCAGGAGACATTCCCTGCTGCAGCTCCATCTCTCCCCAGCGGCGCTGTACACTCCCGTGCCCTGGTTGCCGGGTACCTACAGCAGGAGGCTCCGGTTTTCTTCCAGTTAGACACACACGGCTGGGGCTCTCCGGGATTGCGTGGCCGCGCTTTGGGAGGTGGTAAGTGGGTCCTGTTCGCGGGACCCGCGCTGTTTCGCGATCCAGCACGGCTGGTGGGAGGCGGGCCGCGCGCTGGAGTGGACACTGTGGCATACAGGCGACCCCACTAGGCCACCAGGGCAAGGGTACAGGTCAGGTTTCTCTTATTAACCATTTTAAATTGGCCCACAGTACCAGTGGTTAAGTCCAGCAGGGGGATGAGGCTTAGACCTGTAGTCCCTCCCCCAGCCCCAGGGCGCAATTTACAGTAAATGTTCCCACCCTGGATCTGCATATCTGTCTCTCCCTCACTCCCAGTCAGTGTTTGGGCGCCATTTCTCTCAGCTACACTGTTCCTGGGACTGCTTGGGGAAATCCTCATTTTTAAAGCCGCCTGATAGTCAGCGCTGTGCCTTTACAAGACACTTAAGTATTCTACATGTCTTTTAGACAGTGATAGTTAAGAAATAGTGCATTTGGTCAGGGATATCTGGTACAAGTACCCTGTGATATACATCCAGTCTTTACTGTGCAGTGTTTTATCTATTGTTTACAGAGCTATATATAAGCTAGTCCAGTGCAGTATTATTGTTGTTTGTAATAACCTCTGCATTGTACAACTGTGACTATATGTGTGTGCATTAGCTTGCTGGGTGATTTTCATTTTGTGTATCTCACTCAACTTGCTATCCCTATATTCTATAACCTGAGGGGGCTTGGTGCGTCAGGTTTATAATAATATAATATAGGATATTCATAAGATATACTCTAATTGTATTTTTCTCTGTGATTTTAGTCACCATATCTCTCCTGTATCCCTGTCGACATACGCAGGGGTTTTGGTCAGGTATTGTGCTGCTGATAATTGTACTGTGTTACCTTATATTGCAAATTATAACATGTCTGCTTCTGAGGGTAACAATTCTGGGGCTAAACACACTAGCAGTGTTGCTGACGCCACAGGTACCTATGAGGAAAATATAGCAGCTGAGGACTCTGGTTCTGGGGGCTCTTTGCCCCCCCAGTGGGACTGTGGCAATGGGGGTACATAATGACCCGCCGTGGGTTACGTTCTACACACTTCTGAATACGCTAGTTACTAAACTAACGCCCCCTATGGGACGTCCCATGCCGGTTCAACCGTATATGGTTCCCGCGGTTAATCCGCCGTGGGCAGATAACTTGTCCGCTCAATTGAAGAAATTGAACCAGTCACTGACTACTAAGAAGTCTGACCCTCGCTCGCCTACGACCAAGTGGTCCTTTAAGCGGGCCATTACTTCCTCACAATCCACTGCTGTCACTGACACCTCGTCTGATGAAGATGGCGCTTACACTGAGCCCACAGATTCTGACACAGATAATACTGATGGGAATGGTGGTTCACAAGTGGATGTTCCTAACCTATTGGAGGCTATTAACTTGATTCTACAGATCACGGATGATCCCGAGCCATCCGTACCTCCTAAGAAACCAGATAGATTCAAGCATCAGAAGGTAGTAAAACAAGTTTTTACCTCATTCTGATCACCTGGTGGATATACATCAGGACTCCTGGGAAAATCCAGGAAAGTAGTTCGTGCCTCACAAGAAGATGCTGGCTCGCTATCCCCTCGCGCCAGAGCTGTCTAAAAATTGGGAGACACCTCCTCCAGTGGGCTCGCATGTGGCAAGGATGGTGGTTTCCTCAGCTCTACCTGACACTACCGTCACGTCTCTGAAGGAGCCTACGGATAAACGTGTGGAGGGTTGTCTGAAAGCGATTTACACCCTCACGGGTGCTGCGCAAAGGCATTGCAGCAACATGGGCTGCAGAAGCTATTGAAGCGTGGGCCCAAGAGTTGGAAGCTGAAATCTCTTCTGACCATGCTACGCAATGTTTGTCATATATTGTCACAGCTTCTCACTATATTAAAGAGGCGGCTTCTGATGCCGGTGTTCTGGCAGCCAAGGCTTCTACTATGTCAGTCCTGGCTTGCCGGATATTGTGGCTGAGATCCTGGTCTGTGGATCTGGATACTAGAAAAACTCTGGAGGTACTCCCTTTTAATGGAGATATCCAGTTCGGGGAGGACTTAAATAAGATAGTGGCTGATTTGGCTACTGCCAAAACAGCCTGTCTGCCAAGTACTGCTCCTTCTGTGCTGAAGGTTAAAAGTACTTCCTTTCGTCCTTCAGGTAAAGCAAAAGGTCAGGCATACAACAAACAGGCACGCACTTCCAAACCTGGTAAGCCAAACCCCAAAAGAGCCTGGGCTGCCCGTCAGCCAGCTTCCAAGACCGATAAGCCTGCCACATGATAGGGCGGGCCTCCCCCGGCTTCTAGGGTATACCCAGGAATGGTTGATGACCACTTAAGATGCCTGGGTCCTGGAAGTCGTCACTCGAGGATACGCCATAGCCTTCAAAAACCGCCCCCCTCATCGAATTTGCCTGACAGACATCCCTTCGGAACAGACAAAGGAAAAGACTCTTCATTTGGTGGTACAGACCCTCCTGGACACAGGAGTGGTAGTACAGGTGCCTCTTGCTCAGAGAGGCCAGGGGTACTATTTTCTGCTGTTTCTAGTCCCGAAACTGAATGGGTCCTCCCGGCCCATTCTCAACCTCAAGGCATTGAACAAGTTTGTGAGAGTCTCCAAGTTCCTTATGGAAACCCTTCGCTCTATCGTTCTGGCCTTGGAACCTGGGGATTATATGGTCTCCCTGGATATACAGAATGCTTACCGGCATATTCCTATAGCAGTGTCGCATCAGCAATACCTGAGGTTTGCGGTTGGCAACCTCCATTACCAGTTTCAGGCGTTACCTTTTGGTTTAACCATGGCTCCGTGAGTCTTCACCAAAGTTATGGCGGTGATGACGGTGGTACTCCGCCGTCAAGGGGTCAGGATCCTACCGTATCTGGACGACTTCTTGATCCTGGCAAATTCCCCATAAATTCTCCTACGTCACCTAGATCTGACTGTCCGGTTTCTGCAAGCCCACGGGTGGCTCATCAACTGGAAGAAATCCTCCCTGGTCCCTGCTCAGAGCATGGTGCACCTGGGAGCGCTATTGGACACTCACAATCAGCGGTTGTTCTTGTCTCAGGAGAAAGTCCTGAAGCTTCAGGACAGGATTCGTTGCTTCCTCTCTCATCCGCAAGTGTCGATACATTCGGCAATGCAGGTGCTGGGCCTCATGGTGTCAGCATTCGACATGGTGGAGTATGCTCAATTCCATTCTTGCCCCCTCCAGAGGCTGATTCTGGCCAAGTGGGACGGACTGCCTCACCGGATCAGGTCTCACATGATCTCATTGACTCCGGAGGACCGTCTGTAGCTGTACTGGTGGCTCCAGGACCAACGATTGTGCAGGGGCCATCCCTTCTGGATATCTGACTGGGTCCTGTTGATGACAGATGCCAGTCTAAGGGGTTGGGGCATGGTGTTGGAGCAACACTCCCTTCAGGGTCGGTGGACGAAGGAGGAGTCTCTCCTCCCGATCAACATTCTGGAACTGCGGGCGGTCTTCAACTCATTGAACCTGGCCCAACATTTAATTCAGAACCATCCTGTTCAAGTACAGTCGGACAACGCCACCACAGTGGCTTACATAAATCATCAAGGCGGCACTCGAAGCCGCTTGGCAATGAAGGAAGTCTCACGGATTCTTCAATGGGCGGAAGGCCATCTACTGGCCATATCGGCGATATTCATTCTGGGAGTCCTGAGCTGGGAAGCGGACTTTCTCAGTCGTCAGGACGTACACGCCAGAGAGTGGGGCATCCATCCAGAAGTGTTTCAACTCCTAGTGGAAAGGTGGGGCCTTCCAGACGTGAATCTGATGGTGTCTCGACACAATCACAAGGTTCCGGTCTTCGGAGCAAGGACAAGGGATCCTCAAGCAGCATTCGTGGATGTGCTGGCGGTGCCGTGGAAGTTTCGGCTGCCATACGTGTTCCCTCCGGTGTCACTCCTGCCCAGGGTAATTTGGAAGTTCAAGTAGGAAGGAGGAATCCTGCTTTTCATAGCTCCAGCATGGCCCAGACGGCACTGGTTCTCAGACCTTCAGGGCCTATCGTCAGAGCGTCTAATTCTACTTCCACAACGCTAGACCTCCTCGTTCAGGGCCCCTGTGTCTACCAGGACCTGGCCCGGCTGTCTTTGACGGCGTGGCTCTTGAAGCTTCCGTCTTGAGGGTAAAAGGGTTTTCTGAGGTGGTCATTCAAACTATGTTGCGGGCCCGGAAACCGGCTTCTGCTCAGATTTACCATAGGGTCTGGCATTCTTACTTTGTTTGGTGCGCATCTAACAATTATGACGCTTCCAAGTTTAGTACAGCCAAACTTTTGGCTTTTCTTCAGCAGGGCCTGGACTTAGGTCTGCGTCTGGCCTCCCTCAAGGTTCATATTTCTGCCTTGCCGGTGTGGTTTCAGAGAAAAATTGCGACCTTACCTGATGTGCATACGTTCACTCAGGGTGTTTTGCGGATTCAACCTCCTTACGTCCTGCCTGTGGCTCCTTGGGACCTGTCGGTGGTTCTGGAGGCGTTGCAAGAGTCTCAGTTTGAACCTCTTGGTTCAGCTGATCTTAAGTGGCTTTCCCTTAAGGTGGTATTTCTGCTGGCTATTGCCTCCGCTAGAAGAGTGTCGGATTTGGGTGCCTTGTCTTGTAGTTCCCCATATCTGATGTTTCACAGTGACCGGGCGGTTCTTATGACTCATCCCGGATATTTACCTAAGGTGGTTTCTTCGTTCCACCTTAATCAGGAGATTGTGGTTCCGGCACTTGTCTCTCCTGATTTGTCTCCCGAAGAGCGGTCTTTGGATGTGGTACGGGCTCTCCGTATCTATGTGAAGAGAACTGCTTCTATTAGGAAACCTGATTCTCTCTTTGTTCTGTTTGGATTTCACAAACGTGGCTGGCCTGCTTACAAGCAGACTTTGGCCAGATTGATTAGAATGGTGATTGCACATGCTTATGTGAGGGCTGGTCTGTCAGCTCCTGCTCACATTACGGCCCATTCTACTCGGTCCGTTGGCCCTTCTTGGGCGGCCCGCCGTGGTGCGACCCTTGAACAATTGTGCAAGGCGGCTACGTGGTCCTCAGTGAACATGTTCATAAGGTTCTATGCCTTCGATACTGCCGCTTCCCAGGATGCTTCCTTTGGATGCTGGGTTCTTGTGCCCGCTACAGTGAGTCCCCTCCCATAAGGAACTGCTTTAGGACATCCCCAATGTCTATCCTTGTGGAGCCCAGTGTACTCCGCAGCAGAAAACGAGATTTATGGTAAGAACTTACCATTGTTAAATCTCTTTCTGCGAGGTACACTGGGCTCCACAAGGCACCCATCCTGACGCACTTAGCTTCTTTGGGTTGGTATGGCATTAGCCACTGACACTTCTCCTGTCGTGAGAGTGTGGTGTATGTGGCTACTAACTGTTGTCATATCTTTTCCTGCTACTGCATTGGGCTGGTTAACTAAAAACTGAGCTCCTGTGCAGGGAGGCGGGGTTATAGAGGAGGCGGCACTATGCATCTTGGGAACAGTCAAAGCTTTTGAGCCTGTTGGTGCCTCGGATCAAGATCCTACTCTACACCCCAATGTCTTTCCTTGTGGAGCCCAGTGTACCTCGCAGAAAGAGATTTAACAACGGTAAGTTCTTACCATAAATCTCGTTTTAAGCTACATTTCTACTGATACAGTATTTCACCTTTAAACTGTTTCTTATAGAAAAGACAATACAGGGGGGGCGTGGTCTGGCTGCAAGGGAAGTGGATGTCCTTTCTATGAGCTCTTGCCGTATCTCACCACAGAGGCCCTTATTTCTGCTCCCACAGCTATTATACCCGCTCTCCCCCTGACACCCCTTCTCACCGTTCATCTCTGCCAAGGGCGGGTGAGGTCCGCGGAATCGGGGAGCGCTCCTAGTGCTCTCGCGGATTGCGGCCTTCCCGTCCCCCTGAAGCCGCGGCCTCCAGTTTGACGGAGTCGGAGCCAGATCCTTGGCGCTGCCTGCCCACTGCACCCGCGACCTTCCAGCCCACAGACCCGGCTCAGCACCGTGGCCGCTGGCGGGAGCCCTGCTGACGCTGACACGAGCCCCTCTGATGGACTTCTGGACGGAGACTGCATCTCCCTGCTCTGCTTGGCCGGGCGGCTCCGGCTCTCGGCGGGCCGCGGCCATCTTGCCTCCCCAGCGTTTCCTGTGAGGAAGGGGGGAGATACCCAGGGCCGGGGCGCCCGTTGCTGAGCTCTTGCTGTGTGTGAGGAGAGCGGGGACCCGCTGGCACCACGGGGGATCTCCGCTACAGTAGCCCAGCTGCTACTTAATTGCCACCAGCTGACCATCTGCTGTTCCCCTGGGTGGTATACCTGCATGGTCAGGACTTCGGGCTGCTGACATGCTGCTGACACACTCTGGTCCCAATATAAGGACCTGGAAACACTTTTTTTGGACAGTGGTGAGTCCGCATTTGGGGTGCATGCAACTCATTTCTTCATTTCTGTATGGTACATTCAGCTTCAGTTTAAGTGTTCTGGCCCAAGGGTCAATTGCTACTGCTTCTGTGTCAACTCCGATTGGGCCCCCTAAGTGAAGTTGTGGGCACAATTCCCTTCCCATAATCCCCAGGGCTGTTTCCTCGCCAGGATGTAGTCCACGTTGATTATGTCTCTCCTCCATAACCCCCCGCAATCATCTTAACCGACGCATTTATACTCATGGTATAGCGGACTTCTACTGTTCTCAGGATCTCACGGGAATTCTCCAATTTTACTAGTGTTATTGTCTCTCTTGGCAGTGTTACGTCAATCCTCCAGAGAAGAATAAAGCCTCCATACTGATTTCTCAAGTTGCCTTTTCTAAGCCTTCTCCTTATCGTAATACGTCTCAAAGGTCTGGGGCCCCTGCCTCTGAATCGGGCCCACTGCCCACAACTTCCTCTCCTATTGATGTCCTCATCTTCACCTCATACCCTCCCCTCCTCACCATGCTTGGAGGACGGCGAAGCCTTAATGGTGGGCACGATGAAGCTTTTATTGGACCAATTTAAAGATGAGGTGGCCTCTGCGTTTCGTGTTATGCTGCAATCCTGCCAATGTTCTATTGATGATCTCGGCGAGAGGACTGGACATCTGGAGACTAAGATGGGTAAAGTGGTGGGCTCTCATAATACCCTTATTGAATCTCATGACGTCCTGGAAGGTGAGGTGGCAGCTATGCGGGACAAATTAGCAGATTTAGAGGACCGCTTGCGTAGGAATAACCTCAAGCTGAGGGGGGTCCCTGTGTCCGTCTCTAACAGCAGTCTACACGATTGTACTATTGAGATATTTAAACAACTGCTTCCCTCTGCTACCTCATCGGATTTGTTTTATTCATAGACTTCCAAAAGCCTGTACTGCTCCTGAAGGGGCGCGAGAGATGTCTTGATGAGAGTGCATTTCTTTCATATTAAAGAGTCCCTGCTTAAAGCGGCTAGGCCTTCCTCAAATACTGTGGATGCTTTGGGCTCGCTTCAACTTTTTGGAGACTTATCACAGTATACCCTCATCAAGAGATGTTCTTTTCAACCCGTTACAATGGCTCTTCGGAAAGTTGGTATCGTCTATAGGTGGGGTTTTCCCCACACGTTTACTAATCTCTTGTGAAGGCTCTACTATTGCCGTGTCTACTGTGGAGGAAGGTACACGACTCCTTCACAAATGGAACGTTTCTGGAGATCAACGGGCCGGCACTCCTGATCGACGACTTCAGCAGGACTGGTCGATGGTTGGGAAGTAGAGCCTAGCTCCTGACGTAGCCTCATTGCTTGGAGAGGCCCTTTCTCTGCTTAGCGCTGGTCTTTATAAAGCCTCATAGAGTTTCCTGACTTAAGCCTATATTATAGTCACTTGTTTTTTTTTATTATTTCATGTTTAGCGAGATGTTGTTTTGCAATGATTATTATATATAATGTTTCTGTTAGACTCACAGAATCCTGATCAACGTTGTGTATTTCATCTGCTTGTTTCTTTGCTACTTTCATTGTGTTGCTTTTTGTGGGATCCGGGATTATGTGTCCTCTTTCAATTTAGTATACTGCTGCGGTAATGACTTTATTTACCTGCTGTGCCATGTACTAATGTTTGCAGTTTTTGGTTGTCTGATTGCGGGGAGGTTGACCACTAACCTCTCTAATTTGTTGCGTGAGGCGCTGTATGTTTTGGCGCCTTACTATGACTCTGTCTCTGTACGGAGTCTGTTCTTTTTTTGTGTGTTATGTTTTTTCCTTTCTATTTTCTTTTCTATCTGTCTGTTCCCCCGGTGTGTCTTGTCCTCCCCATGCTCTCTTCTTTTCTTTTATGTCTGGGTGTGACCAGGAAGCAGTATTTCTTCTACCTGCAATAGCTGGTTTGAGCGGAAGGCCATCTTTCCCTTTATATTGCTATGGTAAATTTGGTATCATTGAATGTTAAGGGGTTGAATTCCCATCAGAAGCGGAGATTGGCCCTGTCCTCCTTTTATAAAATGAAGGCGAATGTGGTAGCTATTCAGGAAACCCATTTTAGGAAATTAGACCCTCCTAGATTTTATGATAACCACTTTCCCACCTGTTATATGGCGAATGGTCCCACCAAAAAGGCCGGTGTTGCTGTACTTATTTCCCTTCACTGCCCTTTCACTTTAGAGTCACAGATCGCAGACCCGAAGGTCGATATTTGATGTTAATTGGACATCTTGGCAATTGTCTTATTTCTTTGGTTTCATGTTATGTTCCTAACTCCGGTCAACTTTCGTTTTGCAGGAAATTATGCTCTCTGATACAGAAGCATGCAAAGGATGCCATAATGATGCTGGGGGATTTCAACTTGGTTGTTGACCCCTCTATGGATATGTCTCTCCCCACTAGAAATCCATTGGCTAGATCTAGGATTCCCTCTGATAAGGCCCGTGACTTCCTCCAGCTACTCGGTGAATATGATCTCTATGATGTGTGGCGGACTAAACATCCTACAACTAGAGATTATTCCTTTAATTCGCATGTCCACTCCTCGTATTCTAGAATAGACCTTGTATTGACTGATAAATAGTCGCTCTCGGCTATTAAAAAAAATTATATTTTGCTAATGACCTGGTCAGACCATTCTCCGCTTAAAGTAATTTGGGAATCTGGAGCCCGTAGAGTTTCTCCAGGCCATTGGAGGCTAGGGAATTTCCTATTATGTCATCAAGAAGCTTCCTTAGCCATACGACAAACTTTAGAGATGTACCTAGAGACTAACAAACTGGAAGATACTTCAGTTTTCAATCACTGGTGTCTGCCATTCAGACAGCAGCGCGGCTTAAACGTTCCCAGTACTCTGAACGTACACTAGCTGAAAGTGAGGTTGCGAAATTAGAATTGGCACACAAGGCTAATCCACAA
Source organism: Pseudophryne corroboree (assembly GCF_028390025.1). Classification (NCBI taxonomy): domain Eukaryota; kingdom Metazoa; phylum Chordata; class Amphibia; order Anura; family Myobatrachidae; genus Pseudophryne; species Pseudophryne corroboree. The sequence goes on along the minus strand of NC_086444.1, from coordinate 251,451,985 downwards.
AATGGGACTATCTTTAAGCTTTTGCTTGCCGCTAGGGAAAAGGTGAACGCTTTTTCTCTTCGGAAAGTACAACGCAATATTGCTCGTCTGAATCAGAGATTCAATGTATTTGGAAATAAGGCAGGTCGCCTTTTGGCCCAGAAACTGCGAGGTTGACGCGCTAATGCTAGACTTCACTTTATTTCTTTTTCTACGGGCTCTAGAGTCTCTGACCCTTACGATGTTGCAAACACTTTTGCAGAGTATTATTCTCAACTTTATAATTTGCAGTCTGATCCTGATACCCCCCAACCTCTGGAGGCTGAAGTCCAGTCTTTTTTGAATAACTTGTCCCTCCCTACGCTGGACTCCGAAGCCTGCCTATCCATCAGTTCCCCTTGGTCTCTTGCCGAACTGGAGGCAGCTGTCGATAGCCTCCCGAGTGATAAGGCATCGGGCCCTGACGGATTTCCATCTAATTTCTATAAGCATTATAAAGCTGATTTAGCTCCAGTACTGTTGGCAGTTTTTAACGAGGCATCTGATAGTGGAGGTTCCCGAGAGAGATGCTTGAAGAGCAAATAGTTGCTATCCCTAAGCCGGGTAAGCCTCCCACATCAGTTCAAAATTATTGTCCGATTGCTTTGTTAAATACGGATGTTAAGCTTTTTGCTAAGCTTATCGCCAATCGCCTTAGCCCACTATTACCTTCCCTTATGGCTGCTGATCAGGTTGGCTTTGTCCCGGGCAGGCAGGCCCCGGACAACACCCGGAGAGTTTACAATGTTATGGAAAACTGTTATTTTCTGAAAACGCCTCTTCTGGTTCTGTCATTGGACGCTGAAAAGGCGTTTGACAGACTCCATTGGGGGTATCTGAGATCTGCTCTGTGTAAATTCGGCTTTTCGGGGGAGGTTTTTGCATTATACTCCACTCCCTCTGCAAGGGTGTATATTAATGGTTGTCTGTCCGGGGGTTTCGATATCCTTAATGGCACCAGACAGGGGTTCCCTCTGTCTCCCCTTATATTTGCTTTGGCTATCGAGCCCCTGGCAGAGACTATTAGAACTGATATGGTAGTTTTAGGACCTGAGATAGGGGGGTTGAGTCATAAAGTTTGCCTTTTCACGGATGATATTTTGCTATGTTTGACCCATCCAGTGTCCTCCCTTCCCGGCCTTCACACTATTTTAGACGGCTATTCCAAAATTTCATATTACAAATTAAATACTTCCAAAACTGAGGCTTTCCCACTTCATATCCCATCGTATACCCTGGCCTTACTTAAAGATAGATATAGATATGCTTGGCAAACGAGATCCATTAAATATCTAGGTATACATCTATCGCTAGACCTTTACGACTGTAATTATGTACCTTTGTTAAGTGCCTTTGAAAAATTAATTAAGGAGTGGTCCCTTCACGAAATTTCCTGGTTGGAGTGTATTTCGACACTTAAGATGGTACTGTTACCCATACTTCTGTACCTATTCTAGGCCATCCCCCGCAATTTCCCCAAACGTCTTAGTGTTAGAGCTAATAAAATTCTCTCACATTTTATCTGGAAGGGAGCTAGACCCTGTATTGCTAGGCACATTTTGTCTCTGCCCAAAAAGATGGGTGGGGTGGCTTATCCCAACTTAGACGCTTATCACTCCACCTGTCTCCTTAGTCAGGCTCGAGACTGGTTTGTTGCACATTCCCCCAAACCTTGGGTACTTATTGAAAAATCCTTCTTGGGATCAATAAATCTTACAGATCTATTTTTGTTACCTGTACATAGTGTCCCGAAGTGACCTGGCCCAGGGGACACGATTAGATGTACATTAAAACTCTGGCATTCAGTGATAGCGTCTGACTCTACAATTTAGTTACCAGCAGCTGATCTTCCTATTGGTACCATAGCCTGTATTATCCCTAATCTCACCTTAGATGCCTGGATTGCTGCTGGTATTGTTAAATTGATAGACCTTTACTATGAAGGTGGTTTGGCCCCTTTCTCTCATCTTCAAACGCATTTTGGTATATCAAAACATGATTTCTTTAAGTACTTACAGTTGCGTCACTGGCTATACTCTTGCATTGGCAAGTCTAGTTGTCCCTCTCCTCTTCCTGCCTTTTTACTCTTAAGACTGTCTTCACCCTGCCATAGAGGTGGGATATCTAGATGGTATCAATATATTGTTCTTATGCATAAAATGGGTAAACTGCTCTCGCAGATTAAGTGGGAGAAGGAACTTTCGATAGTCCTCCAGGAGGAGGAGTGTTTTAAAATCTCTAAATGTCTCCAGCATTCGGAAATGTTTTATAACCTAAGCCATAGGGCGTACTTCACTCCGCAGCGGCTCCATCATATCTGACCCTCGACATCCCAGCTATGCTGGAGAAATTGTGGTCATGTTGGTACCATTTTCCATATCTTCTGGGAATGCCCAGTCCTGAGGTCGCTGTGGATTGAGGTGTTCTCCCTTCTGCGGGAGGTGCTGGGAGCGGAGGTGCCATTTGACCCAGTGTTTGCCTTGTTTCATTACTCATCACATGCTTTACCTAGTTGCGATAGCTATACTGCAGGTCATATCTTAATATCTACTAAGGCGGCAATAGGACAACTGTGGAAATCGCAGTTGCTGCCTAGTCTTCAGACTATTATTAATAATACCCATAAACACTGCCTGTTTGAAACAGCAGGTTGTGTGTACTCTTCATCGCCATCTTCCATTCATATGAGATGGTTTTGATGGAGTGAATTTCGGGAGAGACAGGGTCATTCCGTAATCATTGTTGATCCCATTGACACGTCAATCTTAATTTCTCCAAGCTCTGAAACTAGCCCGCCATAATGGATATCTTTCTTTTGTTTTTATGTCTCAATACCTGTATATACTGCCCCCCTGGAAATATATGATGTCATGCATTTTGTCTATACGTTCCCCCTCGTGTGTCCTTGTACTGTACTGTGTTTTTCTTTTCCTTTCTTTCCTTTTTCTATTTGAGAGTGTTTATGATTATGTTTGATTTAATGATCTATGTACACTGTTGGTGATTTGGGTGTTGCTCAAGATTTATTGAGATATCTGTGATTCTGTGCTACACTCAACATTGTCCTTTTTTTCTTTTCTTTTCTGTATGGTCTCTGTTAAGTGTACCTTTCCTTATTCTGTATTTGAAACTTAATAAAAAAAACATTGTTTAAGAAAAGACAATACAGAAAAGGAAAAAGGCTATAAAGAAAATATGATTTAAACACTTAGGCTGGTACACACTTGACGATGCGCATAAGATGCAACATGATCAAGGTAAACAATATCGGGCATACACACCAAACGATATTGTTAATGATATCGTCAGTGACGGAATCCATCCACATCCAGGTGCATGCAGTCTTGTCCAATATCTTCAGATTTCAAGGTTTAAACTAAAGATATTGGACATCGTTAACGATCTGCGGGAGCGTGCATCGTTAAGGATATGGTGCATACACACTGGACGATGCAAACGACATATCGTCTGATCCGCTGGATCAGACGATATACCGTATACCGGCTGCATATTGTCAAGTGTGTACGCAGCCTTATAGTAGCTCCTGATTGAAGAAATTCAGCAGTAGCTTCAAATAAATGCATGTGTGAAAGTAGCCTAACAGTTTTCCTAACTACAAGTTAAAATGCCTCCTCAGGTAAATGAAAATAATAGAATGCTATAAAAAACATCTAAACCATTAAGAGATCATTTATATCCTTATACTGTATACAATCTTTTATAGTAATTGTACAGGAATAAATTAGGCAAATACTGTATGTTTAACAGGGCAGATACGGGATATGGTCATTAGGTCGACAGTCATTAGGTCGACCACTATTGTTCGACATGCACTAGATCGACAGGGTCACTAGGTCGACATGGTCATTAGGTCGACATGTACTAGGTCGACATGGAAAAAGGTTGACTAGAGTTTTTCACTTTTTGAACTTTTTCATACTTTACGATCCACGTGGACTACGATTGGGAATAGTAACCTGTGTCGAGCGCAGCGGTAGCGGAGTGAGGCACCTTGCCTGAAGCATGGTGAACGAATCGAGCCATGTGAGGGGACATGGTGCACTAATTGGGGTTCCCGGTCACTGTACGGAGAAAACAACACCAAAAAAACACATAAACAAACTCATGTCAACATTTTTTCCATGTCGATCTAGTACATGTCGACCTAATGACCATGTCGACCTAGTGACCCTGTCGACCTAATGCATGTCGACCAATAGTGGTCGACCTAATGACTGTCGACCTAACGACCCATACCAGCAGATACATACAGATACATTTACTTTATACCTGGAATGATAGCAAGAAAATCAAGTTAAAATTCAGCAGATGGAACCTTTAACAAGATTGGTAAGAACAGTTATACATTTGCTGGCTCTGACAAAGCTAACTGCATCTATTTTTAAAAAAAATGACCTTTCAATCTTTATGAAAAGGGGTTAATAGTTTCACAATACACTTTATGAAGAAAGTCTTTGTACTTTATAATAGCAAAATCTTCTACAGCCACACAGAAAACTTCAATATCTAAAAAGCATTATCCATTTAAAAAAAACATAGCTACAGTAAGTCAAGTTATGACCAACATTTTCAGCATGGCTTGTTATATTGCAAGTAATGTGAAACCATTTAAATGCTTTACTGAATTTTTGTATTTAGAAATAAAATGAAATGTCAAAATCTTTTATCTTTAACATTTAGAAAAAAGCAAAACAATTATATTCATTATAGAGAATTGTTTTGATGAAATCGTTAGAGATCCAAATGTCTTCAAAAAGAATCACCGAGAAAGTTAGCAGATGAACCTACAACCATTAATGTTCTGAAGGTATTTTCTGGATTGTACTAAATATTAGATTATTCCATTGCTTTTCTATAAAAAAGAAAAGTTATAGCACAGCCAAGGGTGTATCGAGGGTGGCTCCGGTGGAGCGCAAGCTCCGGGCGCCCGAAAAGTTAGAGGGTACACCGCCGCCTGCTCACTCCCTTCTTCTGCCCGCTATACCACGGGCAGCTGTACTGGCAGCCGCAGAGCAGTAGGAGGAGAAGCAGAGGGGTGCATACTGACTTGGATTTTGAGACTAGGTCGGTAGCAGGGCAGGTCAGAGGAGACAGCAGGAGACAATGGGGGTAATTCCAAGTTGATCGCAGCAGGAAATTTTTTAGCAGTTGGGCAAAACCATGTGCACTGCAGGGGAGGCAGATATAACATGTGCAGAGAGAGTTAGATTTGGGTGGGTTATTTTGTTTCTGTGCAGGGTAAATACTGGCTGCTTTATTTTTACACTGCAGTTTAGATTGCAGATTGAACACACCCCACCGAAATCTAACTCTCTCTGCACATATTATATCTGCCTCCCCTGCAGTGCACATGGTTTTGCCCAACTGCTAACAAAGTTCCTGCTGCGATCAACTCAGAATTACCCCCCATGACAGCCAGCACGTGCTGGTGTTCTTTATATATCTCACTGTCTGCTTGTAGTTGTTCAGCAGGTTACTTCTGCCCTACTGCAGCACTCTCTGCAACGGCTACTGTAGCATCTCTCTCTGTCCCAGCTGCTGCAGCACCTTTCTGCCCCTGGTGCTGCAGCACCTCTCTCTACCCCGGCTGCTGCAGCACCTCTTTCTGACTCGGCTGATGCAGCACCTCTCTCTGCTCCGGCTGTTGCAGCACCCCTCTCTGCCCCAGTTGCTACAGCACCTTCCTCTACATTGATGTTGCAGCACTACTGTCTGCCCTAGCTGCTGTTGCAGCACCTCTCTCTGCATTAGAAGCTGCAGGGTAGCATGTATTGGCGGCTCTACTGTGGCATAACCCATGGGTGTATCTACCCATTGGCCAGGATGGCACTTGCCAGGGGCGCCATACAAGGAGGGGGCACCGCCTGGCAGTGCCATCAACGGCCAGGGGGTAGAATCCAGTAGTACTGTCAGACTTGGTGACTGACTGTTAGTGCCGGCGCCAGTGCCAGGCGGCAGCGCACTGCACCTTACTTGTAATCATACTCAACATAAACTACAGCTCCCAGCATCCCTTGTTGCCTGAGTCTGATTGATCACTAGTGTAGTGCTGTGCCGCTGGACACCGGCAGTAACAGACAGTCAGGCCCGGCGCTACCCGCTCAGCAGAGTCTGCAAAGCAGGTAGGCGCCGGGCAGGAGAGGCGCTCTCATCGCTCTGCTGCTATACCCTGCTAATGTGCGCTGAGTGCGCTCACGCTGTGCACTATTGCTGACAATGAGCAGCGGCGCCAGCGGAGTTAAGCTCCACCCCACCCGCTGATCTCCCGTCACTTCCACCTCTCAGCATCAGGAAGGGTTTCTGCGCAGTCCGCACGGGCTGTGAGACGTACTTCAGCTGTTACTTTCTGTTCCTGCTTCTGCTGGGAGGCAAGGAACCCGTTCTCTGCACTGTTGTGACTCGGGTTTCTGAGCCCTCCCCCTCTTCATGTTGCTCCAGTGCACGGGACCTCGACTGAGTTCAGGGCAGCCGACAAGAATCACTACAACATAATAGTGAGTTTAACTCTTCAAAATCCTTGTCAGCAATTGCTCCTAAATACTCCTGCTGCAAGTGTATCATAATTTTTATCTTTTACAAGCTTTATATATAATGTGTGAGTGTCTATTTTTCCCTGCGCATATAAAATGTTAAAAACTGGAGATGATAAAACACACACACACACACACACACACACACACACACACACACACACACACACACACACACACACACATATATACAGTGTGTGTGTGTGTGTATATATATATATATATATATGGGGCAATTATGGACATGAATAAAAATAAGACAGCACACTAATGTGTTGTTTTGTGACCACGTTCTGTCCTGTTGTGTCGGCACCTACAGACGTAGCCACGCTCATCTAAGCCGCAATGCGTACGCACGGGCATACGCATTGCAGCGTAATGCAAATGCACCTAGCTGCGACTGGTTGCAGCTGGCGTTTGCTCCATAGGTTTTAATGCATGCAAGCACGTGCCCATAGATACGGGCACACTTGCCACGCCTTCGCTGCCACAAAGAACAACAATGAGCATGGCTACATCTGTATACGCACATGAAAGGATGATGGTGAATAGATGGTGCACAAATAGAGGTAACTTTTCAAATACCATGATGGATGAAGTGAGCAGAGTATAATACAGTGGGGTAAATGTATGAGGCGTTGCTATAGGAGGGAAGTTGTATCAGCACATATGTGCGCTGATACTGCTTCTCCTCCATGTATTACTGCGGGAGAGGGCGCAAATTTATAGTTTGCAGGGAGGCGCCAAACACCCTAGCACCGGCCCTGCAGACAGTCACAAGGTACAATCCGGATTAAGGGAGGGGTGACACAGGACTGCACTGCACAGCATTGACCTTCGGGAAGTGGATGTAGTGGAAACAGGGGAGCGGAGCTACACGGCACTCACTCAGTGCCAGGCAACCCAGAAGCATGGAGGAGAGGGGGAGAGGACAAGGAGCTACTAAAGTACATGCATTGAGTCAGTGTACCCTGTCTGTGAAGTGAGGGGGGTAAACACTATATAGTCTGTCTGCATGTGTGTCTGTGACTGCATTTATGTATGTGACTATATGTGTATCAGGACCTTCTGATGAAACCGTGGTTTGATTTTCACAGAGAAACATGTTAAGGACATCTCACGCTGCTGTTTTTCCCTGAGATCTACACAAGCACAGCACCACAGTCCGGACTCCAGCACACGGCAAACTGCCTGAATTCTGCAGCTACGAACGGCGCCCTCCCTCTCCGGTGAACTGAATAGAACACCGCCGCTCCCACCAACCACAACGGATTCCGCATGCTGACAGCCAGCCTCACATGAGACTCTAAGGAATAAGTGGTGAGCACAAAATTGTTTGGCGGTCGGGGGAGGTAGTAGCATAGCGCCCATCCTTTATACAGCTGAACATTCACCATCTAGTGAACACCATTCACATTCCCTAAAACAAATTGGGACTTTATAATTTGCTTTGGAGCGAACCAGCCACACTGGTCTTTTGGATGTGGACATCTGTGCAATATACAATTGGGATACAGTATATGGCAGCGTGTAAATAATATCAGCAGTGAGAATAATTCTTTTATGAAAATATGCATTGCATTTTCTATGCTTTTATTTTATGTGATTGAATAAAATGTTTATATAGTAATGATCGGTATCTAGCGCTCTCTTGTGATATTGCATGTTTCACAATTACTTTGAATCTATTTGAGTATCGCAGAATACTCATGTGGGAGCAGCTATAAGTATATAGATATCAGTATATCAATTCTATTATATAAATTGGGTGACCAACAGCTTTATTTTGTGCCTTATATCAGAGCGCCTGATTTGATCATTTTAGGAGTCATAATTATCAAGCACTATGTATGTATGTGACTGTATATGTGTGCATGTGTGTAACTATTTGTATATACTGCATGTGTGACTGTACTGTATATCATATGTACTGTATGTGTTTTGTGTGTGACAGTATGCATGTAAGTGTAGATGTGTGTGCCTATGGGCGGGATCAGATGTATTAATGGCAGTGGGGGTTATTCGGTAAGGATTGCAGATTCCCTTTCTATTGCATGCTGGGGGATGCTCATCCATCACAGGGTGAGGCCGTCCAACATGCTGAATGGCCTGCTCAGTGACTGCGACCGCAATTTAATTGTGGTCGCAGCAACTGTGGAAGACCCCATGCAGCTGCAACTAGGCTGCGTATGCCGGTGGTCAGCCGCCATTTTTCACATAGGGATGGCTGCGTGTGATGTCACTCAGCCGCCCCTAAAATGCAGACAGCCCAACCCCGTTTACCCCACGCCATCCCCGCAATGGTCCATCACCGCCCCCCCTGTCTTCCCCATGAACGCCTCTGCCTGTCAATCATGCAGAGGTGTTTACAGCCAATGTGATCCAATCGACGGAGCGCTGAGAACAGGGATATTGCAGTCGCATCCCTGATTGCAGTTTGACCGCATTCCACTTTCTATTTGTATTCCCCATATGCCTTCTATGGACAGTGTTTCCTATAGGGGTACTACTGTGTAGCATAACGTGAATAAAAGACACTACTGTGTGGTGTAATGTGATACTGTGTGGCATAACGTGAATAAGAGACACTACTGTGCAGTGTAATGTGATACTGTGTGGCATAACGTGAATAAGAGACACTACTGTGCAGTGTAATGTGATACTGTGTGGCATAATGTGAATAAGAGACACTACTGTGCAGTGTAATGTGATACCGTGTGGCATAACGTGAATAAGAGACACTACTGTGCAGTGTAATGTGATACTGTGTGGCATAACGTGAATAAGAGACACTACTGTGCAGTGTAATGTGATACTGTGTGGCATAACGTGAATAAGAGACACTACTGTGCGGTGTAATGTGATACTGTGTGGTATAATTTGAATTGGAAGTACTATTGTGTGGCCATGCCCCTCCCCCATAAGGCCATGCCCTTTTTTGATACACACTCCTTATTTCAAATATGTGGGTGGGGCACCAACCCACACTTTGCCAGGGGCGCTCAGACCCCTAGATACACCCCTGGCATAATCTCCCCTATATTTTTGTTTTGCTCCTTTGGCGCATGCTGTCCATGTTTTAAACATGACAGGCGCACAAAATAAACTTTCACCCTGAGATTCACCCTGAGATAACCGGCCCTTGTCACAAATTTTGGATTTTTCAATATTTTTTCTTTTCAAATGTAACATGCCCCCAATTCAGAACAGGGGAGCAGGCGCCGAAACATTCCCTTGCTCCGGGCACCATGGCACCTAGCTACACCTCTGAGCATAGCTTTATAGAAACTGCAGTTGGATAAAAAGGGAAAGAGATGGACCACCACACCATAGACGGTGGCTCTCCATATTTATTTATTTAATGGGTTATCCATGGTACATACTGTAAGTTTTAAATTTTCCATTGTGGAATCATTACAAAGGTAGGTACAATTGCATAGTTACCTATACCTACCAATTTCTTGTTAGACACCTCATAGGTGGAACCGCCTCCAAGTGTAAGGTGTGTCAGAAGAGCTTCAAATAATAGTCTTTACCACAACTTTTTATTTTCTTTCCAAAACAAAGACAACTGAAGAATGAAAAACACAGCATAGATGTTCATTACATGTGAAACAACTAGAAAAATTAAATGAGAAACCAATTTCTTGGTACTTCTCAATATATGCATAAATAATTCATGCTTTACTCATCATAAAGGTAGTTTTTTTCACGCGTGATCCCAACGTAGAAGGGTTTCATCCACACACGTATTTTTGAAAAAAATAAGTAAATACATCAAAATAGTACAGTACAGTACAGTCAGTGGCGTGCGGTGAGGTCAGGGGCTGGTGAGGCACTGCAGTCATAATGTCCTCCAAGTCCCGCCAATTACTCCTATCACCGCTGAGCCAATGCCCGGTACTGCCACCGCCTCCGCCAATGGCCTACAAAATCGCCGCCATCAACCGCCTGGTCCCCATCTCAGTCCAATTCTGCTGCCAATGCCCAGAGTCTGCCTTCTCATCAAACATGTAAAGAGCAGGAGGCTAATATATTGTACATTTTTAAAAATGTATAGGAAAGAGAGAGGAGGAATATGGGGAGATGGGAGAAATGAGAAATATGGGGAGATGGTAGAGAGAGCATGGGGTAGGATGGGAGTATTCGTGGTGGAGAGCAGGGTGCAGACTGGGAATAGTAGTGGGCAGCAGGGGGACAGGATGGGAGTAATAGTAGTGCAGAGTTGGGGGGCAGGCAGTGAGTAATAGTAGTGCAGAGGGGTTTAGTATGATTTACTGACTGATGGGATGCTGACAGGTCCCTGTAAAGTACCCTAACCACCCCATGCCACCTACCCTAACCCTCTCTTGTGGGTGCCTAAACCTAACTCTCCTGGGTGGTGCCTAACCCTAATCCTCCCTTCCCCGCTACCTAAACCAAACCCTCCTTCCCCGGAACCTAACCCTAACCTTCCCGTCCCTGCACCCTATGTCTAACCCCCCTTCTCATGCCTAAACCTGACCCCCCCTGCGGCAGGACGCGCCGGCACGTCCCACTAAAAGGGCATTCAGGAATCCGGCTGTCTGTATTTTGACGCTGGGCTTGTGGCTCCTCCAGGATTCCGGCGTCAGTATATCGACTGTTCATCGGGAACTTTACTGTATCCTGTGCAGAGTAGGGGGGCAAACAGGAAGTAACAGAAGGGGTGGCAGGATGGGAGTAGTGGTGGGGAGAAGTGGGCAGGATGGGAGTAGTGGTGGGGAGAAGTGGGCAGGATGGGAGTAGAGGTGGGAAGAAGTGGGCAGGATGGGAGTAGTGGTGGGGAGAAGTGGGCAGGATGGGAGTAGTGGTGGGAAGAAGTGGGCAGGATGGGAGTAGTGGTGGGAAGAAGTAGGCAGGATGGGAGTAGTGGTGGGAAGAAGTGGACAGGATGGGATTAGTGGTCAGGATGGGAGTAGTGGACTCAGCAAGTATAAGTTAGAATAAAATGAAGGATCTCACCTCTTTACAGCTCACACAGGACATACAGTTGGACAGCCAGAGTGAAAGTGGTGTCTCATGCTCCTCCGGCAGCTCACACCCATCTTTTCCCTACAAAGTCCAGCGTGGCTGAGACACAAGAGTGGATGCGGCCTGCGATCGGTTTGCGAGGGGAGGGGGGGGATCAGTCTGTGGGGTGAGGGTCAGTTTGCAGGGGGCGATCGGTTTGCACGGTGGGGGGGGCACCGCACCTCCGCACAAGCTGTACTGGCCAATGCTTGCAGTATAGGCTGCACTACCTGCAGCCCACAGACATTCCCCAGACCGCGGCTGTCACTGTGTGACAGTCGGCAGTGGGTGGCCCCGGGAGGGGGGGAAGGATCTCAGCTGGAGCCCTGCATATGACGCGGCCTAAGAACACGTAATCCTTAGAGATGAGCGGGTTCGGTTCCTCTGAATCCGAACCCGCCCGAACTTCAGGTTTTTTACACGGGTCCGAGCAGGCTCGGATCTTCCCGCCTTGCTCGGCTAACCCAAGCGCGCCCGAACGTCATCATCACGCTGTCGGATTCTCGCGAGGCTCGGATTCTATCGCGAGACTCGGATTCTATATAAGGAGCCGCGCGTCGCCGCCATTTTCACACGTGCATTGAGAGTCATAGGGAGAGGACGTGGCTAGCGTCCTCTCCGTTTAGAGAAGAGAGAGACACAGTATTTTGGGGAGCATTATTAGGAGGAGTACTACTATACTGTATACTACTATACTACTTGCTGAAGTGATATTTATACTAGATTAGATAATAGATAGTGTGACTGTAAGTGTATTATCTGACTTGTGGGGGAGACACTGACAGTGGGGAGCAGATAGAGTCTGAGAGCAGGACTCAGGAGTACATATAACGTACAGTGCACACTTTTGCTGCCAGAGTCAGTGCCACACTGCCATTGTTGTGACCACACTGACCACCAGTATAATAATATATTTTGTGATTGTCTGCTTAGGCCTCGGAGTACTAGTTGCAAGTTGCAACGTGACCTGAAGTGACCACCAGTTTAATAATCAATCACCACCAGTTTAATATATATATATATATATATATATATATATATATATAATTGTATATAATATATATATATATATAATATTGTATACCACCTACCCGTGGTTTTTTTTTTTTCATTCTTCTTTATACATACTACTATAGTAGCTTACTGTAGCAGTCTGCGGTGCTGTGCTGACCTGACAGTGTCCAGCAGGTCCGTCATCAGTCATTACATAATAAATATATATAGTACCTGTCCGGCTGCAGTACTAGTGATATTATATTGATTTCATCTCATTATCAATAATTTATCATCCAGTCTAGACTCTATATTAGCAGCAGACACAGTACGTTAGTCCACGGCTGTAGCTACCTCTGTGTCGGCACTCGGCAGTCCATCCATAATTGTATACCACCTACCCATGTTTTTTTTTTTTCTTTCTTCTTTGTACATACTACTATAGAGTATAGTAGCTTACTGTAGCAGTCTGCGGTGCTGCTGAGCTGACAGTGTCCAGCAGGTCCGTCATCAGTCATCATTACCTAATAAATATATTATCTACCTGTCCGGCTGCAGTAATAGTGATATTATATATACATACATATATATATTGATTTCATCGCATTATCAATCATCCAGTCTATATTAGCAGCAGACACAGTACGTTAGTCCACGGCTGTAGCTACCTCTGTGTCGGCACTCGGCAGTCCATCCATAATTGTATACCACCTACCCGTGGTTTTTTTTTTCTTTCTTCTTTGTACATACTACTATAGTATAGTAGTTTACTGTAGCAGTCTGCGGTGCTGCTGAGCTGACAGTGTCCAGCAGGTCCGTCATCAGTCATCATTACCTAATAAATATATTATCTACCTGTCCGGCTGCAGTACTAGTGATATTATATATACATACATATATATATATTGATTTCATCTCATTATCAATCATCCAGTCTATATTAGCAGCAGACACAGTACGTTAGTCCACGGCTGTAGCTACCTCTGTGTCGGCACTCGGCAGTCCATCCATAATTGTATACCACCTACCCGTGGTTTTTTTTTTCTTTCTTCTTTGTACATACTACTATAGTATAGTAGCTTACTGTAGCAGTCTGCGGTGCTGCTGAGCTGACAGTGTCCAGCAGGTCCGTCATCAGTCATCATTACCTAATAAATATATTATCTACCTGTCCGGCTGCAGTACTAGTGATATTATATATACATACATAAATATATATTGATTTCATCTCATTATCATCCAGTCTATATTAGCAGCAGACACAGTACGGTAGTCCACGGCTGTAGCTACCTCTGTGTCGGCACTCGGCAGTCCATCCATAATTGTATACCACCTACCCGTGGTTTTTTTTTTCTTTCTTCTTTGTACATACTACTATAGAGTATAGTAGCTTACTGTAGCAGTCTGCGGTGCTGCTGAGCTGACAGTGTCCAGCAGGTCCGTCATCAGTCATCATTACCTAATAAATATATTATCTACCTGTCCGGCTGCAGTACAAGTGATATTATATATACATACATATATATATATTGATTTCATCTCATTATCATCCAGTCTATATTAGCAGCAGACACAGTACGGTAGTCCACGGCTGTAGCTACCTCTGTGTCGGCACTCGGCAGTCCATCCATAATTGTATACCACCTACCCGTGGTTTTTGTTTTTTCTTTCTTCTTTGTACATACTACTATAGAGTATAGTAGCTTACTGTAGCAGTCTGCGGTGCTGCTGAGCTGACAGTGTCCAGCAGGTCCGTCATCAGTCATCATTACCTAATAAATATATTATCTACCTGTCCGGCTGCAGTACTAGTGATATTATATATACATACATATATTGATTTCATCTCATTATCAATCATCCAGTCTATATTAGCAGCAGACACAGTACGTTAGTCCACGGCTGTAGCTACCTCTGTGTCGGCACTCGGCAGTCCATCCATAATTGTATACCACCTACCCGTGGTTTTTTTTTTTTCTTTCTTCTTTGTACATACTACTATAGTATAGTAGCTTACTGTAGCAGTCTGCGGTGCTGCTGAGCTGACAGTGTCCAGCAGGTCCGTCATCAGTCATCATTACCTAATAAATATATTATCTACCTGTCCGGCTGCAGTACTAGTGATATTATATATACATACATATATATATTGATTTCATCTCATTATCAATCATCCAGTCTATATTAGCAGCAGACACAGTACGTTAGTCCACGGCTGTAGCTACCTCTGTGTCGGCACTCGGCAGTCCATCCATAATTGTATACCACCTACCCGTGGTTTTTGTTTTTTCTTTCTTCTTTGTACATACTACTATAGTATAGTAGCTTACTGTAGCAGTCTGCGGTGCTGCTGAGCTGACAGTGTCCAGCAGGTCCGTCATCAGTCATCATTACCTAATAAATATATTATCTACCTGTCCGGCTGCAGTACTAGTGATATTATATATACATACATATATATATATATTGATTTCATCTCATTATCATCCAGTCTATATTAGCAGCAGACACAGTACGGTAGTCCACGGCTGTAGCTACCTCTGTGTCGGCACTCGGCAGTCCATCCATAAGTATACTAGTATCCATCCATCTCCATTGTTTACCTGAGGTGCCTTTTAGTTGTGCCTATTAAAATATGGAGAACAAAAATGTTGAGGTTCCAAAATTAGGGAAAGATCAAGATCCACTTCCACCTCGTGCTGAAGCTGCTGCCACTAGTCATGGCCGAGACGATGAAATGCCAGCAACGTCGTCTGCCAAGGCCGATGCCCAATGTCATAGTACAGAGCATGTCAAATCCAAAACACCAAATATCAGTAAAAAAAGGACTCCAAAACCTAAAATAAAATTGTCGGAGGAGAAGCGTAAACTTGCCAATATGCCATTTACCACACGGAGTGGCAAGGAACGGCTGAGGCCCTGGCCTATGTTCATGGCTAGTGGTTCAGCTTCACATGAGGATGGAAGCACTCAGCCTCTCGCTAGAAAACTGAAAAGACTCAAGCTGGCAAAAGCACCGCAAAGAACTGTGCGTTCTTCGAAATCCCAAATCCACAAGGAGAGTCCAATTGTGTCGGTTGCGATGCCTGACCTTCCCAACACTGGACGTGAAGAGCATGCGCCTTCCACCATTTGCACGCCCCCTGCAAGTGCTGGAAGGAGCACCCGCAGTCCAGTTCCTGATAGTCAGATTGAAGATGTCAGTGTTGAAGTACACCAGGATGAGGAGGATATGGGTGTTGCTGGCGCTGGGGAGGAAATTGACCAGGAGGATTCTGATAGTGAGGTGGTTTGTTTAAGTCAGGCACCCGGGGAGACACCTGTTGTCCGTGGGAGGAATAGGGCCACTGACATGCCTGGTCAAAATACAAAAAAAATCAGCTCTTCGGTGTGGAAGTATTTCACCAGAAATGCGGACAACATTTGTCAAGCCGTGTGTTGCCTTTGTCAAGCTGTAATAAGTAGGGGTAAGGACGTTAACCACCTCGGAACATCCTCCCTTATACGTCACCTGCAGCGCATTCATAATAAGTCAGTGACAAGTTCAAAAACTTTGGGTGACAGCGGAAGCAGTCCACTGACCAGTAAATCCCTTCCTCTTGTAACCAAGCTCACGCAAACCACCCCACCAACTCCCTCAGTGTCAATTTCCTCCTTACCCAGGAATGCCAATAGTCCTGCAGGCCATGTCACTGGCAATTCTGACGAGTCCTCTCCTGCCTGGGATTCCTCCGATGCATCCTTGAGTGTAATGCCTACTGCTGCTGGCCTGCTGTTGTTGCTGCTGGGAGTCGATCGTCATCCCAGAGGGGAAGTCGTAAGCCCACTTGTACTACTTCCAGTAAGCAATTGACTGTCCAACAGTCCTTTGCGAGGAAGATGAAATATCACAGCAGTCATCCTGCTGCAAAGCGGATAACTGAGGCCTTGACAACTATGTTGGTGTTAGACGTGCGTCCTGTATCCGCCTTTAGTTCACAGGGAACTAGACAATTTATTGAGGCAGTGTGCCCCCGTTACCAAATACCATCTAGGTTCCACTTCTCTAGGCAGGCGATACCGAGAATGTACACGGACGTCAGAAAAAGACTCACCAGTGTCCTAAAAAATGCAGTTGTACCCAATGTCCACTTAACCACGGACATGTGGACAAGTGGAGCAGGGCAGGGTCAGGACTATATGACTGTGACAGCCCACTGGGTAGATGTATGGACTCCCGCCGCAAGAACAGCAGCGGCGGCACCAGTAGCAGCATCTCGCAAACGCCAACTCTTTCCTAGGCAGGCTACGCTTTGTATCACCGCTTTCCAGAATACGCACACAGCTGAACACCTCTTACGGCAACTGAGGAAGATCATCGCGGAATGGCTTACCCCAATTGGACTCTCCTGTGGATTTGTGGCATCGGACAACGCCAGCAATATTGTGTGTGCATTAAAAATGGGCAAATTCCAGCACGTCCCATGTTTTGCACATACCTTGAATTTGGTGGTGCAGAATTTTTTTAAAAATGACAGGGGCGTGCAAGAGATGCTGTCGGTGGCCAGAAGAATTGTGGGACACTTTCGGCGTACAGGCACCACGTACAGAAGACTGGAGAACCACCAAAAACTACTGAACCTGCCCTGCCATCATCTGAAGCAAGAAGTGGTAACGAGGTGGAATTCAACCCTCTATATGCTTCAGAGGTTGGAGGAGCAGCAAAAGGCCATTCAAGCCTATACAATTGAGCACGATATAGGAGGTGGAATGCACCTGTCTCAAGCGCAGTGGAGAATGATTTCAACGTTGTGCAAGGTTCTGATGCCCTTTGAACTTGCCACACGTGAAGTCAGTTCAGACACTGCCAGCCTGAGTCAGGTCATTCCCCTCATCAGCCTTTTGCAGAAGAAGCTGGAGACATTGAAGGAGGAGCTAACACGGAGCGATTCCGCTAGGCATGTGGGACTTGTGGATGGAGCCCTTAATTCGCTTAACAAGGATTCACGGGTGGTCAATCTGTTGAAATCAGAGCACTACATTTTGGCCACCGTGCTCAATCCTAGATTTAAAGCCTACCTTGGATCTCTCTTTCCGGCAGACACAAGTCTGCTGGGGTTTAAAGACCTGCTGGTGACAAAATTGTCAAGTCAAGCGGAACGCGACCTGTCAACATCTCCTCCTTCACATTCTCCCGCAACTGGGGGTGCGAGGAAAAGGCTCAGAATTCCGAGCCCACCCGCTGGCGGTGATGCAGGGCAGTCTCGAGTGACTGCTGATGCTGACATCTGGTCCGGACTGAAGGACCTGACAACGATTACGGACATGTCGTCTACTGTCACTGCATATGATTCTCTCACCATTGAAAGAATGGTGGAGGATTATATGAGTGACCGCATCCAAGTAGGCACGTCACACAGTCC
Source organism: Pseudophryne corroboree (assembly GCF_028390025.1). Classification (NCBI taxonomy): domain Eukaryota; kingdom Metazoa; phylum Chordata; class Amphibia; order Anura; family Myobatrachidae; genus Pseudophryne; species Pseudophryne corroboree. The sequence goes on along the minus strand of NC_086444.1, from coordinate 251,433,990 downwards.
GTACTTATACTGGCAGGAAAAAGAGGCAATTTGGAGGCCCTTGCACAAACTGGCTTTATTCTACCTAAGTTGCCCTCCCACAAGTGTGTACTCCGAAAGAGTGTTTAGTGCCGCCGCTCACCTTGTCAGCAATCGGCGTACGAGGTTACATCCAGAAAATGTGGAGAAGATGATGTTCATTAAAATGAATTATAATCAATTCCTCCGTGGGGACATTGACCAGCAGCAATTGCCTCCACAAAGTACACAGGGAGCTGAGATGGTGGATTCCAGTGGGGACGAATTGATAATCTGTGAGGAGGGGGATGTACACGGTGATATATCGGAGGATGATGATGAGGTGGACATCTTGCCTCTGTAGAGCCAGTTTGTGCAAGGAGAGATTAATTGCTTCTTTTTTGGTGGGGGTCCAAACCAACCCGTCATTTCAGTCACAGTCGTGTGGCAGACCCTGTCACTGAAATGATGGGTTGGTTAAAGTGTGCATGTCCTGTTTATACAACATAAGGGTGGGTGGGAGGGCCCAAGGACAATTCCATCTTGCACCTCTTTTTTCTTTAATTTTTCTTTGCATCATGTGCTGTTTGTGGAATGTTTTTTGGAAGGGCCATCCTGCGTGACACTGCAGTGACACTCCTAGATGGGCCCGGTGTTTGTGTCGGCCACTAGGGTCGCTTATCTTACTCACACAGCTACCTCATTGCGCCTCTTTTTTTCTTTGCGTCATGTGCTGTTTGGGGAGGGTTTTTTGGAAGGGCCATCCTGCGTGACACTGCAGTGCCACTCCTAGATGGGCACGGTGTTTGTGTCGGCAACTAGGGTTGCTTATCTTACTCACACAGCTACCTCATTGCGCCTCTTTTTTCTTTGCGTCATGTGCTGTTTGGGGAGGGTTTTTTGGAAGGGCCATCCTGCGTGACACTGCAGTGCCACTCCTAGATGGGCACGGTGTTTGTGTCGGCCACTAGGGTCGCTTATCTTACTCACACAGCTACCTCATTGCGCCTCTTTTTTTCTTTGCGTCATGTGCTGTTTGGGGAGGGTTTTTTGGAAGGGCCATCCTGCGTGACACTGCAGTGCCACTCCTAGATGGGCCCGGTGTTTGTGTCGGCTACTAGGGTCGCTTATCTTACTCACACAGCTACCTCATTGCGCCTCTTTTTTTCTTTGCGTCATGTGCTGTTTGGGGAGGGTTTTTTGGAAGGGCCATCCTGCGTGACACTGCAGTGCCACTCCTAGATGGGCACGGTGTTTGTGTCGGCCACTAGGGTCGCTTATCTTACTCACACAGCTACCTCATTGCGCCTCTTTTTTTCTTTGCGTCGTGCTGTTTGGGGAGGGTTTTTTGGAAGGGCCATCCTGCGTGACACTGCAGTGCCACTCCTAGATGGGCCCGGTGTTTGTGTCGGCCACTAGGGTCGCTTATCTTACTCACACAGCTACCTCATTGCGCCTCTTTTTTTCTTTGCGTCATGTGCTGTTTGGGGAGGGTTTTTTGGAAGGGCCATCCTGCGTGACACTGCAGTGCCACTCCTAGATGGGCACGGTGTTTGTGTCGGCCACTAGGGTCGCTTATCTTACTCACACAGCTACCTCATTGCGCCTCTTTTTTTCTTTGCGTCATGTGCTGTTTGGGGAGGGTTTTTTGGAAGGGCCATCCTGCGTGACACTGCAGTGCCACTCCTAGATGGGCCCGGTGTTTGTGTCGGCCACTAGGGTCGCTTATCTTACTCACACAGCTACCTCATTGCGCCTCTTTTTTTCTTTGCGTCATGTGCTGTTTGGGGAGTGTTTTTTGGAAGGGCCATCCTGCGTGACACTGCAGTGCCACTCCTAGATGGGCCCGGTGTTTGTGTCGGCCACTAGGGTCGCTTATCTTACTCACACAGCTACCTCATTGCGCCTCTTTTTTTCTTTGCGTCATGTGCTGTTTGGGGAGTGTTTTTTGGAAGGGCCATCCTGCGTGACACTGCAGTGCCACTCCTAGATGGGCACGGTGTTTGTGTCGGCCACTAGGGTCGCTTAGCTTAGTCATCCAGCGACCTAGGTGCAAATTTTAGGACTAAAAATAATATTGTGAGGTGTGAGGTATTCAGAATAGACTGAAAATGAGTGGAAATTATGGTTTTTGAGGTTAATAATACTTTGGGATCAAAATGACCCCCAAATTCTATGATTTAAGCTGTTTTTTAGTGTTTTTTTAAAAAAAAACACCCAAATCCAAAACACACCCGAATCCGACAAAAAAAATTCGGTGAGGTTTTGCCAAAACGCGGTCGAACCCAAAACACGGCCGCGGAACCGAACCCAAAACCAAAACACAAAACCCGAAAAATTTCAAGTGCACATCTCTAGTAATCCTGCCACTGTATACTTTAGATCAGTGCGGGCCGGCGGACACTATCGGCCGCCATGTGTGTAAGCTCGGGTGGGTGGGGATGGCTAACGCTTGTGGCAGAAGGGGGGAATTATCGGCTGTCATTAGTGTAAGCTCGACAGGGGTCGGGTGGGAGGGAGAGGTGCTCGTGGTACCCGGCTCCGAGAAGCAAGGTGGTTTGGGGACGGGTAGCCACTCCAGCCCTGCCCACTGTCCAATTACATCAAACTCAGTGACAGGGGCGTGCTTTTATATGGGCTGAAATCACGCCCCTGTCATAGAGGCACTTCCAGCAGGTGCCGCTTATAGGGCTTTTTTTAATGGGCTTTAACAGCCCGATGCTTGGCCCTGCCCCCGCTTCCGGCCCTTTCATACCAACAGCAGGAGGCACCAAGAGCGGTGCCTCCGAAACACATTAAAAACTATTTTTGGACACAATAAAAAGGATTAAAATAATATAAAGGCTAAAGAAGATACTTATATGTGTTATAAGTATCTTCTTTGAATTATTTTAGTCATTAATGACAGGGGAGGCACTGCCTCCCCTGACTGCACGTCCCTGAGCCCAGTGGTTCTTAAACTCGGTCCTCAGGACCCCAACCAGCTCACATTTTCCAGGTCACCTAGCAGGTGCACAGATGTATTCATTACTCATGGACACATTTTAAAAGATCCACAGGTGGTGTAAATTATTTCACTTGTTATTCTGTGAAGAACTGTTTGAGGACTGAGTTTGACAAACTATGGTATAGAGACAACAAAAGGAGAAAAAAGAGACTCTTTTGTGGGCGCACTCTTGTCTTAAATTAACGTATGAGACGATCAGAAGAATCTTCTAAAAATTAACTTTTATTAATATAATAATAAAATATTCAGTGGTCAAAAAAGCATCAGGATAATATTCAAATTTTAACAGCAGTAAATAAGCTGATATTAAGTAATATAGTGCAGTACTACAATAAATAGTAATTAAATGCTGAAACTCGCATGATAAATATTCGCTGCCGATATCCCTGGTCTAGAGAGATGTATTAGCCCAATCAATAAACGTATCGAATAAAGCACTGAAATGCACTAGTTAAATACTAGTGTAATTAGGGTGCATGATGATGTGATATACCCAGCCATCATAGGAAAAGACAGAAGAAAAGATGTATGAAATGAGATAACAGAGTGAATCTGCTGTCAGTGTTAGACTCTGAGCGTGATAAGCCAATCTCTTCTCTACTAAACTGAGTATTCTTCAAGGGTCGCCCACTTGAATACTGGCCCAGCCCTACACTGATTAGCTTCCAAGATCGGACGGTTTTGGGCGTTACCAGTGTGGTATGATAGCAGAGATTAGTATAAAGGAGAATCCGGTGCTACTGGAATCACTGATGAGAGTTCACGAACTACATAGTATCATAGAATGTCAGAGATAAGATGGATCTGCTGCCAGTGTTAGACAGGGACGACCCTGAATCAGTGGTGAGAGTCCATGAAAAAATAGAGAAAGAATGAAACAGACAAAAGCAGGAAGGGACTCCTGGGTGCCTAATAAATCAAAGAATCCCTCAAATCTGATAGCCGGACAAGACTAATATCTGAAATAATCCGGGGTGATTAGTTCTGGGGCTAGATATAGAGTTCAGCAAATACTTAACATAGATCTATGCCATGAATTAACAAGGGAATAATAATATCTTAGTAAAGCACTAGAGTACAGTCTGCTAGAAGTCTGTAATATTGTGTGCTGAGAGATTGCAACAATAATGATACTTGTGTAGCATATGCTACTAATATTTAAACATTGTAATAGATACAAGAAGATGTCACTGAGGAACTGGTATCAAACAACTGTGAAAAAATAGGTAAATAAATATCTGATTAGTTAAATGTATCCTAAATTAAATTGAGCAGATGATTGTACCCAGACGACAGGTTTCCTTGTGATAAGTACATAGATACATAAAGCACGTATTATTAAAATGCTGAATACATCAAAATGTATGGAAGAACAGGAATTAATTATGGAATGCTGCCAAAACAATTGCATAGGTACTGATAATATGTAGAAAAAATTCTATTACAGTAAAAATGACTGGATAAACAATATGACAAGGAAAGGGGGAAAGAGATGGTAATGAGACACTGATATTACCGTAGCGAGGTGTAATAACTGTTAACCGGTGAAACAGTTCTATTTCCAGATATGAACTGTCCGTGAGTGCGATGAAATTGCCTCAGAACACTGAGACAATGTCCGTGCAGCCGTGAGTAGCCGCCTAGCAGGGTACATGTATAGATGAACTTGCCGCAGGCGTCTAGGCTCAGTGTTGTCCGTGAGCCCGGACGGGCGCCGGAGTCCCGTGGAAAAAATGAAGTCAGTCAAAGAGGATGTCACCTGCAAGCGGAGCTGAAGAGACGTCGGACAGCAATGGATGTGTGACGCCGGAGACGGAGATGCTGGGCTTTAAGATGTATCGGGCAGCAGGAACACCTGAGAACGGCAGTCGAAGAAACGAATGGGAAGACGCGTTTCACCCGTGGCCGGGCTTGATCACTTCCTGTCACGGGCTAGGATCCTGCTGATATAAATACTGGCTGGGCTGGCGGGTGTCCAATCAAATAGTGGATATATCACTGCACAGCTGAATCCATTAGATATAACGCAGCCAGAGTCGGACTTGGCAGGGGAGCCCATGTTGTTATAAAGGGTCATGAAAAAATAAAAATAAGAGAAAATAATTAAGAAAAAATAAATAAGTGGACATAATGATAAACAAATAAGTAAATGAAAAACATATGCACTTAAAACCAATTTTAAAAACACAGCCAAATTTGCTAAACAAAAAAATTTGTAAGACTAGAAGTACATCCATAGTGAAAGGTTTAGAGGAAAGCATGTATGTTTGAACATTATACTAAAATGTTCATTAACTTAATTGGTACTTCGTTGGACTTCAGGCAATAATTAATAAGTAAATAAATAACCACTGATATCTAAAGGAATAGCAAAGATAACGCATGACAAAGATTCAGTGGAAGTTCGTGGACCTGTCTAAAATGCAGATAAACTAAAGATAAATATAGGCTATAGTATGGGGGATGGAAGACTCATACCATTGTCTATACAATGCTAATTACGTCAGATGACTATACATACGTATTGATATAATAACATAAAAAGATGTGTGATATATACAATTAATATATTATTAAGTAAGGTTACGGTGCCGGGCAATGATTATTACATTGCTAGGGGCTTAATTAGTCCCCTGTCCATGAACAGAGAGTCATTAGGAAAATTGTTACAAAATAAATGGTAAGAGAGACATTAAAATAACTGGGTAGTGCTGAGAGAAATGCACAAATTTGGAATACTGGTGAGGTGAGAAAGAGTAATTGAGATGTAAAAATTATATATAGTGCTAAATTTAGAAAATGGGTGAAAAAATGCGATGTGGTGTGGTGAGAATATTGAGCATGGCCTCAGTGTAGAAAATTAATGAGATACACAGGTTAGAAAGGTGAACATACTATTAAATGCTGCAATCTGAAAAGGAAACAATAAGGGAAGGTATCTCAGATGTATTAATAAATGGGTGTATGGGATATTGGTCGAGTGAAAAAAATAATAAAATAAAAAGGACGTGTGAGAGAGGAAGGAGAAAAATGGGTTTGTTAGAAGTGACAGAAAAGTGAAATGCTTGATGGAGCTGCTTTATAAGAGGAAAAACGAAGAAGGCGTATGAGATGTATGGTGAATACTAAGTGTATAAGATAATGACAGACTAAAGTGTAAAAGAGAAAAGGGAAAAGAAGGGAGTAGGGGAAATCAGAAGTATTTTCTAAACATAGGTGGTAATCTATGGTGACTCAATGAGGAAAAAAGTTTTTTGATTGTTGCGTAAAAAAGGCAAAATACATTAACTCTTATAAAAAGGCACTGTAGTTGATGTACTCGTTCAGGCCCCCAGGTTTTAATCCTCCTAGCCTGAATGTCCATTCACTTTCTTTTTTAATGAGTTCCTTGCTCAAATCACCTCCCCGTATGCCTAAGTGCACTCTATCCAAACCGAATGCACGTATCTCACAAGGGGAATCTGAATGTTGTGCATGAAAATGTCTTGCTACAGATGTTAGTTTTTTACCTTTGAGCAGGTCTGATGAGGCATTTCTGATGGTTCCCATATGTTCTAAAATTCGCATTTTGAATTTTCTTGTGGTCATGCCGACATACCGTTGATTACAGCTACAGACTAGACAGTAGACCAGGCCTTGTGTATCACAATTGAAAAAGTGTTTCAGGGGAATGTCCTGTCCCCATTTGTCTTTGACTTGGTCTGTTATCTGGATCTGAGGGCACGCTTTACAACGTCCACATGGGAAAGATCCAGTAACATTTCTGGATCTGGTGGCATCTCGTGTGAAATGACTCTGAACTAGCATATCCTTCATGTTGCTAGATCTCCTCCAGCTGATTTGAAGAGTAGAGTCTAAAAGCGGCGATAAGTCTGCATCCAGGTGTAAGACTGGTAGGTGTTTCTGAATTGCATCTTTTACTTGGCGCCATTCTGGACAAAAAGTGCCCACAAACCGAATCCGAGAGTCCCCACTTTTGTCCTTGGGTTTGTCTTGGAAGATCAAAGTCTCCCTATTGATTTTAAGGACAGAGTTTTGTGCTCTTTTGAGTGCACGCTTACTATATCCTCGAGCTTGTAATCGGGTCGCCATTTCTAGACTTTTTTGTTTGTACACAGAATTTTCAGTACAATTACGTCTCAGTCTAAGGAATTCCCCTTTCGGAATATTTTCGATGGTAGGCGGAAAATGAGAGCTAGTCTGATATAGGATACTGTTGGTGGCTGTATCTTTACGGAAGAGCTCCGTGGCCAGTGTGCCATTTTCCGTTTTATAAATGTTAAGGTCCAAAAATGATTCCTTATCTTTACTCAGTGTATGAGTCAGAAAAATATTAAATTTGTTGTTATTTAGCAGGTTAATGAAATCAAGCAGAAGTTGTTCACTACTGTCCCAGATCACAAAGATGTCGTCTATGAATCTGAGCCAGTGCAAGATATGTCGAGTATATTCCTGATAATCATCGCTGAATACTACTGTCTGCTCCCACCAACCAAGAAAGAGGTTGGCATAAGTGGGAGCGCATGCCGCTCCCATCGCTGTTCCCCTTATTTGCTGAAAGAACTGGTCACCGAATGTGAAGAAATTTTTATTTAGTACAAAACTAAGCATTTCACAAAGAAAATCGTTAAACTGATTTTTTTCTTTCATGTCAAGGAAGAATTTTGTAGCTTGGACTCCTTGCTGGTGGGAGATGCTGTTATATAATGCTTCCACATCAAGGGTGACCAAGATACATTCCCCATCTACGCAGACATCATGCAGTTTCCGTAGAAGGTCTGACGTGTCTTTCAAATAAGACGGTAGTGTCAAAACATGTTCCCGGAGATGTAAATCTAGGAATTTACTGGGTATTTCCAAGAGTCCCCCATTGCCTGAAACAATCGGTCTCCCAGGTGGTTTCTGCAGGTTCTTATGTACCTTAGGTAAAAGATAAAATGTGGGGACTCTGGGATTTGAGACAGTGAGATATTTGGCCTCTTGTTGTGTGATGGTTCCAACAGCAAGGGCTTCTTCGATCATGTGCATGTATTGTTTATGGAATTTGTCTGTTGGGTTAAGTGGTAATTTCAAGTAGCATGTTGTGTCTAAGAGTTGTCTACGTGCTTCTGCTTCGTACATCTTGGTGGGCCATAGAACAATATTGCCCCCTTTGTCCGAGGGTTTAATAACAACATCATTCCATGCTTTGATTTCCTTTAGAGCTTGTCTTTCTCTAAATTTGAGATTCTTGGTGAAACACTTCTTCTTAGAGTTGGTATGGATTTCATCAAACTCTCTAGATACTAGGTCCATATAAATTTTTATCTCTGGGCTATTAGTATCTGGAGGGAAGAATGTGGACTTAGCTCTGCATGTTGGCCTAGTTCCTTGCACAGATGACATGTTCGATGGGGATTCCAAGTAAAGATCTTCCAAAGCTTGTAATGCTAACATTTCCTCCTCTGATAAGGATGTGACTAGTGACGTGGAGGTAGACGGTTCTTCAGATTGAGATATATTGGTGAGAGATCTTGTACCCATCGACAGAGATAGATCAGTCACATCGTTATTAGATGTTTTCGCAAAGAATTTTTTTAATAATAATTTGCGACCAAAAAGTCTTAAATCCTTCTCCCACATAAACCTATTAAATGGCAATGTGGGAGAGAAAGATAGCCCTTTGCTCAGGACTTCTGTCTGATCTTTTGTAAGAATATGGGTGCTCAGGTTAATGATTTGTAATTTGTCCGGCGCTAGCGTTTTCTGGTATTCCGAATGGGGTAGTGGGAGGTCCTTGGGGCGTCCCAGTCCCGATGATTTCTGTCGGTGTTTCGTCCCCCCTCGTCTTGTCTTCCTCGGTATTTGTTTCTGCCTTTGGGGCGCTGGCCTTTGCCTAAAAAAGGATCCTCGCTGTTATACCGTTTGGAAATCTGTGACCCCCCTTCCAAATGCTCTGTGGAGGAGTCTTCGCTATATGAAGATTCAATTTCGGAAGAACTATTATCCTCTCTTAGGGGTCCTCCACGGCCTCTTTGGAATTGGGAGTTCCAACGGAAAATATTCCCTTGAGAGAAATCGTTTCTGTCTCTCTGGAACTTGTTCCGTTTGCGCTCAATGATCGATGATTCATATGTGTCAAGGTCCTTCTTATATTTATCAAATGTACCTTGAAAGGTGGGATCCTTTTCCCAGGTCTCAAGGGTTTTACCTAGTTCCTCAATGCTCTTCTCAACTTGATCTAATACCAAGTTATCATGTTTAATGAGTATCAGAGTGAGCTCATGGGAACATTTGAGTAAAGTGGCTTCCCATTCGGCCTTTAAATTCTCTGTTGCCAGAGGGAAGGAGGGAAAGACTCGGGGTCGCAATCCTCTGGGGTAGATCTTGGTCTTATGATAATTCTCTAGGGTGGTGATATCCCATGTAAGCCTAATCCTTCTTTGTAAGATTTTTTGTAATTTTGAAAGATCGGACCTCCAATCTTTGGGAGTACCTGTGTTCTGAAAAGTATCAGAAAAAATATCCAATTCCTCTAAGTTTCTACGTTTCAAGGTAAGTTCTGTCTTTAATGAAAATGTAGACATAGTATGAAAATAAGGCTGTGAGGAATAATTAAAATCAAATCTAAAGAGTACGCACAGAGGTATGAACCATTGAACCACTGAAAGTAGTAAAGGATCTAATAGGATAGAGGAATATCGAGGACCATGCAAGGTATGAGAAGCTGGGGTAAGACTCAGCAAAAATATATATATTTTGGGGTCTAGGGGGGAATACCGCACTGGTCTACAAATCTAACAGCTAAATATAATAACCAACATAAACTGATATCAAGAAAACCTTAATTTCTTAGTTTTAATTTGGTGGTGCACCCTGAGTCAATGGTAACTAGAGACAACAAAAGGAGAAAAAAGAGACTCTTTTGTGGGCGCACTCTTGTCTTAAATTAACGTATGAGACGATCAGAAGAATCTTCTAAAAATTAACTTTTATTAATATAATAATAAAATATTCAGTGGTCAAAAAAGCATCAGGATAATATTCAAATTTTAACAGCAGTAAATAAGCTGATATTAAGTAATATAGTGCAGTACTACAATAAATAGTAATTAAATGCTGAAACTCGCATGATAAATATTCGCTGCCGATATCCCTGGTCTAGAGAGATGTATTAGCCCAATCAATAAACGTATCGAATAAAGCACTGAAATGCACTAGTTAAATACTAGTGTAATTAGGGTGCATGATGATGTGATATACCCAGCCATCATAGGAAAAGACAGAAGAAAAGATGTATGAAATGAGATAACAGAGTGAATCTGCTGTCAGTGTTAGACTCTGAGCGTGATAAGCCAATCTCTTCTCTACTAAACTGAGTATTCTTCAAGGGTCGCCCACTTGAATACTGGCCCAGCCCTACACTGATTAGCTTCCAAGATCGGACGGTTTTGGGCGTTACCAGTGTGGTATGATAGTAGAGATTAGTATAAAGGAGAATCCGGTGCTACTGGAATCACTGATGAGAGTTCACGAACTACATAGTATCATAGAATGTCAGAGATAAGATGGATCTGCTGCCAGTGTTAGACAGGGACGACCCTGAATCAGTGGTGAGAGTCCATGAAAAAATAGAGAAAGAATGAAACAGACAAAAGCAGGAAGGGACTCCTGGGTGCCTAATAAATCAAAGAATCCCTCAAATCTGATAGCCGGACAAGACTAGTATCTGAAATAATCCGGGGTGATTAGTTCTGGGGCTAGATATAGAGTTCAGCAAATACTGAACATAGATCTATGCCATGAATTAACAAGGGAATAATAATATCTTAGTAAAGCACTAGAGTACAGTCTGCTAGAAGTCTGTAATATTGTGTGCTGAGAGATTGCAACAATAATGATACTTGTGTAGCATATGCTACTAATATTTAAACATTGTAATAGATACAAGAAGATGTCACTGAGGAACTGGTATCAAACAACTGTGAAAAAATAGGTAAATAAATATCTGATTAGTTAAATGTATCCTAAATTAAATTGAGCAGATGATTGTACCCAGACGACAGGTTTCCTTGTGATAAGTACATAGATACATAAAGCACGTATTATTAAAATGCTGAATACATCAAAATGTATGGAAGAACAGGAATTAATTATGGAATGCTGCCAAAACAATTGCATAGGTACTGATAATATGTAGAAAAAATTCTATTACAGTAAAAATGACTGGATAAACAATATGACAAGGAAAGGGGGAAAGAGATGGTAATGAGACACTGATATTACCGTAGCGAGGTGTAATAACTGTTAACCGGTGAAACAGTTCTATTTCCAGATATGAACTGTCCGTGAGTGCGATGAAATTGCCTCAGAACACTGAGACAATGTCCGTGCAGCCGTGAGTAGCCGCCTAGCAGGGTACATGTATAGATGAACTTGCTGCAGGCGTCTAGGCTCAGTGTTGTCCGTGAGCCCGGACGGGCGCCGGAGTCCCGTGGAAAAAATGAAGTCAGTCAAAGAGGATGTCACCTGCAAGCGGAGCTGAAGAGACGTCGGACAGCAATGGATGTGTGACGCCGGAGACGGAGATGCTGGGCTTTAAGATGTATCGGGCAGCAGGAACACCTGAGAACGGCAGTCGAAGAAACGAATGGGAAGACGCGTTTCTCCCGTGGCCGGGCTTGATCACTTCCTGTCACGGGCTAGGATCCTGCTGATATAAATACTGGCTGGGCTGGCGGGTGTCCAATCAAATAGTGGATATATCACTGCACAGCTGAATCCATTAGATATAACGCAGCCAGAGTCGGACTTGGCAGGGGAGCCCATGTTGTTATAAAGGGTCATGAAAAAATAAAAATAAGAGAAAATAATTAAGAAAAAATAAATAAGTGGACATAATGATAAACAAATAAGTAAATGAAAAACATATGCACTTAAAACCAATTTTAAAAACACAGCCAAATTTGCTAAACAAAAAATTTTGTAAGACTAGAAGTACATCCATAGTGAAAGGTTTAGAGGAAAGCATGTATGTTTGAACATTATACTAAAATGTTCATTAACTTAATTGGTACTTCGTTGGACTTCAGGCAATAATTAATAAGTAAATAAATAACCACTGATATCTAAAGGAATAGCAAAGATAACGCATGACAAAGATTCAGTGGAAGTTCGTGGACCTGTCTAAAATGCAGATAAACTAAAGATAAATATAGGCTATAGTATGGGGGATGGAAGACTCATACCATTGTCTATACAATGCTAATTACGTCAGATGACTATACATACGTATTGATATAATAACATAAAAAGATGTATGATATATACAATTAATATATTGTTAAGTAAGGTTACGGTGCCGGGCAATGATTATTACATTGCTAGGGGCTTAATTAGTCCCCTGTCCATGAACAGAGAGTCATTAGGAAAATTGTTACAAAATAAATGGTAAGAGAGACATTAAAATAACTAGGTAGTGCTGAGAGAAATGCACAAATTTGGAATACTGGTGAGGTGAGAAAGAGTAATTGAGATGTAAAAATTATATATAGTGCTAAATTTAGAAAATGGGTGAAAAAATGCGATGTGGTGTGGTGAGAATATTGAGCATGGCCTCAGTGTAGAAAATTAATGAGATACACAGGTTAGAAAGGTGAACATACTATTAAATGCTGCAATCTGAAAAGGAAACAATAAGGGAAGGTATCTCAGATGTATTAAAAAAATGGGTGTATGGGATATTGGTCGAGTGAAAAAAATAATAAAATAAAAAGGACGTGTGAGAGAGGAAGGAGAAAAATGGGTTTGTTAGAAGTGACAGAAAAGTGAAATGCTTGATGGAGCTGCTTTATAAGAGGAAAAACGAAGAAGGCGTATGAGATGTATGGTGAATACTAAGTGTATAAGATAATGACAGACTAAAGTGTAAAAGAGAAAAGGGAAAAGAAGGGAGTAGGGGAAATCAGAAGTATTTTCTAAACATAGGTGGTAATCTATGGTGACTCAATGAGGAAAAAAATTTTTTTGATTGTTGCGTAAAAAAGGCAAAATACATTAACTCTTATAAAAAGGCACTGTAGTTGATGTACTCGTTCAGGCCCCCAGGTTTTAATCCTCCTAGCCTGAATGTCCATTCACTTTCTTTTTTAATGAGTTCCTTGCTCAAATCACCTCCCCGTATGCCTAAGTGCACTCTATCCAAACCGAATGCACGTATCTCACAAGGGGAATCTGAATGTTGTGCATGAAAATGTCTTGCTACAGATGTTAGTTTTTTACCTTTGAGCAGGTCTGATGAGGCATTTCTGATGGTTCCCATATGTTCTAAAATTCGCATTTTGAATTTTCTTGTGGTCATGCCGACATACCGTCGGCATGACGGTATGTCGGCATGACCACAAGACCACAATGCTCCATCAAGCATTTCACTTTTCTGTCACTTCTAACAAACCCATTTTTCTCCTTCCTCTCTCACACGTCCTTTTTATTTTATTATTTTTTTCACTCGACCAATATCCCATACACCCATTTATTAATACATCGGAGATACCTTCCCTTATTGTTTCAATTTCAGATTGCAGCATTTAATAGTATGTTCACCTTTCTAACCTGTGTATCTCATTAATTTTCTACACTGAGGCCATGCTCAATATTCTCACCACACCACATCGCATTTTTTCACCCATTTTCTAAATTTAGCACTATATATAATTTTTACATCTCAATTACTCTTTCTCACCTCACCAGTATTCCAAATTTGTGCATTTCTCTCAGCACTACCCAGTTATTTTAATGTCTCTCTTACCATTTATTTTGTAACAATTTTCCTAATGACTCTCTGTTCATGGACAGGGGACTAATTAAGCCCCTAGCAATGTAATAATCATTGCCCGGCACCGTAACCTTACTTAATAATATATTAATTGTATATATCATACATCTTTTTATGTTATTATATCAATACGTATGTATAGTCATCTGACGTAATTAGCATTGTATAGACAATGGTATGAGTCTTCCATCCCCCATACTATAGCCTATATTTATCTTTAGTTTATCTGCATTTTAGACAGGTCCACGAACTTCCACTGAATCTTTGTCATGCGTTATCTTTGCTATTCCTTTAGATATCAGTGGTTATTTATTTACTTATTAATTATTGCCTGAAGTCCAACGAAGTACCAATTAAGTTAATGAACATTTTAGTATAATGTTCAAACATACATGCTTTCCTCTAAACCTTTCACTATGGATGTACTTCTAGTCTTACAAATTTTTTTGTTTAGCAAATTTGGCTGTGTTTTTAAAATTGGTTTTAAGTGCATATGTTTTTCATTTACTTATTTGTTTATCATTATGTCCACTTATTTATTTTTTCTTAATTATTTTCTCTTATTTTTATTTTTTCATGACCCTTTATAACAACATGGGCTCCCCTGCCAAGTCCGACTCTGGCTGCGTTATATCTAATGGATTCAGCTGTGCAGTGATATATCCACTATTTGATTGGACACCCGCCAGCCCAGCCAGTATTTATATCAGAAGGATCCTAGCCCGTGACAGGAAGTGATCAAGCCCGGCCACGGGTGAAACGCGTCTTCCCATTCGTTTCTTCGACTGCCGTTCTCAGGTGTTCCTGCTGCCCGATACATCTTAAAGCCCAGCATCTCCGTCTCCGGCGTCACACATCCATTGCTGTCCGACGTCTCTTCAGCTCCGCTTGCAGGTGACATCCTCTTTGACTGACTTCATTTTTTCCACGGGACTCCGGCGCCCGTCCGGGCTCACGGACAACACTGAGCCTAGACGCCTGCGGCAAGTTCATCTATACATGTACCCTGCTAGGTGGCTACTCACGGCTGCACGGACATTGTCTCAGTGTTCTGAGGCAATTTCATCGCACTCACGGACAGTTCATATCTGGAAATAGAACTGTTTCACCGGTTAACAGTTATTACACCTCGCTACGGTAATATCAGTGTCTCATTACCATCTCTTTCCCCCTTTCCTTGTCATATTGTTTATCCAGTCATTTTTACTGTAATAGAATTTTTTCTACATATTATCAGTACCTATGCAATTGTTTTGGCAGCATTCCATAATTAATTCCTGTTCTTCCATACATTTTGATGTATTCAGCATTTTAATAATACGTGCTTTATGTATCTATGTACTTATCACAAGGAAACCTGTCGTCTGGGTACAATCATCTGCTCAATTTAATTTAGGATACATTTAACTAATCAGATATTTATTTACCTATTTTTTCACAGTTGTTTGATACCAGTTCCTCAGTGACATCTTCTTGTATCTATTACAATGTTTAAATATTAGTAGCATATGCTACACAAGTATCATTATTGTTGCAATCTCTCAGCACACAATATTACAGACTTCTAGCAGACTGTACTCTAGTGCTTTACTAAGATATTATTATTCCCTTGTTAATTCATGGCATAGATCTATGTTCAGTATTTGCTGAACTCTATATCTAGCCCCAGAACTAATCACCCCGGATTATTTCAGATATTAGTCTTGTCCGGCTATCAGATTTGAGGGATTCTTTGATTTATTAGGCACCCAGGAGTCCCTTCCTGCTTTTGTCTGTTTCATTCTTTCTCTATTTTTTCATGGACTCTCACCACTGATTCAGGGTCGTCCCTGTCTAACACTGGCAGCAGATCCATCTTATCTCTGACATTCTATGATACTATGTAGTTCGTGAACTCTCATCAGTGATTCCAGTAGCACCGGATTCTCCTTTATACTAATCTCTACTATCATACCACACCAGTACCAAAACCGTCCGATCTTGGAAGCTAATCAGTGTAGGGCTGGGCCAGTATTCAAGTGGGCGACCCTTGAAGAATACTCAGTTTAGTAGAGAAGAGATTGGCTTATCACGCTCAGAGTCTAACACTGACAGCAGATTCACTCTGTTATCTCATTTCATACATCTTTTCTTCTGTCTTTTCCTATGATGGCTGGGTATATCACATCATCATGCACCCTAATTACACTAGTATTTAACTAGTGCATTTCAGTGCTTTATTCGATACGTTTATTGATTGGGCTAATACATCTCTCTAGACCAGGGATATCGGCAGCGAATATTTATCATGCGAGTTTCAGCATTTAATTACTATTTATTGTAGTACTGCACTATATTACTTAATATCAGCTTATTTACTGCTGTTAAAATTTGAATATTATCCTGATGCTTTTTTGACCACTGAATATTTTATTATTATATTAATAAAAGTTAATTTTTAGAAGATTCTTCTGATCGTCTCATACGTTAATTTAAGACAAGAGTGCGCCCACAAAAGAGTCTCTTTTTTCTCCTTTTGTTGTCTCTAGTTACCATTGACTCAGGGTGCACCACCAAATTAAAACTAAGAAATTAAGGTTTTCTTGATATCAGTTTATGTTGGTTATTATATTTAGCTGTTAGATTTGTAGACCAGTGCGGTATTCCCCCCTAGACCCCAAAATATATATATTTTTGCTGAGTCTTACCCCAGCTTCTCATACCTTGCACGGTCCTCGATATTCCTCTATCCTATTAGATCCTTTACTACTTTCAGTGGTTCAATGGTTCATACCTCTGTGCGTACTCTTTAGATTTGATTTTAATTATTCCTCACAGCCTTATTTTCATACTATGTCTACATTTTCATTAAAGACAGAACTTACCTCGAAACGTAGAAACTTAGAGGAATTGGATATTTTTTCTGATACTTTTCAGAACACAGGTACTCCCAAAGATTGGAGGTCCGATCTTTCAAAATTACAAAAAATCTTACAAAGAAGGATTAGGCTTACATGGGATATCACCACCCTAGAGAATTATCATAAGACCAAGATCTACCCCAGAGGATTGCGACCCCGAGTCTTTCCCTCCTTCCCTCTGGCAACAGAGAATTTAAAGGCCGAATGGGAAGCCACTTTACTCAAATGTTCCCATGAGCTCACTCTGATACTCATTAAACATGATAACTTGGTATTAGATCAAGTTGAGAAGAGCATTGAGGAACTAGGTAAAACCCTTGAGACCTGGGAAAAGGATCCCACCTTTCAAGGTACATTTGATAAATATAAGAAGGACCTTGACACATATGAATCATCGATCATTGAGCGCAAACGGAACAAGTTCCAGAGAGACAGAAACGATTTCTCTCAAGGGAATATTTTCCGTTGGAACTCCCAATTCCAAAGAGGCTGTGGAGGACCCCTAAGAGAGGATAATAGTTCTTCCGAAATTGAATCTTCATATAGCGAAGACTCCTCCACAGAGCATTTGGAAGGGGGGTCACAGATTTCCAAACGGTATAACAACGAGGATCCTTTTTTAGGCAAAGGCCAGCGCCCCAAAGGCAGAAACAAATACAGAGGAAGACAAGACGAGGGGGGACGAAACACCGACAGAAATCATCGGGACTGGGACGCCCCAAGGACCTCCCACTACCCCATTCGGAATACCAGAAAACGCTAGCGCCGGACAAATTACAAATCATTAACCTGAGCACCCATATTCTTACAAAAGATCAGACAGAAGTCCTGAGCAAAGGGCTATCTTTCTCTCCCACATTGCCATTTAATAGGTTTATGTGGGAGAAGGATTTAAGACTTTTTGGTCGCAAATTATTATTAAAAAAATTCTTTGCGAAAACATCTAATAACGATGTGACTGATCTATCTCTGTCGATGGGTACAAGATCTCTCACCAATATATCTCAATCTGAAGAACCGTCTACCTCCACGTCACTAGTCACATCCTTATCAGAGGAGGAAATGTTAGCATTACAAGCTTTGGAAGATCTTTACTTGGAATCCCCATCGAACATGTCATCTGTGCAAGGAACTAGGCCAACATGCAGAGCTAAGTCCACATTTTTCCCTCCAGATACTAATAGCCCAGAGATAAAAATTTATATGGACCTAGTATCTAGAGAGTTTGATGAAATCCATACCAACTCTAAGAAGAAGTGTTTCACCAAGAATCTCAAATTTAGAGAAAGACAAGCTCTAAAGGAAATCAAAGCATGGAATGAAGTTGTTATTAAACCCTCGGACAAAGGGGGCAATATTGTTCTATGGCCCACCAAGATGTACGAAGCAGAAGCACATAGACAACTCTTAGACACAACATGCTACTTGAAATTACCACTTAACCCAACAGACAAATTCCATAAACAATACATGCACATGATCGAAGAAGCCCTTGCTGTTGGAACCATCACACAACAAGAGGCCAAATATCTCACTGTCTCAAATCCCAGAGTCCCCACATTTTACCTTTTACCTAAGGTACATAAGAATCTGCAGAAACCACCTGGGAGACCGATTGTTTCAGGCAATGGGGGACTCTTGGAAATACCCAGTAAATTCCTAGATTTACATCTCCGGGAACATGTTTTGACACTACCGTCTTATTTGAAAGACACGTCAGACCTTCTACGGAAACTGCATGATGTCTGCGTAGATGGGGAATGTATCTTGGTCACCCTTGATGTGGAAGCATTATATAACAGCATCTCCCACCAGCAAGGAGTCCAAGCTACAAAATTCTTCCTTGACATGAAAGAAAAAAATCAGTTTAACGATTTTCTTTGTGAAATGCTTAGTTTTGTACTAAATAAAAATTTCTTCACATTCGGTGACCAGTTCTTTCAGCAAATAAGGGGAACAGCGATGGGAGCGGCATGCGCTCCCACTTATGCCAACCTCTTTCTTGGTTGGTGGGAGCAGACAGTAGTATTCAGCGATGATTATCAGGAATATACTCGACATATCTTGCACTGGCTCAGATTCATAGACGACATCTTTGTGATCTGGGACAGTAGTGAACAACTTCTGCTTGATTTCATTAACCTGCTAAATAACAACAAATTTAATATTTTTCTGACTCATACACTGAGTAAAGATAAGGTATCATTTTTGGACCTTAACATTTATAAAACGGAAAATGGCACACTGGCCACGGAGCTCTTCCGTAAAGATACAGCCACCAACAGTATCCTATATCAGACTAGCTCTCATTTTCCGCCTACCATCGAAAATATTCCGAAAAGGGAATTCCTTAGACTGAGACGTAATTGTACTGAAAATTCTGTGTACAAACAAAAAAGTCTAGAACTGGCGACCCGATTACAAGCTCGAGGATATAGTAAGCGTGCACTCAAAAGAGCACAAAACTCTGTCCTTAAAATCAATAGGGAGACTTTGATCTTCCAAGATAAACCCAAGGACAAAAGTGGGGACTCTCGGATTCGGTTTGTGGGCACTTTTTGTCCAGAATGACGCCAAGTAAAAGATGCAATTCAGAAACACCTACCAGTCTTACACCTGGATGCAGACTTATAGCCGCTTTTAGACTCTACTCTTCAAATCAGCTGGAGGAGATCTAGCAACATGAAGGATATGCTAGTTCAGAGTCATTTCACACGAAATGCCACCAGATCCAGAAATGTTACTGGATCTTTCCCATGTGGACGTTGTAAAGCGTGCCCTCAGATCCAGATAACAGACCAAGTCAAAGACAAATGGGGACAGGACATTCCCCTGAAACACTTTTTCAATTGTGATACACAAGGCCTGGTCTACTGTCTAGTCTGTAGCTGTAATCAACGGTATGTCGGCATGACCACAAGAAAATTCAAAATGCGAATTTTAGAACATATGGGAACCATCAGAAATGCCTCATCAGACCTGCTCAAAGGTAAAAAACTAACATCTGTAGCAAGACATTTTCATGCACAACATTCAGATTCCCCTTGTGAGATACGTGCATTCGGTTTGGATAGAGTGCACTTAGGCATACGGGGAGGTGATTTGAGCAAGGAACTCATTAAAAAAGAAAGTGAATGGACATTCAGGCTAGGAGGATTAAAACCTGGGGGCCTGAACGAGTACATCAACTACAGTGCCTTTTTATAAAAGTTAATGTATTTTGCCTTTTTTACGCAACAATCAAAAAAAAATTTTTCCTCATTGAGTCACCATAGATTACCACCTATGTTTAGAAAATACTTCTGATTTCCCCTACTCCCTTCTTTTCCCTTTTCTCTTTTACACTTTAGTCTGTCATTATCTTATACACTTAGTATTCACCATACATCTCATACGCCTTCTTCGTTTTTCCTCTTATAAAGCAGCTCCATCAAGCATTTCACTTTTCTGTCACTTCTAACAAACCCATTTTTCTCCTTCCTCTCTCACACGTCCTTTTTATTTTATTATTTTTTTCACTCGACCAATATCCCATACACCCATTTATTAATACATCTGAGATACCTTCCCTTATTGTTTCCTTTTCAGATTGCAGCATTTAATAGTATGTTCACCTTTCTAACCTGTGTATCTCATTAATTTTCTACACTGAGGCCATGCTCAATATTCTCACCACACCACATCGCATTTTTTCACCCATTTTCTAAATTTAGCACTATATATAATTTTTACATCTCAATTACTCTTTCTCACCTCACCAGTATTCCAAATTTGTGCATTTCTCTCAGCACTACCCAGTTATTTTAATGTCTCTCTTACCATTTATTTTGTAACAATTTTCCTAATGACTCTCTGTTCATGGACAGGGGACTAATTAAGCCCCTAGCAATATAATAATCATTGCCCGGCACCGTAACCTTACTTAATAATATATTAATTGTATATATCATACATCTTTTTATGTTATTATATCAATACGTATGTATAGTCATCTGACGTAATTAGCATTGTATAGACAATGGTATGAGTCTTCCATCCCCCATACTATAGCCTATATTTATCTTTAGTTTATCTGCATTTTAGACAGGTCCACGAACTTCCACTGAATCTTTGTCATGCGTTATCTTTGCTATTCCTTTAGATATCAGTGGTTATTTATTTACTTATTAATTATTGCCTGAAGTCCAACGAAGTACCAATTAAGTTAATGAACATTTTAGTATAATGTTCAAACATACATGCTTTCCTCTAAACCTTTCACTATGGATGTACTTCTAGTCTTACAAATTTTTTTGTTTAGCAAATTTGGCTGTGTTTTTAAAATTGGTTTTAAGTGCATATGTTTTTCATTTACTTATTTGTTTATCATTATGTCCACTTATTTATTTTTTCTTAATTATTTTCTCTTATTTTTATTTTTTCATGACCCTTTATAACAACATGGGCTCCCCTGCCAAGTCCGACTCTGGCTGCGTTATATCTAATGGATTCAGCTGTGCAGTGATATATCCACTATTTGATTGGACACCCGCCAGCCCAGCCAGTATTTATATCAGAAGGATCCTAGCCCGTGACAGGAAGTGATCAAGCCCGGCCACGGGTGAAACGCGTCTTCCCATTCGTTTCTTCGACTGCCGTTCTCAGGTGTTCCTGCTGCCCGATACATCTTAAAGCCCAGCATCTCCGTCTCCGGCGTCACACATCCATTGCTGTCCGACGTCTCTTCAGCTCCGCTTGCAGGTGACATCCTCTTTGACTGACTTCATTTTTTCCACGGGACTCCGGCGCCCGTCCGGGCTCACGGACAACACTGAGCCTAGACGCCTGCGGCAAGTTCATCTATACATGTACCCTGCTAGGTGGCTACTCACGGCTGCACGGACATTGTCTCAGTGTTCTGAGGCAATTTCATCGCACTCACGGACAGTTCATATCTGGAAATAGAACTGTTTCACCGGTTAACAGTTATTACACCTCGCTACGGTAATATCAGTGTCTCATTACCATCTCTTTCCCCCTTTCCTTGTCATATTGTTTATCCAGTCATTTTTACTGTAATAGAATTTTTTCTACATATTATCAGTACCTATGCAATTGTTTTGGCAGCATTCCATAATTAATTCCTGTTCTTCCATACATTTTGATGTATTCAGCATTTTAATAATACGTGCTTTATGTATCTATGTACTTATCACAAGGAAACCTGTCGTCTGGGTACAATCATCTGCTCAATTTAATTTAGGATACATTTAACTAATCAGATATTTATTTACCTATTTTTTCACAGTTGTTTGATACCAGTTCCTCAGTGACATCTTCTTGTATCTATTACAATGTTTAAATATTAGTAGCATATGCTACACAAGTATCATTATTGTTGCAATCTCTCAGCACACAATATTACAGACTTCTAGCAGACTGTACTCTAGTGCTTTACTAAGATATTATTATTCCCTTGTTAATTCATGGCATAGATCTATGTTCAGTATTTGCTGAACTCTATATCTAGCCCCAGAACTAATCACCCCGGATTATTTCAGATATTAGTCTTGTCCGGCTATCAGATTTGAGGGATTCTTTGATTTATTAGGCACCCAGGAGTCCCTTCCTGCTTTTGTCTGTTTCATTCTTTCTCTATTTTTTCATGGACTCTCACCACTGATTCAGGGTCGTCCCTGTCTAACACTGGCAGCAGATCCATCTTATCTCTGACATTCTATGATACTATGTAGTTCGTGAACTCTCATCAGTGATTCCAGTAGCACCGGATTCTCCTTTATACTAATCTCTACTATCATACCACACTGGTAACGCCCAAAACCGTCCGATCTTGGAAGCTAATCAGTGTAGGGCTGGGCCAGTATTCAAGTGGGCGACCCTTGAAGAATACTCAGTTTAGTAGAGAAGAGATTGGCTTATCACGCTCAGAGTCTAACACTGACAGCAGATTCACTCTGTTATCTCATTTCATACATCTTTTCTTCTGTCTTTTCCTATGATGGCTGGGTATATCACATCATCATGCACCCTAATTACACTAGTATTTAACTAGTGCATTTCAGTGCTTTATTCGATACGTTTATTGATTGGGCTAATACATCTCTCTAGACCAGGGATATCGGCAGCGAATATTTATCATGCGAGTTTCAGCATTTAATTACTATTTATTGTAGTACTGCACTATATTACTTAATATCAGCTTATTTACTGCTGTTAAAATTTGAATATTATCCTGATGCTTTTTTGACCACTGAATATTTTATTATTATATTAATAAAAGTTAATTTTTAGAAGATTCTTCTGATCGTCTCATACGTTAATTTAAGACAAGAGTGCGCCCACAAAAGAGTCTCTTTTTTCTCCTTTTGTTGTCTCTAGTTACCATTGACTCAGGGTGCACCACCAAATTAAAACTAAGAAATTAAGGTTTTCTTGATATCAGTTTATGTTGGTTATTATATTTAGCTGTTAGATTTGTAGACCAGTGCGGTATTCCCCCCTAGACCCCAAAATATATATATTTTTGCTGAGTCTTACCCCAGCTTCTCATACCTTGCACGGTCCTCGATATTCCTCTATCCTATTAGATCCTTTACTACTTTCAGTGGTTCAATGGTTCATACCTCTGTGCGTACTCTTTAGATTTGATTTTAATTATTCCTCACAGCCTTATTTTCATACTATGTCTACATTTTCATTAAAGACAGAACTTACCTCGAAACGTAGAAACTTAGAGGAATTGGATATTTTTTCTGATACTTTTCAGAACACAGGTACTCCCAAAGATTGGAGGTCCGATCTTTCAAAATTACAAAAAATCTTACAAAGAAGGATTAGGCTTACATGGGATATCACCACCCTAGAGAATTATCATAAGACCAAGATCTACCCCAGAGGATTGCGACCCCGAGTCTTTCCCTCCTTCCCTCTGGCAACAGAGAATTTAAAGGCCGAATGGGAAGCCACTTTACTCAAATGTTCCCATGAGCTCACTCTGATACTCATTAAACATGATAACTTGGTATTAGATCAAGTTGAGAAGAGCATTGAGGAACTAGGTAAAACCCTTGAGACCTGGGAAAAGGATCCCACCTTTCAAGGTACATTTGATAAATATAAGAAGGACCTTGACACATATGAATCATCGATCATTGAGCGCAAACGGAACAAGTTCCAGAGAGACAGAAACGATTTCTCTCAAGGGAATATTTTCCGTTGGAACTCCCAATTCCAAAGAGGCTGTGGAGGACCCCTAAGAGAGGATAATAGTTCTTCCGAAATTGAATCTTCATATAGCGAAGACTCCTCCACAGAGCATTTGGAAGGGGGGTCACAGATTTCCAAACGGTATAACAACGAGGATCCTTTTTTAGGCAAAGGCCAGCGCCCCAAAGGCAGAAACAAATACAGAGGAAGACAAGACGAGGGGGGACGAAACACCGACAGAAATCATCGGGACTGGGACGCCCCAAGGACCTCCCACTACCCCATTCGGAATACCAGAAAACGCTAGCGCCGGACAAATTACAAATCATTAACCTGAGCACCCATATTCTTACAAAAGATCAGACAGAAGTCCTGAGCAAAGGGCTATCTTTCTCTCCCACATTGCCATTTAATAGGTTTATGTGGGAGAAGGATTTAAGACTTTTTGGTCGCAAATTATTATTAAAAAAATTCTTTGCGAAAACATCTAATAACGATGTGACTGATCTATCTCTGTCGATGGGTACAAGATCTCTCACCAATATATCTCAATCTGAAGAACCGTCTACCTCCACGTCACTAGTCACATCCTTA
This sequence comes from Pseudophryne corroboree, assembly GCF_028390025.1. Taxonomy (NCBI): domain Eukaryota; kingdom Metazoa; phylum Chordata; class Amphibia; order Anura; family Myobatrachidae; genus Pseudophryne; species Pseudophryne corroboree. The sequence goes on along the minus strand of NC_086444.1, from coordinate 251,409,473 downwards.
TCAGAGGAGGAAATGTTAGCATTACAAGCTTTGGAAGATCTTTACTTGGAATCCCCATCGAACATGTCATCTGTGCAAGGAACTAGGCCAACATGCAGAGCTAAGTCCACATTTTTCCCTCCAGATACTAATAGCCCAGAGATAAAAATTTATATGGACCTAGTATCTAGAGAGTTTGATGAAATCCATACCAACTCTAAGAAGAAGTGTTTCACCAAGAATCTCAAATTTAGAGAAAGACAAGCTCTAAAGGAAATCAAAGCATGGAATGAAGTTGTTATTAAACCCTCGGACAAAGGGGGCAATATTGTTCTATGGCCCACCAAGATGTACGAAGCAGAAGCACATAGACAACTCTTAGACACAACATGCTACTTGAAATTACCACTTAACCCAACAGACAAATTCCATAAACAATACATGCACATGATCGAAGAAGCCCTTGCTGTTGGAACCATCACACAACAAGAGGCCAAATATCTCACTGTCTCAAATCCCAGAGTCCCCACATTTTACCTTTTACCTAAGGTACATAAGAATCTGCAGAAACCACCTGGGAGACCGATTGTTTCAGGCAATGGGGGACTCTTGGAAATACCCAGTAAATTCCTAGATTTACATCTCCGGGAACATGTTTTGACACTACCGTCTTATTTGAAAGACACGTCAGACCTTCTACGGAAACTGCATGATGTCTGCGTAGATGGGGAATGTATCTTGGTCACCCTTGATGTGGAAGCATTATTTAACAGCATCTCCCACCAGCAAGGAGTCCAAGCTACAAAATTCTTCCTTGACATGAAAGAAAAAAATCAGTTTAACGATTTTCTTTGTGAAATGCTTAGTTTTGTACTAAATAAAAATTTCTTCACATTCGGTGACCAGTTCTTTCAGCAAATAAGGGGAACAGCGATGGGAGCGGCATGCGCTCCCACTTATGCCAACCTCTTTCTTGGTTGGTGGGAGCAGACAGTAGTATTCAGCGATGATTATCAGGAATATACTCGACATATCTTGCACTGGCTCAGATTCATAGACGACATCTTTGTGATCTGGGACAGTAGTGAACAACTTCTGCTTGATTTCATTAACCTGCTAAATAACAACAAATTTAATATTTTTCTGACTCATACACTGAGTAAAGATAAGGTATCATTTTTGGACCTTAACATTTATAAAACGGAAAATGGCACACTGGCCACGGAGCTCTTCCGTAAAGATACAGCCACCAACAGTATCCTATATCAGACTAGCTCTCATTTTCCGCCTACCATCGAAAATATTCCGAAAAGGGAATTCCTTAGACTGAGACGTAATTGTACTGAAAATTCTGTGTACAAACAAAAAAGTCTAGAACTGGCGACCCGATTACAAGCTCGAGGATATAGTAAGCGTGCACTCAAAAGAGCACAAAACTCTGTCCTTAAAATCAATAGGGAGACTTTGATCTTCCAAGATAAACCCAAGGACAAAAGTGGGGACTCTCGGATTCGGTTTGTGGGCACTTTTTGTCCAGAATGACGCCAAGTAAAAGATGCAATTCAGAAACACCTACCAGTCTTACACCTGGATGCAGACTTATAGCCGCTTTTAGACTCTACTCTTCAAATCAGCTGGAGGAGATCTAGCAACATGAAGGATATGCTAGTTCAGAGTCATTTCACACGAAATGCCACCAGATCCAGAAATGTTACTGGATCTTTCCCATGTGGACGTTGTAAAGCGTGCCCTCAGATCCAGATAACAGACCAAGTCAAAGACAAATGGGGACAGGACATTCCCCTGAAACACTTTTTCAATTGTGATACACAAGGCCTGGTCTACTGTCTAGTCTGTAGCTGTAATCAACGGTATGTCGGCATGACCACAAGAAAATTCAAAATGCGAATTTTAGAACATATGGGAACCATCAGAAATGCCTCATCAGACCTGCTCAAAGGTAAAAAACTAACATCTGTAGCAAGACATTTTCATGCACAACATTCAGATTCCCCTTGTGAGATACGTGCATTCGGTTTGGATAGAGTGCACTTAGGCATACGGGGAGGTGATTTGAGCAAGGAACTCATTAAAAAAGAAAGTGAATGGACATTCAGGCTAGGAGGATTAAAACCTGGGGGCCTGAACGAGTACATCAACTACAGTGCCTTTTTATAAAAGTTAATGTATTTTGCCTTTTTTACGCAACAATCAAAAAAAATTTTTTCCTCATTGAGTCACCATAGATTACCACCTATGTTTAGAAAATACTTCTGATTTCCCCTACTCCCTTCTTTTCCCTTTTCTCTTTTACACTTTAGTCTGTCATTATCTTATACACTTAGTATTCACCATACATCTCATACGCCTTCTTCGTTTTTCCTCTTATAAAGCAGCTCCATCAAGCATTTCACTTTTCTGTCACTTCTAACAAACCCATTTTTCTCCTTCCTCTCTCACACGTCCTTTTTATTTTATTATTTTTTTCACTCGACCAATATCCCATACACCCATTTATTAATACATCTGAGATACCTTCCCTTATTGTTTCCTTTTCAGATTGCAGCATTTAATAGTATGTTCACCTTTCTAACCTGTGTATCTCATTAATTTTCTACACTGAGGCCATGCTCAATATTCTCACCACACCACATCGCATTTTTTCACCCATTTTCTAAATTTAGCACTATATATAATTTTTACATCTCAATTACTCTTTCTCACCTCACCAGTATTCCAAATTTGTGCATTTCTCTCAGCACTACCCAGTTATTTTAATGTCTCTCTTACCATTTATTTTGTAACAATTTTCCTAATGACTCTCTGTTCATGGACAGGGGACTAATTAAGCCCCTAGCAATATAATAATCATTGCCCGGCACCGTAACCTTACTTAATAATATATTAATTGTATATATCATACATCTTTTTATGTTATTATATCAATACGTATGTATAGTCATCTGACGTAATTAGCATTGTATAGACAATGGTATGAGTCTTCCATCCCCAATACTATAGCCTATATTTATCTTTAGTTTATCTGCATTTTAGACAGGTCCACGAACTTCCACTGAATCTTTGTCATGCGTTATCTTTGCTATTCCTTTAGATATCAGTGGTTATTTATTTACTTATTAATTATTGCCTGAAGTCCAACGAAGTACCAATTAAGTTAATGAACATTTTAGTATAATGTTCAAACATACATGCTTTCCTCTAAACCTTTCACTATGGATGTACTTCTAGTCTTACAAATTTTTTTGTTTAGCAAATTTGGCTGTGTTTTTAAAATTGGTTTTAAGTGCATATGTTTTTCATTTACTTATTTGTTTATCATTATGTCCACTTATTTATTTTTTCTTAATTATTTTCTCTTATTTTTATTTTTTCATGACCCTTTATAACAACATGGGCTCCCCTGCCAAGTCCGACTCTGGCTGCGTTATATCTAATGGATTCAGCTGTGCAGTGATATATCCACTATTTGATTGGACACCCGCCAGCCCAGCCAGTATTTATATCAGCAGGATCCTAGCCCGTGACAGGAAGTGATCAAGCCCGGCCACGGGTGAAACGCGTCTTCCCATTCGTTTCTTCGACTGCCGTTCTCAGGTGTTCCTGCTGCCCGATACATCTTAAAGCCCAGCATCTCCGTCTCCGGCGTCACACATCCATTGCTGTCCGACGTCTCTTCAGCTCCGCTTGCAGGTGACATCCTCTTTGACTGACTTCATTTTTTCCACGGGACTCCGGCGCCCGTCCGGGCTCACGGACAACACTGAGCCTAGACGCCTGCGGCAAGTTCATCTATACATGTACCCTGCTAGGCGGCTACTCACGGCTGCACGGACATTGTCTCAGTGTTCTGAGGCAATTTCATCGCACTCACGGACAGTTCATATCTGGAAATAGAACTGTTTCACCGGTTAACAGTTATTACACCTCGCTACGGTAATATCAGTGTCTCATTACCATCTCTTTCCCCCTTTCCTTGTCATATTGTTTATCCAGTCATTTTTACTGTAATAGAATTTTTTCTACATATTATCAGTACCTATGCAATTGTTTTGGCAGCATTCCATAATTAATTCCTGTTCTTCCATACATTTTGATGTATTCAGCATTTTAATAATACGTGCTTTATGTATCTATGTACTTATCACAAGGAAACCTGTCGTCTGGGTACAATCATCTGCTCAATTTAATTTAGGATACATTTAACTAATCAGATATTTATTTACCTATTTTTTCACAGTTGTTTGATACCAGTTCCTCAGTGACATCTTCTTGTATCTATTACAATGTTTAAATATTAGTAGCATATGCTACACAAGTATCATTATTGTTGCAATCTCTCAGCACACAATATTACAGACTTCTAGCAGACTGTACTCTAGTGCTTTACTAAGATATTATTATTCCCTTGTTAATTCATGGCATAGATCTATGTTCAGTATTTGCTGAACTCTATATCTAGCCCCTGAACTAATCACCCCGGATTATTTCAGATATTAGTCTTGTCCGGCTATCAGATTTGAGGGATTCTTTGATTTATTAGGCACCCAGGAGTCCCTTCCTGCTTTTGTCTGTTTCATTCTTTCTCTATTTTTTCATGGACTCTCACCACTGATTCAGGGTCGTCCCTGTCTAACACTGGCAGCAGATCCATCTTATCTCTGACATTCTATGATACTATGTAGTTCGTGAACTCTCATCAGTGATTCCAGTAGCACCGGATTCTCCTTTATACTAATCTCTACTATCATACCACACTGGTAACGCCCAAAACCGTCCGATCTTGGAAGCTAATCAGTGTAGGGCTGGGCCAGTATTCAAGTGGGCGACCCTTGAAGAATACTCAGTTTAGTAGAGAAGAGATTGGCTTATCACGCTCAGAGTCTAACACTGACAGCAGATTCACTCTGTTATCTCATTTCATACATCTTTTCTTCTGTCTTTTCCTATGATGGCTGGGTATATCACATCATCATGCACCCTAATTACACTAGTATTTAACTAGTGCATTTCAGTGCTTTATTCGATACGTTTATTGATTGGGCTAATACATCTCTCTAGACCAGGGATATCGGCAGCGAATATTTATCATGCGAGTTTCAGCATTTAATTACTATTTATTGTAGTACTGCACTATATTACTTAATATCAGCTTATTTACTGCTGTTAAAATTTGAATATTATCCTGATGCTTTTTTGACCACTGAATATTTTATTATTATATTAATAAAAGTTAATTTTTAGAAGATTCTTCTGATCGTCTCATACGTTAATTTAAGACAAGAGTGCGCCCACAAAAGAGTCTCTTTTTTCTCCTTTTGTTGTCTCTAGTTACCATTGACTCAGGGTGCACCACCAAATTAAAACTAAGAAATTAAGGTTTTCTTGATATCAGTTTATGTTGGTTATTATATTTAGCTGTTAGATTTGTAGACCAGTGCGGTATTCCCCCCTAGACCCCAAAATATATATATTTTTGCTGAGTCTTACCCCAGCTTCTCATACCTTGCACGGTCCTCGATATTCCTCTATCCTATTAGATCCTTTACTACTTTCAGTGGTTCAATGGTTCATACCTCTGTGCGTACTCTTTAGATTTGATTTTAATTATTCCTCACAGCCTTATTTTCATACTATGTCTACATTTTCATTAAAGACAGAACTTACCTCGAAACGTAGAAACTTAGAGGAATTGGATATTTTTTCTGATACTTTTCAGAACACAGGTACTCCCAAAGATTGGAGGTCCGATCTTTCAAAATTACAAAAAATCTTACAAAGAAGGATTAGGCTTACATGGGATATCACCACCCTAGAGAATTATCATAAGACCAAGATCTACCCCAGAGGATTGCGACCCCGAGTCTTTCCCTCCTTCCCTCTGGCAACAGAGAATTTAAAGGCCGAATGGGAAGCCACTTTACTCAAATGTTCCCATGAGCTCACTCTGATACTCATTAAACATGATAACTTGGTATTAGATCAAGTTGAGAAGAGCATTGAGGAACTAGGTAAAACCCTTGAGACCTGGGAAAAGGATCCCACCTTTCAAGGTACATTTGATAAATATAAGAAGGACCTTGACACATATGAATCATCGATCATTGAGCGCAAACGGAACAAGTTCCAGAGAGACAGAAACGATTTCTCTCAAGGGAATATTTTCCGTTGGAACTCCCAATTCCAAAGAGGCCGTGGAGGACCCCTAAGAGAGGATAATAGTTCTTCCGAAATTGAATCTTCATATAGCGAAGACTCCTCCACAGAGCATTTGGAAGGGGGGTCACAGATTTCCAAACGGTATAACAACGAGGATCCTTTTTTAGGCAAAGGCCAGCGCCCCAAAGGCAGAAACAAATACCGAGGAAGACAAGACGAGGGGGGACGAAACACCGACAGAAATCATCGGGACTGGGACGCCCCAAGGACCTCCCACTACCCCATTCGGAATACCAGAAAACGCTAGCGCCGGACAAATTACAAATCATTAACCTGAGCACCCATATTCTTACAAAAGATCAGACAGAAGTCCTGAGCAAAGGGCTATCTTTCTCTCCCACATTGCCATTTAATAGGTTTATGTGGGAGAAGGATTTAAGACTTTTTGGTCGCAAATTATTATTAAAAAAATTCTTTGCGAAAACATCTAATAACGATGTGACTGATCTATCTCTGTCGATGGGTACAAGATCTCTCACCAATATATCTCAATCTGAAGAACCGTCTACCTCCACGTCACTAGTCACATCCTTATCAGAGGAGGAAATGTTAGCATTACAAGCTTTGGAAGATCTTTACTTGGAATCCCCATCGAACATGTCATCTGTGCAAGGAACTAGGCCAACATGCAGAGCTAAGTCCACATTCTTCCCTCCAGATACTAATAGCCCAGAGATAAAAATTTATATGGACCTAGTATCTAGAGAGTTTGATGAAATCCATACCAACTCTAAGAAGAAGTGTTTCACCAAGAATCTCAAATTTAGAGAAAGACAAGCTCTAAAGGAAATCAAAGCATGGAATGATGTTGTTATTAAACCCTCGGACAAAGGGGGCAATATTGTTCTATGGCCCACCAAGATGTACGAAGCAGAAGCACGTAGACAACTCTTAGACACAACATGCTACTTGAAATTACCACTTAACCCAACAGACAAATTCCATAAACAATACATGCACATGATCGAAGAAGCCCTTGCTGTTGGAACCATCACACAACAAGAGGCCAAATATCTCACTGTCTCAAATCCCAGAGTCCCCACATTTTATCTTTTACCTAAGGTACATAAGAACCTGCAGAAACCACCTGGGAGACCGATTGTTTCAGGCAATGGGGGACTCTTGGAAATACCCAGTAAATTCCTAGATTTACATCTCCGGGAACATGTTTTGACACTACCGTCTTATTTGAAAGACACGTCAGACCTTCTACGGAAACTGCATGATGTCTGCGTAGATGGGGAATGTATCTTGGTCACCCTTGATGTGGAAGCATTATATAACAGCATCTCCCACCAGCAAGGAGTCCAAGCTACAAAATTCTTCCTTGACATGAAAGAAACAAATCAGTTTAACGATTTTCTTTGTGAAATGCTTAGTTTTGTACTAAATAAAAATTTCTTCACATTCGGTGACCAGTTCTTTCAGCAAATAAGGGGAACAGCGATGGGAGCGGCATGCGCTCCCACTTATGCCAACCTCTTTCTTGGTTGGTGGGAGCAGACAGTAGTATTCAGCGATGATTATCAGGAATATACTCGACATATCTTGCACTGGCTCAGATTCATAGACGACATCTTTGTGATCTGGGACAGTAGTGAACAACTTCTGCTTGATTTCATTAACCTGCTAAATAACAACAAATTTAATATTTTTCTGACTCATACACTGAGTAAAGATAAGGTATCATTTTTGGACCTTAACATTTATAAAACGGAAAATGGCACACTGGCCACGGAGCTCTTCCGTAAAGATACAGCCACCAACAGTATCCTATATCAGACTAGCTCTCATTTTCCGCCTACCATCGAAAATATTCCGAAAGGGGAATTCCTTAGACTGAGACGTAATTGTACTGAAAATTCTGTGTACAAACAAAAAAGTCTAGAACTGGCGACCCGATTACAAGCTCGAGGATATAGTAAGCGTGCACTCAAAAGAGCACAAAACTCTGTCCTTAAAATCAATAGGGAGACTTTGATCTTCCAAGATAAACCCAAGGACAAAAGTGGGGACTCTCGGATTCGGTTTGTGGGCACTTTTTGTCCAGAATGGCGCCAAGTAAAAGATGCAATTCAGAAACACCTACCAGTCTTACACCTGGATGCAGACTTATAGCCGCTTTTAGACTCTACTCTTCAAATCAGCTGGAGGAGATCTAGCAACATGAAGGATATGCTAGTTCAGAGTCATTTCACACGAGATGCCACCAGATCCAGAAATGTTACTGGATCTTTCCCATGTGGACGTTGTAAAGCGTGCCCTCAGATCCAGATAACAGACAAAGTCAAAGACAAATGGGGACAGGACATTCCCCTGAAACACTTTTTCAATTGTGAAACACAAGGCCTGGTCTACTGTCTAGTCTGTAGCTGTAATCAACGGTATGTCGGCATGACCACAAGAAAATTCAAAATGCGAATTTTAGAACATATGGGAACCATCAGAAATGCCTCATCAGACCTGCTCAAAGGTAAAAAACTAACATCTGTAGCAAGACATTTTCATGCACAACATTCAGATTCCCCTTGTGAGATACGTGCATTCGGTTTGGATAGAGTGCACTTAGGCATACGGGGAGGTGATTTGAGCAAGGAACTCATTAAAAAAGAAAGTGAATGGACATTCAGGCTAGGAGGATTAAAACCTGGGGGCCTGAACGAGTACATCAACTACAGTGCCTTTTTATAAGAGTTAATGTATTTTGCCTTTTTTACGCAACAATCAAAAAAAAATTTTTCCTCATTGAGTCACCATAGATTACCACCTATGTTTAGAAAATACTTCTGATTTCCCCTACTCCCTTCTTTTCCCTTTTCTCTTTTACACTTTAGTCTGTCATTATCTTATACACTTAGTATTCACCATACATCTCATACGCCTTCTTCGTTTTTCCTCTTATAAAGCAGCTCCATCAAGCATTTCACTTTTCTGTCACTTCTAACAAACCCATTTTTCTTCTTCCTCTCTCACACGTCCTTTTTATTTTATTATTTTTTTCACTCGACCAATATCCCATACACCCATTTATTAATACATCTGAGATACCTTCCCTTATTGTTTCCTTTTCAGATTGCAGCATTTAATAGTATGTTCACCTTTCTAACCTGTGTATCTCATTAATTTTCTACACTGAGGCCATGCTCAATATTCTCACCACACCACATCGCATTTTTTCACCCATTTTCTAAATTTAGCACTATATATAATTTTTACATCTCAATTACTCTTTCTCACCTCACCAGTATTCCAAATTTGTGCATTTCTCTCAGCACTACCCAGTTATTTTAATGTCTCTCTTACCATTTATTTTGTAACAATTTTCCTAATGACTCTCTGTTCATGGACAGGGGACTAATTAAGCCCCTAGCAATATAATAATCATTGCCCGGCACCGTAACCTTACTTAATAATATATTAATTGTATATATCATACATCTTTTTATGTTATTATATCAATACGTATGTATAGTCATCTGACGTAATTAGCATTGTATAGACAATGGTATGAGTCTTCCATCCCCAATACTATAGCCTATATTTATCTTTAGTTTATCTGCATTTTAGACAGGTCCACGAACTTCCACTGAATCTTTGTCATGCGTTATCCTTGCTATTCCTTTAGATATCAGTGGTTATTTATTTACTTATTAATTATTGCCTGAAGTCCAACGAAGTACCAATTAAGTTAATGAACATTTTAGTATAATGTTCAAACATACATGCTTTCCTCTAAACCTTTCACTATGGATGTACTTCTAGTCTTACAAATTTTTTTGTTTAGCAAATTTGGCTGTGTTTTTAAAATTGGTTTTAAGTGCATATGTTTTTCATTTACTTATTTGTTTATCATTATGTCCACTTATTTATTTTTTCTTAATTATTTTCTCTTATTTTTATTTTTTCATGACCCTTTATAACAACATGGGCTCCCCTGCCAAGTCCGACTCTGGCTGCGTTATATCTAATGGATTCAGCTGTGCAGTGATATATCCACTATTTGATTGGACACCCGCCAGCCCAGCCAGTATTTATATCAGCAGGATCCTAGCCCGTGACAGGAAGTGATCAAGCCCGGCCACGGGTGAAACGCGTCTTCCCATTCGTTTCTTCGACTGCCGTTCTCAGGTGTTCCTGCTGCCCGATACATCTTAAAGCCCAGCATCTCCGTCTCCGGCGTCACACATCCATTGCTGTCCGACGTCTCTTCAGCTCCGCTTGCAGGTGACATCCTCTTTGACTGACTTCATTTTTTCCACGGGACTCCGGCGCCCGTCCGGGCTCACGGACAACACTGAGCCTAGACGCCTGCGGCAAGTTCATCTATACATGTACCCTGCTAGGCGGCTACTCACGGCTGCACGGACATTGTCTCAGTGTTCTGAGGCAATTTCATCGCACTCACGGACAGTTCATATCTGGAAATAGAACTGTTTCACCGGTTAACAGTTATTACACCTCGCTACGGTAATATCAGTGTCTCATTACCATCTCTTTCCCCCTTTCCTTGTCATATTGTTTATCCAGTCATTTTTACTGTAATAGAATTTTTTCTACATATTATCAGTACCTATGCAATTGTTTTGGCAGCATTCCATAATTAATTCCTGTTCTTCCATACATTTTGATGTATTCAGCATTTTAATAATACGTGCTTTATGTATCTATGTACTTATCACAAGGAAACCTGTCGTCTGGGTACAATCATCTGCTCAATTTAATTTAGGATACATTTAACTAATCAGATATTTATTTACCTATTTTTTCACAGTTGTTTGATACCAGTTCCTCAGTGACATCTTCTTGTATCTATTACAATGTTTAAATATTAGTAGCATATGCTACACAAGTATCATTATTGTTGCAATCTCTCAGCACACAATATTACAGACTTCTAGCAGACTGTACTCTAGTGCTTTACTAAGATATTATTATTCCCTTGTTAATTCATGGCATAGATCTATGTTCAGTATTTGCTGAACTCTATATCTAGCCCCAGAACTAATCACCCCGGATTATTTCAGATATTAGTCTTGTCCGGCTATCAGATTTGAGGGATTCTTTGATTTATTAGGCACCCAGGAGTCCCTTCCTGCTTTTGTCTGTTTCATTCTTTCTCTATTTTTTCATGGACTCTCACCACTGATTCAGGGTCGTCCCTGTCTAACACTGGCAGCAGATCCATCTTATCTCTGACATTCTATGATACTATGTAGTTCGTGAACTCTCATCAGTGATTCCAGTAGCACCGGATTCTCCTTTATACTAATCTCTACTATCATACCACACTGGTAACGCCCAAAACCGTCCGATCTTGGAAGCTAATCAGTGTAGGGCTGGGCCAGTATTCAAGTGGGCGACCCTTGAAGAATACTCAGTTTAGTAGAGAAGAGATTGGCTTATCACGCTCAGAGTCTAACACTGACAGCAGATTCACTCTGTTATCTCATTTCATACATCTTTTCTTCTGTCTTTTCCTATGATGGCTGGGTATATCACATCATCATGCACCCTAATTACACTAGTATTTAACTAGTGCATTTCAGTGCTTTATTCGATACGTTTATTGATTGGGCTAATACATCTCTCTAGACCAGGGATATCGGCAGCGAATATTTATCATGCGAGTTTCAGCATTTAATTACTATTTATTGTAGTACTGCACTATATTACTTAATATCAGCTTATTTACTGCTGTTAAAATTTGAATATTATCCTGATGCTTTTTTGACCACTGAATATTTTATTATTATATTAATAAAAGTTTATTTTTAGAAGATTCTTCTGATCGTCTCATACGTTAATTTAAGACAAGAGTGCGCCCACAAAAGAGTCTCTTTTTTCTCCTTTTGTTGTCTCTAGTTACCATTGACTCAGGGTGCACCACCAAATTAAAACTAAGAAATTAAGGTTTTCTTGATATCAGTTTATGTTGGTTATTATATTTAGCTGTTAGATTTGTAGACCAGTGCGGTATTCCCCCCTAGACCCCAAAATATATATATTTTTGCTGAGTCTTACCCCAGCTTCTCATACCTTGCACGGTCCTCGATATTCCTCTATCCTATTAGATCCTTTACTACTTTCAGTGGTTCAATGGTTCATACCTCTGTGCGTACTCTTTAGATTTGATTTTAATTATTCCTCACAGCCTTATTTTCATACTATGTCTACATTTTCATTAAAGACAGAACTTACCTCGAAACGTAGAAACTTAGAGGAATTGGATATTTTTTCTGATACTTTTCAGAACACAGGTACTCCCAAAGATTGGAGGTCCGATCTTTCAAAATTACAAAAAATCTTACAAAGAAGGATTAGGCTTACATGGGATATCACCACCCTAGAGAATTATCATAAGACCAAGATCTACCCCAGAGGATTGCGACCCCGAGTCTTTCCCTCCTTCCCTCTGGCAACAGAGAATTTAAAGGCCGAATGGGAAGCCACTTTACTCAAATGTTCCCATGAGCTCACTCTGATACTCATTAAACATGATAACTTGGTATTAGATCAAGTTGAGAAGAGCATTGAGGAACTAGGTAAAACCCTTGAGACCTGGGAAAAGGATCCCACCTTTCAAGGTACATTTGATAAATATAAGAAGGACCTTGACACATATGAATCATCGATCATTGAGCGCAAACGGAACAAGTTCCAGAGAGACAGAAACGATTTCTCTCAAGGGAATATTTTCCGTTGGAACTCCCAATTCCAAAGAGGCCGTGGAGGACCCCTAAGAGAGGATAATAGTTCTTCCGAAATTGAATCTTCATATAGCGAAGACTCCTCCACAGAGCATTTGGAAGGGGGGTCACAGATTTCCAAACGGTATAACAACGAGGATCCTTTTTTAGGCAAAGGCCAGCGCCCCAAAGGCAGAAACAAATACCGAGGAAGACAAGACGAGGGGGGACGAAACACCGACAGAAATCATCGGGACTGGGACGCCCCAAGGACCTCCCACTACCCCATTCGGAATACCAGAAAACGCTAGCGCCGGACAAATTACAAATCATTAACCTGAGCACCCATATTCTTACAAAAGATCAGACAGAAGTCCTGAGCAAAGGGCTATCTTTCTCTCCCACATTGCCATTTAATAGGTTTATGTGGGAGAAGGATTTAAGACTTTTTGGTCGCAAATTATTATTAAAAAAATTCTTTGCGAAAACATCTAATAACGATGTGACTGATCTATCTCTGTCGATGGGTACAAGATCTCTCACCAATATATCTCAATCTGAAGAACCGTCTACCTCCACGTCACTAGTCACATCCTTATCAGAGGAGGAAATGTTAGCATTACAAGCTTTGGAAGATCTTTACTTGGAATCCCCATCGAACATGTCATCTGTGCAAGGAACTAGGCCAACATGCAGAGCTAAGTCCACATTCTTCCCTCCAGATACTAATAGCCCAGAGATAAAAATTTATATGGACCTAGTATCTAGAGAGTTTGATGAAATCCATACCAACTCTAAGAAGAAGTGTTTCACCAAGAATCTCAAATTTAGAGAAAGACAAGCTCTAAAGGAAATCAAAGCATGGAATGATGTTGTTATTAAACCCTCGGACAAAGGGGGCAATATTGTTCTATGGCCCACCAAGATGTACGAAGCAGAAGCACGTAGACAACTCTTAGACACAACATGCTACTTGAAATTACCACTTAACCCAACAGACAAATTCCATAAACAATACATGCACATGATCGAAGAAGCCCTTGCTGTTGGAACCATCACACAACAAGAGGCCAAATATCTCACTGTCTCAAATCCCAGAGTCCCCACATTTTATCTTTTACCTAAGGTACATAAGAACCTGCAGAAACCACCTGGGAGACCGATTGTTTCAGGCAATGGGGGACTCTTGGAAATACCCAGTAAATTCCTAGATTTACATCTCCGGGAACATGTTTTGACACTACCGTCTTATTTGAAAGACACGTCAGACCTTCTACGGAAACTGCATGATGTCTGCGTAGATGGGGAATGTATCTTGGTCACCCTTGATGTGGAAGCATTATATAACAGCATCTCCCACCAGCAAGGAGTCCAAGCTACAAAATTCTTCCTTGACATGAAAGAAAAAAATCAGTTTAACGATTTTCTTTGTGAAATGCTTAGTTTTGTACTAAATAAAAATTTCTTCACATTCGGTGACCAGTTCTTTCAGCAAATAAGGGGAACAGCGATGGGAGCGGCATGCGCTCCCTCTTATGCCAACCTCTTTCTTGGTTGGTGGGAGCAGACAGTAGTATTCAGCGATGATTATCAGGAATATACTCGACATATCTTGCACTGGCTCAGATTCATAGACGACATCTTTGTGATCTGGGACAGTAGTGAACAACTTCTGCTTGATTTCATTAACCTGCTAAATAACAACAAATTTAATATTTTTCTGACTCATACACTGAGTAAAGATAAGGTATCATTTTTGGACCTTAACATTTATAAAACGGAAAATGGCACACTGGCCACGGAGCTCTTCCGTAAAGATACAGCCACCAACAGTATCCTATATCAGACTAGCTCTCATTTTCCGCCTACCATCGAAAATATTCCGAAAGGGGAATTCCTTAGACTGAGACGTAATTGTACTGAAAATTCTGTGTACAAACAAAAAAGTCTAGAACTGGCGACCCGATTACAAGCTCGAGGATATAGTAAGCGTGCACTCAAAAGAGCACAAAACTCTGTCCTTAAAATCAATAGGGAGACTTTGATCTTCCAAGATAAACCCAAGGACAAAAGTGGGGACTCTCGGATTCGGTTTGTGGGCACTTTTTGTCCAGAATGGCGCCAAGTAAAAGATGCAATTCAGAAACACCTACCAGTCTTACACCTGGATGCAGACTTATCGCCGCTTTTAGACTCTACTCTTCAAATCAGCTGGAGGAGATCTAGCAACATGAAGGATATGCTAGTTCAGAGTCATTTCACACGAGATGCCACCAGATCCAGAAATGTTACTGGATCTTTCCCATGTGGACGTTGTAAAGCGTGCCCTCAGATCCAGATAACAGACCAAGTCAAAGACAAATGGGGACAGGACATTCCCCTGAAACACTTTTTCAATTGTGAAACACAAGGCCTGGTCTACTGTCTAGTCTGTAGCTGTAATCAACGGTATGTCGGCATGACCACAAGAAAATTCAAAATGCGAATTTTAGAACATATGGGAACCATCAGAAATGCCTCATCAGACCTGCTCAAAGGTAAAAAACTAACATCTGTAGCAAGACATTTTCATGCACAACATTCAGATTCCCCTTGTGAGATACGTGCATTCGGTTTGGATAGAGTGCACTTAGGCATACGGGGAGGTGATTTGAGCAAGGAACTCATTAAAAAAGAAAGTGAATGGACATTCAGGCTAGGAGGATTAAAACCTGGGGGCCTGAACGAGTACATCAACTACAGTGCCTTTTTATAAGAGTTAATGTATTTTGCCTTTTTTACGCAACAATCAAAAAAAAATTTTTCCTCATTGAGTCACCATAGATTACCACCTATGTTTAGAAAATACTTCTGATTTCCCCTACTCCCTTCTTTTCCCTTTTCTCTTTTACACTTTAGTCTGTCATTATCTTATACACTTAGTATTCACCATACATCTCATACGCCTTCTTCGTTTTTCCTCTTATAAAGCAGCTCCATCAAGCATTTCACTTTTCTGTCACTTCTAACAAACCCATTTTTCTTCTTCCTCTCTCACACGTCCTTTTTATTTTATTATTTTTTTCACTCGACCAATATCCCATACACCCATTTATTAATACATCTGAGATACCTTCCCTTATTGTTTCCTTTTCAGATTGCAGCATTTAATAGTATGTTCACCTTTCTAACCTGTGTATCTCATTAATTTTCTACACTGAGGCCATGCTCAATATTCTCACCACACCACATCGCATTTTTTCACCCATTTTCTAAATTTAGCACTATATATAATTTTTACATCTCAATTACTCTTTCTCACCTCACCAGTATTCCAAATTTGTGCATTTCTCTCAGCACTACCCAGTTATTTTAATGTCTCTCTTACCATTTATTTTGTAACAATTTTCCTAATGACTCTCTGTTCATGGACAGGGGACTAATTAAGCCCCTAGCAATATAATAATCATTGCCCGGCACCGTAACCTTACTTAATAATATATTAATTGTATATATCATACATCTTTTTATGTTATTATATCAATACGTATGTATAGTCATCTGACGTAATTAGCATTGTATAGACAATGGTATGAGTCTTCCATCCCCAATACTATAGCCTATATTTATCTTTAGTTTATCTGCATTTTAGACAGGTCCACGAACTTCCACTGAATCTTTGTCATGCGTTATCTTTGCTATTCCTTTAGATATCAGTGGTTATTTATTTACTTATTAATTATTGCCTGAAGTCCAACGAAGTACCAATTAAGTTAATGAACATTTTAGTATAATGTTCAAACATACATGCTTTCCTCTAAACCTTTCACTATGGATGTACTTCTAGTCTTACAAATTTTTTTGTTTAGCAAATTTGGCTGTGTTTTTAAAATTGGTTTTAAGTGCATATGTTTTTCATTTACTTATTTGTTTATCATTATGTCCACTTATTTATTTTTTCTTAATTATTTTCTCTTATTTTTATTTTTTCATGACCCTTTATAACAACATGGGCTCCCCTGCCAAGTCCGACTCTGGCTGCGTTATATCTAATGGATTCAGCTGTGCAGTGATATATCCACTATTTGATTGGACACCCGCCAGCCCAGCCAGTATTTATATCAGCAGGATCCTAGCCCGTGACAGGAAGTGATCAAGCCCGGCCACGGGTGAAACGCGTCTTCCCATTCGTTTCTTCGACTGCCGTTCTCAGGTGTTCCTGCTGCCCGATACATCTTAAAGCCCAGCATCTCCGTCTCCGGCGTCACACATCCATTGCTGTCCGACGTCTCTTCAGCTCCGCTTGCAGGTGACATCCTCTTTGACTGACTTCATTTTTTCCACGGGACTCCGGCGCCCGTCCGGGCTCACGGACAACACTGAGCCTAGACGCCTGCGGCAAGTTCATCTATACATGTACCCTGCTAGGCGGCTACTCACGGCTGCACGGACATTGTCTCAGTGTTCTGAGGCAATTTCATCGCACTCACGGACAGTTCATATCTGGAAATAGAACTGTTTCACCGGTTAACAGTTATTACACCTCGCTACGGTAATATCAGTGTCTCATTACCATCTCTTTCCCCCTTTCCTTGTCATATTGTTTATCCAGTCATTTTTACTGTAATAGAATTTTTTCTACATATTATCAGTACCTATGCAATTGTTTTGGCAGCATTCCATAATTAATTCCTGTTCTTCCATACATTTTGATGTATTCAGCATTTTAATAATACGTGCTTTATGTATCTATGTACTTATCACAAGGAAACCTGTCGTCTGGGTACAATCATCTGCTCAATTTAATTTAGGATACATTTAACTAATCAGATATTTATTTACCTATTTTTTCACAGTTGTTTGATACCAGTTCCTCAGTGACATCTTCTTGTATCTATTACAATGTTTAAATATTAGTAGCATATGCTACACAAGTATCATTATTGTTGCAATCTCTCAGCACACAATATTACAGACTTCTAGCAGACTGTACTCTAGTGCTTTACTAAGATATTATTATTCCCTTGTTAATTCATGGCATAGATCTATGTTCAGTATTTGCTGAACTCTATATCTAGCCCCAGAACTAATCACCCCGGATTATTTCAGATATTAGTCTTGTCCGGCTATCAGATTTGAGGGATTCTTTGATTTATTAGGCACCCAGGAGTCCCTTCCTGCTTTTGTCTGTTTCATTCTTTCTCTATTTTTTCATGGACTCTCACCACTGATTCAGGGTCGTCCCTGTCTAACACTGGCAGCAGATCCATCTTATCTCTGACATTCTATGATACTATGTAGTTCGTGAACTCTCATCAGTGATTCCAGTAGCACCGGATTCTCCTTTATACTAATCTCTACTATCATACCACACTGGTAACGCCCAAAACCGTCCGATCTTGGAAGCTAATCAGTGTAGGGCTGGGCCAGTATTCAAGTGGGCGACCCTTGAAGAATACTCAGTTTAGTAGAGAAGAGATTGGCTTATCACGCTCAGAGTCTAACACTGACAGCAGATTCACTCTGTTATCTCATTTCATACATCTTTTCTTCTGTCTTTTCCTATGATGGCTGGGTATATCACATCATCATGCACCCTAATTACACTAGTATTTAACTAGTGCATTTCAGTGCTTTATTCGATACGTTTATTGATTGGGCTAATACATCTCTCTAGACCAGGGATATCGGCAGCGAATATTTATCATGCGAGTTTCAGCATTTAATTACTATTTATTGTAGTACTGCACTATATTACTTAATATCAGCTTATTTACTGCTGTTAAAATTTGAATATTATCCTGATGCTTTTTTGACCACTGAATATTTTATTATTATATTAATAAAAGTTTATTTTTAGAAGATTCTTCTGATCGTCTCATACGTTAATTTAAGACAAGAGTGCGCCCACAAAAGAGTCTCTTTTTTCTCCTTTTGTTGTCTCTAGTTACCATTGACTCAGGGTGCACCACCAAATTAAAACTAAGAAATTAAGGTTTTCTTGATATCAGTTTATGTTGGTTATTATATTTAGCTGTTAGATTTGTAGACCAGTGCGGTATTCCCCCCTAGACCCCAAAATATATATATTTTTGCTGAGTCTTACCCCAGCTTCTCATACCTTGCACGGTCCTCGATATTCCTCTGTCCTATTAGATCCTTTACTACTTTCAGTGGTTCAATGGTTCATACCTCTGTGCGTACTCTTTAGATTTGATTTTAATTATTCCTCACAGCCTTATTTTCATACTATGTCTACATTTTCATTAAAGACAGAACTTACCTCGAAACGTAGAAACTTAGAGGAATTGGATATTTTTTCTGATACTTTTCAGAACACAGGTACTCCCAAAGATTGGAGGTCCGATCTTTCAAAATTACAAAAAATCTTACAAAGAAGGATTAGGCTTACATGGGATATCACCACCCTAGAGAATTATCATAAGACCAAGATCTACCCCAGAGGATTGCGACCCCGAGTCTTTCCCTCCTTCCCTCTGGCAACAGAGAATTTAAAGGCCGAATGGGAAGCCACTTTACTCAAATGTTCCCATGAGCTCACTCTGATACTCATTAAACATGATAACTTGGTATTAGATCAAGTTGAGAAGAGCATTGAGGAACTAGGTAAAACCCTTGAGACCTGGGAAAAGGATCCCACCTTTCAAGGTACATTTGATAAATATAAGAAGGACCTTGACACATATGAATCATCGATCATTGAGCGCAAACGGAACAAGTTCCAGAGAGACAGAAACGATTTCTCTCAAGGGAATATTTTCCGTTGGAACTCCCAATTCCAAAGAGGCCGTGGAGGACCCCTAAGAGAGGATAATAGTTCTTCCGAAATTGAATCTTCATATAGCGAAGACTCCTCCACAGAGCATTTGGAAGGGGGGTCACAGATTTCCAAACGGTATAACAACGAGGATCCTTTTTTAGGCAAAGGCCAGCGCCCCAAAGGCAGAAACAAATACCGAGGAAGACAAGACGAGGGGGGACGAAACACCGACAGAAATCATCGGGACTGGGACGCCCCAAGGACCTCCCACTACCCCATTCGGAATACCAGAAAACGCTAGCGCCGGACAAATTACAAATCATTAACCTGAGCACCCATATTCTTACAAAAGATCAGACAGAAGTCCTGAGCAAAGGGCTATCTTTCTCTCCCACATTGCCATTTAATAGGTTTATGTGGGAGAAGGATTTAAGACTTTTTGGTCGCAAATTATTATTAAAAAAATTCTTTGCGAAAACATCTAATAACGATGTGACTGATCTATCTCTGTCGATGGGTACAAGATCTCTCACCAATATATCTCAATCTGAAGAACCGTCTACCTCCACGTCACTAGTCACATCCTTATCAGAGGAGGAAATGTTAGCATTACAAGCTTTGGAAGATCTTTACTTGGAATCCCCATCGAACATGTCATCTGTGCAAGGAACTAGGCCAACATGCAGAGCTAAGTCCACATTCTTCCCTCCAGATACTAATAGCCCAGAGATAAAAATTTATATGGACCTAGTATCTAGAGAGTTTGATGAAATCCATACCAACTCTAAGAAGAAGTGTTTCACCAAGAATCTCAAATTTAGAGAAAGACAAGCTCTAAAGGAAATCAAAGCATGGAATGATGTTGTTATTAAACCCTCGGACAAAGGGGGCAATATTGTTCTATGGCCCACCAAGATGTACGAAGCAGAAGCACGTAGACAACTCTTAGACACAACATGCTACTTGAAATTACCACTTAACCCAACAGACAAATTCCATAAACAATACATGCACATGATCGAAGAAGCCCTTGCTGTTGGAACCATCACACAACAAGAGGCCAAATATCTCACTGTCTCAAATCCCAGAGTCCCCACATTTTATCTTTTACCTAAGGTACATAAGAACCTGCAGAAACCACCTGGGAGACCGATTGTTTCAGGCAATGGGGGACTCTTGGAAATACCCAGTAAATTCCTAGATTTACATCTCCGGGAACATGTTTTGACACTACCGTCTTATTTGAAAGACACGTCAGACCTTCTACGGAAACTGCATGATGTCTGCGTAGATGGGGAATGTATCTTGGTCACCCTTGATGTGGAAGCATTATATAACAGCATCTCCCACCAGCAAGGAGTCCAAGCTACAAAATTCTTCCTTGACATGAAAGAAAAAAATCAGTTTAACGATTTTCTTTGTGAAATGCTTAGTTTTGTACTAAATAAAAATTTCTTCACATTCGGTGACCAGTTCTTTCAGCAAATAAGGGGAACAGCGATGGGAGCGGCATGCGCTCCCTCTTATGCCAACCTCTTTCTTGGTTGGTGGGAGCAGACAGTAGTATTCAGCGATGATTATCAGGAATATACTCGACATATCTTGCACTGGCTCAGATTCATAGACGACATCTTTGTGATCTGGGACAGTAGTGAACAACTTCTGCTTGATTTCATTAACCTGCTAAATAACAACAAATTTAATATTTTTCTGACTCATACACTGAGTAAAGATAAGGTATCATTTTTGGACCTTAACATTTATAAAACGGAAAATGGCACACTGGCCACGGAGCTCTTCCGTAAAGATACAGCCACCAACAGTATCCTATATCAGACTAGCTCTCATTTTCCGCCTACCATCGAAAATATTCCGAAAGGGGAATTCCTTAGACTGAGACGTAATTGTACTGAAAATTCTGTGTACAAACAAAAAAGTCTAGAACTGGCGACCCGATTACAAGCTCGAGGATATAGTAAGCGTGCACTCAAAAGAGCACAAAACTCTGTCCTTAAAATCAATAGGGAGACTTTGATCTTCCAAGATAAACCCAAGGACAAAAGTGGGGACTCTCGGATTCGGTTTGTGGGCACTTTTTGTCCAGAATGGCGCCAAGTAAAAGATGCAATTCAGAAACACCTACCAGTCTTACACCTGGATGCAGACTTATCGCCGCTTTTAGACTCTACTCTTCAAATCAGCTGGAGGAGATCTAGCAACATGAAGGATATGCTAGTTCAGAGTCATTTCACACGAGATGCCACCAGATCCAGAAATGTTACTGGATCTTTCCCATGTGGACGTTGTAAAGCGTGCCCTCAGATCCAGATAACAGACCAAGTCAAAGACAAATGGGGACAGGACATTCCCCTGAAACACTTTTTCAATTGTGAAACACAAGGCCTGGTCTACTGTCTAGTCTGTAGCTGTAATCAACGGTATGTCGGCATGACCACAAGAAAATTCAAAATGCGAATTTTAGAACATATGGGAACCATCAGAAATGCCTCATCAGACCTGCTCAAAGGTAAAAAACTAACATCTGTAGCAAGACATTTTCATGCACAACATTCAGATTCCCCTTGTGAGATACGTGCATTCGGTTTGGATAGAGTGCACTTAGGCATACGGGGAGGTGATTTGAGCAAGGAACTCATTAAAAAAGAAAGTGAATGGACATTCAGGCTAGGAGGATTAAAACCTGGGGGCCTGAACGAGTACATCAACTACAGTGCCTTTTTATAAGAGTTAATGTATTTTGCCTTTTTTACGCAACAATCAAAAAAAAATTTTTCCTCATTGAGTCACCATAGATTACCACCTATGTTTAGAAAATACTTCTGATTTCCCCTACTCCCTTCTTTTCCCTTTTCTCTTTTACACTTTAGTCTGTCATTATCTTATACACTTAGTATTCACCATACATCTCATACGCCTTCTTCGTTTTTCCTCTTATAAAGCAGCTCCATCAAGCATTTCACTTTTCTGTCACTTCTAACAAACCCATTTTTCTTCTTCCTCTCTCACACGTCCTTTTTATTTTATTATTTTTTTCACTCGACCAATATCCCATACACCCATTTATTAATACATCTGAGATACCTTCCCTTATTGTTTCCTTTTCAGATTGCAGCATTTAATAGTATGTTCACCTTTCTAACCTGTGTATCTCATTAATTTTCTACACTGAGGCCATGCTCAATATTCTCACCACACCACATCGCATTTTTTCACCCATTTTCTAAATTTAGCACTATATATAATTTTTACATCTCAATTACTCTTTCTCACCTCACCAGTATTCCAAATTTGTGCATTTCTCTCAGCACTACCCAGTTATTTTAATGTCTCTCTTACCATTTATTTTGTAACAATTTTCCTAATGACTCTCTGTTCATGGACAGGGGACTAATTAAGCCCCTAGCAATATAATAATCATTGCCCGGCACCGTAACCTTACTTAATAATATATTAATTGTATATATCATACATCTTTTTATGTTATTATATCAATACGTATGTATAGTCATCTGACGTAATTAGCATTGTATAGACAATGGTATGAGTCTTCCATCCCCAATACTATAGCCTATATTTATCTTTAGTTTATCTGCATTTTAGACAGGTCCACGAACTTCCACTGAATCTTTGTCATGCGTTATCTTTGCTATTCCTTTAGATATCAGTGGTTATTTATTTACTTATTAATTATTGCCTGAAGTCCAACGAAGTACCAATTAAGTTAATGAACATTTTAGTATAATGTTCAAACATACATGCTTTCCTCTAAACCTTTCACTATGGATGTACTTCTAGTCTTACAAATTTTTTTGTTTAGCAAATTTGGCTGTGTTTTTAAAATTGGTTTTAAGTGCATATGTTTTTCATTTACTTATTTGTTTATCATTATGTCCACTTATTTATTTTTTCTTAATTATTTTCTCTTATTTTTATTTTTTCATGACCCTTTATAACAACATGGGCTCCCCTGCCAAGTCCGACTCTGGCTGCGTTATATCTAATGGATTCAGCTGTGCAGTGATATATCCACTATTTGATTGGACACCCGCCAGCCCAGCCAGTATTTATATCAGCAGGATCCTAGCCCGTGACAGGAAGTGATCAAGCCCGGCCACGGGTGAAACGCGTCTTCCCATTCGTTTCTTCGACTGCCGTTCTCAGGTGTTCCTGCTGCCCGATACATCTTAAAGCCCAGCATCTCCGTCTCCGGCGTCACACATCCATTGCTGTCCGACGTCTCTTCAGCTCCGCTTGCAGGTGACATCCTCTTTGACTGACTTCATTTTTTCCACGGGACTCCGGCGCCCGTCCGGGCTCACGGACAACACTGAGCCTAGACGCCTGCGGCAAGTTCATCTATACATGTACCCTGCTAGGCGGCTACTCACGGCTGCACGGACATTGTCTCAGTGTTCTGAGGCAATTTCATCGCACTCACGGACAGTTCATATCTGGAAATAGAACTGTTTCACCGGTTAACAGTTATTACACCTCGCTACGGTAATATCAGTGTCTCATTACCATCTCTTTCCCCCTTTCCTTGTCATATTGTTTATCCAGTCATTTTTACTGTAATAGAATTTTTTCTACATATTATCAGTACCTATGCAATTGTTTTGGCAGCATTCCATAATTAATTCCTGTTCTTCCATACATTTTGATGTATTCAGCATTTTAATAATACGTGCTTTATGTATCTATGTACTTATCACAAGGAAACCTGTCGTCTGGGTACAATCATCTGCTCAATTTAATTTAGGATACATTTAACTAATCAGATATTTATTTACCTATTTTTTCACAGTTGTTTGATACCAGTTCCTCAGTGACATCTTCTTGTATCTATTACAATGTTTAAATATTAGTAGCATATGCTACACAAGTATCATTATTGTTGCAATCTCTCAGCACACAATATTACAGACTTCTAGCAGACTGTACTCTAGTGCTTTACTAAGATATTATTATTCCCTTGTTAATTCATGGCATAGATCTATGTTCAGTATTTGCTGAACTCTATATCTAGCCCCAGAACTAATCACCCCGGATTATTTCAGATATTAGTCTTGTCCGGCTATCAGATTTGAGGGATTCTTTGATTTATTAGGCACCCAGGAGTCCCTTCCTGCTTTTGTCTGTTTCATTCTTTCTCTATTTTTTCATGGACTCTCACCACTGATTCAGGGTCGTCCCTGTCTAACACTGGCAGCAGATCCATCTTATCTCTGACATTCTATGATACTATGTAGTTCGTGAACTCTCATCAGTGATTCCAGTAGCACCGGATTCTCCTTTATACTAATCTCTACTATCATACCACACTGGTAACGCCCAAAACCGTCCGATCTTGGAAGCTAATCAGTGTAGGGCTGGGCCAGTATTCAAGTGGGCGACCCTTGAAGAATACTCAGTTTAGTAGAGAAGAGATTGGCTTATCACGCTCAGAGTCTAACACTGACAGCAGATTCACTCTGTTATCTCATTTCATACATCTTTTCTTCTGTCTTTTCCTATGATGGCTGGGTATATCACATCATCATGCACCCTAATTACACTAGTATTTAACTAGTGCATTTCAGTGCTTTATTCGATACGTTTATTGATTGGGCTAATACATCTCTCTAGACCAGGGATATCGGCAGCGAATATTTATCATGCGAGTTTCAGCATTTAATTACTATTTATTGTAGTACTGCACTATATTACTTAATATCAGCTTATTTACTGCTGTTAAAATTTGAATATTATCCTGATGCTTTTTTGACCACTGAATATTTTATTATTATATTAATAAAAGTTAATTTTTAGAAGATTCTTCTGATCGTCTCATACGTTAATTTAAGACAAGAGTGCGCCCACAAAAGAGTCTCTTTTTTCTCCTTTTGTTGTCTCTAGTTACCATTGACTCAGGGTGCACCACCAAATTAAAACTAAGAAATTAAGGTTTTCTTGATATCAGTTTATGTTGGTTATTATATTTAGCTGTTAGATTTGTAGACCAGTGCGGTATTCCCCCCTAGACCCCAAAATATATATATTTTTGCTGAGTCTTACCCCAGCTTCTCATACCTTGCACGGTCCTCGATATTCCTCTATCCTATTAGATCCTTTACTACTTTCAGTGGTTCAATGGTTCATACCTCTGTGCGTACTCTTTAGATTTGATTTTAATTATTCCTCACAGCCTTATTTTCATACTATGTCTACATTTTCATTAAAGACAGAACTTACCTCGAAACGTAGAAACTTAGAGGAATTGGATATTTTTTCTGATACTTTTCAGAACACAGGTACTCCCAAAGATTGGAGGTCCGATCTTTCAAAATTACAAAAAATCTTACAAAGAAGGATTAGGCTTACATGGGATATCACCACCCTAGAGAATTATCATAAGACCAAGATCTACCCCAGAGGATTGCGACCCCGAGTCTTTCCCTCCTTCCCTCTGGCAACAGAGAATTTAAAGGCCGAATGGGAAGCCACTTTACTCAAATGTTCCCATGAGCTCACTCTGATACTCATTAAACATGATAACTTGGTATTAGATCAAGTTGAGAAGAGCATTGAGGAACTAGGTAAAACCCTTGAGACCTGGGAAAAGGATCCCACCTTTCAAGGTACATTTGATAAATATAAGAAGGACCTTGACACATATGAATCATCGATCATTGAGCGCAAACGGAACAAGTTCCAGAGAGACAGAAACGATTTCTCTCAAGGGAATATTTTCCGTTGGAACTCCCAATTCCAAAGAGGCCGTGGAGGACCCCTAAGAGAGGATAATAGTTCTTCCGAAATTGAATCTTCATATAGCGAAGACTCCTCCACAGAGCATTTGGAAGGGGGGTCACAGATTTCCAAACGGTATAACAACGAGGATCCTTTTTTAGGCAAAGGCCAGCGCCCCAAAGGCAGAAACAAATACAGAGGAAGACAAGACGAGGGGGGACGAAACACCGACAGAAATCATCGGGACTGGGACGCCCCAAGGACCTCCCACTACCCCATTCGGAATACCAGAAAACGCTAGCGCCGGACAAATTACAAATCATTAACCTGAGCACCCATATTCTTACAAAAGATCAGACAGAAGTCCTGAGCAAAGGGCTATCTTTCTCTCCCACATTGCCATTTAATAGGTTTATGTGGGAGAAGGATTTAAGACTTTTTGGTCGCAAATTATTATTAAAAAAATTCTTTGCGAAAACATCTAATAACGATGTGACTGATCTATTTCTGTCGATGGGTACAAGATCTCTCACCAATATATCTCAATCTGAAGAACCGTCTACCTCCACGTCACTAGTCACATCCTTATCAGAGGAGGAAATGTTAGCATTACAAGCTTTGGAAGATCTTTACTTGGAATCCCCATCGAACATGTCATCTGTGCAAGGAACTAGGCCAACATGCAGAGCTAAGTCCACATTCTTCCCTCCAGATACTAATAGCCCAGAGATAAAAATTTATATGGACCTAGTATCTAGAGAGTTTGATGAAATCCATACCAACTCTAAGAAGAAGTGTTTCACCAAGAATCTCAAATTTAGAGAAAGACAAGCTCTAAAGGAAATCAAAGCATGGAATGAAGTTGTTATTAAACCCTCGGACAAAGGGGGCAATATTGTTCTATGGCCCACCAAGATGTACGAAGCAGAAGCACATAGACAACTCTTAGACACAACATGCTACTTGAAATTACCACTTAACCCAACAGACAAATTCCATAAACAATACATGCACATGATCGAAGAAGCCCTTGCTGTTGGAACCATCACACAACAAGAGGCCAAATATCTCACTGTCTCAAATCCCAGAGTCCCCACATTTTACCTTTTACCTAAGGTACATAAGAACCTGCAGAAACCACCTGGGAGACCGATTGTTTCAGGCAATGGGGGACTCTTGGAAATACCCAGTAAATTCCTAGATTTACATCTCCGGGAACATGTTTTGACACTACCGTCTTATTTGAAAGACACGTCAGACCTTCTACGGAAACTGCATGATGTCTGCGTAGATGGGGAATGTATCTTGGTCACCCTTGATGTGGAAGCATTATATAACAGCATCTCCCACCAGCAAGGAGTCCAAGCTACAAAATTCTTCCTTGACATGAAAGAAAAAAATCAGTTTAACGATTTTCTTTGTGAAATGCTTAGTTTTGTACTAAATAAAAATTTCTTCACATTCGGTGACCAGTTCTTTCAGCAAATAAGGGGAACAGCGATGGGAGCGGCATGCGCTCCCACTTATGCCAACCTCTTTCTTGGTTGGTGGGAGCAGACAGTAGTATTCAGCGATGATTATCAGGAATATACTCGACATATCTTGCACTGGCTCAGATTCATAGACGACATCTTTGTGATCTGGGACAGTAGTGAACAACTTCTGCTTGATTTCATTAACCTGCTAAATAACAACAAATTTAATATTTTTCTGACTCATACACTGAGTAAAGATAAGGTATCATTTTTGGACCTTAACATTTATAAAACGGAAAATGGCACACTGGCCACGGAGCTCTTCCGTAAAGATACAGCCACCAACAGTATCCTATATCAGACTAGCTCTCATTTTCCGCCTACCATCGAAAATATTCCGAAAGGGGAATTCCTTAGACTGAGACGTAATTGTACTGAAAATTCTGTGTACAAACAAAAAAGTCTAGAACTGGAGACCCGATTACAAGCTCGAGGATATAGTAAGCGTGCACTCAAAAGAGCACAAAACTCTGTCCTTAAAATCAATAGGGAGACTTTGATCTTCCAAGATAAACCCAAGGACAAAAGTGGGGACTCTCGGATTCGGTTTGTGGGCACTTTTTGTCCAGAATGACGCCAAGTAAAAGATGCAATTCAGAAACACCTACCAGTCTTACACCTGGATGCAGACTTATCGCCGCTTTTAGACTCTACTCTTCAAATCAGCTGGAGGAGATCTAGCAACATGAAGGATATGCTAGTTCAGAGTCATTTCACACGAGATGCCACCAGATCCAGAAATGTTACTGGATCTTTCCCATGTGGACGTTGTAAAGCGTGCCCTCAGATCCAGATAACAGACCAAGTCAAAGACAAATGGGGACAGGACATTCCCCTGAAACACTTTTTCAATTGTGATACACAAGGCCTGGTCTACTGTCTAGTCTGTAGCTGTAATCAACGGTATGTCGGCATGACCACAAGAAAATTCAAAATGCGAATTTTAGAACATATGGGAACCATCAGAAATGCCTCATCAGACCTGCTCAAAGGTAAAAAACTAACATCTGTAGCAAGACATTTTCATGCACAACATTCAGATTCCCCTTGTGAGATACGTGCATTCGGTTTGGATAGAGTGCACTTAGGCATACGGGGAGGCGATTTGAGCAAGGAACTCATTAAAAAAGAAAGTGAATGGACATTCAGGCTAGGAGGATTAAAACCTGGGGGCCTGAACGAGTACATCAACTACAGTGCCTTTTTATAAGAGTTAATGTATTTTGCCTTTTTTACGCAACAATCAAAAAAATTTTTTTCCTCATTGAGTCACCATAGATTACCACCTATGTTTAGAAAATACTTCTGATTTCCCCTACTCCCTTCTTTTCCCTTTTCTCTTTTACACTTTAGTCTGTCATTATCTTATACACTTAGTATTCACCATACATCTCATACGCCTTCTTCGTTTTTCCTCTTATAAAGCAGCTCCATCAAGCATTTCACTTTTCTGTCACTTCTAACAAACCCATTTTTCTCCTTCCTCTCTCACACGTCCTTTTTATTTTATTATTTTTTTCACTCGACCAATATCCCATACACCCATTTATTAATACATCTGAGATACCTTCCCTTATTGTTTCCTTTTCAGATTGCAGCATTTAATAGTATGTTCACCTTTCTAACCTGTGTATCTCATTAATTTTCTACACTGAGGCCATGCTCAATATTCTCACCACACCACATCGCATTTTTTCACCCATTTTCTAAATTTAGCACTATATATAATTTTTACATCTCAATTACTCTTTCTCACCTCACCAGTATTCCAAATTTGTGCATTTCTCTCAGCACTACCCAGTTATTTTAATGTCTCTCTTACCATTTATTTTGTAACAATTTTCCTAATGACTCTCTGTTCATGGACAGGGGACTAATTAAGCCCCTAGCAATATAATAATCATTGCCCGGCACCGTAACCTTACTTAATAATATATTAATTGTATATATCATACATCTTTTTATGTTATTATATCAATACGTATGTATAGTCATCTGACGTAATTAGCATTGTATAGACAATGGTATGAGTCTTCCATCCCCAATACTATAGCCTATATTTATCTTTAGTTTATCTGCATTTTAGACAGGTCCACGAACTTCCACTGAATCTTTGTCATGCGTTATCTTTGCTATTCCTTTAGATATCAGTGGTTATTTATTTACTTATTAATTATTGCCTGAAGTCCAACGAAGTACCAATTAAGTTAATGAACATTTTAGTATAATGTTCAAACATACATGCTTTCCTCTAAACCTTTCACTATGGATGTACTTCTAGTCTTACAAATTTTTTTGTTTAGCAAATTTGGCTGTGTTTTTAAAATTGGTTTTAAGTGCATATGTTTTTCATTTACTTATTTGTTTATCATTATGTCCACTTATTTATTTTTTCTTAATTATTTTCTCTTATTTTTATTTTTTCATGACCCTTTATAACAACATGGGCTCCCCTGCCAAGTCCGACTCTGGCTGCGTTATATCTAATGGATTCAGCTGTGCAGTGATATATCCACTATTTGATTGGACACCCGCCAGCCCAGCCAGTATTTATATCAGCAGGATCCTAGCCCGTGACAGGAAGTGATCAAGCCCGGCCACGGGTGAAACGCGTCTTCCCATTCGTTTCTTCGACTGCCGTTCTCAGGTGTTCCTGCTGCCCGATACATCTTAAAGCCCAGCATCTCCGTCTCCGGCGTCACACATCCATTGCTGTCCGACGTCTCTTCAGCTCCGCTTGCAGGTGACATCCTCTTTGACTGACTTCATTTTTTCCACGGGACTCCGGCGCCCGTCCGGGCTCACGGACAACACTGAGCCTAGACGCCTGCGGCAAGTTCATCTATACATGTACCCTGCTAGGCGGCTACTCACGGCTGCACGGACATTGTCTCAGTGTTCTGAGGCAATTTCATCGCACTCACGGACAGTTCATATCTGGAAATAGAACTGTTTCACCGGTTAACAGTTATTACACCTCGCTACGGTAATATCAGTGTCTCATTACCATCTCTTTCCCCCTTTCCTTGTCATATTGTTTATCCAGTCATTTTTACTGTAATAGAATTTTTTCTACATATTATCAGTACCTATGCAATTGTTTTGGCAGCATTCCATAATTAATTCCTGTTCTTCCATACATTTTGATGTATTCAGCATTTTAATAATACGTGCTTTATGTATCTATGTACTTATCACAAGGAAACCTGTCGTCTGGGTACAATCATCTGCTCAATTTAATTTAGGATACATTTAACTAATCAGATATTTATTTACCTATTTTTTCACAGTTGTTTGATACCAGTTCCTCAGTGACATCTTCTTGTATCTATTACAATGTTTAAATATTAGTAGCATATGCTACACAAGTATCATTATTGTTGCAATCTCTCAGCACACAATATTACAGACTTCTAGCAGACTGTACTCTAGTGCTTTACTAAGATATTATTATTCCCTTGTTAATTCATGGCATAGATCTATGTTCAGTATTTGCTGAACTCTATATCTAGCCCCAGAACTAATCACCCCGGATTATTTCAGATATTAGTCTTGTCCGGCTATCAGATTTGAGGGATTCTTTGATTTATTAGGCACCCAGGAGTCCCTTCCTGCTTTTGTCTGTTTCATTCTTTCTCTATTTTTTCATGGACTCTCACCACTGATTCAGGGTCGTCCCTGTCTAACACTGGCAGCAGATCCATCTTATCTCTGACATTCTATGATACTATGTAGTTCGTGAACTCTCATCAGTGATTCCAGTAGCACCGGATTCTCCTTTATACTAATCTCTACTATCATACCACACTGGTAACGCCCAAAACCGTCCGATCTTGGAAGCTAATCAGTGTAGGGCTGGGCCAGTATTCAAGTGGGCGACCCTTGAAGAATACTCAGTTTAGTAGAGAAGAGATTGGCTTATCACGCTCAGAGTCTAACACTGACAGCAGATTCACTCTGTTATCTCATTTCATACATCTTTTCTTCTGTCTTTTCCTATGATGGCTGGGTATATCACATCATCATGCACCCTAATTACACTAGTATTTAACTAGTGCATTTCAGTGCTTTATTCGATACGTTTATTGATTGGGCTAATACATCTCTCTAGACCAGGGATATCGGCAGCGAATATTTATCATGCGAGTTTCAGCATTTAATTACTATTTATTGTAGTACTGCACTATATTACTTAATATCAGCTTATTTACTGCTGTTAAAATTTGAATATTATCCTGATGCTTTTTTGACCACTGAATATTTTATTATTATATTAATAAAAGTTAATTTTTAGAAGATTCTTCTGATCGTCTCATACGTTAATTTAAGACAAGAGTGCGCCCACAAAAGAGTCTCTTTTTTCTCCTTTTGTTGTCTCTAGTTACCATTGACTCAGGGTGCACCACCAAATTAAAACTAAGAAATTAAGGTTTTCTTGATATCAGTTTATGTTGGTTATTATATTTAGCTGTTAGATTTGTAGACCAGTGCGGTATTCCCCCCTAGACCCCAAAATATATATATTTTTGCTGAGTCTTACCCCAGCTTCTCATACCTTGCACGGTCCTCGATATTCCTCTATCCTATTAGATCCTTTACTACTTTCAGTGGTTCAATGGTTCATACCTCTGTGCGTACTCTTTAGATTTGATTTTAATTATTCCTCACAGCCTTATTTTCATACTATGTCTACATTTTCATTAAAGACAGAACTTACCTCGAAACGTAGAAACTTAGAGGAATTGGATATTTTTTCTGATACTTTTCAGAACACAGGTACTCCCAAAGATTGGAGGTCCGATCTTTCAAAATTGCAAAAAATCTTACAAAGAAGGATTAGGCTTACATGGGATATCACCACCCTAGAGAATTATCATGAGACCAAGATCTACCCCAGAGGATTGCGACCCCGAGTCTTTCCCTCCTTCCCTCTGGCAACAGAGAATTTAAAGGCCGAATGGGAAGCCACTTTACTCAAATGTTCCCATGAGCTCACTCTGATACTCATTAAACATGATAACTTGGTATTAGATCAAGTTGAGAAGAGCATTGAGGAACTAGGTAAAACCCTTGAGACCTGGGAAAAGGATCCCACCTTTCAAGGTACATTTGATAAATATAAGAAGGACCTTGACACATATGAATCATCGATCATTGAGCGCAAACGGAACAAGTTCCAGAGAGACAGAAACGATTTCTCTCAAGGGAATATTTTCCGTTGGAACTCCCAATTCCAAAGAGGCCGTGGAGGACCCCTAAGAGAGGATAATAGTTCTTCCGAAATTGAATCTTCATATAGCGAAGACTCCTCCACAGAGCATTTGGAAGGGGGGTCACAGATTTCCAAACGGTATAACAACGAGGATCCTTTTTTAGGCAAAGGCCAGCGCCCCAAAGGCAGAAACAAATACCGAGGAAGACAAGACGAGGGGGGACAAAACACCGACAGAAATCATCGGGACTGGGACGCCCCAAGGACCTCCCACTACCCCATTCGGAATACCAGAAAACGCTAGCGCCGGACAAATTACAAATCATTAACCTGAGCACCCATATTCTTACAAAAGATCAGACAGAAGTCCTGAGCAAAGGGCTATCTTTCTCTCCCACATTGCCATTTAATAGGTTTATGTGGGAGAAGGATTTAAGACTTTTTGGTCGCAAATTATTATTAAAAAAATTCTTTGCGAAAACATCTAATAACGATGTGACTGATCTATCTCTGTCGATGGGTACAAGATCTCTCACCAATATATCTCAATCTGAAGAACCGTCTACCTCCACGTCACTAGTCACATCCTTATCAGAGGAGGAAATGTTAGCATTACAAGCTTTGGAAGATCTTTACTTGGAATCCCCATCGAACATGTCATCTGTGCAAGGAACTAGGCCAACATGCAGAGCTAAGTCCACATTCTTCCCTCCAGATACTAATAGCCCAGAGATAAAAATTTATATGGACCTAGTATCTAGAGAGTTTGATGAAATCCATACCAACTCTAAGAAGAAGTGTTTCACCAAGAATCTCAAATTTAGAGAAAGACAAGCTCTAAAGGAAATCAAAGCATGGAATGATGTTGTTATTAAACCCTCGGACAAAGGGGGCAATATTGTTCTATGGCCCACCAAGATGTACGAAGCAGAAGCACGTAGACAACTCTTAGACACAACATGCTACTTGAAATTGCCACTTAACCCAACAGACAAATTCCATAAACAATACATGCACATGATCGAAGAAGCCCTTGCTGTTGGAACCATCACACAACAAGAGGCCAAATATCTCACTGTCTCAAATCCCAGAGTCCCCACATTTTATCTTTTACCTAAGGTACATAAGAACCTGCAGAAACCACCTGGGAGACCGATTGTTTCAGGCAATGGGGGACTCTTGGAAATACCCAGTAAATTCCTAGATTTACATCTCCGGGAACATGTTTTGACACTACCGTCTTATTTGAAAGACACGTCAGACCTTCTACGGAAACTGCATGATGTCTGCGTAGATGGGGAATGTATCTTGGTCACCCTTGATGTGGAAGCATTATATAACAGCATCTTCCACCAGCAAGGAGTCCAAGCTACAAAATTCTTCCTTGACATGAAAGAAAAAAATCAGTTTAACGATTTTCTTTGTGAAATGCTTAGTTTTGTACTAAATAAAAATTTCTTCACATTCGGTGACCAGTTCTTTCAGCAAATAAGGGGAACAGCGATGGGAGCGGCATGCGCTCCCACTTATGCCAACCTCTTTCTTGGTTGGTGGGAGCAGACAGTAGTATTCAGCGATGATTATCAGGAATATACTCGACATATCTTGCACTGGCTCAGATTCATAGACGACATCTTTGTGATCTGGGACAGTAGTGAACAACTTCTGCTTGATTTCATTAACCTGCTAAATAACAACAAATTTAATATTTTTCTGACTCATACACTGAGTAAAGATAAGGTATCATTTTTGGACCTTAACATTTATAAAACGGAAAATGGCACACTGGCCACGGAGCTCTTCCGTAAAGATACAGCCACCAACAGTATCCTATATCAGACTAGCTCTCATTTTCCGCCTACCATCGAAAATATTCCGAAAGGGGAATTCCTTAGACTGAGACGTAATTGTACTGAAAATTCTGTGTACAAACAAAAAAGTCTAGAACTGGCGACCCGATTACAAGCTCGAGGATATAGTAAGCGTGCACTCAAAAGAGCACAAAACTCTGTCCTTAAAATCAATAGGGAGACTTTGATCTTCCAAGATAAACCCAAGGACAAAAGTGGGGACTCTCGGATTCGGTTTGTGGGCACTTTTTGTCCAGAATGGCGCCAAGTAAAAGATGCAATTCAGAAACACCTACCAGTCTTACACCTGGATGCAGACTTATCGCCGCTTTTAGACTCTACTCTTCAAATCAGCTGGAGGAGATCTAGCAACATGAAGGATATGCTAGTTCAGAGTCATTTCACACGAGATGCCACCAGATCCAGAAATGTTACTGGATCTTTCCCATGTGGACGTTGTAAAGCGTGCCCTCAGATCCAGATAACAGACCAAGTCAAAGACAAATGGGGACAGGACATTCCCCTGAAACACTTTTTCAATTGTGAAACACAAGGCCTGGTCTACTGTCTAGTCTGTAGCTGTAATCAACGGTATGTCGGCATGACCACAAGAAAATTCAAAATGCGAATTTTAGAACATATGGGAACCATCAGAAATGCCTCATCAGACCTGCTCAAAGGTAAAAAACTAACATCTGTAGCAAGACATTTTCATGCACAACATTCAGATTCCCCTTGTGAGATACGTGCATTCGGTTTGGATAGAGTGCACTTAGGCATACGGGGAGGTGATTTGAGCAAGGAACTCATTAAAAAAGAAAGTGAATGGACATTCAGGCTAGGAGGATTAAAACCTGGGGGCCTGAACGAGTACATCAACTACAGTGCCTTTTTATAAGAGTTAATGTATTTTGCCTTTTTTACGCAACAATCAAAAAAAATTTTTTCCTCATTGAGTCACCATAGATTACCACCTATGTTTAGAAAATACTTCTGATTTCCCCTACTCCCTTCTTTTCCCTTTTCTCTTTTACACTTTAGTCTGTCATTATCTTATACACTTAGTATTCACCATACATCTCATACGCCTTCTTCGTTTTTCCTCTTATAAAGCAGCTCCATCAAGCATTTCACTTTTCTGTCACTTCTAACAAACCCATTTTTCTCCTTCCTCTCTCACACGTCCTTTTTATTTTATTATTTTTTTCACTCGACCAATATCCCATACACCCATTTATTAATACATCTGAGATACCTTCCCTTATTGTTTCCTTTTCAGATTGCAGCATTTAATAGTATGTTCACCTTTCTAACCTGTGTATCTCATTAATTTTCTACACTGAGGCCATGCTCAATATTCTCACCACACCACATCGCATTTTTTCACCCATTTTCTAAATTTAGCACTATATATAATTTTTACATCTCAATTACTCTTTCTCACCTCACCAGTATTCCAAATTTGTGCATTTCTCTCAGCACTACCCAGTTATTTTAATGTCTCTCTTACCATTTATTTTGTAACAATTTTCCTAATGACTCTCTGTTCATGGACAGGGGACTAATTAAGCCCCTAGCAATATAATAATCATTGCCCGGCACCGTAACCTTACTTAATAATATATTAATTGTATATATCATACATCTTTTTATGTTATTATATCAATACGTATGTATAGTCATCTGACGTAATTAGCATTGTATAGACAATGGTATGAGTCTTCCATCCCCAATACTATAGCCTATATTTATCTTTAGTTTATCTGCATTTTAGACAGGTCCACGAACTTCCACTGAATCTTTGTCATGCGTTATCTTTGCTATTCCTTTAGATATCAGTGGTTATTTATTTACTTATTAATTATTGCCTGAAGTCCAACGAAGTACCAATTAAGTTAATGAACATTTTAGTATAATGTTCAAACATACATGCTTTCCTCTAAACCTTTCACTATGGATGTACTTCTAGTCTTACAAATTTTTTTGTTTAGCAAATTTGGCTGTGTTTTTAAAATTGGTTTTAAGTGCATATGTTTTTCATTTACTTATTTGTTTATCATTATGTCCACTTATTTATTTTTTCTTAATTATTTTCTCTTATTTTTATTTTTTCATGACCCTTTATAACAACATGGGCTCCCCTGCCAAGTCCGACTCTGGCTGCGTTATATCTAATGGATTCAGCTGTGCAGTGATATATCCACTATTTGATTGGACACCCGCCAGCCCAGCCAGTATTTATATCAGCAGGATCCTAGCCCGTGACAGGAAGTGATCAAGCCCGGCCACGGGTGAAACGCGTCTTCCCATTCGTTTCTTCGACTGCCGTTCTCAGGTGTTCCTGCTGCCCGATACATCTTAAAGCCCAGCATCTCCGTCTCCGGCGTCACACATCCATTGCTGTCCGACGTCTCTTCAGCTCCGCTTGCAGGTGACATCCTCTTTGACTGACTTCATTTTTTCCACGGGACTCCGGCGCCCGTCCGGGCTCACGGACAACACTGAGCCTAGACGCCTGCGGCAAGTTCATCTATACATGTACCCTGCTAGGCGGCTACTCACGGCTGCACGGACATTGTCTCAGTGTTCTGAGGCAATTTCATCGCACTCACGGACAGTTCATATCTGGAAATAGAACTGTTTCACCGGTTAACAGTTATTACACCTCGCTACGGTAATATCAGTGTCTCATTACCATCTCTTTCCCCCTTTCCTTGTCATATTGTTTATCCAGTCATTTTTACTGTAATAGAATTTTTTCTACATATTATCAGTACCTATGCAATTGTTTTGGCAGCATTCCATAATTAATTCCTGTTCTTCCATACATTTTGATGTATTCAGCATTTTAATAATACGTGCTTTATG
The DNA here is from genome assembly GCF_028390025.1 of Pseudophryne corroboree. NCBI lineage: Eukaryota > Metazoa > Chordata > Amphibia > Anura > Myobatrachidae > Pseudophryne > Pseudophryne corroboree. The sequence goes on along the minus strand of NC_086444.1, from coordinate 251,371,596 downwards.
TATCTATGTACTTATCACAAGGAAACCTGTCGTCTGGGTACAATCATCTGCTCAATTTAATTTAGGATACATTTAACTAATCAGATATTTATTTACCTATTTTTTCACAGTTGTTTGATACCAGTTCCTCAGTGACATCTTCTTGTATCTATTACAATGTTTAAATATTAGTAGCATATGCTACACAAGTATCATTATTGTTGCAATCTCTCAGCACACAATATTACAGACTTCTAGCAGACTGTACTCTAGTGCTTTACTAAGATATTATTATTCCCTTGTTAATTCATGGCATAGATCTATGTTCAGTATTTGCTGAACTCTATATCTAGCCCCAGAACTAATCACCCCGGATTATTTCAGATATTAGTCTTGTCCGGCTATCAGATTTGAGGGATTCTTTGATTTATTAGGCACCCAGGAGTCCCTTCCTGCTTTTGTCTGTTTCATTCTTTCTCTATTTTTTCATGGACTCTCACCACTGATTCAGGGTCGTCCCTGTCTAACACTGGCAGCAGATCCATCTTATCTCTGACATTCTATGATACTATGTAGTTCGTGAACTCTCATCAGTGATTCCAGTAGCACCGGATTCTCCTTTATACTAATCTCTACTATCATGCCACACTGGTAACGCCCAAAACCGTCCGATCTTGGAAGCTAATCAGTGTAGGGCTGGGCCAGTATTCAAGTGGGCGACCCTTGAAGAATACTCAGTTTAGTAGAGAAGAGATTGGCTTATCACGCTCAGAGTCTAACACTGACAGCAGATTCACTCTGTTATCTCATTTCATACATCTTTTCTTCTGTCTTTTCCTATGATGGCTGGGTATATCACATCATCATGCACCCTAATTACACTAGTATTTAACTAGTGCATTTCAGTGCTTTATTCGATACGTTTATTGATTGGGCTAATACATCTCTCTAGACCAGGGATATCGGCAGCGAATATTTATCATGCGAGTTTCAGCATTTAATTACTATTTATTGTAGTACTGCACTATATTACTTAATATCAGCTTATTTACTGCTGTTAAAATTTGAATATTATCCTGATGCTTTTTTGACCACTGAATATTTTATTATTATATTAATAAAAGTTAATTTTTAGAAGATTCTTCTGATCGTCTCATACGTTAATTTAAGACAAGAGTGCGCCCACAAAAGAGTCTCTTTTTTCTCCTTTTGTTGTCTCTAGTTACCATTGACTCAGGGTGCACCACCAAATTAAAACTAAGAAATTAAGGTTTTCTTGATATCAGTTTATGTTGGTTATTATATTTAGCTGTTAGATTTGTAGACCAGTGCGGTATTCCCCCCTAGACCCCAAAATATATATATTTTTGCTGAGTCTTACCCCAGCTTCTCATACCTTGCACGGTCCTCGATATTCCTCTATCCTATTAGATCCTTTACTACTTTCAGTGGTTCAATGGTTCATACCTCTGTGCGTACTCTTTAGATTTGATTTTAATTATTCCTCACAGCCTTATTTTCATACTATGTCTACATTTTCATTAAAGACAGAACTTACCTCGAAACGTAGAAACTTAGAGGAATTGGATATTTTTTCTGATACTTTTCAGAACACAGGTACTCCCAAAGATTGGAGGTCCGATCTTTCAAAATTACAAAAAATCTTACAAAGAAGGATTAGGCTTACATGGGATATCACCACCCTAGAGAATTATCATAAGACCAAGATCTACCCCAGAGGATTGCGACCCCGAGTCTTTCCCTCCTTCCCTCTGGCAACAGAGAATTTAAAGGCCGAATGGGAAGCCACTTTACTCAAATGTTCCCATGAGCTCACTCTGATACTCATTAAACATGATAACTTGGTATTAGATCAAGTTGAGAAGAGCATTGAGGAACTAGGTAAAACCCTTGAGACCTGGGAAAAGGATCCCACCTTTCAAGGTACATTTGATAAATATAAGAAGGACCTTGACACATATGAATCATCGATCATTGAGCGCAAACGGAACAAGTTCCAGAGAGACAGAAACGATTTCTCTCAAGGGAATATTTTCCGTTGGAACTCCCAATTCCAAAGAGGCCGTGGAGGACCCCTAAGAGAGGATAATAGTTCTTCCGAAATTGAATCTTCATATAGCGAAGACTCCTCCACAGAGCATTTGGAAGGGGGGTCACAGATTTCCAAACGGTATAACAACGAGGATCCTTTTTTAGGCAAAGGCCAGCGCCCCAAAGGCAGAAACAAATACCGAGGAAGACAAGACGAGGGGGGACGAAACACCGACAGAAATCATCGGGACTGGGACGCCTCAAGGACCTCCCACTACCCCATTCGGAATACCAGAAAACGCTAGCGCCGGACAAATTAAAAATCATTAACCTGAGCACCCATATTCTTACAAAAGATCAGACAGAAGTCCTGAGCAAAGGGCTATCTTTCTCTCCCACATTGCCATTTAATAGGTTTATGTGGGAGAAGGATTTAAGACTTTTTGGTCGCAAATTATTATTAAAAAAATTCTTTGCGAAAACATCTAATAACGATGTGACTGATCTATCTCTGTCGATGGGTACAAGATCTCTCACCAATATATCTCAATCTGAAGAACCGTCTACCTCCACGTCACTAGTCACATCCTTATCAGAGGAGGAAATGTTAGCATTACAAGCTTTGGAAGATCTTTACTTGGAATCCCCATCGAACATGTCATCTGTGCAAGGAACTAGGCCAACATGCAGAGCTAAGTCCACATTCTTCCCTCCAGATACTAATAGCCCAGAGATAAAAATTTATATGGACCTAGTATCTAGAGAGTTTGATGAAATCCATACCAACTCTAAGAAGAAGTGTTTCACCAAGAATCTCAAATTTAGAGAAAGACAAGCTCTAAAGGAAATCAAAGCATGGAATGATGTTGTTATTAAACCCTCGGACAAAGGGGGCAATATTGTTCTATGGCCCACCAAGATGTACGAAGCAGAAGCACGTAGACAACTCTTAGACACAACATGCTACTTGAAATTACCACTTAACCCAACAGACAAATTCCATAAACAATACATGCACATGATCGAAGAAGCCCTTGCTGTTGGAACCATCACACAACAAGAGGCCAAATATCTCACTGTCTCAAATCCCAGAGTCCCCACATTTTATCTTTTACCTAAGGTACATAAGAACCTGCAGAAACCACCTGGGAGACCGATTGTTTCAGGCAATGGGGGACTCTTGGAAATACCCAGTAAATTCCTAGATTTACATCTCCGGGAACATGTTTTGACACTACCGTCTTATTTGAAAGACACGTCAGACCTTCTACGGAAACTGCATGATGTCTGCGTAGATGGGGAATGTATCTTGGTCACCCTTGATGTGGAAGCATTATATAACAGCATCTTCCACCAGCAAGGAGTCCAAGCTACAAAATTCTTCCTTGACATGAAAGAAAAAAATCAGTTTAACGATTTTCTTTGTGAAATGCTTAGTTTTGTACTAAATAAAAATTTCTTCACATTCGGTGACCAGTTCTTTCAGCAAATAAGGGGAACAGCGATGGGAGCGGCATGCGCTCCCACTTATGCCAACCTCTTTCTTGGTTGGTGGGAGCAGACAGTAGTATTCAGCGATGATTATCAGGAATATACTCGACATATCTTGCACTGGCTCAGATTCATAGACGACATCTTTGTGATCTGGGACAGTAGTGAACAACTTCTGCTTGATTTCATTAACCTGCTAAATAACAACAAATTTAATATTTTTCTGACTCATACACTGAGTAAAGATAAGGTATAATTTTTGGACCTTAACATTTATAAAACGGAAAATGGCACACTGGCCACGGAGCTCTTCCGTAAAGATACAGCCACCAACAGTATCCTATATCAGACTAGCTCTCATTTTCCGCCTACCATCGAAAATATTCCGAAAGGGGAATTCCTTAGACTGAGACGTAATTGTACTGAAAATTCTGTGTACAAACAAAAAAGTCTAGAACTGGCGACCCGATTACAAGCTCGAGGATATAGTAAGCGTGCACTCAAAAGAGCACAAAACTCTGTCCTTAAAATCAATAGGGAGACTTTGATCTTCCAAGATAAACCCAAGGACAAAAGTGGGGACTCTCGGATTCGGTTTGTGGGCACTTTTTGTCCAGAATGGCGCCAAGTAAAAGAAGCAATTCAGAAACACCTACCAGTCTTACACCTGGATGCAGACTTATCGCCGCTTTTAGACTCTACTCTTCAAATCAGCTGGAGGAGATCTAGCAACATGAAGGATATGCTAGTTCAGAGTCATTTCACACGAGATGCCACCAGATCCAGAAATGTTACTGGATCTTTCCCATGTGGACGTTGTAAAGCGTGCCCTCAGATCCAGATAACAGACCAAGTCAAAGACAAATGGGGACAGGACATTCCCCTGAAACACTTTTTCAATTGTGAAACACAAGGCCTGGTCTACTGTCTAGTCTGTAGCTGTAATCAACGGTATGTCGGCATGACCACAAGAAAATTCAAAATGCGAATTTTAGAACATATGGGAACCATCAGAAATGCCTCATCAGACCTGCTCAAAGGTAAAAAACTAACATCTGTAGCAAGACATTTTCATGCACAACATTCAGATTCCCCTTGTGAGATACGTGCATTCGGTTTGGATAGAGTGCACTTAGGCATACGGGGAGGTGATTTGAGCAAGGAACTCATTAAAAAAGAAAGTGAATGGACATTCAGGCTAGGAGGATTAAAACCTGGGGGCCTGAACGAGTACATCAACTACAGTGCCTTTTTATAAGAGTTAATGTATTTTGCCTTTTTTACGCAACAATCAAAAAAAAAATTTTCCTCATTGAGTCACCATAGATTACCACCTATGTTTAGAAAATACTTCTGATTTCCCCTACTCCCTTCTTTTCCCTTTTCTCTTTTACACTTTAGTCTGTCATTATCTTATACACTTAGTATTCACCATACATCTCATACGCCTTCTTCGTTTTTCCTCTTATAAAGCAGCTCCATCAAGCATTTCACTTTTCTGTCACTTCTAACAAACCCATTTTTCTCCTTCCTCTCTCACACGTCCTTTTTATTTTATTATTTTTTTCACTCGACCAATATCCCATACACCCATTTATTAATACATCTGAGATACCTTCCCTTATTGTTTCCTTTTCAGATTGCAGCATTTAATAGTATGTTCACCTTTCTAACCTGTGTATCTCATTAATTTTCTACACTGAGGCCATGCTCAATATTCTCACCACACCACATCGCATTTTTTCACCCATTTTCTAAATTTAGCACTATATATAATTTTTACATCTCAATTACTCTTTCTCACCTCAACAGTATTCCAAATTTGTGCATTTCTCTCAGCACTACCCAGTTATTTTAATGTCTCTCTTACCATTTATTTTGTAACAATTTTCCTAATGACTCTCTGTTCATGGACAGGGGACTAATTAAGCCCCTAGCAATATAATAATCATTGCCCGGCACCGTAACCTTACTTAATAATATATTAATTGTATATATCATACATCTTTTTATGTTATTATATCAATACGTATGTATAGTCATCTGACGTAATTAGCATTGTATAGACAATGGTATGAGTCTTCCATCCCCAATACTATAGCCTATATTTATCTTTAGTTTATCTGCATTTTAGACAGGTCCACGAACTTCCACTGAATCTTTGTCATGCGTTATCTTTGCTATTCCTTTAGATATCAGTGGTTATTTATTTACTTATTAATTATTGCCTGAAGTCCAACGAAGTACCAATTAAGTTAATGAACATTTTAGTATAATGTTCAAACATACATGCTTTCCTCTAAACCTTTCACTATGGATGTACTTCTAGTCTTACAATTTTTTTTGTTTAGCAAATTTGGCTGTGTTTTTAAAATTGGTTTTAAGTGCATATGTTTTTCATTTACTTATTTGTTTATCATTATGTCCACTTATTTATTTTTTCTTAATTATTTTCTCTTATTTTTATTTTTTCATGACCCTTTATAACAACATGGGCTCCCCTGCCAAGTCCGACTCTGGCTGCGTTATATCTAATGGATTCAGCTGTGCAGTGATATATCCACTATTTGATTGGACACCCGCCAGCCCAGCCAGTATTTATATCAGCAGGATCCTAGCCCGTGACAGGAAGTGATCAAGCCCGGCCACGGGTGAAACGCGTCTTCCCATTCGTTTCTTCGACTGCCGTTCTCAGGTGTTCCTGCTGCCCGATACATCTTATAGCCCAGCATCTCCGTCTCCGGCGTCACACATCCATTGCTGTCCGACGTCTCTTCAGCTCCGCTTGCAGGTGACATCCTCTTTGACTGACTTCATTTTTTCCACGGGACTCCGGCGCCCGTCCGGGCTCACGGACAACACTGAGCCTAGACGCCTGCGGCAAGTTCATCTATACATGTACCCTGCTAGGCGGCTACTCACGGCTGCACGGACATTGTCTCAGTGTTCTGAGGCAATTTCATCGCACTCACGGACAGTTCATATCTGGAAATAGAACTGTTTCACCGGTTAACAGTTATTACACCTCGCTACGGTAATATCAGTGTCTCATTACCATCTCTTTCCCCCTTTCCTTGTCATATTGTTTATCCAGTCATTTTTACTGTAATAGAATTTTTTCTACATATTATCAGTACCTATGCAATTGTTTTGGCAGCATTCCATAATTAATTCCTGTTCTTCCATACATTTTGATGTATTCAGCATTTTAATAATACGTGCTTTATGTATCTATGTACTTATCACAAGGAAACCTGTCGTCTGGGTACAATCATCTGCTCAATTTAATTTAGGATACATTTAACTAATCAGATATTTATTTACCTATTTTTTCACAGTTGTTTGATACCAGTTCCTCAGTGACATCTTCTTGTATCTATTACAATGTTTAAATATTAGTAGCATATGCTACACAAGTATCATTATTGTTGCAATCTCTCAGCACACAATATTACAGACTTCTAGCAGACTGTACTCTAGTGCTTTACTAAGATATTATTATTCCCTTGTTAATTCATGGCATAGATCTATGTTCAGTATTTGCTGAACTCTATATCTAGCCCCAGAACTAATCACCCCGGATTATTTCAGATATTAGTCTTGTCCGGCTATCAGATTTGAGGGATTCTTTGATTTATTAGGCACCCAGGAGTCCCTTCCTGCTTTTGTCTGTTTCATTCTTTCTCTATTTTTTCATGGACTCTCACCACTGATTCAGGGTCGTCCCTGTCTAACACTGGCAGCAGATCCATCTTATCTCTGACATTCTATGATACTATGTAGTTCGTGAACTCTCATCAGTGATTCCAGTAGCACCGGATTCTCCTTTATACTAATCTCTACTATCATACCACACTGGTAACGCCCAAAACCGTCCGATCTTGGAAGCTAATCAGTGTAGGGCTGGGCCAGTATTCAAGTGGGCGACCCTTGAAGAATACTCAGTTTAGTAGAGAAGAGATTGGCTTATCACGCTCAGAGTCTAACACTGACAGCAGATTCACTCTGTTATCTCATTTCATACATCTTTTCTTCTGTCTTTTCCTATGATGGCTGGGTATATCACATCATCATGCACCCTAATTACACTAGTATTTAACTAGTGCATTTCAGTGCTTTATTCGATACGTTTATTGATTGGGCTAATACATCTCTCTAGACCAGGGATATCGGCAGCGAATATTTATCATGCGAGTTTCAGCATTTAATTACTATTTATTGTAGTACTGCACTATATTACTTAATATCAGCTTATTTACTGCTGTTAAAATTTGAATATTATCCTGATGCTTTTTTGACCACTGAATATTTTATTATTATATTAATAAAAGTTAATTTTTAGAAGATTCTTCTGATCGTCTCATACGTTAATTTAAGACAAGAGTGCGCCCACAAAAGAGTCTCTTTTTTCTCCTTTTGTTGTCTCTAGTTACCATTGACTCAGGGTGCACCACCAAATTAAAACTAAGAAATTAAGGTTTTCTTGATATCAGTTTATGTTGGTTATTATATTTAGCTGTTAGATTTGTAGACCAGTGCGGTATTCCCCCCTAGACCCCAAAATATATATATTTTTGCTGAGTCTTACCCCAGCTTCTCATACCTTGCACGGTCCTCGATATTCCTCTATCCTATTAGATCCTTTACTACTTTCAGTGGTTCAATGGTTCATACCTCTGTGCGTACTCTTTAGATTTGATTTTAATTATTCCTCACAGCCTTATTTTCATACTATGTCTACATTTTCATTAAAGACAGAACTTACCTCGAAACGTAGAAACTTAGAGGAATTGGATATTTTTTCTGATACTTTTCAGAACACAGGTACTCCCAAAGATTGGAGGTCCGATCTTTCAAAATTACAAAAAATCTTACAAAGAAGGATTAGGCTTACATGGGATATCACCACCCTAGAGAATTATCATAAGACCAAGATCTACCCCAGAGGATTGCGACCCCGAGTCTTTCCCTCCTTCCCTCTGGCAACAGAGAATTTAAAGGCCGAATGGGAAGCCACTTTACTCAAATGTTCCCATGAGCTCACTCTGATACTCATTAAACATGATAACTTGGTATTAGATCAAGTTGAGAAGAGCATTAAGGAACTAGGTAAAACCCTTGAGACCTGGGAAAAGGATCCCACCTTTCAAGGTACATTTGATAAATATAAGAAGGACCTTGACACATATGAATCATCGATCATTGAGCGCAAACGGAACAAGTTCCAGAGAGACAGAAACGATTTCTCTCAAGGGAATATTTTCCGTTGGAACTCCCAATTCCAAAGAGGCCGTGGAGGACCCCTAAGAGAGGATAATAGTTCTTCCGAAATTGAATCTTCATATAGCGAAGACTCCTCCACAGAGCATTTGGAAGGGGGGTCACAGATTTCCAAACGGTATAACAACGAGGATCCTTTTTTAGGCAAAGGCCAGCGCCCCAAAGGCAGAAACAAATACAGAGGAAGACAAGACGAGGGGGGACGAAACACCGACAGAAATCATCGGGACTGGGACGCCCCAAGGACCTCCCACTACCCCATTCGGAATACCAGAAAACGCTAGCGCCGGACAAATTACAAATCATTAACCTGAGCACCCATATTCTTACAAAAGATCAGACAGAAGTCCTGAGCAAAGGGCTATCTTTCTCTCCCACATTGCCATTTAATAGGTTTATGTGGGAGAAGGATTTAAGACTTTTTGGTCGCAAATTATTATTAAAAAAATTCTTTGCGAAAACATCTAATAACGATGTGACTGATCTATCTCTGTCGATGGGTACAAGATCTCTCACCAATATATCTCAATCTGAAGAACCGTCTACCTCCACGTCACTAGTCACATCCTTATCAGAGGAGGAAATGTTAGCATTACAAGCTTTGGAAGATCTTTACTTGGAATCCCCATCGAACATGTCATCTGTGCAAGGAACTAGGCCAACATGCAGAGCTAAGTCCACATTCTTCCCTCCAGATACTAATAGCCCAGAGATAAAAATTTATATGGACCTAGTATCTAGAGAGTTTGATGAAATCCATACCAACTCTAAGAAGAAGTGTTTCACCAAGAATCTCAAATTTAGAGAAAGACAAGCTCTAAAGGAAATCAAAGCATGGAATGATGTTGTTATTAAACCCTCGGACAAAGGGGGCAATATTGTTCTATGGCCCACCAAGATGTACGAAGCAGAAGCACGTAGACAACTCTTAGACACAACATGCTACTTGAAATTACCACTTAACCCAACAGACAAATTCCATAAACAATACATGCACATGATCGAAGAAGCCCTTGCTGTTGGAACCATCACACAACAAGAGGCCAAATATCTCACTGTCTCAAATCCCAGAGTCCCCACATTTTATCTTTTACCTAAGGTACATAAGAACCTGCAGAAACCACCTGGGAGACCGATTGTTTCAGGCAATGGGGGACTCTTGGAAATACCCAGTAAATTCCTAGATTTACATCTCCGGGAACATGTTTTGACACTACCGTCTTATTTGAAAGACACGTCAGACCTTCTACGGAAACTGCATGATGTCTGCGTAGATGGGGAATGTATCTTGGTCACCCTTGATGTGGAAGCATTATATAACAGCATCTCCCACCAGCAAGGAGTCCAAGCTACAAAATTCTTCCTTGACATGAAAGAAAAAAATCAGTTTAACGATTTTCTTTGTGAAATGCTTAGTTTTGTACTAAATAAAAATTTCTTCACATTCGGTGACCAGTTCTTTCAGCAAATAAGGGGAACAGCGATGGGAGCGGCATGCGCTCCCACTTATGCCAACCTCTTTCTTGGTTGGTGGGAGTAGACAGTAGTATTCAGCGATGATTATCAGGAATATACTCGACATATCTTGCACTGGCTCAGATTCATAGACGACATCTTTGTGATCTGGGACAGTAGTGAACAACTTCTGCTTGATTTCATTAACCTGCTAAATAACAACAAATTTTATATTTTTCTGACTCATACACTGAGTAAAGATAAGGTATCATTTTTGGACCTTAACATTTATAAAACGGAAAATGGCACACTGGCCACGGAGCTCTTCCGTAAAGATACAGCCACCAACAGTATCCTATATCAGACTAGCTCTCATTTTCCGCCTACCATCGAAAATATTCCGAAAGGGGAATTCCTTAGACTGAGACGTAATTGTACTGAAAATTCTGTGTACAAACAAAAAAGTCTAGAACTGGCGACCCGATTACAAGCTCGAGGATATAGTAAGCGTGCACTCAAAAGAGCACAAAACTCTGTCCTTAAAATCAATAGGGAGACTTTGATCTTCCAAGATAAACCCAAGGACAAAAGTGGGGACTCTCGGATTCGGTTTGTGGGCACTTTTTGTCCAGAATGGCGCCAAGTAAAAGATGCAATTCAGAAACACCTACCAGTCTTACACCTGGATGCAGACTTATCGCCGCTTTTAGACTCTACTCTTCAAATCAGCTGGAGGAGATCTAGCAACATGAAGGATATGCTAGTTCAGAGTCATTTCACACGAGATGCCACCAGATCCAGAAATGTTACTGGATCTTTCCCATGTGGACGTTGTAAAGCGTGCCCTCAGATCCAGATAACAGACCAAGTCAAAGACAAATGGGGACAGGACATTCCCCTGAAACACTTTTTCAATTGTGATACACAAGGCCTGGTCTACTGTCTAGTCTGTAGCTGTAATCAACGGTATGTCGGCATGACCACAAGAAAATTCAAAATGCGAATTTTAGAACATATGGGAACCATCAGAAATGCCTCATCAGACCTGCTCAAAGGTAAAAAACTAACATCTGTAGCAAGACATTTTCATGCACAACATTCAGATTCCCCTTGTGAGATACGTGCATTCGGTTTGGATAGAGTGCACTTAGGCATACGGGGAGGTGATTTGAGCAAGGAACTCATTAAAAAAGAAAGTGAATGGACATTCAGGCTAGGAGGATTAAAACCTGGGGGCCTGAACGAGTACATCAACTACAGTGCCTTTTTATAAGAGTTAATGTATTTTGCCTTTTTTACGCAACAATCAAAAAAAATTTTTTCCTCATTGAGTCACCATAGATTACCACCTATGTTTAGAAAATACTTCTGATTTCCCCTACTCCCTTCTTTTCCCTTTTCTCTTTTACACTTTAGTCTGTCATTATCTTATACACTTAGTATTCACCATACATCTCATACGCCTTCTTCGTTTTTCCTCTTATAAAGCAGCTCCATCAAGCATTTCACTTTTCTGTCACTTCTAACAAACCCATTTTTCTCCTTCCTCTCTCACACGTCCTTTTTATTTTATTATTTTTTTCACTCGACCAATATCCCATACACCCATTTATTAATACATCTGAGATACCTTCCCTTATTGTTTCCTTTTCAGATTGCAGCATTTAATAGTATGTTCACCTTTCTAACCTGTGTATCTCATTAATTTTCTACACTGAGGCCATGCTCAATATTCTCACCACACCACATCGCATTTTTTCACCCATTTTCTAAATTTAGCACTATATATAATTTTTACATCTCAATTACTCTTTCTCACCTCACCAGTATTCCAAATTTGTGCATTTCTCTCAGCACTACCCAGTTATTTTAATGTCTCTCTTACCATTTATTTTGTAACAATTTTCCTAATGACTCTCTGTTCATGGACAGGGGACTAATTAAGCCCCTAGCAATGTAATAATCATTGCCCGGCACCGTAACCTTACTTAATAATATATTAATTGTATATATCATACATCTTTTTATGTTATTATATCAATACGTATGTATAGTCATCTGACGTAATTAGCATTGTATAGACAATGGTATGAGTCTTCCATCCCCAATACTATAGCCTATATTTATCTTTAGTTTATCTGCATTTTAGACAGGTCCACGAACTTCCACTGAATCTTTGTCATGCGTTATCTTTGCTATTCCTTTAGATATCAGTGGTTATTTATTTACTTATTAATTATTGCCTGAAGTCCAACGAAGTACCAATTAAGTTAATGAACATTTTAGTATAATGTTCAAACATACATGCTTTCCTCTAAACCTATCACTATGGATGTACTTCTAGTCTTACAATTTTTTTTGTTTAGCAAATTTGGCTGTGTTTTTAAAATTGGTTTTAAGTGCATATGTTTTTCATTTACTTATTTGTTTATCATTATGTCCACTTATTTATTTTTTCTTAATTATTTTCTCTTATTTTTATTTTTTCATGACCCTTTATAACAACATGGGCTCCCCTGCCAAGTCCGACTCTGGCTGCGTTATATCTAATGGATTCAGCTGTGCAGTGATATATCCACTATTTGATTGGACACCCGCCAGCCCAGCCAGTATTTATATCAGCAGGATCCTAGCCCGTGACAGGAAGTGATCAAGCCCGGCCACGGGTGAAACGCGTCTTCCCATTCGTTTCTTCGACTGCCGTTCTCAGGTGTTCCTGCTGCCCGATACATCTTAAAGCCCAGCATCTCCGTCTCCGGCGTCACACATCCATTGCTGTCCGACGTCTCTTCAGCTCCGCTTGCAGGTGACATCCTCTTTGACTGACTTCATTTTTTCCACGGGACTCCGGCGCCCGTCCGGGCTCACGGACAACACTGAGCCTAGACGCCTGCGGCAAGTTCATCTATACATGTACCCTGCTAGGCGGCTACTCACGGCTGCACGGACATTGTCTCAGTGTTCTGAGGCAATTTCATCGCACTCACGGACAGTTCATATCTGGAAATAGAACTGTTTCACCGGTTAACAGTTATTACACCTCGCTACGGTAATATCAGTGTCTCATTACCATCTCTTTCCCCCTTTCCTTGTCATATTGTTTATCCAGTCATTTTTACTGTAATAGAATTTTTTCTACATATTATCAGTACCTATGCAATTGTTTTGGCAGCATTCCATAATTAATTCCTGTTCTTCCATACATTTTGATGTATTCAGCATTTTAATAATACGTGCTTTATGTATCTATGTACTTATCACAAGGAAACCTGTCGTCTGGGTACAATCATCTGCTCAATTTAATTTAGGATACATTTAACTAATCAGATATTTATTTACCTATTTTTTCACAGTTGTTTGATACCAGTTCCTCAGTGACATCTTCTTGTATCTATTACAATGTTTAAATATTAGTAGCATATGCTACACAAGTATCATTATTGTTGCAATCTCTCAGCACACAATATTACAGACTTCTAGCAGACTGTACTCTAGTGCTTTACTAAGATATTATTATTCCCTTGTTAATTCATGGCATAGATCTATGTTCAGTATTTGCTGAACTCTATATCTAGCCCCAGAACTAATCACCCCGGATTATTTCAGATATTAGTCTTGTCCGGCTATCAGATTTGAGGGATTCTTTGATAAATTAGGCACCCAGGAGTCCCTTCCTGCTTTTGTCTGTTTCATTCTTTCTCTATTTTTTCATGGACTCTCACCACTGATTCAGGGTCGTCCCTGTCTAACACTGGCAGCAGATCCATCTTATCTCTGACATTCTATGATACTATGTAGTTCGTGAACTCTCATCAGTGATTCCAGTAGCACCGGATTCTCCTTTATACTAATCTCTACTATCATACCACACTGGTAACGCCCAAAACCGTCCGATCTTGGAAGCTAATCAGTGTAGGGCTGGGCCAGTATTCAAGTGGGCGACCCTTGAAGAATACTCAGTTTAGTAGAGAAGAGATTGGCTTATCACGCTCAGAGTCTAACACTGACAGCAGATTCACTCTGTTATCTCATTTCATACATCTTTTCTTCTGTCTTTTCCTATGATGGCTGGGTATATCACATCATCATGCACCCTAATTACACTAGTATTTAACTAGTGCATTTCAGTGCTTTATTCGATACGTTTATTGATTGGGCTAATACATCTCTCTAGACCAGGGATATCGGCAGCGAATATTTATCATGCGAGTTTCAGCATTTAATTACTATTTATTGTAGTACTGCACTATATTACTTAATATCAGCTTATTTACTGCTGTTAAAATTTGAATATTATCCTGATGCTTTTTTGACCACTGAATATTTTATTATTATATTAATAAAAGTTAATTTTTAGAAGATTCTTCTGATCGTCTCATACGTTAATTTAAGACAAGAGTGCGCCCACAAAAGAGTCTCTTTTTTCTCCTTTTGTTGTCTCTAGTTACCATTGACTCAGGGTGCACCACCAAATTAAAACTAAGAAATTAAGGTTTTCTTGATATCAGTTTATGTTGGTTATTATATTTAGCTGTTAGATTTGTAGACCAGTGCGGTATTCCCCCCTAGACCCCAAAATATATATATTTTTGCTGAGTCTTACCCCAGCTTCTCATACCTTGCACGGTCCTCGATATTCCTCTATCCTATTAGATCCTTTACTACTTTCAGTGGTTCAATGGTTCATACCTCTGTGCGTACTCTTTAGATTTGATTTTAATTATTCCTCACAGCCTTATTTTCATACTATGTCTACATTTTCATTAAAGACAGAACTTACCTCGAAACGTAGAAACTTAGAGGAATTGGATATTTTTTCTGATACTTTTCAGAACACAGGTACTCCCAAAGATTGGAGGTCCGATCTTTCAAAATTACAAAAAATCTTACAAAGAAGGATTAGGCTTACATGGGATATCACCACCCTAGAGAATTATCATAAGACCAAGATCTACCCCAGAGGATTGCGACCCCGAGTCTTTCCCTCCTTCCCTCTGGCAACAGAGAATTTAAAGGCCGAATGGGAAGCCACTTTACTCAAATGTTCCCATGAGCTCACTCTGATACTCATTAAACATGATAACTTGGTATTAGATCAAGTTGAGAAGAGCATTGAGGAACTAGGTAAAACCCTTGAGACCTGGGAAAAGGATCCCACCTTTCAAGGTACATTTGATAAATATAAGAAGGACCTTGACACATATGAATCATCGATCATTGAGCGCAAACGGAACAAGTTCCAGAGAGACAGAAACGATTTCTCTCAAGGGAATATTTTCCGTTGGAACTCCCAATTCCAAAGAGGCCGTGGAGGACCCCTAAGAGAGGATAATAGTTCTTCCGAAATTGAATCTTCATATAGCGAAGACTCCTCCACAGAGCATTTGGAAGGGGGGTCACAGATTTCCAAACGGTATAACAACGAGGATCCTTTTTTAGGCAAAGGCCAGCGCCCCAAAGGCAGAAACAAATACAGAGGAAGACAAGACGAGGGGGGACGAAACACCGACAGAAATCATCGGGACTGGGACGCCCCAAGGACCTCCCACTACCCCATTCGGAATACCAGAAAACGCTAGCGCCGGACAAATTAAAAATCATTAACCTGAGCACCCATATTCTTACAAAAGATCAGACAGAAGTCCTGAGCAAAGGGCTATCTTTCTCTCCCACATTGCCATTTAATAGGTTTATGTGGGAGAAGGATTTAAGACTTTTTGGTCGCAAATTATTATTAAAAAAATTCTTTGCGAAAACATCTAATAACGATGTGACTGATCTATCTCTGTCGATGGGTACAAGATCTCTCACCAATATATCTCAATCTGAAGAACCGTCTACCTCCACGTCACTAGTCACATCCTTATCAGAGGAGGAAATGTTAGCATTACAAGCTTTGGAAGATCTTTACTTGGAATCCCCATCGAACATGTCATCTGTGCAAGGAACTAGGCCAACATGCAGAGCTAAGTCCACATTCTTCCCTCCAGATACTAATAGCCCAGAGATAAAAATTTATATGGACCTAGTATCTAGAGAGTTTGATGAAATCCATACCAACTCTAAGAAGAAGTGTTTCACCAAGAATCTCAAATTTAGAGAAAGACAAGCTCTAAAGGAAATCAAAGCATGGAATGATGTTGTTATTAAACCCTCGGACAAAGGGGGCAATATTGTTCTATGGCCCACCAAGATGTACGAAGCAGAAGCACGTAGACAACTCTTAGACACAACATGCTACTTGAAATTACCACTTAACCCAACAGACAAATTCCATAAACAATACATGCACATGATCGAAGAAGCCCTTGCTGTTGGAACCATCACACAACAAGAGGCCAAATATCTCACTGTCTCAAATCCCAGAGTCCCCACATTTTATCTTTTACCTAAGGTACATAAGAACCTGCAGAAACCACCTGGGAGACCGATTGTTTCAGGCAATGGGGGACTCTTGGAAATACCCAGTAAATTCCTAGATTTACATCTCCGGGAACATGTTTTGACACTACCGTCTTATTTGAAAGACACGTCAGACCTTCTACGGAAACTGCATGATGTCTGCGTAGATGGGGAATGTATCTTGGTCACCCTTGATGTGGAAGCATTATATAACAGCATCTCCCACCAGCAAGGAGTCCAAGCTACAAAATTCTTCCTTGACATGAAAGAAAAAAATCAGTTTAACGATTTTCTTTGTGAAATGCTTAGTTTTGTACTAAATAAAAATTTCTTCACATTCGGTGACCAGTTCTTTCAGCAAATAAGGGGAACAGCGATGGGAGCGGCATGCGCTCCCACTTATGCCAACCTCTTTCTTGGTTGGTGGGAGCAGACAGTAGTATTCAGCGATGATTATCAGGAATATACTCGACATATCTTGCACTGGCTCAGATTCATAGACGACATCTTTGTGATCTGGGACAGTAGTGAACAACTTCTGCTTGATTTCATTAACCTGCTAAATAACAACAAATTTAATATTTTTCTGACTCATACACTGAGTAAAGATAAGGTATCATTTTTGGACCTTAACATTTATAAAACGGAAAATGGCACACTGGCCACGGAGCTCTTCCGTAAAGATACAGCCACCAACAGTATCCTATATCAGACTAGCTCTCATTTTCCGCCTACCATCGAAAATATTCCGAAAGGGGAATTCCTTAGACTGAGACGTAATTGTACTGAAAATTCTGTGTACAAACAAAAAAGTCTAGAACTGGCGACCCGATTACAAGCTCGAGGATATAGTAAGCGTGCACTCAAAAGAGCACAAAACTCTGTCCTTAAAATCAATAGGGAGACTTTGATCTTCCAAGATAAACCCAAGGACAAAAGTGGGGACTCTCGGATTCGGTTTGTGGGCACTTTTTGTCCAGAATGGCGCCAAGTAAAAGATGCAATTCAGAAACACCTACCAGTCTTACACCTGGATGCAGACTTATCGCCGCTTTTAGACTCTACTCTTCAAATCAGCTGGAGGAGATCTAGCAACATGAAGGATATGCTAGTTCAGAGTCATTTCACACGAGATGCCACCAGATCCAGAAATGTTACTGGATCTTTCCCATGTGGACGTTGTAAAGCGTGCCCTCAGATCCAGATAACAGACCAAGTCAAAGACAAATGGGGACAGGACATTCCCCTGAAACACTTTTTCAATTGTGATACACAAGGCCTGGTCTACTGTCTAGTCTGTAGCTGTAATCAACGGTATGTCGGCATGACCACAAGAAAATTCAAAATGCGAATTTTAGAACATATGGGAACCATCAGAAATGCCTCATCAGACCTGCTCAAAGGTAAAAAACTAACATCTGTAGCAAGACATTTTCATGCACAACATTCAGATTCCCCTTGTGAGATACGTGCATTCGGTTTGGATAGAGTGCACTTAGGCATACGGGGAGGTGATTTGAGCAAGGAACTCATTAAAAAAGAAAGTGAATGGACATTCAGGCTAGGAGGATTAAAACCTGGGGGCCTGAACGAGTACATCAACTACAGTGCCTTTTTATAAGAGTTAATGTATTTTGCCTTTTTTACGCAACAATCAAAAAAAAATTTTTCCTCATTGAGTCACCATAGATTACCACCTATGTTTAGAAAATACTTCTGATTTCCCCTACTCCCTTCTTTTCCCTTTTCTCTTTTACACTTTAGTCTGTCATTATCTTATACACTTAGTATTCACCATACATCTCATACGCCTTCTTCGTTTTTCCTCTTATAAAGCAGCTCCATCAAGCATTTCACTTTTCTGTCACTTCTAACAAACCCATTTTTCTCCTTCCTCTCTCACACGTCCTTTTTATTTTATTATTTTTTTCACTCGACCAATATCCCATACACCCATTTATTAATACATCTGAGATACCTTCCCTTATTGTTTCCTTTTCAGATTGCAGCATTTAATAGTATGTTCACCTTTCTAACCTGTGTATCTCATTAATTTTCTACACTGAGGCCATGCTCAATATTCTCACCACACCACATCGCATTTTTTCACCCATTTTCTAAATTTAGCACTATATATAATTTTTACATCTCAATTACTCTTTCTCACCTCACCAGTATTCCAAATTTGTGCATTTCTCTCAGCACTACCCAGTTATTTTAATGTCTCTCTTACCATTTATTTTGTAACAATTTTCCTAATGACTCTCTGTTCATGGACAGGGGACTAATTAAGCCCCTAGCAATGTAATAATCATTGCCCGGCACCGTAACCTTACTTAATAATATATTAATTGTATATATCATACATCTTTTTATGTTATTATATCAATACGTATGTATAGTCATCTGACGTAATTAGCATTGTATAGACAATGGTATGAGTCTTCCATCCCCAATACTATAGCCTATATTTATCTTTAGTTTATCTGCATTTTAGACAGGTCCACGAACTTCCACTGAATCTTTGTCATGCGTTATCTTTGCTATTCCTTTAGATATCAGTGGTTATTTATTTACTTATTAATTATTGCCTGAAGTCCAACGAAGTACCAATTAAGTTAATGAACATTTTAGTATAATGTTCAAACATACATGCTTTCCTCTAAACCTTTCACTATGGATGTACTTCTAGTCTTACAAATTTTTTTGTTTAGCAAATTTGGCTGTGTTTTTAAAATTGGTTTTAAGTGCATATGTTTTTCATTTACTTATTTGTTTATCATTATGTCCACTTATTTATTTTTTCTTAATTATTTTCTCTTATTTTTATTTTTTCATGACCCTTTATAACAACATGGGCTCCCCTGCCAAGTCCGACTCTGGCTGCGTTATATCTAATGGATTCAGCTGTGCAGTGATATATCCACTATTTGATTGGACACCCGCCAGCCCAGCCAGTATTTATATCAGCAGGATCCTAGCCCGTGACAGGAAGTGATCAAGCCCGGCCACGGGTGAAACGCGTCTTCCCATTCGTTTCTTCGACTGCCGTTCTCAGGTGTTCCTGCTGCCCGATACATCTTAAAGCCCAGCATCTCCGTCTCCGGCGTCACACATCCATTGCTGTCCGACGTCTCTTCAGCTCCGCTTGCAGGTGACATCCTCTTTGACTGACTTCATTTTTTCCACGGGACTCCGGCGCCCGTCCGGGCTCACGGACAACACTGAGCCTAGACGCCTGCGGCAAGTTCATCTATACATGTACCCTGCTAGGCGGCTACTCACGGCTGCACGGACATTGTCTCAGTGTTCTGAGGCAATTTCATCGCACTCACGGACAGTTCATATCTGGAAATAGAACTGTTTCACCGGTTAACAGTTATTACACCTCGCTACGGTAATATCAGTGTCTCATTACCATCTCTTTCCCCCTTTCCTTGTCATATTGTTTATCCAGTCATTTTTACTGTAATAGAATTTTTTCTACATATTATCAGTACCTATGCAATTGTTTTGGCAGCATTCCATAATTAATTCCTGTTCTTCCATACATTTTGATGTATTCAGCATTTTAATAATACGTGCTTTATGTATCTATGTACTTATCACAAGGAAACCTGTCGTCTGGGTACAATCATCTGCTCAATTTAATTTAGGATACATTTAACTAATCAGATATTTATTTACCTATTTTTTCACAGTTGTTTGATACCAGTTCCTCAGTGACATCTTCTTGTATCTATTACAATGTTTAAATATTAGTAGCATATGCTACACAAGTATCATTATTGTTGCAATCTCTCAGCACACAATATTACAGACTTCTAGCAGACTGTACTCTAGTGCTTTACTAAGATATTATTATTCCCTTGTTAATTCATGGCATAGATCTATGTTCAGTATTTGCTGAACTCTATATCTAGCCCCAGAACTAATCACCCCGGATTATTTCAGATATTAGTCTTGTCCGGCTATCAGATTTGAGGGATTCTTTGATTTATTAGGCACCCAGGAGTCCCTTCCTGCTTTTGTCTGTTTCATTCTTTCTCTATTTTTTCATGGACTCTCACCACTGATTCAGGGTCGTCCCTGTCTAACACTGGCAGCAGATCCATCTTATCTCTGACATTCTATGATACTATGTAGTTCGTGAACTCTCATCAGTGATTCCAGTAGCACCGGATTCTCCTTTATACTAATCTCTACTATCATACCACACTGGTAACGCCCAAAACCGTCCGATCTTGGAAGCTAATCAGTGTAGGGCTGGGCCAGTATTCAAGTGGGCGACCCTTGAAGAATACTCAGTTTAGTAGAGAAGAGATTGGCTTATCACGCTCAGAGTCTAACACTGACAGCAGATTCACTCTGTTATCTCATTTCATACATCTTTTCTTCTGTCTTTTCCTATGATGGCTGGGTATATCACATCATCATGCACCCTAATTACACTAGTATTTAACTAGTGCATTTCAGTGCTTTATTCGATACGTTTATTGATTGGGCTAATACATCTCTCTAGACCAGGGATATCGGCAGCGAATATTTATCATGCGAGTTTCAGCATTTAATTACTATTTATTGTAGTACTGCACTATATTACTTAATATCAGCTTATTTACTGCTGTTAAAATTTGAATATTATCCTGATGCTTTTTTGACCACTGAATATTTTATTATTATATTAATAAAAGTTAATTTTTAGAAGATTCTTCTGATCGTCTCATACGTTAATTTAAGACAAGAGTGCGCCCACAAAAGAGTCTCTTTTTTCTCCTTTTGTTGTCTCTAGTTACCATTGACTCAGGGTGCACCACCAAATTAAAACTAAGAAATTAAGGTTTTCTTGATATCAGTTTATGTTGGTTATTATATTTAGCTGTTAGATTTGTAGACCAGTGCGGTATTCCCCCCTAGACCCCAAAATATATATATTTTTGCTGAGTCTTACCCCAGCTTCTCATACCTTGCACGGTCCTCGATATTCCTCTATCCTATTAGATCCTTTACTACTTTCAGTGGTTCAATGGTTCATACCTCTGTGCGTACTCTTTAGATTTGATTTTAATTATTCCTCACAGCCTTATTTTCATACTATGTCTACATTTTCATTAAAGACAGAACTTACCTCGAAACGTAGAAACTTAGAGGAATTGGATATTTTTTCTGATACTTTTCAGAACACAGGTACTCCCAAAGATTGGAGGTCCGATCTTTCAAAATTACAAAAAATCTTACAAAGAAGGATTAGGCTTACATGGGATATCACCACCCTAGAGAATTATCATAAAACCAAGATCTACCCCAGAGGATTGCGACCCCGAGTCTTTCCCTCCTTCCCTCTGGCAACAGAGAATTTAAAGGCCGAATGGGAAGCCACTTTACTCAAATGTTCCCATGAGCTCACTCTGATACTCATTAAACATGATAACTTGGTATTAGATCAAGTTGAGAAGAGCATTGAGGAACTAGGTAAAACCCTTGAGACCTGGGAAAAGGATCCCACCTTTCAAGGTACATTTGATAAATATAAGAAGGACCTTGACACATATGAATCATCGATCATTGAGCGCAAACGGAACAAGTTCCAGAGAGACAGAAACGATTTCTCTCAAGGGAATATTTTCCGTTGGAACTCCCAATTCCAAAGAGGCCGTGGAGGACCCCTAAGAGAGGATAATAGTTCTTCCGAAATTGAATCTTCATATAGCGAAGACTCCTCCACAGAGCATTTGGAAGGGGGGTCACAGATTTCCAAACGGTATAACAACGAGGATCCTTTTTTAGGCAAAGGCCAGCGCCCCAAAGGCAGAAACAAATACAGAGGAAGACAAGACGAGGGGGGACGAAACACCGACAGAAATCATCGGGACTGGGACGCCCCAAGGACCTCCCACTACCCCATTCGGAATACCAGAAAATGCTAGCGCCGGACAAATTACAAATCATTAACCTGAGCACCCATATTCTTACAAAAGATCAGACAGAAGTCCTGAGCAAAGGGCTATCTTTCTCTCCCACATTGCCATTTAATAGGTTTATGTGGGAGAAGGATTTAAGACTTTTTGGTCGCAAATTATTATTAAAAAAATTCTTTGCGAAAACATCTAATAACGATGTGACTGATCTATCTCTGTCGATGGGTACAAGATCTCTCACCAATATATCTCAATCTGAAGAACCGTCTACCTCCACGTCACTAGTCACATCCTTATCAGAGGAGGAAATGTTAGCATTACAAGCTTTGGAAGATCTTTACTTGGAATCCCCATCGAACATGTCATCTGTGCAAGGAACTAGGCCAACATGCAGAGCTAAGTCCACATTCTTCTCTCCAGATACTAATAGCCCAGAGATAAAAATTTATATGGACCTAGTATCTAGAGAGTTTGATGAAATCCATACCAACTCTAAGAAGAAGTGTTTCACCAAGAATCTCAAATTTAGAGAAAGACAAGCTCTAAAGGAAATCAAAGCATGGAATGATGTTGTTATTAAACCCTCGGACAAAGGGGGCAATATTGTTCTATGGCCCACCAAGATGTACGAAGCAGAAGCACGTAGACAACTCTTAGACACAACATGCTACTTGAAATTACCACTTAACCCAACAGACAAATTCCATAAACAATACATGCACATGATCGAAGAAGCCCTTGCTGTTGGAACCATCACACAACAAGAGGCCAAATATCTCACTGTCTCAAATCCCAGAGTCCCCACATTTTATCTTTTACCTAAGGTACATAAGAACCTGCAGAAACCACCTGGGAGACCGATTGTTTCAGGCAATGGGGGACTCTTGGAAATACCCAGTAAATTCCTAGATTTACATCTCCGGGAACATGTTTTGACACTACCGTCTTATTTGAAAGACACGTCAGACCTTCTACGGAAACTGCATGATGTCTGCGTAGATGGGGAATGTATCTTGGTCACCCTTGATGTGGAAGCATTATATAACAGCATCTCCCACCAGCAAGGAGTCCAAGCTACAAAATTCTTCCTTGACATGAAAGAAAAAAATCAGTTTAACGATTTTCTTTGTGAAATGCTTAGTTTTGTACTAAATAAAAATTTCTTCACATTCGGTGACCAGTTCTTTCAGCAAATAAGGGGAACAGCGATGGGAGCGGCATGCGCTCCCACTTATGCCAACCTCTTTCTTGGTTGGTGGGAGCAGACAGTAGTATTCAGCGATGATTATCAGGAATATACTCGACATATCTTGCACTGGCTCAGATTCATAGACGACATCTTTGTGATCTGGGACAGTAGTGAACAACTTCTGCTTGATTTCATTAACCTGCTAAATAACAACAAATTTAATATTTTTCTGACTCATACACTGAGTAAAGATAAGGTATCATTTTTGGACCTTAACATTTATAAAACGGAAAATGGCACACTGGCCACGGAGCTCTTCCGTAAAGATACAGCCACCAACAGTATCCTATATCAGACTAGCTCTCATTTTCCGCCTACCATCGAAAATATTCCGAAAGGGGAATTCCTTAGACTGAGACGTAATTGTACTGAAAATTCTGTGTACAAACAAAAAAGTCTAGAACTGGCGACCCGATTACAAGCTCGAGGATATAGTAAGCGTGCACTCAAAAGAGCACAAAACTCTGTCCTTAAAATCAATAGGGAGACTTTGATCTTCCAAGATAAACCCAAGGACAAAAGTGGGGACTCTCGGATTCGGTTTGTGGGCACTTTTTGTCCAGAATGGCGCCAAGTAAAAGATGCAATTCAGAAACACCTACCAGTCTTACACCTGGATGCAGACTTATCGCCGCTTTTAGACTCTACTCTTCAAATCAGCTGGAGGAGATCTAGCAACATGAAGGATATGCTAGTTCAGAGTCATTTCACACGAGATGCCACCAGATCCAGAAATGTTACTGGATCTTTCCCATGTGGACGTTGTAAAGCGTGCCCTCAGATCCAGATAACAGACCAAGTCAAAGACAAATGGGGACAGGACATTCCCCTGAAACACTTTTTCAATTGTGAAACACAAGGCCTGGTCTACTGTCTAGTCTGTAGCTGTAATCAACGGTATGTCGGCATGACCACAAGAAAATTCAAAATGCGAATTTTAGAACATATGGGAACCATCAGAAATGCCTCATCAGACCTGCTCAAAGGTAAAAAACTAACATCTGTAGCAAGACATTTTCATGCACAACATTCAGATTCCCCTTGTGAGATACGTGCATTCGGTTTGGATAGAGTGCACTTAGGCATACGGGGAGGTGATTTGAGCAAGGAACTCATTAAAAAAGAAAGTGAATGGACATTCAGGCTAGGAGGATTAAAACCTGGGGGCCTGAACGAGTACATCAACTACAGTGCCTTTTTATAAGAGTTAATGTATTTTGCCTTTTTTACGCAACAATCAAAAAAAAAATTTTCCTCATTGAGTCACCATAGATTACCACCTATGTTTAGAAAATACTTCTGATTTCCCCTACTCCCTTCTTTTCCCTTTTCTCTTTTACACTTTAGTCTGTCATTATCTTATACACTTAGTATTCACCATACATCTCATACGCCTTCTTCGTTTTTCCTCTTATAAAGCAGCTCCATCAAGCATTTCACTTTTCTGTCACTTCTAACAAACCCATTTTTCTCCTTCCTCTCTCACACGTCCTTTTTATTTTATTATTTTTTTCACTCGACCAATATCCCATACACCCATTTATTAATACATCTGAGATACCTTCCCTTATTGTTTCCTTTTCAGATTGCAGCATTTAATAGTATGTTCACCTTTCTAACCTGTGTATCTCATTAATTTTCTACACTGAGGCCATGCTCAATATTCTCACCACACCACATCGCATTTTTTCACCCATTTTCTAAATTTAGCACTATATATAATTTTTACATCTCAATTACTCTTTCTCACCTCACCAGTATTCCAAATTTGTGCATTTCTCTCAGCACTACCCAGTTATTTTAATGTCTCTCTTACCATTTATTTTGTAACAATTTTCCTAATGACTCTCTGTTCATGGACAGGGGACTAATTAAGCCCCTAGCAATGTAATAATCATTGCCCGGCACCGTAACCTTACTTAATAATATATTAATTGTATATATCATACATCTTTTTATGTTATTATATCAATACGTATGTATAGTCATCTGACGTAATTAGCATTGTATAGACAATGGTATGAGTCTTCCATCCCCAATACTATAGCCTATATTTATCTTTAGTTTATCTGCATTTTAGACAGGTCCACGAACTTCCACTGAATCTTTGTCATGCGTTATCTTTGCTATTCCTTTAGATATCAGTGGTTATTTATTTACTTATTAATTATTGCCTGAAGTCCAACGAAGTACCAATTAAGTTAATGAACATTTTAGTATAATGTTCAAACATACATGCTTTCCTCTAAACCTTTCACTATGGATGTACTTCTAGTCTTACAAATTTTTTTGTTTAGCAAATTTGGCTGTGTTTTTAAAATTGGTTTTAAGTGCATATGTTTTTCATTTACTTATTTGTTTATCATTATGTCCACTTATTTATTTTTTCTTAATTATTTTCTCTTATTTTTATTTTTTCATGACCCTTTATAACAACATGGGCTCCCCTGCCAAGTCCGACTCTGGCTGCGTTATATCTAATGGATTCAGCTGTGCAGTGATATATCCACTATTTGATTGGACACCCGCCAGCCCAGCCAGTATTTATATCAGCAGGATCCTAGCCCGTGACAGGAAGTGATCAAGCCCGGCCACGGGTGAAACGCGTCTTCCCATTCGTTTCTTCGACTGCCGTTCTCAGGTGTTCCTGCTGCCCGATACATCTTAAAGCCCAGCATCTCCGTCTCCGGCGTCACACATCCATTGCTGTCCGACGTCTCTTCAGCTCCGCTTGCAGGTGACATCCTCTTTGACTGACTTCATTTTTTCCACGGGACTCCGGCGCCCGTCCGGGCTCACGGACAACACTGAGCCTAGACGCCTGCGGCAAGTTCATCTATACATGTACCCTGCTAGGCGGCTACTCACGGCTACACGGACATTGTCTCAGTGTTCTGAGGCAATTTCATCGCACTCACGGACAGTTCATATCTGGAAATAGAACTGTTTCACCGGTTAACAGTTATTACACCTCGCTACGGTAATATCAGTGTCTCATTACCATCTCTTTCCCCCTTTCCTTGTCATATTGTTTATCCAGTCATTTTTACTGTAATAGAATTTTTTCTACATATTATCAGTACCTATGCAATTGTTTTGGCAGCATTCCATAATTAATTCCTGTTCTTCCATACATTTTGATGTATTCAGCATTTTAATAATACGTGCTTTATGTATCTATGTACTTATCACAAGGAAACCTGTCGTCTGGGTACAATCATCTGCTCAATTTAATTTAGGATACATTTAACTAATCAGATATTTATTTACCTATTTTTTCACAGTTGTTTGATACCAGTTCCTCAGTGACATCTTCTTGTATCTATTACAATGTTTAAATATTAGTAGCATATGCTACACAAGTATCATTATTGTTGCAATCTCTCAGCACACAATATTACAGACTTCTAGCAGACTGTACTCTAGTGCTTTACTAAGATATTATTATTCCCTTGTTAATTCATGGCATAGATCTATGTTCAGTATTTGCTGAACTCTATATCTAGCCCCAGAACTAATCACCCCGGATTATTTCAGATATTAGTCTTGTCCGGCTATCAGATTTGAGGGATTCTTTGATTTATTAGGCACCCAGGAGTCCCTTCCTGCTTTTGTCTGTTTCATTCTTTCTCTATTTTTTCATGGACTCTCACCACTGATTCAGGGTCGTCCCTGTCTAACACTGGCAGCAGATCCATCTTATCTCTGACATTCTATGATACTATGTAGTTCGTGAACTCTCATCAGTGATTCCAGTAGCACCGGATTCTCCTTTATACTAATCTCTACTATCATACCACACTGGTAACGCCCAAAACCGTCCGATCTTGGAAGCTAATCAGTGTAGGGCTGGGCCAGTATTCAAGTGGGCGACCCTTGAAGAATACTCAGTTTAGTAGAGAAGAGATTGGCTTATCACGCTCAGAGTCTAACACTGACAGCAGATTCACTCTGTTATCTCATTTCATACATCTTTTCTTCTGTCTTTTCCTATGATGGCTGGGTATATCACATCATCATGCACCCTAATTACACTAGTATTTAACTAGTGCATTTCAGTGCTTTATTCGATACGTTTATTGATTGGGCTAATACATCTCTCTAGACCAGGGATATCGGCAGCGAATATTTATCATGCGAGTTTCAGCATTTAATTACTATTTATTGTAGTACTGCACTATATTACTTAATATCAGCTTATTTACTGCTGTTAAAATTTGAATATTATCCTGATGCTTTTTTGACCACTGAATATTTTATTATTATATTAATAAAAGTTAATTTTTAGAAGATTCTTCTGATCGTCTCATACGTTAATTTAAGACAAGAGTGCGCCCACAAAAGAGTCTCTTTTTTCTCCTTTTGTTGTCTCTAGTTACCATTGACTCAGGGTGCACCACCAAATTAAAACTAAGAAATTAAGGTTTTCTTGATATCAGTTTATGTTGGTTATTATATTTAGCTGTTAGATTTGTAGACCAGTGCGGTATTCCCCCCTAGACCCCAAACTATGGTATAGTCCAACTCCCATACCAATAGCCCATATGTCTGGGTGGTGCTGTTGATCCAAGTAGAGCTTAATCAGCCTGACCAGTGTTTTTAAGGGCAGTCCATCTGAGAGAGCAGCAAGATGGAGACTGGACTGCTGCTATTGCCATCAAATTCTTATAAAGACAATAAAATAACAAAAAGGGAATGGTGGTGCAGGAAATTCAGGATAAAGACAAATAAATGCTAATACTTTGCAATATTTATTAATCCTTTGTTCAGGAATAAACTAATTTAAAACTTAAAATGTGATTTGCGAACGTCTTACTTTATAATAGAATTTGGGTGAGCAGTATGGCAATATAATAAAAAAATTTGAAAAAATATACTTTCTTTAGTGAATCTTAAACCATGTTTTCTGTGTTCTCCACCCTTAAGCGTTTTATGGTATACAGTATGTAAGGGAAGTAAGTAAACATACGTAGGGTTATATTTACGAATGTTCAATTTTGTATTCGATCTTAAGTTTGATTTAAAACGACTAAAATCAAATCAAATTGACATTCTTTTTAACTCACCAAATCACACATGTACTAAGATAAAATGCTGAAATTGATTTAAAAATCGAATTCGATGTTATTCGATTTTGATTAGTGATTTTATTTTATTTTTAGTATATCCATTTGAAGATTGAGCATGAAATCACCTACTGTATAAAATGGAATATAAAATTTAATGAAATAGGACAAAAACGTTCCAATATATTTCTATTGGACAAAATATATCACATGCAAGAAGCTGCTGTCGTTCCTCTAATTCTGGTTTGCATACATCTCAGATGGAGGGGCGTCTGTGCATGCATAGGACCAGTTCTCTGCATCTGCAGAACTGGTCCTGTATTGTCGCGCACAGTGGCCCCTGAGCCACAGCCTCTTACTATTTGAGAGCAGGGAATCCAAAGACGCAGGAGCTGCACCGTATCCATCTCTGAATGAGGCCCATAATCCCTACAGCCATAGTGAACCACATGCTTGGGTCCCTTTTTATTAGAGATGGGCACACATCCTCAATTCATTCTTGATTTCTTTAAAAATTGATAAAAGCATCTAAAATTATGTTCGTTTGGACCTGTCACATAGAGTTTTACAGTGTTATTAATATCTGGCCAGTTTCATTGAAAGATGCTATGGTGACTGTACACTTTAAGGATGTGCGACAGCGATCCGTTGATAATTG
Organism: Pseudophryne corroboree; assembly: GCF_028390025.1. Classification (NCBI taxonomy): domain Eukaryota; kingdom Metazoa; phylum Chordata; class Amphibia; order Anura; family Myobatrachidae; genus Pseudophryne; species Pseudophryne corroboree. The sequence goes on along the minus strand of NC_086444.1, from coordinate 251,342,046 downwards.
TCAGCTCAATTAAATTGACGACCTGAACAGAGACAATGGAGTCATGCATCTTGAGTACAGATTTGCAGTACAGATTTGCAAGCATACTCAGCAACACTCCCCAAAACACTGGTGCCACATGTCTGCCACTCCTCTGTCAATGCCCACAAATGGTGCCTGACTGTCATTCTCTCACCGTGAAGGTAAGCGCTGCGAGCAGCATTACTATCAGACTTTGACACACGTGCAGTGCAAAGCAAATGCATGCGCAGTTTACCAATAATCACTAAGTTGCAAAAACATCGGCATAGCATCCATCATCTCTACTTGTATAGGCATCATAATGAAGGTTTAGGGAATGCAATGTTGCCTAAAAGCTAAAATCTGCTATTAGTCTATTATTTTGGGTATTTGTAGTTCGATTGTGTGTTCAATTTGTGTTCAATTTTAAACTAAAATGTTAGTAAATCAGGGGATTCTTTATTCGTTCTATGTAAAGGTAGGGATGTTTTGCCAATATTTGATTTTAAGTGGTATTTGGTTTATATTCAATTTTACATTTGATTATGCCTTTAATACATATCCAAATGCAAAACTGAATGCAAATCGAATAAAAACATTACCAAAAACCCAAAATTGAACATTTGTAAATATACCCCATAGTGTATATTGTTTGATATGGTTCTCCTACCGGGAACAAAGTACTGTATAAGAATATTTAAGAAGCTTCTTGGAGTACAGGTGATTATCACTTCCCTTCAGATACAGTAGTTCCCTTACTGTATGTGAGAGATTCTTGTTTATTTGCCTTGAACCTCAAGTTAGGTATTTTCCCTCTATTTTTGTGCCTCATTTATTCGATACAGCATATGAAATAGATCATTGTGATGATAGTGTAATCCTCTTTGCACGTTTATGCAATGTAACAATAAAATGTCAATTATTAACATAAATCTTAGAAAGATACTTGTAGAGTCCAGTCTTCTACCAGAAATTTGATGTCATAAGCATGAGGTAAAAGTAAAGATGAAGGTTCCAGATATCACTCTTCTCCCTTCCTTCTGGTGTAATTTGGTACTTCTCCATTAAGTCCAACGGGTCTTGTAGTTCCTGCAGCCTATGTGTTTTGAGTTATTTAGCTTTTTGTTTTTGTTAAACTTGTAGTTTTTTTCTTGTCATTATAAGCTAGACTTCCTCTTTCAAAATACTAACCACAAATAATCATTTTTATACAGTTAAACATTTAATAATATGGATGAACTATACTGTACAGTAGTTCATATTTGCTGTTCATCACTCTCCCTGTTACATTACAATACAGTATTTGACAAACATGATTATAGCATATAAGCACAGCAGTAAACTACTGTAGCATAAACAAACTATAAACTTGTGTCCACGTAGGGGATTAAGTTGTATTACTGCACTAGGCTAAGGACTGGTAACTGGAACTCATAATTAACCAACAGTAGCAAGATATTTTTCCAGTATGGGTGAATAACATATGGTGCATCCCAGAGTTGATAAGCGTTCAGCATCCTGGCTGATGGGATGCCAGCGGTCATGTGACCGATGCCGGAATCCCAACATCACTCAGGAGACCGGTGCCTGATCACCGACAGCTGATATCCCAAAGGTGAGTATCGGGGTTCACGGTTAGGGCCTGGGGGGGAGGGTTAGGGTTAAGCACTATGGGGGGTGGTTAGCCCTAGCCACAACCCCCTGAGGGTTACACATAGCTGATACCCCCGGGGGGGTTAGCCATAGTCGCCACCCCCCAAGGGACAGGGTTAGGGTAGGGGATGGGGGGATTATATATACTTACCCCCCTCCGAAGTTGGGATCTTCAATGTGGGGATGCTGCTGTTGGTCTTGTGACCGCCGGCATCCCGACCACCAGTATTTCATATGTATTCCCCAAAGTTAGTATAAATACAATATACACAAAAAAATATGTATGCAAAAAAAGTAAAAAAGATTATTCTGATGAGAACACTTTTCATTAGATTGTAATACAGTAAAATATAACTGTTATTCTTTAATATTAAAAGATAGAGCATTTAAAAATAATATGCTGTAACATATAAACATACAGTAACATACAGTATACTGTAACAAAATGTGTTCAATTAAGATATCATTAGAGTAGGATATTTAACATGCATTGGAAGACTGTAAGACAAAGCGCCCTACACACTTGCTGATGTGTGCGGCCGATATGAACAATCTCATTCAGTAATGAACGAGAAAATGTTCATATCTTTCAGTGTGTAGGCACCAACGATCAACGATGTGCGGCCCAGCGGTCGTTGATCGTTGGTGCTGTCTCATTTATACCTGCAAGCCAATATGGACAATATCATCAATATTAGCACGCAGGGCTATGGGGTCAGGTGACGTCAGGGAGTGAAGAAACTTCATGCCCCCCATCACCCCCCTCCCCCCCCCCCACTGCTGGGTCATCCGTATTGGCCATCGGGCACCTCGGTGGCACATCGGCAAATGTGGAGGGGGCATTACTTATCTTGAAAAAAGTAGAAACAAAGATCATAGTACAAAAATAAATGAGAACATGTATACCATGTCATATGTCCTTTTATTGTAACTGTGGGTGTAGCCTCATTGACATCATTGAGACCTGACTTTATTCTTTTGGAGAAGATGAAAAGTTCTGTACACTGCTAAAGATTTCAAGCAGTTTGTGTGATTTGCTTAAGACACTTTCAATGGTACTTGAATAGATTAAATGAGTTATGCAGTTGTTAACAATATAAATAGGGAATAAAATCAGAAGCTGAAAACTAACAGTCTTTCACATTCAGCCACTGTGTGACATGAGGAAGAGAGTTCCAGAGAATAGGGTGCAGCACAAGGAACATTCTGTATCACAATGGAAGAAAAATTACACAGCACAGGAATCGTGTCATATGGCGTAAAAGGATAGTTGTATGAGAGTACCTGAAGATAAGAGTTATATACAGTAATTAGGTGCTGAGTGCTTTGTAAGTTAAAATTAAGATTTTTTTTCTGCTATATTTTGGTTGTAATAAATTGCCATTGCAGTGACTGTCAGAGTCTTGTGGTGTTTGCAGAACAGGAGGAAAGGTTTATGAGATGAACTACAGAATTTAAACCAGCATGGACAGAAACCATCTTTTTAGCTATAGACAGCTGAGGAGGTTACTGCAATGGTCTACATGGGATATCATTATAGCATGCTCTGGTACTTTAGTTATATCAGGCAGAACAAAGGGATGAATGTGAATGATGTTTTTAAGCTTATCACTAGCTACATTGCTAGGGCATGAAACTAAGGAGTGCACAGTCAAAACTGACCCTTAAGCAGCAAGCTTGCAGGGCAGGCGAGGCTGGAATGCTATAAATTACAATTGTTATACCAAGCAAGGAAAAATGTGTAGAAGGAAGAAAAATGGCAAGTCCAGTCATATTCATATTGAGGGTAGATCATCAAGGTCATATGAAAGAGGAAATATTGTGAAGAAAACAAGTCAGTAGAAGATCAATAACAGAGAGACATATTTACTGTGTCATACGCATATACTGTAGATAATACTGTACATATACAGTAAGGAAAGGATATATGTAAGAAACACAGTTTCTTTGTCGCCAGTTTTCAATATGTGCACCAATAACCGTTAGGATAGTCTCAATTAAAGAGGCTAGAGGTACTGGGGAATCTGGGCCTGCAATGGTCGTCTGCCCTATTGCCAACATCTTCACTGACTTTTATTAAAAATCAAACTTTTTCAAAGTAACATTTCATTATATGATGTGACTAGTGATGTGACCAGTGTTGCTCTGAATAAGCATAATCTGGGTTCCACCTTCCCCGGGGTCAGCTGTTACTGTATACGGTTGCTAATCTTTACTTTAATGTGGTGTTAGTATATTTCTGCACACTGACTATGCTGCTCATAAGAAATGTCTTGAATTAAATAATCATAATTAGTATCACTATACAGTATATAATGAAAATGATGGAAACATTTAATAAGGAATGTTTTCCCAGGGAATTATTTCAGTACATTTATTGTTTGTATTTTGTTTTGGGGGTTTTTATGGCTCTATAGTGCATTGCACCTTTGGTGCACTTGGTGATTTATGCATTTGCTTTTTTTTATTCCAGCATATAAATAATTCTGACTCTAAAGTAGCGAATAAGCTGGCCAAGAAAACAATGCGGGGGAAGAAATTGTCTAAGATCAGATCCTTGAGGTAATTCAACAGAAAGAATGAGGTGCAGTTACAGAGCTAGAATAGGGGACAGTGAGGGGCTGATGCAGTGTGAGAACTACACCAGATTATATGAATTCACTCTGCAATAAGCTTTTGGAGCTTGGCCCTGTTAAGTTTGGCCCCTGATCATTAGGTAATACTTATAATGTATAATATCATTGCAGCTGGAACGGCAGAATGTGTTCATGAAATTTGGAGTAGAATTAAGTTACAACTTATCCAAAGAATGTGTATTGCCTTTGAGCTCATATACGGAAGGTACTAGTGCAAGATAAGGCATTATTTTTCATATATATATATATATATATATAATGTGCGGCTGGCACTTTTCGTGTTTTGTGTTTTGGTTTTGGTTCTAATTCCACTTTCGTGTTTTGGTTTTGGCTTGGTTTTGCCAAAACCACCCTTTCGAGTTTTGGTTTTGGATCTGGATGATTTTTGAAAAAAACATAAAAACAGTTAAAATCACAGAATTTGGGGGTAATTTTACAGTATTATTAACCTTAATAACATTCATTTCTACTCATTTCAAGTCTATTCTGAACACCTCACACCTCACAATATTGTTTTTAGGCCTAAAAGTTGCACCGAGGTGGCTGTATGACTAAGCTAAGCAACACAAGTGTGCGGCACAAACACCTGGCCCATCTAGGAGTGGCACTGCAGTTGCAGACAGGATGGCACTATTCAAAAACTAGTCCCCAAACAGCACATGATGCAAAGAAGAAAAAGAGGTGCAATTAGGTAGCTGGATGGCCAAGCTAAGCGACACAAGTGTGCGGCACAAACACCTGGCCCATCTAGGAGTGGCACTGCAGTGGCAGACAGGATGGCGGATTAAAAAAAAAAAAAGTCCCAAACAGTACATGATGCAAAGAAGAAAAAGAGGTGCAATGAGGTAGCTGGATGACTAAGCTAAGCGACACAAGTGTGCGGCACAAACACCTGGCCCATCTAGGAGTGGCACTGCAGTGGCAGACAGGATGGCGGATTTAAAAAATAGGCCCCAAACAGCACATGATGCAAAGAAGAAAAAGAGGTGCAATGAGGTAGCTGGATGGCCAAGCTAAGCGACACAAGTGTGCGGCACAAACACCTGGCCCACCTAAGAGTGGCACTGCAGTTACAGACAGGATGGCACTTAAAAAAACTAGTCTTCAAACAGCACATGATGCAAAGAAGAAAAAGAGGTGCAAGATGGAATTGTCATTGGGCCATCCCAACCACCCTTATGTTGTATAAACAGAACATGCACACTTTAACAAACCCATCATTTCAGCGACAGGGTCTGCCACATGACTGTGGCTGAAATGACTGGTTTGTTTGGGCCCCCACCAAAAAAGAAACAATCAATCTCTCCTTGCACAAAACTAGCTCTACAGAGGCAAGATGTCGACCTCATCCTCATCCTCCGATTCCTCATCCCTTTCACTGTGTACATCCTCCTCCTCACAGATTATTAATTCTTTCTGGAGGCAATTGCTGGTAAAGGTCTTACCGGAGGAATTTATCATTCATTTTGATGAATATCATCTTCTCCACATTTAGTGGAAGTAACCTCCTACACGGATCGCTGACAAGGTTACTGGCTGCACTAAACACTCTTTCAGAGTGCACACTGGAGGAGGGGGCAACTTAGGTAAAATAAAGCCAGTTTGTGCAAGGGCATCAAAATTGCCTCTTTTTCTTGCCAGTTTACATACAGACTGTCTGACATGCCTACTTGGATCCTGTCACTCATATAATCCTCCACCATTCTTTCAATGGTGACAGAATCATATGCAGTGACAGTAGACATGTCAGTAATCGTTGGCAGGTCCTTCAGTCCGGACCAGATGTCAGCTTTTGCTCCTGACTGCCCTGCATCACCGCCAGCGGGTGGGCTAGGAAATCTTATCCTTTTCCTTGCAGCCCCAGTGGCGGGGAAATTGAAGGACGAGCTGTTGACAGGTAACATTCTGCTTGAGATGACAATTTACTAACCAGCAGATCTTTGCACCTCTGTATACTTGTGTCTGCTGGAAACAGAGATACAATGTAGGCTTTAATCCTAGGATTGAGCACTGTGGCCAAAATGTAGTGCTCTGATTTCAACAGATTGACCACCCGTGAATCCTGGCAAAACGAATGAAGGGCTCCATCCACAAGTCCCACATACTTTGCAGAATCGCTCCATCTTAGCTCCTCCTTCAATTTATCCAGCTGCTTCTGCAAAAGCCTGATGAGGGGAATGACCTGACTCAAGCTGGCAGTGTCTGAACTGACTTCACGTGTGGCAAGTTCAAAGGGTTGTAGAAACTTGCACAAGATGGAAATCATTCTCCTCTGCTCTTGAGTCAGGTGCATTACCCCTCCTTTGCCTATATCGTAGGTGGATGTAGGCTTGAATGGCTTTTGCTGCTCCTCTATCCTCTGAAGCATATAGAGTGTTGAATTCCACCTCATTACCACCTCTGGCTTCTGTTGATGGCAGGGCAGGTTCAGGAGTGTTTGCTGGCACACCAGTCTTAGGCACGCAGTGACAGAATGCCGAAAGTGGCCCGCAATTTTTCGGGTCACCGACAGCATCTCCTGCACACCCCTGTCATTTTTCAGAAAATTCTGCACCACCAAATTAATTGTATGTGCAAAACATGGGACATGCTGGAATTTGCCCAGATGTAAAGCACGCACAATATTGGTGGCATTGTCCGATATCACAAATCCCCAGGAGAGTCCAATTGGGGTAAGCCATTCTGCAATGATGTTCCTCAGTTTCCGTAAGAGGTTGTCAGCTGTGTGCCTCTTACAGAAATCGGTGATACATAGCATAGCCTGCCTAGGAACGAGTTGGCGTATGCGAGATGCTGCTACTGGTGCCGCTACTGCTGTTGCTGCGGGAGGCCATACATCTACCCAGTGGGCTGTTACAGTCATATAGTCCTTAGTCTGCCCTGTTCCACTTGTCCACATGTCCGTGGTTTAAGTGGACACTGGATACAACTGCATTTTGTAGGACACTGGTGACTCTTTTTCTGACATCTGTGTACATTCTCAGTATCGCCTGCCTAGAGAAGTGGAACCTAGATGGGATTTGATACCGGGGACACAGTACCTCAAACAATTCTCTAAGTCCCACTGAACTAATAGCAGATACCGGACGCATGTCTAACACCAACATAGCTGTCAAGGCCTCAGTTTTCCGCTTTGCAAAAGGATGACTGCTGTCATATTTCATCTTCCTCACGAAGGACTGTTGGACAGTCAATTGCTTATTGGAAGTAGTACAAGCGGTCTTCCGACTTCCCCTCTGGGATGACGATCGACTCCCAGCAGCAACAACAGCAGCGGTGGCTGCAACAGCAGGCGTACCACTCAAGGATCCTCTGGAGGAATCCTGGTTAGGAGAGGACTCCTCAGTCTTGTCAGTGACATGGCCTGCAGGACTACTGATGTTCCTGACTCAGGAGGACGTTGATTTTGAGGAAGTTGGTGGTGTGGCTTGCAGGAGCTTCGGTACAGGAGGAAGAAGGGATTTAGGTGTCAGTGGATTGCTTACGCTCTTACTCAAAGTTTCACAACTTGACACTGACTTATGATGAATGCGCTGCAGGTGACGTATAAGGGAGGATGTTCCTAGGTGGTTAACATCCTTACCCCTACTTATTACAGATTGACAGAGGCAACAGATGGCTTGACACCTGTTGTCCGGATTTGTGGAGAAATAATTCCACACCAAAGAGGTGGCATTTTTGGTAGTTTGCCCAGGTATCGCAATCCTTGGGGATTTGTGATACCATCTCAGAATGCACAGTTCTTTTCTGTGCTTTCTCCAGCTTAACTCTTTTAATTTTTCTAGCTGGAGGATGAGGGCTTCCATCGTCATGTGAAGCTGAACCACTAGCCATGAACATAGGCCATGGCCTCAGACGTTCCTTGCCACTCCGTGTCATAAATGGCATATTGGCAAGTTTACGTTTCTCCTCAGACGATTTACATTTTTTTTGGGGGGGTCTTTTTACTGAACTTTGGCTTTTTGGATTTTACATGCCCTCTACTATCACATTGGGCATCGGCCTTGGCAGACGATGTTGATGGCATTTCATCCTCTATGTCATGGCTAGTGGCAGCAGCTTCAGCACTAGGAGGAAGTGGTTCTTGATCTTTCCCTATTTTATCCTCCAAATTTTTGGTCTCCATTTTTTGGGGGGAGTTATATAAGACAATATGCGGCACAGGAATGACTGGAATGACTGATGGCCAGGACACTACCACTAGTCTGATGCAGCACAACACAACAACACTGTAAGGGACTGGTTGTTGTTGTTGTTGTTATTATTATTAGTATTATACAGCAGCAGTGGACATATAGCAGCAGCGTATACCACTGTGACTGCCTTGTCACTGGAATGACTGATGGCCAGTACACTACCACTGGTCTGATGCAGGACAACACAGCACCATTGAAAGGGACTTATACAGGTACACTGGATATATGGCAGCAGAGGACACCACCTCTGTTACTGGTCACTGGACTGATGCACAAGAGACTTCCCCTGGTCTAATGCAGGACAACACAGCACCACTGAAAGGGACTTATACAGCTACACTGGATATATGGCAGCAGAGGACACCACCACTGTGACTGGTCACTGGACTGATGCACAAGAGACTTCCCCTGGTCTAATGCAGGACAACACAGCACCACTGAAAGGAACTTATACAGCTACACTGGATATATGGCAGCAGAGGACACCACCACTGTGACTGGTCACTGGACTGATGCTGCACAAGACACTACCCCTGGTCTTATGCAAGACAACACAGCAAAAATGCAAGGGACTTATACAGCAGCCAGCAGCACTGGGGACCTATAGCAGCAGAGGACACCAACACTGTGACTGGCTGGACTGATGCAGCACAATACACTGACTACACTGGACTGGACTGAGCAGCACAACACAGCACAAGACTCACCACCCCACTTTCCGACCACACAGACACTGAGGATGGAGATACATCCTCTCACTACACTCCTCGAGACAGGAGTGAAAATGGCCGCAACGCAAGGCTCCTTATATGGAATCCAAATCCTGCGAGAATCCGTCAGCGGGAAGATGACGTTTTGCCTCGTTCGGGTTTCCGAGTCAGGCGGGAAAACCCTGAGCCTGACTTGGAACCGGGCTCAGAGCGTGAAGTCCGGTAGGGTTCGGTTCTCTGAGAACCGAATCCGCTCATCTCTAATACATATATATATATATAACAGTTCAAAGTGCACTGACCAATCCAATATAGCTTCATCAAAGTTTTATTTGTGGCAAATAAGCATAGACATCATTCCGACGTTTTGGTCCCGGGGGGGGACCGAAACGTCGGAATGATGTCTATGCTTATTTCCCACAAATAAAACTTTGATGAAGCTATATTGGATTGGTCAGTGCACTTTGAACTGTTATAAATACTCATGCCAGAGGATTGCTTTTCTCTAAACATGAAGATTTGGTGACACCCCAACAAGATGCTATAGGAATTGTGTGTGCAGACATTCTTTAAAGTGTATATGTATATATATATATATATATATATATATATATATATTAATACTACTTTAACCATGTTGTTGTTGTTTGAGTTGATGTTAAGTAAATGACTATATGAAAGTCAGATTTAGAAAAGCAAGTGAATATTTATTTTTAAGGACCACGCCCATATACAGGTCGAGAGACCACATTCTCTCAGCCTGGGTCAAATGAATCAACCAAGAAACATGTCAATACAATGATTTTTGTAACATCCAGTTACGCCCCATTCTTATAACCCTCCCATATGATTTAATACATCTTGAGTACAGTGTTATGCAATATTAGGACAATTGGCAAACACAACCAAGAGATATTTAGCCAACACATCCTTGTGATGAGGCTGACTCGTGCTTTTTAACTACGTGTCCATATTAGGAATTAAACTGGACTCCAGGAGCTTTTAGGATGTGTGAACGTGGCTCTTCAGCTGACTAATTTATTATTGTCCTTTTAGTCTGTATAAAGTTCATATGAATATACTTTCCTCTATAAGATAGAAACAAAATGGAGTCTGTTATGCTTTTAAACTATAATGGTGAATATGAGGTCACCTTTGATATTGTGATTATTATGTGTATGCATAATATACGTACTGTCCCGTAGTACATATATATGGCTGTTAGCCCTTTAGAATGTTAGAATGTTGTCTCTGTCACAGTATTTGACAGTTCCACCCTCTGAGCAGGGACATTATTCATGTGCCCTGTCATCTCAGGGGAATTTCTGGGAACATATAGCTCGCTAATAATCATTTCATGTAGTACTGCTGTTCTGCGTCTGGCAGTAGCCTTCTAAATACAGCAGCATAGGCCACACCTGTAGACAGTGTACATCCAAATAATGGCTATAATGATCACAAGAATAAACCCCATCATAGAATACATCATCACATACAATATACTTAAAAAAACATTTGCCTAATCCTGAAAATTGAATACTAGGATTTAAACATTTATCCTTTCAAGTTCATATCATAATGTCTTTGTTAAAGTTCTTCTTTTATATCTTGGGCCTCCTTTATATACTTGACAAAACACGTATCCGGATCTGTAATGTCATTGGTCAAATAAGTATAGCAGTGAACTCAAAGTGCTGTTTCGGAAATCAAACAATATCTTCCAATTTGTGGTATTAAAGAATTTGGTATCGTAATAGTTCATGTCCAATGTCCTGGAATGTCTTATCATAAATTTCAGTCATGTTATCAATAGCTTTAGATGAAATAAAACGTCAACTCCCAGTTGATTAATCATAAAACTCCATTAGCCATAGAAGAACTTATTAGCGGCACCTCCACCAATTCAAGGTTTTATTGATGCTCTGGTGACAGGAACATGTTTCCTGATTACTGAGTCAATCACTCTTTTAGGAATAGTTCATCCTGTAAGAAAACTTTTCTCAAGTTATTATGTGTTTTTGTATAAAATTGCTAAATTAGTTTTCTTAAATAACAAACATCTTCAGAATTAATAGGTAACCAATTGTATATCATATCCTAAGGATATAGTGACAACTAACATTCTCCGTTATGTATGATATCTCCTTTAGCCTTTGAATCTACTCCTGGTAAAGTACATTTACTAAATCATAAACTTTAATGAACATCCTATGTAACCGTTACTTTTTATATACCGAACTCATTATATCAAGCACATCTAGAAACATTAGGTTTGTATATGGTAACAATCCTTTCACATTTCCTTAAATCATAAGTTAATTTTTCCTGAATTATTGACTTAGTTTATTTCCCCTAACTGGAATACACCCCATATATGTGTAGCTAATATTATCACTAGTGGTTCTATCTTGAGATACTGCTGTATCTATACACATGTACCTGTTTCACTATTATCACAATACTATAAGGTTTTGGTAATCACATCAAATGTAAATTACATAGAGAACTTTGGCCTGTTACTATACAATACTGGTGTCTATGTATACATATCTAACAATTATAATAATAATAATTAGAAATAATATTTATATAGCAGCAGTACTCAAAATCTTTCCAACAATTAATGGTATTGCTGGACTGGATACTCCTCAGAATAATATCCTAAATTATCCATACATCAATCTATACATCTCTCTTCAAGTGGAGTATAATACTCACAACCACTTTTTTCACAGGGTGATCTTTACACCGGTCATAAATCTCTCTGGATTTCCTGCTTAGGGAAGAGGAAGGAAGGGTCTTGTTGAAATAATTCCCATCCACAATAATGGATGAGTACTCATACCTACACCACACGTCTGCTCCGCTCTCTCTTCAAAGAAAAAGAAAACAAGTCCTAATGCTGTTATAGATAACATCACTCCCAGTACACTTTCAAAAATGTTAAAAGTTCTGTAGGATATTAGCTTATAAGCACATAGTCTATTATCAATGATCATAATCATCTCCATCTCGATTGAAGCGTTCATTCAAGTACAACTCTGTGGTAGTAACAGTAGTAAAAGTCTCTGTGTCTCCATACATTTGTTTTTAGTTTTAGGTTCCTTTAAGCTCCGGTCTCTGACCTTTTCATTCCAATGCGAGCTCATGGATCTAGGTGTCATTCTTCTGCAGCCTTTGCAATGGCTGTATCAGTAGTCAGCGGTACTTGCCAAGGACCATCCTATGCAATCTGTATTATGCAGCAGCAGTGGACATATAGCAGCAGCGTATACCACTGTGACTGCCTTGTCACTGGAATGACTGATGGCCAGTACACTACCACTGGTCTGATGCAGGACAACACAGCACCATTGAAAGGGACTTATACAGGTACACTGGATATATGGCAGCAGAGGACACCACCTCTGTTACTGGTCACTGGACTGATGCACAAGAGACTTCCCCTGGTCTAATGCAGGACAACACAGCACCACTGAAAGGGACTTATACAGCTACACTGGATATATGGCAGCAGAGGACACCACCACTGTGACTGGTCACTGGACTGATGCACAAGAGACTTCCCCTGGTCTAATGCAGGACAACACAGCACCACTGAAAGGAACTTATACAGCTACACTGGATATATGGCAGCAGAGGACACCACCACTGTGACTGGTCACTGGACTGATGCTGCACAAGACACTACCCCTGGTCTTATGCAAGACAACACAGCAAAAATGCAAGGGACTTATACAGCAGCCAGCAGCACTGGGGACCTATAGCAACAGAGGACACCAACACTGTGACTGGCTGGACTGATGCAGCACAATACACTGACTACACTGGACTGGACTGAGCAGCACAACACAGCACAAGACTCACCACCCCACTTTCCGACCACACAGACACTGAGGATGGAGATACATCCTCTCACTACACTCCTCGAGACAGGAGTGAAAATGGCCGCAACGCAAGGCTCCTTATATGGAATCCAAATCCTGCGAGAATCCGTCAGCGGGAAGATGACGTTTTGCCTCGTTCGGGTTTCCGAGTCAGGCGGGAAAACCCTGAGCCTGACTTGGAACCGGGCTCAGAGCGTGAAGTCCGGTAGGGTTCGGTTCTCTGAGAACCGAATCCGCTCATCTCTAATACATATATATATATATATATAACAGTTCAAAGTGCACTGACCAATCCAATATAGCTTCATCAAAGTTTTATTTGTGGCAAATAAGCATAGACATCATTCCGACGTTTTGGTCCCGGGGGGGGACCGAAACGTCGGAATGATGTCTATGCTTATTTCCCACAAATAAAACTTTGATGAAGCTATATTGGATTGGTCAGTGCACTTTGAACTGTTATAAATACTCAAACCAGAGGATTGCTTTTCTCTAAACATGAAGATTTGGTGACACCCCAACAAGATGCTATAGGAATTGTGTGTGCAGACATTCTTTAAAGTGTATATGTATATATATATATATATATATATATATATATATATATTAATACTACTTTAACCATGTTGTTGTTGTTTGAGTTGATGTTAAGTAAATGACTATATGAAAGTCAGATTTAGAAAAGCAAGTGAATATTTATTTTTAAGGACCACGCCCATATACAGGTCGAGAGACCACATTCTCTCAGCCTGGGTCAAATGAATCAACCAAGAAACATGTCAATACAATGATTTTTGTAACATCCAGTTACGCCCCATTCTTATAACCCTCCCATATGATTTAATACATCTTGAGTACAGTGTTATGCAATATTAGGACAATTGGCAAACACAACCAAGAGATATTTAGCCAACACATCCTTGTGATGAGGCTGACTCGTGCTTTTTAACTACGTGTCCATATTAGGAATTAAACTGGACTCCAGGAGCTTTTAGGATGTGTGAACGTGGCTCTTCAGCTGACTAATTTATTATTGTCCTTTTAGTCTGTATAAAGTTCATATGAATATACTTTCCTCTATAAGATAGAAACAAAATGGAGTCTGTTATGCTTTTAAACTATAATGGTGAATATGAGGTCACCTTTGATATTGTGATTATTATGTGTATGCATAATATACGTACTGTCCCGTAGTACATATATATGGCTGTTAGCCCTTTAGAATGTTAGAATGTTGTCTCTGTCACAGTATTTGACAGTTCCACCCTCTGAGCAGGGACATTATTCATGTGCCCTGTCATCTCAGGGGAATTTCTGGGAACATATAGCTCGCTAATAATCATTTCATGTAGTACTGCTGTTCTGCGTCTGGCAGTAGCCTTCTAAATACAGCAGCATAGGCCACACCTGTAGACAGTGTACATCCAAATAATGGCTATAATGATCACAAGAATAAACCCCATCATAGAATACATCATCACATACAATATACTTAAAAAAACATTTGGTGTATTAATGGTGTTCCTGTAACAAATACAAAAAATGGCGCAAGGGAAATGCTGCCTGGGAAAATACTGACTCAAAACAGGATATCACCTATATCCAACAACATATGCAAAAGAAAGGGGGTGAGTCAGTTGTCTCCTTTGGCGCATAGGAAAAGGGAACAGGGGAGGCCTATGGGAACGATACAGATTAATTCCCTCGGTATACAGATAATGAGCTTGAAGTGAATAGTTCGCGTACCCCCACTCACACTGTACGGGGGTGAGATGTATCCATAAAGGTATCTTTCTCAATCGTAAACCAGGGTTTGTATGTATCTAGGCCTTCTCTCGGGATGGCAATCAGAATTGTAGAGAAGAAGAAACGACGGGTCGTACCCCAACTCACATGACACGGAACTTGATGACTCCTATCAAGGTATCTTTTAAGTGTTCAATGTAGGTTTGTGATATAACTTCTCAGCAAAACGACGGTCTCATAGGTTTTGTAAAGAAAAAAGAACACACAATGTGTAGTATTTCGAAATAACCCCACTATAATATGAAATAACATGGAATGTGGGTAACCTACACCGTGATCATGTGGTACACTAATATTAGGTTTGCTGGGTGTACTGTGAATCTGCCCTTCACAATGGTAGAAGAATAAAGCCAAAACGTACCCCTCACTCACACAAGAGAAAATGGGGTGACTCCCATCAAGGTATCTTTGAACCACCATACACATCTAATTGGCGTACCCCAACTCACGAGTACGGTGTAGACCAATTCTTATCTGGGTTTCTTTGTTGTCTTGATATCTTTCTTAATCGTTAGACAATTAGACTCAGGAAACTCTTCTTATAGTATATAATCCATAAAACAGTTTATTGTTTCCAAACAAGATTCCACCAAAACAGTGGTATGTCGACGCGTTTCGGTCCTGGGACCTTCCTCAAGACATGTCTTGAGGAAGGTCCCAGGACCGAAACGCGTCGACATACCACTGTTTTGGTGGAATCTTGTTTGGAAACAAACTGTTTTATGGATTATATACTATAAGAAGAGTTTCCTGAGTCTAATTGTCTAACGATTAAGAAAGATATCAAGACAACAAAGAAACCCAGATAAGAATTGGTCTACACCGCTACTCGTGAGTTGGGGTACGCCAATTAGATGTGTATGGTGGTTCAAAGATACCTTGATGGGAGTCACCCCATTTTCTCTTGTGTGAGTGAGGGGTACGTTTTGGCTTTATTCTTCTACCATTGTGAAGGGCAGATTCACAGTACACCCAGCAAACCTAATATTAGTGTACCACATGATCACGGTGTAGGTTACCCACATTCCATGTTATTTCATATTATAGTGGGGTTATTTCGAAATACTACACATTGTGTGTTCTTTTTTCTTTACAAAACCTATGAGACCGTCGTTTTGCTGAGAAGTTATATCACAAACCTACATTGAACACTTAAAAGATACCTTGATAGGAGTCATCAAGTTCCGTGTCATGTGAGTTGGGGTACGACCCGTCGTTTCTTCTTCTCTACAATTCTGATTGCCATCCCGAGAGAAGGCCTAGATACATACAAACCCTGGTTTACGATTGAGAAAGATACCTTTATGGATACATCTCACCCCCGTACAGTGTGAGTGGGGGTACGCGAACTATTCACTTCAAGCTCATTATCTGTATACCGAGGGAATTAATCTGTATCGTTCCCATAGGCCTCCCCTGTTCCCTTTTCCTATGCGCCAAAGGAGACAACTGACTCACCCCCTTTCTTAAAAAAACATTTGCCTAATCCTGAAAATTGAATACTAGGATTTAAACATTTATCCTTTCAAGTTCATATCATAATGTCTTTGTTAAAGTTCTTCTTTTATATCTTGGGCCTCCTTTATATACTTGACAAAACACGTATCCGGATCTGTAATGTCATTGGTCAAATAAGTATAGCAGTGAACTCAAAGTGCTGTTTCGGAAATCAAACAATATCTTCCAATTTGTGGTATTAAACAATTTGGTATCGTAATAGTTCATGTCCAATGTCCTGGAATGTCTTATCATAAATTTCAGTCATGTTATCAATAGCTTTAGATGAAATAAAACGTCAACTCCCAGTTGATTAATCATAAAACTCCATTAGCCATAGAAGAACTTATTAGCGGCACCTCCACCAATTCAAGGTTTTATTGATGCTCTGGTGACAGGAACATGTTTCCTGATTACTGAGTCAATCACTCTTTTAGGAATAGTTCATCCTGTAAGAAAACTTTTCTCAAGTTATTATGTGTTTTTGTATAAAATTGCTAAATTAGTTTTCTTAAATAACAAACATCTTCAGAATTAATAGGTAACCAATTGTATATCATATCCTAAGGATTGTCGAATACTGTGACTGAGGCAACCTGCTGAAGGCCTAACAGTTATGTGTGTGCACTACGGGATAGTACGTATATTATGTATACACGCAATAATCACAGGGCATTCAATAAGCAAAGGGTTCTCATATTCACTAGTATAATATGAAAGCATAACAGAATCCATTTTGATTCTAGCTAGATGATATAGCAAATTCATCTTGAACTTTATACACACCCTGAGAGAAAAACAACTTTGTTGGCTAAGTATTGTTTCCACATACGCACTTTCTAAAAGCTCATAGAGTACAGATGTAATTCCTAATATGGACACAGTTGACGATCACGAGTTTCTTTTTAGTATTCTTGACAATTGTCCCAATATTGCCTAACATTGTATTCCTGAGGTATGAAATCATATGGGAGGAATATACTAAAGGGGCGTAACTGTGTATTATATAAAACTCATTGTTGATACGTGTATGTTGTTGTTAAATGATTTGACACAGGACGAGAGAATGCTACCTCTCCCCTGTATACGGGCGTGGCCCTTTGAATAAATAATAATTGATTTTTATAAATCCATTTTCAAATTCATTCTTTTACCTAACAACCCAAACAGCAACAAGATGGTTAATTTAGTTAACCTTACAAGGAGAATTCAACAGATGGGGGCTCGCAATCGTTGGAACTATAGATCTCGATCTCTTCATCAAATTCTCAAAGGGGTGTGCCAGCCAGCCAGCAGCTGATGATGGAAGGAACATCCAAAGTCATTACAGCACTGGTAAGTATAGAATACCATGGTTTGTGCTGTATTCCAGTACATGCTGTTTCTATACCTGCCAGCTGTCTGTGTGATTGTATTTTTTATAATATGAGAATGAGAAGTGGAGAGATTGACAAAAAACTAGTAAAATAACTCAGGGACCTGTTTGTTGTTGCTTGTTTGTAAAATTAATACCAAAATTATGTCCAAATCGGTTGAAGGACCAAGTAACTCGGAAATGATGATTGACAGATGCTGTTGCATGTAAATAAGAATACCAAAATTAATTCAAAGATTTGAGCAGAGAAACAGTGACCTGTGTTTTTCACTCTATGAATGATTGCGTGAATAAGTGCTTTGGACCAAGAGCCAAATAAAGTAAAAAGCACATAGATCACCTCCCCTTGTTAGTCAGCTACACGTGTATAAGAAGGGTACATTAGAAAAAAAATAGAGTGAACAACCCGAGGTTATAGGGATTATATGTAACTGAGTGTAAGTATATATTGCAATACCGAGCTGCTAAGAGCTGCTGGTTGTTTTAACCATAAGAGGTGTTGTGCTAACCATAACATGGCATGTTGCTTTATGATTGTAGCTGTGATAAGAGGATCTACTGCAGCTTCCCAGTTGACAGACATGTCGCGTGTGTGAAAAATTGCAGGGATTGCAAATTTTTCCAGCGTATGGGAAGGGCAGGGAGGATTAACCCTAAGTGTGCATATCATGTATGGAAGAAATATTCCATAAAAGCACAAATTTTGTATAGTACTGTGACAAAGGGTACAGTATATGTTTTGCATTTCAATCATGCTGTATAATATTGGCCTGATCAACCAATACTAAGCGTATTTTGAAATCGGCAAAACTGTTGAAATCTGCCAGAAATTGAAGTTTGCAAACTGTATTTAAATTTTGTGTTATGATGTTTTGTGGGTGGAACATAATGTTCAGTTAAGTATATTCTCAGATCTGGGTCTAATAGAAACCTTATGTCTGTGATTGGCATGGTTACAAGTTTTGAAATAATAAGGTTTATATATATATATATATATATATATATATATTTGTGAACGGAGGAAACAAAAGTTGATGTCCGTGTTCAAATGGCTTTTGGCAGATCTGTAGTTAAAAATATGTGTTTATCTAATGTTACTATCTAACTATGAAGTGAAGTTTCCATATGGTATTGTTTAATACGCAAATATTCTTTAATGCAATATATTGTGAGAAGGTCTGCCAGCAGAAAAAAAAAAAAAAAAAAAGAAAAAAAAAAACACTTCAGTTTCCTATGCTGTGAATCACAGAGAACACGGAGAGTTTTAACAGCGCAGAAACGTGCCCCCTCCTTTCCAGCAGCAGTGTAAGCCATGACGCAGTAAAGAAAAAAAAAAAAGTGTTCAGTGAGCTTTGATTTTTTTCATCTAACAAGATAGATCATAATAAGCATAAGTCAGTGGTTTCAAAATTTTCCATATGCCATCCTTAGAGTCAGTTGTGTGGTGAGGGAGATTTGCTTCTGTTTGGCAACATATTTTATGACTGGCAGCCACCAGCACTGAATAATTTGAATTGGTACTAGACCATCAACCCAGGGCACCCCTGAAAGTGTCCGAGGCACCCCAGGTAGCTACGGCACACAGTTTGGGAACCTCTGCATAAGCAATACTCTAGAAATGTTTGTTATACAAACTATCTACTCTAGTTTTAATATAAAAAGCTAATATCTTTACCAGATAACCTGTAGAAAATGCTGCCAATTTCTTTCTACAGCATAACTGTAATCAGAAAATATATAAAAAAAAAAAAATCCCAGCAACAGATATGGGCTAGAGACGCGCTAACAGCGTTAAAGCTAACACATCTGCATCTGGCAGACAGTCAAGAAGACAACGCCCTAACTCTGGTGGGCTATACGGAAAAAAGAGTTTTCAAAACAGCAGAAGCAGCAGCTAAAATCATAGGGAAAGATAAAGGAATACGTATTCTTTAATGTATATGCTGTAAATCAAACATTGCGACATGCAATTAATCACTACGATTCCAGTATTAACATACTTTTAGACAATTCTTCAAAGTTATTTGGAAGAATCCTAATGTAAAAGTTACCCTGGGTATTTCTAAAGATTCCAGGAAGAATAAAGTAGGAACAGATTAAGTTGGATGCATAGCATATCTATATATCACTTACCCTGGGTTCGTGAGGTAAAAAAAAATATGCTTGCTAAAATCCATCTCATTGTATAGGCATCGATATAATACGTTGCAAAAGTTCTTAGTGGACTGCACAATATGCAGTGATGAACCAGGTTCCGTAGCCAGGAAGTGTGGGGATATAATCGTATACAAAAGCACAGATAAAAATAGGAGCGTTGTTAAGTTTGTAAGTGATTTTTCAGTGAATATGTATATGTGCCAAGACATTCCATAGGATGGACACAATCCAAGAAAAGTTTGCTTGGAAGCAAATAAGAGTGTGCATGAAAAACTTAGAGTTTGTGTGGACTGGCCAGTCTGAATGGTATGTTGAAATAAGTGAAGAAATGTAACCAGTATGTGGATGATATACCTTTGTGCTATAAATTATTTGAAGTATTGGTGTCAGATACTAAACAGTTGTGTTTTTTTACAGAAAAGACCACAAGGTGGCGCAAGACAAAAGTCAACGGTGTGCTGACATAGTTAACTACCTAGATCATTATTTGGCGCTAGGCCAAAGATAGTTAAAACCCTTAGAGGGTGGAGCCTTGGTATACATTTATTGATAGATAGATATGTATGACCAGATGATAAATCTCTAGATACAGTAATTTTTTTTTGGGAAATGCTATATGCATACATTCAAGTTCATAACCAAAGAAAATATAGAAGGTAATACAAGATTACACTTTATCATGAATGAAACATTATAGATACACAGTCAGAGCCAAACCATACACTTATGCATAAGCAAGAACTGAGTATATAGGTTTAATACTGAGGTTAAGCAGTAGATTTTATATGATGTGTACATTTTACCTATAACAGTACACAACTCAGATATAATATAGCAATAGTGTAGCTTACGGAGGGATTTCAGATTTGAAGATATATCCCTTCACTCAATAGGGGATATATGAACTAACAGGGAAATTGTAACACATGATTTGTTCCATGAAAAATGTGTTTATTAGGACACATAAACTCACTGACATACTACATATATAAAGTGCATGGGTGAATCTGGACCAGTTAAAGTGACCGTGTGATAGATGTAAATCTCTCAACATATAATGGGATTGCGGTGGGCTAGCTTAAAGAAGCAACATGGGTCCGAGGCTGAAAATAGCCTAGGCACCACCGCAGATGGTTTATTCAGCGTATCAGTCCTTTTACTTGCTTCACTGATCCTCGTCACCCGATTCCCCTGTCCAAGAACCTATCCTGGTAGGGTTTCCTCTGGTGGCACAGTGATGCCCAGCTCAGAGTGTTTCCCGATTCACAGGATCCACCACAACTTAGATACAGCTAAGAGCTGCATACTTGTCTTCCTCACCCCCAAAAGTGGGGAGTATAAGGAATATAATGTGGATGAGTAAGACAATTATGATTACATCGCATTTTACATTGCATTTAAAGGAATTGAAAAAAAAAAAAAAAAACTGATTAACAGGAGAATAATTTCTTGAGCATCCATAGGGGATAATGGGATGGTGAATTAGTGAATTAGTATTATTAATAATAAAGTGTTGTTGAAATAGATTCACAAGCTTTCTATAGTGGGATGAAGTTTAATGGAGAAGTGTACATTGTGTTTTGGCATGGGACCAAAATAATTTATGTGATAATAAGAGGGATCGTGATGGTGATAAAGAAAGCTATAGCATGTTTACTGCAGATGGTTGGGTTGATTAAAAACAACATTGTTTTAATACAACATAGTTTAATGCAAAAATAAGGAACTATAGTATGTGTAACAGGTGTTAAGGGGGTTTTTGAGAAATGAATAATAAGGCCTGAGGTGTGAGCTATTGTTTAAAAGACAGTAAAGTTTCTTTACTGATAGAAAGAGTTTATAGGAGTTTGAAAAATATTTTGTGTTTAATATGTGTAATGTTGAGACTAAAAAGTCATAATGTGACAAGGAAAGTTTAAAGAATTAAGCATTATTAATCTACAAAAGAGACAGGAAAGGCAGAATTTGAATCATGGCATGGTCCAATCGTTGGTTCAATAGTGGTAGAATTACACCTAAGCCTCTGCTTTGTCTCTCTTCTATATCATTTTTTTGTTATTCTTTTTGGAATCCAGCAAAGATATATTATCCAGAGACTGATTCAAAACTACTAAATGATTTGACGATTCAAATGTGTCACACAAATTATTTAAACAGTTACAAGAATATCAAAAGCTGCAAGAACCTTGGAAAGATATTTAACCAACACGAAAACACACAGTCCGGCACAGGACAATCACTAAAGAGAGTGAAGACGGTGTTATGGTGAGAAGTTGCTTATGTTTTGGTTCCATTACAGATCGCATAGGATGGTCCTTGGCAAGTACCGCTGACTCTGATACAGCCGTTGCAAAGGCTGCAGAAGAAGGACACCTAGATCCATGAGCTTGCAATGAAATGAAAAGGTCAGAGACCGGAGCTTAAAGGAAACTAACACTAAAAACAATTGTATGGAGATACAATACAGAGACTGTTACTACTGTTACTACCACAGAGTTGTATTTGAATGAACCCTTCAATCAAGATAGAGATGATTATGATCATTGATAATAGACTATGTGCTTATAAGCTAATATCCTACAGAACTTTTAACTTTTCTGAAAGTATACGGGAGCGACGTTATTTATAACAGCATTAGGACTTAATTTATTTATTTTTCTTTGAAGAGAGAGCGAGCAAACGTGTGGTGTAGGTATGAGTACTCATCCATTATTGTGGATGGGAATTATTTCAATAAGACCCTTCCTTCCTCTTTTCTTTTCTAAGCAGGAAATCCAGAGGGATTTATGACCGGTGTAACGAACACACACTTTGAAAAACGTGGTTGTGAGTATTATACTCCACTTGAAGACAGATGTATAGATTAATGCATGGATAATTTAAATAATTTAGGATATTATTCTGAGGAGTATCCAGTCCAGCAATACCATTAATTGTTGGAAAGATTTTAAGTACTGCAGCTATATAAATTGTATTGCTAATCATTATTTAAGACTATTATAATTGTTAGATATGTATACATAGACACTAGCAGGCCAAAGTTCTCTATGCAATTTACATTTGATGTGATTACCAAAACTTTATAGAGTCATGACTCGTGATAATAGTGAAACACGGTACATGTGTATAGATACAACAGTATCTCAAGAAATAACCACTGGTGATAATATTAGCTACACATATCAGGTGTATTTCAGTTAGTGGAAATAAAATAGGTCAATAATACACGGAAAAAAAAAAATGATCTTATGTAGATAGAAAAGGTTGATTTAAGGGAATGTGAAATGATTGTTACAATATACTAACCTAAGGTTTCTAGATGTGCTAGATATAATGAGTTAGGTATATATATATAGTAATGGTTACATATGATGTTCATTAAGGTTTATGATGTAATATGTATTTTACTAGGAGTAGATTCAAAGGTTAAAAGAAGATATCATACATAACGGGGAATGGTAGTTGTCACCATGTCTTTAGGATATGATATATATAATTGGTTACCTATTAATTCTAAAAATGTTTGTTATTTAAGAAGATTGATTTAGCAATGTTATACACAAACATATATTAACTTGAGAAAAGTTTTCTTGCAGGATGAACTATCCCTAAAAAGAGTAATTGACTCAGTAATCAGGAAACATGTTCCTGCCACCAGAGTATCAATAAAACCTCGAAGTGGTAAAGGTGGCTAATAAGTTCTCCTATGGCTAATGAAGTCGTATGATTAATCAACTTGAAGTTGACGTTTTATTTCAATTAAATTATTGATAACATGATTGATCTTTATGATAGGATATTCCAGAACTGTGGACATTTGTGATGATTCCAGGACATTGGACATGAACTATTACGATACCATATTGTTCTACATTTTTTTTTAATACCACAAATTGGAGGATATTGTTGATTTCCGGAAACAGCACTTTGAGCTCACTGCTGTGCTTATTTGACCAAAGACATTACGGATCCTGATACGTGTAATGCCAAGTATATAAAGGAGGCCCATGATAAAAAAAGAACTTTAACCAAGGCATTATGATATGGACTGGAAAAGATAAATGTTTAAATCCTAGTATTCAATTTCAGGATTAGGAAAATGTTTTTTAAATATATTGTATGTGATTGTATGTGATGATGTATTCTGTGATGAGGTTTATTCTTTGGTGACCCCGATGTGATTATAGACATTCATTTGATGTTCACCGCATACAGGTGCGGCCTATGTTGTATTTAGAAGGCTGCTGTCAAATGCAGAATAGCAATATTACATGAAATGATTATTAGCGAACTATACGTTCCCAGAAATTCTCCTGAGATGACAGGGCACATGGATAATGTCCCTGATCAAAGGGTGGAGCTGTCGAATACTGTGACTGAGGCAACCTGCTGAAGGCCTAACAGTTATGTGTGTGCACTACGGGATAGTACGTATATTATGTATACACGCAATAATCACAGGGCATTCAATAAGCAAAGGGTTCTCATATTCACTAGTATAATATGAAAGCATAACAGAATCCATTTTGATTCTAGCTAGATGATATAGCAAATTCATCTTGAACTTTATACACACCCTGAGAGAAAAACAACTTTGTTGGCTAAGTATTGTTTCCACATACGCACTTTCTAAAAGCTCATAGAGTACAGATGTAATTCCTAATATGGACACAGTTGACGATCACGAGTTTCTTTTTAGTATTCTTGACAATTGTCCCAATATTGCCTAACATTGTATTCCTGAGGTATGAAATCATATGGGAGGAATATACTAAAGGGGCGTAACTGTGTATTATATAAAACTCATTGTTGATACGTGTATGTTGTTGTTAAATGATTTGACACAGGACGAGAGAATGCTACCTCTCCCCTGTATACGGGCATGGCCCTTTGAATAAATAATAATTGATTTTTATAAATCCATTTTCAAATTCATTCTTTTACCTAACAACCCAAACAGCAACAAGATGGTTAATTTAGTTAACCTTACAAGGAGAATTCAACAGGATATAGTGACAACTAACATTCTCCGTTATGTATGATATCTCCTTTAGCCTTTGAATCTACTCCTGGTAAAGTACATTTACTAAATCATAAACTTTAATGAACATCCTATGTAACCGTTACTTTTTATATACCGAACTCATTATATCAAGCACATCTAGAAACATTAGGTTTGTATATGGTAACAATCCTTTCACATTTCCTTAAATCATAAGTTAATTTTTCCTGAATTATTGACTTAGTTTATTTCCCCTAACTGGAATACACCCCATATATGTGTAGCTAATATTATCACTAGTGGTTCTATCTTGAGATACTGCTGTATCTATACACATGTACCTGTTTCACTATTATCACAATACTATAAGGTTTTGGTAATCACATCAAATGTAAATTACATAGAGAACTTTGGCCTGTTACTATACAATACTGGTGTCTATGTATACATATCTAACAATTATAATAATAATAATTAGAAATAATATTTATATAGCAGCAGTACTCAAAATCTTTCCAACAATTAATGGTATTGCTGGACTGGATACTCCTCAGAATAATATCCTAAATTATCCATACATCAATCTATACATCTCTCTTCAAGTGGAGTATAATACTCACAACCACTTTTTTCACAGGGTGATCTTTACACCGGTCATAAATCTCTCTGGATTTCCTGCTTAGGGAAGAGGAAGGAAGGGTCTTGTTGAAATAATTCCCATCCACAATAATGGATGAGTACTCATACCTACACCACACGTCTGCTCCGCTCTCTCTTCAAAGAAAAAGAAAACAAGTCCTAATGCTGTTATAGATAACATCACTCCCAGTACACTTTCAAAAATGTTAAAAGTTCTGTAGGATATTAGCTTATAAGCACATAGTCTATTATCAATGATCATAATCATCTCCATCTCGATTGAAGCGTTCATTCAAATACAACTCTGTGGTAGTAACAGTAGTAAAAGTCTCTGTGTCTCCATACATTTGTTTTTAGTTTTAGGTTCCTTTAAGCTCCGGTCTCTGACCTTTTCATTCCAATGCGAGCTCATGGATCTAGGTGTCATTCTTCTGCAGCCTTTGCAATGGCTGTATCAGTAGTCAGCGGTACTTGCCAAGGACCATCCTATGCGATCTGTAATGGAACCGAAACATAAGCAACTTCTCACCATAACACCGTCTCCACTCTCTCCGTGATTTGTCCTGTGCCGGACCGAGTGTTCGTGTTGGTCACATATCCTAATCCTTCCAAGGTTCTTGCAGCTTTTGATATTCTTGTAACTGTTTAAATAATTTGTGTGACACATTTGAACAGTCAAATCATTTTGTAGTTTTGAATCAGTCTATGGAAAATATATCTTTGCTGGATTCCAAAAATAATAACAAAAAAAATTATACAGAAGAGAGACTAAACAGAGGCTTAGGTGTAATTCTACCACTATTGAACCAACAATTGGACCATGCCATGATTCAAATTCTGCAATTCCTGTCTCCTTTGTAGATTAATAATGCTTAATTATTTAAACCTTCCCTGTCAAATTATGACTTTTTATTCTCAACATTACACATATTAATTGAAAAATATTTTCCAAACTCCTATAAACTCTTTCTATCAGTAAAGAAACTTTACTGCCTTTGAAACAATAGACCACACATCTGGCCTTATTATTCATTTCTCAAATAGCGCAGCAAACTCCGTTGCGCTTTACTTTACCCCTTAACACCTGTTACACATACTATAGTTCCTTTTTAGCATTAAACTATGTTGTATTAAAACAATGTTGTTTTTAATCAAGCCAAACATCCGAAGTAAAAGTATAGCTTTCTTTATCACCATCACTATCCCTCTCATTATCACATAATTTGTTATTTTGGTCAAATGCCAGAACACAATGCATATTTCTCCATTAAACTTCATCCTACCATGGAAAGCTTGTGCAATCTATTTCATGATAGTTACCCTTAGATGTGCATAACTCATGACATTTCTCATAGCAAAAGTTGGCAGCAACACTTTACTATTACTAATACTAATTCACTAATTCACATACTAATTTCAGTTAACACTAGTGATGAGCGGGTTCGGTTCCTCGGAATCCGAACCCCCCCCGAACTTCACCCATTTTACACGGGTCCGAGGCATACTCGGATACTCCAGTATTGCTCGGTTAACCCGAGCGCGCCCGAACGTCATCATCCCGCTTTCGGATTCTTGCGAGATTCGGATTCTATATAAGGAGCCGAGCGTCGCCGCCATTTTTCACTCGTGCATTGGAAATGATAGTGAGAGGACGTGGCTGGCATCCTCTCACTTTGTTTCAGAACTTTCAGGGGGCTGCAAATATCTTTATTCTGGGGACCAGCAGTATTATAGGAGGAGTACAGTGCAGAGTTTTGCTGACCAGTGAGCACCAGTATTATACGTTCTCTGCCTGAAAAATGCTCCATATCTGTGCTCAGTGTGCTGCATATATCTGTGCTCACACTGCTTTATTGTGGGGACTGGGGACCAGTAGTATTATATAGGAGGAGTACAGTGCAGAGTTTTGCTGACCAGTGACCACCAGTATTATACGTTCTCTGCCTGAAAAATGCTCCATATCTGTGCTCAGTGTGCTGCATATATCTGTGCTCACACTGCTTTATTGTGGGGACTGGGTACCAGCAGTATTATATAGGAGGAGTACAGTACAGAGTTTTGCTGACCAGTGACCACCAGTATTATACGTTCTCTGCCTGAAAAACGCTCCATATCTGTGCTGCATTGTAGTATATAGTAGGAGTACAGTGCATAATTTTGCTGACCACCAGTATATAATATATAGGAGTACGGTACAGAAGGCCACTGCTCTACCTACCTCTGTGTCGTCAAGTATACTATCCATCTATACCTGTGGTGCATTTCAGTTTTGCACAGTTTACTGACCACCAGTATATAATATATAGCAGTACGGTACAGTAGGCCACTGCTCTACCTACCTCTGTGTCGTCAAGTATACTATCCATCCATACCTGTGGTGCATTTCAGTTTTGCACAGTTTGCTGACCACCAGTATATAATATATAGCAGTACGGTACAGTTGGCCACTGCTCTACCTACCTCTGTGTCGTTAAGTATACAATCCATCCATACCTGTGCTGCATTTCAGTTTTGCACAGTTTGCTGACCACCAGTATATAATATATAGCAGTACGGTACAGTAGGCCACTGCTCTACCTACCTCTGTGTCGTCAAGTATACTATCCATCCATACCTGTGGTGCATTTCAGTTTTGCACAGTTTGCTGACCACCAGTATATAATATATAGCAGTACGGTACAGTAGGCCACTGCTCTACCTACCTCTGTGTCGTCAAGTATACTATCCATCCATACCTGTGGTGCATTTCAGTTTTGCACAGTTTGCTGACCACCAGTATATAATATATAGCAGTACGGTACAGTAGGCCACTGCTCTACCTACCTCTGTGTCGTCAAGTATACTATCCATCCATACCTGTGGTGCATTTCAGTTTTGCACAATTTGCTGACCACCAGTATATAATATATAGCAGTACGGTACAGTAGGCCACTGCTCTATCTACCTCTGTGTCGTCAAGTATACTATCCATCCATACCTGTGGTGCATTTCAGTTTTGCACAGTTTGCTGACCACCAGTATATAATATATAGCAGAACGGTACAGTAGGCCACTGCTCTACCTACCTCTGTGTCGTCAAGTATACTATCCATCCATACCTGTGGTGCATTTCAGTTTTGCACAGTTTGCTGACCACCAGTATATAATATATAGCAGTACGGTACAGTAGACCACTGCTCTACCTACCTCTGTGTTGTCAAGTATACTATCCATCCATACCTGTGGTGCATTTCAGTTGTGCGCAGTATATATAGTAGTAGGCCATTGCTATTGATACTGGCATATAATTCCACACATTAAAAAATGGATAACAAAAATGTGGAGGGTAAAATAGGGAAAGCTCAAGATCCACTTCCACCTCGTGCTGAAGCTGCTGCCACTAGTCATGGCCGAGACGATGAAATGCCATCAACGTCGTCTGCCAAGGCCGATGCCCAATGTCATAGTAGAGAGCATGTAAAATCCAAAACACAAAAGTTCAGTAAAATGACCCAAAAATCAAAATTAAAAGCGTCTGAGGAGAAGCGTAAACGTGCCAATATGCCATTTACGACACGGATTGGCAAGGAACGGCTGAGGCCCTTGCCTATGTTCATGGCTAGTGGTTCAGCTTCACATGAGGATGGAAGCACTCATCCTCTCGCTAGAAAAATGAAAAGACTTAAGCTGGCAAAAGCACAGCAAAGAACTGTGCGCTCTTCTAAATCACAAATCCCCAAGGAGAGTCAATTGTGTCGGCTGCGATGCATGACCTTCCCAACACTGGACGGGAAGAGGTGGCGCCTTCCACCATTTGCACGCCCCCTGCAAGTGCTGGAAGGAGCACCCGCAGTCCAGTTCCTGATAGTCAAATTGAAGATGTCACTGTTGAAGTACACCAGGATGAGGATATGGGTGTTGCTGGCGCTGAGGAGGAAATTGACAAGGAGGATTCTGATGGTGAGGTGGTTTGTTTAAGTCAGGCACCCGGGGAGACACCTGTTGTCCGTGGGACGAATATGGCCATTGACATGCCTGGTCAAATTACAAAAAAAATCACCTCTTCGGTGTGGAATTATTTTAACACAAATGCGGACAACAGGTGTCAAGCCGTGTAATGCCTTTGTCAAGCTGTAATAAGTAGGGGTAAGGACATTAACCACCTCGGAACATCCTCCCTTATACGTCACCTGCAGCGCATTCATCATAAGTCAGTGACAATTTCAAAAACTTTGGATGACAGCGGAAGCAGTCCACTGACCACTAAATCCCTTCCTCTTGTAACCAAGCTCCTGCAAACCACACCACCAACTCCCTCAGTGTCAATTTCCTCCTTACACAGGAAAGCCAATAGTCCTGCAGGCCATATCACTGTCAAGTCTAACGAGTCCTGTCCTGCCTGGGATTCCTCCGATGCATCCTTGAGTGTAACGCCTACTGCTGCTGGCGCTGCTGTTGTTGCTGCTGGGAGTCGATCGTCATCCCAGAGGGGAAGTCGGAAGACCACTTGTACTACTTCCAGTAAGCAATTGACTGTCCAACAGTCCTTTGCGAGGAAGATGAAATATCACAGCAGTCATCCTGCTGCAAAGCGGATAACTCAGGCCTTGGCAGCCTGGGCGGTGAGAAACGTGTTTCCGTTATCCACCGTTAATTCACAGGCAACTACAGACTTGATTGAGATACTGTGTCCCCGGTACCAAATACCATCTAGGTTCCATTTCTTTAGGCAGGCGATACCGAAAATGTACACAGACCTCAGAAAAAAAGTCACCAGTGTCCTAAAAAATGCAGTTGTACCCAATGTCCACTTAACCACAGACATGTGGACAAGTGGAGCAGGGCAGACTCAAGACTATATGACTGTGACAGCCCACTGGGTAGATGTATTGCCTCCCGCAGCAAGAACAGCAGCGGCGGCACCAGTAGCAGCATCTTGCAAACGCCAACTCGTTCCTAGGCAGGCTACGCTTTGTATCACTGCTTTCCAGAAGAGGCACACAGCTGACAACCTCTTACGGAAACTGAGGAACATCATCGCAGAATGGCTTACCCCAAATGGACTCTCCTGGGGATTTGTGACATCGGACAACGCCAGCAATATTGTGCGTGCATTACATCTGGGCAAATTCCAGCACGTTCCATGTTTTGCACATACATTGAATTTGGTGGTGCAGAATTATTTAAAAAACGACAGGGGCGTGCAAGAGATGCTGTCGGTTGCCCGAAGAATTGCGGGCCACTTTCGGCATTCAGCCACCGCGTGCCGAAGACTGGAGCACCAGCAAACAGTCCTGAACCTGCCCTGCCATCATCTGAAGCAAGAGGTGGTAACGAGGTGGAATTCAACCCTCTATATGCTTCAGAGGATGGAGGAGCAGCAAAAGGCCATTCAAGCCTATACATCTGCCTACGATATAGGCAAAGGAGGGGGAATGCACCTGACTCAAGCGCAGAGGAAAATGATTTCAACGTTGTGCAAGGTTCTGCAACCCTTTGAACTTGCCACACGTGAAGTCAGTTCAGACACTGCCAGCCTGAGTCAGGTCATTCCCCTCATCAGGCTTTTGCAGAAGAAGCTGGAGACATTGAAGGAGGAGCTAAAACAGAGCGATTCCACTAGGCATGTGGGACTTGTGGATGGAGCCCTTAATTCGCTTAACCAGGATTCACGGGTGGTCAATCTGTTGAAATCAGAGCACTACATTTTGGCCACCGTGCTCGATCCTAGATTTAAAACCTACGTTGGATCTCTCTTTCCGGCAGACACAAGTCTGCAGAGGTTCAAAGACCTGCTGGTGAGAAAATTGTCAAGTCAAGCGGAACGTGACCCGTCAACAACTCCTCCTTCACATTCTCCCGCAATTGGGGGTGCGAGGAAAAGGCTAAGAATTCCGAGCCCACCCGCTGTCAGTCTGGAGCGAGTGCTGACATCTGGTCCGGACTGAAGGACCTGCCAACGATTACTGACATGTCGTCTACTGTCACTGCATATGATTCTCTCAGCGTTGAAAGAATGGTGGAGGATTATATGAGTGACCATATCAAAGTAGACACTTCAGACAGTCCGTACGTATACTGGCAGGAAAAAGAGGCAATTTGGAGGCCCTTGAAGAAACTGGCTTTATTTTACCTAAGTTGCCCACCCTCCAGTGTGTACTCCGAAAGAGTGTTTAGTACAGCCGCTCACCTTGTCAGCAATCGGCGTACAAGGTTACTTCCAGAAAATGTGGAGAAGATGATGTTCATCAAAATTAATTATAATCAATTCCTCCGTGGAGACATTCACCAGCATTTGCCTCCAGAAAGTACACAGGGACCTGAGATGGTGGATTCCAGTGGGGACGAATTAATAATCTGTGAGGAGGGGGATGTATACAGTGAAAGGGGTGAGGAATCGGACGATGAGGAGGAGGTGGACATCTTGCCTCTGTAGAGCCAGTTTGTGCAAGGAGATATTGATTGCTTCTTTTTTGGTGGGGGCCCAAACCAACCAGTCATTTCAGTCACAGTTGTGTGGCAGACCCTGTCGCTGAAATGATGGGTTTGTTAAAGTGTGCATGTCCTGTTTATACAACATAAGGGTGGGAGGGAGGGCCCAAGGACAATTCCATCTTGCACCTCTTTTTTCTTTCATTTTTCTTTGCATCATGTGCTGTTTGGGCACTATTTTTTTGAAGCGCCATCCTGCCTGACACTGCAGTGCCACTCCTAGATGGGCCAGGTGTTTGTGTCGGCCACTTGTGTCGCTTAGCTTAGCCATCCAGCGACCTTGGTGCACCTCTTTTTTTCTTTGCATCATGTGCTGTTTGGGGACTATTTTTTTGTAGTGCCATCCTGTCTGACACTGCAGTGCCACTCCTAGATGGGCCAGGTGTTTGTGTCGGCCACTTGGGTCGCTTAGCTTAGTCACACAGCTACCTCATTGCGCCTCTTTTTTTCTTTGCATCATGTGCTGTTTGGGGACTATTTTTTTGAAGTGCCATCCTGTCTGTCACTGCAGTGCCACTCCTAGATGGGCCTGGTCAGACGTGTGTGTTGTGAGCTCCTGAGTTCCACTCGAGTGTCGGATTACACCCAAGATCCCTGGAGCCCTTCCCAGCTGGGATGGAGCCTCCCAGGGGTAAGGAGAAGCAGTTTCCCCCGGTTATGGAGCATGACCCAGGGGAACCTATACTGTGCAAAGGCTCTGGTGCTGGGGATTCAAGTCCAGTGTCCCAGTCTGCTGTAAAATCAGAGTACCGGGGGCTGTGCTCCCTTTTCAGCGGGTGCTAGTGGCGGAGTCCGGTGGTCAGGACAGCCGGTGAAGACCTTAATAGGCAGCCCTGAGCTCCCCCCTGCAAGCGCTGTGAATGGCGTCGGGACCCGGCGTCTGGAAGTGAAGCCGCTGGAAGGAGAGTGTTCTGCCACTGGAGCCCCTGCTGACGCGACGGTGAAGAGGTTAGTAAGTCTGGCCGTCGGCGGGTTCCCTGCGTGTGATCGTTGCTCTGTAGATGCAGGTGCTGGTATAGTGGCCTCTGGGTCTGCGGCACCAGTGTGCACTGCTGCCAGCCTTAATGTAAAAAATCAAAAGGAGGTGGAGGAGGTTTTGGATGGTGATAAGGACAATCAGGGAATAAAGCCCCCTGCTAGTAATGTTCCATCCATGCCAACAGGTGTTACTAAAGTGGTTCCCCCCATGTTAAGTTCGGCTGCCAATAAATCAGTGACAATGATTAAGGAAGGTGACGTTCAAGTGGCGCCTATTTCTACATCTGCTGTGCTTAAAAAAAATCCTGTGTGCCCAACTGGTGATGAGACATCTATGATTAAGGAAAAAGTGACTGGGGGCTCGGTTGCTGTGAAAATTGAGGGGTGTCTAGTGAAGATGACCCCCTGTACAGTGAATTTAAGTCCCCCCATTTCCGTGCCATCTGGATCTGCTTTGTTGGTGTGTGAGGGAAAGTCTGTGGCTGCTACCGATGCTACCGTGGGACCGGTGACCAGGTCCAGAGCTGTTAAACCTGTGGTAGCCCCTGCAAAGTTTATTGTGGGTAGCTCAGGGATCGGTGATGTCAAGAAACCAGCCACTGTGGCCTCTGTGTCAAAAACAAAGAAGCCGGGGCTGAAGTGTGATGCCTTGGTGGAGTCAGGTTCGTTGCTCGATGTGGTATCCTCTGACACCGAACAAACGCAAGCACAACTCTCATCCGCTGCAATTGGGGGTAATCTCCCTGCAACAATTAAGTTGGAGTGTAGGGCGGCTGGTGCCCGGAGTGTATCCTCTGACCTGCCTGTGGAGGTCCAGGAAAAAGTGACAGAGCAGTCTGTCTGTGAGACGGGTTTATCGTCTGGCGACTCCCAATCTTCTTGTGGGACTAGCATGGCAATTATCGATGAGGGTAGTAAGGAGATGGAGATGCAGGACTTTGCTAGCACTGGTGAATCGAGTATTGACATTGCTGAGTTGAAAATGTTACTTGTTAAGAAGGGGATTTTGATTGCGGAGAAGAAGAGGAGGAGGAACACTTGTCCAAAATGGGAAAGAGAGAGGATGGAGGGGGACATACGCAGGTTGGAGCTTGAATGTATATGTTTGGAGGCCAGGATGCTAGCACTTCAGAAAGAGCTGGAGGAAGAGGAGAAAATTGAGTGTGAGCCAAGTGGATCGACCGTGCCTGAGGAAGAGGATCCAAGGTGTGATGGTGGTGCTTCTGCTGGTGAAGATGCTGTGGATTTTGCGATGGATAAGGGCCTGGAGTGTAATGTTGCTATGGTGGAGGAGGCGTCTCCTCTTTCGATTGTGGAACAGCGGTTGGATGGTGGTCTGGGAGGTGTCGCTGTTCAGGCTGGTGTTGCTTGCTCGGGGTCGACCTCCCAAGATCTGGCCTCCTCCGCTGGGAAGCAGGTTGCGTCCATGGTGGGTCCGGCGCGTGCCGGTGAGATGGCTGAGGCGAGTCTCCCCAATCTGCCTACGGGTGGTGGCGTTAGCAAGCCAAGCGTGGTGGCAGGGGTGAGTGGTGCCAAAGATGCCACTGGCACTAATGTTGATGGTGTCACTTGTTCTAAGGCTAGGGCTAAAACAAAACATGTTGCCGAGACTGGTGTTAAGAGTGTGTTGGTGGGTCCAGTGTCATCGTGTGGACTTGCCCAAGGTCTTCCGGCGTTAAGGAAAGAAGATTTATCTGCAGAGGAGCGGGCTATTGTTGATGGTCTATATGGTAGCTTGTGCGTACCTGTGAGATCCTTGCCAGTTATATCCGTTATTAGAACCTCTTTGGCCAATAAAAATGCTAGTTCTGTATCTGTTGGGCAGAGTGCAGGGCGGGGTAATGTTGTGGGCTCTGTTGGGCAGGCCTCGCCTCAGGTAGTTCCTAAGCCGGGCTTGTCCTCTTATGCGGGTGCTGTCTCAAGTGGCAAGAGGATTGTTGCTCCAAAGGTGTTTTCGGCTTCTGATCAGGCTGGTAAGCGTCGCAACGTGGTTTCACTTAAGTGGATAGGGGTTGAGGAACCCCCTTCTAAAGGGGATTTCCTGGAAATGGTGTTCTCATTGGGTTTCCATGCCCCTGATCTTTTTGCTTGCATCCACCCTGTAAAGACCCCTGACTACGACCTTAGTTTCATATCTTACCAAGGGCTGCGGGTGTTCTGGGAACAGTGGGAGCTAAAGAAGGGGTGTGAGCCGTATTGTCGCTATAAAGCGGCGGCTGTTACTCGCCAGGATAGAGTCCGTGCAACTGTATTGGTCAGGAATGAATCCCTCCCTGCTGCAGATATTGGCTATTGGTTAAGTTGATATTGCGACATCTTGTCTCCTCTGGTGAAGATTGATTTCATGAAAGGTGTGTGGGGTGGAGCCTGGTCGGCTGTGATCAGGCTTAGGCATAATGGTCAGGTGCCTTACCATGTTCCCTCTGCTGCTTTCATTGGGAGAGACAAAATCCACTGTTTTTATCCTGGTCAACCTAGACAGTGTCACCGCTGCGGAGACTTTCGTCACCTAAGCAGTGACTGTACTGTCCTGAAATGTGCCCTCTGTGGTAAAACTGGGCATGTGGCGAGGGATTGTGGCAACGTAACCTGCAACCTTTGTGGGTGCGAAGGCCATCCTTATAGTAGGTGCCCCAAGGCCTCCCATAACCTTGAGGTTATGGGGGAAGAGCTAGAGAGGGAAATGGGTCATCTTTTTGAGGAGGAGCGACGGGAGGTTGTAGAAAAGCAAGTGGTGAGGGCGGTGGTAGAGAAGAACAGTGTGGTGAGGAAGGTGTCTGCTGAGGTGGATAAAGATGGCTTTCAGGTGGTTGAATCTAAGTCAAGGAAAAGGTTGGCCAAAAGAAGGGATTCAGACCCTGGTATTTTTTGTGTTAATAGATTTCAGTTTAACTCTGAGGAAGAGTCTGAGGTGGAGGACAGTGATATCGTCTTATCTGAAGGGCAGCTTGTCCAGGTCCCAAAGGATAAACCCAAGAAACAAAGAAGGAGGTCCTCTGTTAAGAGTTCCTTTGGGGAAGTAGCGTCCGTGGTGGAGGGGAAGGGGTGTAGGAGGAGTGAAAGGAGGAGAAGAAGTAATGAGGTTGATAGATCTGGTCTTGTGTCTTCAAAAGTTAGATCGGTGGTAACATCAGACACTGATGGGAAACCTCAGAGTTCAGTCGGGGAAGATGTGGCGGATTTTTCCTCCATGCCTTCCTGTACCCCTCAAATCCTTTCCTCATTGCCCCAGGATCTAGTGGATCCTCCCCCTGTCCATGTGGACCCTAGGTCCTTTCCCGCTTCTCCAGGAGTGGAGCCTCCTGATCCGGGTCCTCCTCATGATGATTTGGGCCGAGATATTTCTGCTGTTTTGGGGGAGGCTCGGGGCATGGACCTCTCTGTCTCTCCCACTGCAGGTGAGAGTGATACTGAGGAGGTGTTTGTTGGGGAGACTGATCCTGTTCCCTTGGGGACTAGTTTTAAAAGGTATGGCTCCGATGAGGAGTCAAGTAGGCAAGCAAAGAGAAAGTGATTGGGTCCTACCTTACAATCCAATGAAACATGGATCCCCAGCCTATACAATGTGCCACAATTAATGTGGCTTCCGTTTTGTCCGAACGTGCTCGTTTTATGGCCTTGGATTTTTTCAGCACAATTGAGGCTGATTTTTTATTTTTGCAGGAGACCAGGATTGGTGATCTGGCGGTTATTCATAGAGCAAAGCGTGAATGGAGGCTTGGACCGTCTTTCTGGTCTCTTGCGGCTGAGCCGTACGGTGGGGTGGCGGTGCTTTTTACCGGTATGGTAACCGTGCACAGGATTGTAGAGTTACAGGTAGGTAGGTGTATGGTTTTGGATATCAACTTGAAGGGACAGAACCTACGGCTAATTAACATCTATGGGCCCCAGTCCCCAAGGGACAGGAGATGTCTCTTCACGGAGATAAAACCGTTTCTTTTTTCAGCCCGGCAGATTGTCTTTGGTGGCGATTTTAACGCTATCACTAGGCCAAAAGACAGGGGGGGCACAAAGACAACCCTGGGTCATGATTCCAATTTTTTAGCTAGCATGACTAGGGAGGCTGGTCTGGTGGATGTGCACGTTCGCCATTTTCCAGACCTCACGGGTTACACCTTCTATTGTGGTAGTCGTAGGTCTAGGATAGATAGGTTTTTTGTTAAGGAGTCCGCGAAAACTTTGCCTCCTGAGGTGAATCTAGTAGAGTTCTCCGATCACTGTATTCTGAGTTTTGCTTTGAATGCTTCGGAAACCCCTCAGAAAGGGCGGGGTCTATGGTGGCTGAATTTGGGGCTCCTGAAGGAGGAGATGGTGAGACAGTCCTTTAGAGATTTCTTTCAACTACAAGAGACTCTTTTGGAGGCAGGTTGGAGTAGATCAGAGTGGTGGGAGGAGTGTAAAAAGCGTACTCGGGGGGTTTTTCCGTAGGCTGGTAGCCCGGAAAAACTTGAGAAAACAAAATGCTTACTATGACTTGCGAAGGAAACTTGATTTCTTGATCTCTGAGCGTGGAGATAGTGGGGTGATCTCTCGGGTGAAGGCTCGGTTGAGGGAATATCAATACAGTCGCATGGCTTCCTTGATTTTGGAGAGGGATTATGGAGCTAACCACTCAACTGATCCCTGTCAGAATTGTAGAAAGTCGGCTGATCTGAAGGAGGTGGGGGTTTGGTTGAATCTCTGGGTGTCCTTCGTGAGGATAGGGAGGGCATTCTGGGGGTCATCAGATCCTACTACTCCGATCTTTTGTCCGAGCAGCCACTCATCAGAGAAAGGATGGAAAGGTTTCTTAGGGAGACACCTGGGCTCGGGGGCCTTGATGCCTCTTTTGACTCTTTGGGAAGGGATGTGACGGCGGAGGAGATCAGGAAGGCCATAGACGGTTTGTCTATAAAGAAATCTCCGGGCCCGGATGGCTTAACATCTGAATTTTTTAAGGCATTTTCGGACCTCTTGGTTCCTCATCTTGTGGAGGTTTTTAATGAGAGCCTGGCTGTTAGGATCTCCTGCTCTGTGCTGCCACGTCGCCATGGCAACCGGGATGCAAGTGTTAGCGAAGTAACCTGAGCGCAGCTGATACCCCGGTCCGGGTTTTTACTGTGTAGTGGTTACAGGCTCTGTGCACGGCAGGGAATCCGGCGCTGGTTTTGTGCTCACAGTCTGTGAGGTCTGAGTGGGGCGTGGACAGCACCTGCTATATAAACCATCCTCTCAGGCTAGGCAAATGCTGCTGAATCTTTGTTTGTTAGTCAGTTCCAGAGAGTTAGCTAGTACTGTGTGACTTTGTATTTACTTGTTGCTTACTGCGAATAGGCCTTGGGATTCGGTACTTCATTCTGCCAATCCGGACCTAGCAGTAAGACTGGAGTCAGTTGTTTGACCTGCTGGGGTTCTTTTGCTATTCTGTGAACCCAGCAGGTTTGCGGCTGTACTCTCAGACCTGCTTGCTTAATCCTCCCTCAATGTGCAGGGCGTCCAGGTGTCAGTTTAGTGGCAGTAAGCTGAACCTGTGCCCTGCAAGTGGGGGTTAGGATTGTGGATACTCTCCTTGTGTCTATATTTCTATCTCTGACCAAGGAGTTTATTCCCACACCCGTTGGTAACCCTTTGGGGTTTTTTCTGTTGCTCTTAGCAACATCATTTCAGGTGCTCCACATGTTAAATCACTACACATCGCTTCATTGTCCGCTTTATTCCATCTGAGCATTCCTGACACTAGGGAGACACCCAATTCCTGAGCCTTTGGGCTTCTCCGTTCACTTTGTGTTTATTAGTTATTCCATCACCTCCTGTGTATGTTATGTTATACTGTCTGTGAGTTCGTTTGCTTCGCTTCCCTCTCTGTTCATACACCGGTATACTCCTGTTAGCACTGGTGTGCGTAACATATTCAGCAGCCTTACTCCTGTTGAAATTTTGTGGGAATATGGAGCATACCCCTCAAAATACTTTGCAACAGGTGGTCGATCAGGTGCAGGTCCTGACTCGACAATTTAATGAGATGTCCATTAAAATGAACACCCCGCAGGCCGCTAGCGGAGCTCCCGCAGCAGCAGCGGCAAGTTCAGGGGTTAAGGAGCCGAAAGTAAATCTCCCGGATCGTTTTTCTGGAGATCGCTCGCAGTTCTTTTGTTTCAAGGAAAGCTGTAAGCTATATTTCAGGCATAGGCCACAGTCTTCTCGGTCGGAGATTCAGCGGGTGGGCATGGTGATTTACTTGCTACAAGGAGACCCACAGGTCTGGGCATATGGGTTACAGCCTGACTGTCCGTCGCTTAAAAGTGTTGATGTTTTTTTTACGGCACTGGGCATTTTGTATGATGACCCTGACAAGATGGCTTCAGCCGAGGCTCAGATTACGGTTCTTAAGCAAGGGCGACGGCCAGCTGAGGTTTATAGTACGGAGTTTCGGAGGTTGGCTCATGATACCCAGTGGAATGACCCAGCCCTGAGAAACCAGTACCGAAGGGGCCTTACTGACCAGATAAAGGACCAACTGGTACAATATCCCTCGCCTGATAGCTTAGATCAGCTCATGCAGTTATCCATCCGGGTGGATAGACGGCTAAGAGAGCGTAGGCTTGAAAGGGAGACCACAGTTTCCTTTTTTCCCAAGGGAACCTCAGACTCTGAGGAATATTCCGAGGAGCCTATGCAGATTGGGGCTACCCGCCTCTCCTCGCGTGAGAAGACGCGGAGGAGACAGCAGGGTTTGTGTTTGTACTGTGGGAATAAAGGTCATGTTGTAGTATCATGCCCAGAAAAACCGGAAAACTTCAGGGCCTGAGGGTGTTGGGAAATATCCTGTCAGGCCAGAAGTCAGAATTTCCCCAAAAGACTTTTCTCATTCCGATGACTTTGGAGATCCTCGGTCAAACTGTCAAGACTGAGGCCTTTGTTGACAGTGGGGCCGATGGGGTTTTCATGGACCGTCAATTCGCCCTGGAACACTCTGTTCCCTCAGTACCTTTGGCATCAGAGATTGAGATCTGTGGGTTAAACGGGGAACCATTGTCCCAGGGTAAAATTACCTCCTGCACCAGCCAAATTCCTTTGTTTATTGGAGCCACACACTCTGAAAAATTGTCTTTTTATGTGACTGTCTGTTCTTTTGCCCCATTGGTTTTGGGGTTACCCTGGTTAAGGGCCCATAACCCTCAATTTGACTGGGTCTCTGGGGAGATTCTTAGTTGGGGTAGTGATTGTTTCAGGAGTTGCTTGAGCCTTCCAGTCAGGCTCTCGCAGCTAAGTTTGCCAGGATTGCCAGGATGTTATGCAGATTTTGCGGATGTGTTCTCCAAAAAAGTTGCGGAGGTACTACCTCCCCATCGCCCCTATGACTGTGCCATTGATTTGTTGCCGGATGCTAAGCTTCCCAAGAGCAGGTTGTACTCCCTGTCATGTCCTGAGACTCAGGCTATGGCAGAGTACATTCAGGAGAACTTGGCTAAGGGATTTATCAGACCCTCACAGCCCCCAGTTGGGTCGGGGTTCTTTTTTCGTGGGTAAAAAGGACGGTTCGTTGCGACCCTGCATCGACTTCAGGGAATTGAACCGTATCACGATTAAAAACTCGTACCCACTGCCTCTCATTTCGGTTTTGTTTGACCAGCTTCGTACTGCCACCATTTTCTCTAAGATTGACCTACGCGGTGCTTACAATCTAATCCGAATAAGAGAGGGGGATGAATAGAAGACTGCCTTTAATACCCACTCAGGGCATTATGAATATTTGGTGATGCCTTTTGGGCTCTCTAATGCCCCGGCAGTCTTCCAGGAATTCATGAAAGATGTGCTCAGGGAATATTTGGATAGATTCTTAGTTGTTTATCTAGATGACATCCTAATCTTCTCTCATTCCCTTTAGGAACATCGGAAGCATGTACGCTTAGTCCTCCAGAAACTCAGAGACCACCAGCTTGGGGCGAAGCTGGAGAAGTGCGAGTTTGAAGTCCAGCAAATCGCATTTCTAGGGTATATTATCTCCTCAGAAGGTTTCCAAATGGTGGGTTCTAAGGTACAGGCAGTCCTGGATTGGGTGCAGCCCACTAGTTTGAAGGCGCTTCAGCGTTTTCTGGGCTTTGCGAATTTTTATAGACGGTTTATCGCTGGATTTTCGTCTATAGTGGCCCCCTTGGTGGCACTCACTAAGAAAGGGGCGGATGTTGCTCACTGGTCTTGTGAGGCCAAAGCGGCCTTTGCCCGTCTCAAAAGGGCATTTGTCTCGGCCAAGGTGCTGCGACACCCAGATCCAGAGCGTCCTTTTGTGGTAGAAGTGGATGCCTCTGAGATAGGTATTGGGGCAGTGCTCTCTCAGATGGGGGTGTCTGATAATCGCCTTCATCCCTGTGCTTACTTTTCCCGTAAATTTTCGTCTGCCGAGATGAATTATGATGTGGGTAACCGGGAATTGTTGGCTATAAAGGATGCACTCGGGGAGTGGAGACAGTGGCTTGAGGGGGCTAAGTTTGTGGTCTCAATTCTCACCGACCATAAGAATCTGGCATATTTAGAGTCAGCGAAGCGGCTCAATGCCAGGCAGGCACGATGGGCTTTGTTTTTTGCTCGCTTTAATTTTTTGATAACATATCGCCCTGGGTCAAAAAACATCAAGGCTGATGCGCTCTCGCGGAGTTTTGCTCCAGTTCAAGAGACCACCGAGGAGCCATTGCCCATTGTGTCCCCATCATGTATTAAAGTGGGCATTACCCAGGACCTCTTGTCATTAGTCCTTAGAGCACAGGAGCAGGCTCCTCCAGACCTTCCGGTAGGTCTCTTGTTTGTGCCTCCTAGGTTAAGACAGCGAGTGTTCCTGGAATTCCATGCCAAGAGGTCGGCAGGGCATCCGGGTATTGCCAGAACTCAGGAGTTGCTGTCTAGGGCGGTGTGGTGGCCCTCGGTGGCTAGGAATGTGGATCAGTGGGTTCGGGCATGTGACGTTTGTGCCCGAAATAAAACTCCTAGAGGGGTTCCTGTCGGCCCATTACATCCACTCTCTATTCCATCTAAGCCATGGACCCACATTTCCATGGATTTTGTGGAGGATTTGCCCAAATCCTCGGGGATGACCGCCATTTGGGTTGTCGTTGACAGGTTTTCGAAGATGGCGCATTTCGTTCCACTGGTTGGGTTGCCATCGGCTAGACGCCTGTCTGAGTTATTTATGCAGCATGTTGTGCGCCTCCACGGGTTGCCACTTGATGTGGTCTCTGACCGTGGATCCCAGTTTGTGGCCAAATTCTGGAGGTCATTTTGTTCTGATCTCCAGATTTCTGTGAGCTTGTCGTCAGGCTACCATCCACAGTCTAATGGGCAGACTGAGAGGGTGAACCAGTCCTTGGAGCAGTTCCTCAGGTGTTATGTCTCCAAGTGTCATACTGACTGGCTTGCTCATCTGTCCATGGCGGAGTTTGCCTATAACAACGCGGCTCACTCTGCTTCAGGGATCTCTCCCTTCCTTTGTGTGTATGGGCATCATCCTAAGGCCAATTCTTTTGACCGCCTGGATTCCACGCCTGGTGGTTCCTCTGTTGTTTCGGTCCTTAGGGGTATTTGGAGGAAAGTGAAGAAAGCCCTTGTGTCTGTGTCATTAGTGACCAAAAGGGTTTTTGATAAGCGGAGAAGACCCTGCAGCTTCAAATTAGGAGACTTCGTCTGGTTGTCCACCAAGAATTTGAAGTTGAGACAGCCATCTCATAAGTTAGGCCCCCGGTTCATCGGCCCTTATAAGATCACCAGGGTTATCAATCCGGTGGCATTTCAGTTAGATCTGCCCCGTTCATTGGGTATCAATAAAAATTTAATTGTTCCCTTTTAAAACTGGCGGTTAGTAATCCTTCTTCCAGTGGAAGACCTTCTCCTCTTCTGATACGGGGTCAGAGGGAGTTTGTGGTTGAAAGGGTTCTTGACTCCAAGATGGTTCGGGGTCGGCTGTCATTTTTGGTGCACTGGAAGGGGTATGGCCCGGAGGATCGGTCGTGGGTGCGCAGTTGTGATCTTCATGCCCCCAGACTGATACGCTCTTTCTTCTCGCAGTTCCCCGATAAACCCGGTGGTAGGGGTTCTTTGACCCCTCGTCAGAGGGGGGGTACTGTTAGGATCTCCTGCTCTGTGCTGCCACGTCGCCATGGCAACCGGGAGGCAAGTGTTAGCAAAGTAACCTGAGCGCAGCTGATACCCCGGTCCGGGTTTTTACTGTGTAGTGGTTACAGGCTCTGTGCACGGCAGGGAATCCGGCGCTGGTTTTGTGCTCACAGTCTGTGAGGTCTGAGTGGGGCGTGGACAGCACCTGCTATATAAACCATCCTCTCAGGCTAGGCAAATGCTGCTGAATCTTTGTTTGTTAGTCAGTTCCAGAGAGTTAGCTAGTACTGTGTGACTTTGTATTTACTTGTTGCTTACTGCGAATAGGCCTTGGGATTCGGTACTTCATTCTGCCAATCCGGACCTAGCAGTAAGACTGGAGTCAGTTGTTTGACCTGCTGGGGTTCTTTTGCTATTCTGTGAACCCAGCAGGTTTGCGGCTGTACTCTCAGACCTGCTTGCTTAATCCTCCCTCACTGTGCAGGGCGTCCAGGTGTCAGTTTAGTGTCAGTAAGCTGAACCTGTGCCCTGCAAGTGGGGGTTAGGATTGTGGATACTCTCCTTGTGTCTATATTTCTATCTCTGACCAAGGAGTTTATTCCCACACCCGTTGGTAACCCTTTGGGGTTTTTTCTGTTGCTCTTAGCAACATCATTTCAGGTGCTCCACATGTTAAATCACTACACATCGCTTCATTGTCCGCTCTATTCCATCTGAGCATTCCTGACACTAGGGAGACACCCAATTCCTGAGCCTTTGGGCTTCTCAGTTCACTTTGTGTTTATTAGTTATTCCATCACCTCCTGTGTATGTTATGTTATACTGTCTGTGAGTTCGTTTGCTTCGCTTCCCTCTCTGTTCATACACCGGTATACTCCTGTTAGCACTGGTGTGCGTAACACTGGCTGAGGGTTTCCTCCCTCCCTCCATGAGGTTGTCTGCCCTCATATTATTGTCCAAAGGTAAGGATCCATTTCGTGTTGAGAACTGGCGCCCCATCGCTCTTCTCAATACAGACAGGAAGATTTTGGCAAAGGTGCTCTTCAATAGGCTGTTGGAAGTTTCCGGGCTGTTGCTTTCTTCTTCTCAGCATGGTACCGTGAAAGGCCGTAGCACCTTTAGTGCTGTCCTTGGCGTCCGGGAGGCTGTGGAGCGATGTCGTGCTGAGAAGTGGGGAAAGTACTTGCTGGCATTGGATCAGTCTAAGGCTTTCGATAGAGTCAATCATGAGTACCTGTGGGCCTTGCTTGAAAGGTATGGACTTCCAGTGAGGGTGGTGGATTGGCTTCGCGTTATTTATAATCAGGCCGAGAGTTTCCCACTTGTCAATGGTTGGGTAGGTCCTGCCTTCGCGGTTTACTCCGGTGTCCG
Source organism: Pseudophryne corroboree (assembly GCF_028390025.1). Classification (NCBI taxonomy): domain Eukaryota; kingdom Metazoa; phylum Chordata; class Amphibia; order Anura; family Myobatrachidae; genus Pseudophryne; species Pseudophryne corroboree. The sequence continues at coordinate 251,297,585 of NC_086444.1, read as the reverse complement.
TCAGGGTTGTCCCTTGAGCTCCCTTCTGTATGTGTTGGCAATCGACCCTTTCGTCAGGAGGGTTGAAAGTGGTGCACTCGAAGGGGTGCAATTGGGGCCGGAGTGTCTGCTGAAGGTGGTGGCCTATGCAGATGACGTCACGATTGTCGTGTCGTCTACGACTGAGGCACGTGATGTGGAACACCTTATCTGCGAGTACTCTGGGGCCTCGTGCTCCATGATAAACCAAGACAAATGTGAAGCTTTCTGGATGGGGGAGGAAGGTGAGGAGTTCAGCCTTCCGGACAGCCTTCCCCGGGCCAATTCGTCAATCAAAATCTTAGGGATTTGGTTTAGTCGTGGTGATTATACCACTCTAAATTGGGTGAGTAGGCTGGAAGTTGCTGCCCGTAAAGTAGAGAGTTGGAGAAGATGGAAATTTTGTCTCAGGGAAAGGGTTGACCTGTGTAAGACTCACCTGATCCCGGTGTTTCTTTACGTCAGTTATGTGTGCTGTTTGCCTCAATCTTTATGGTCCAGAATTTATTCTTTGTTCTTCCTGTTGTTGTGGGGGAACAGGATGAATCTCGTTAAGAGAGGCATCACCTACAGACCGAGGGCAGAGGGTGGACTTGGTATGGTCAACCCTCTGGTGTTTTTCACATCCACTTTTGTAAAGTGACATCTTGGGAGTCTGTTTTTGGAGGCCCCCCCTCGGTGGGTAGAAGGCTTTAGGGTTTGGGTGCACCCCTTCCTCAGGTCATGGATAGATGGCGGTCAGGTGAGAAACCTCCGAGTTGATAAATGCGGATACCTCCCGATCTACGTCATCTTGTGTTTGAAGGTGACAAGGCTATGGGGAATTTTGATGAGTGAAGTCAAAGGCTTCTCTAGAAGGGAGTTGGAGAGGAGAATTTTGCGATCTCATTTTTATGCCCAGCCATCGCTAAGGGACTGCCCGGGCAATGTGTACTCAGCTGGGTTGAATCTGATTAATTCTCGGAGGATCCCACTGAAGTTCAGGGACATTGCCTGGCTTCTTTTTCAAGGGAAGCTTTATGTTAGGGGGAAGATCGGGTTTCGAGGTGCCAGTGATCGTGTTTGCCCACGTGAGGAGTGTCCTGGGGTGGTGGAGACTGTGGACCACTTCTTGCTCGAGTGTCCCTTTAATGTAAAAATTTACAAAGCCGTTTCAGCCGCTTTACGCCTTCCATGCCTTTCGGGGCTTAGTTACCCTGAGTGGGCGTATGGGGCGTTCAAAAAGAGGTTTGGGAGGTTTGATTTAGTCACCGTTTCCTTAGTTAGTTTAGCGGTCAGGTACCACACTTGGAGTGCACGGTGTCTAGTTTCCCTTAGAAGGTTAGTCCTTCCCTGTACTGAGGTGGTTGGTACCATTCTTCACGAGGTAAAGAGGATGATGGATATGGATCGAGGGAGGATGGATGCCGTCAGTTGGTCCAGGCTTTGGCGCCATCTGAGACCCCCTTGAGTGGGTGGCTGAAGTCTTTCCTTCCTTTCATCCTTCTGGCTTTCTTTTCTTTCACCCCCTGTAGATTTTGTGTTATAGTTTTTTTATGCTATGGTTTTTACATACAACTAAAAGCTCACCTCACTTTCTCTATGTTTGGATTTTGTTGTGTGTTAAGGATTGATTTTGTACATAATGGTCTGTATATTGCTATTGATTGTCTATTTGACAAACTATTATTAATCTTGCCAGTGCTATGGACTTTTGAGTTTATTTGGCATTGCCTCTTCATACACTAATCTGATATATTATGCCATCGTAGTCGGACTAAAGACTTTGCACAATATTATTTAAGTATGGCTTTTGGCTGGTATCACCTTTGTTTATGTAAGTTATTTTTTTTCTCGTGTTTGTTGATTGCTTTGTTTTGTTGTTGCAATTTTTCTAATAAAAACATAGCCACTCCTAGATGGGCCAGGTGTTTGTGTCGGCCACTTGGGTCGCTTAGCTTAGTCACACAGCTACCTCATTGCACCTCTTTTTTTCTTTGCATCATGTGCTGTTTGGGGACTATTTTTTTGAAGTGCCATCCTGTCTGACACTGCAGTGCCACTCCTAGATGGGCCAGGTGTTTGTGTCGGCCACTTGGGTCGCTTAGCTTAGTCATCCAGTGACCTCGGTGCAAATTTTAGGACTAAAAATAATATTGTGAGGTGTGAGGTGTTCAGAATAGACTGAAAATGAGTGGAAATTATGGTTATTGAGCTTAATAATACTATGGGATCAAAATGACCCCCAAAATCTATGATTTAAGCTGTTTTTGAGGGGTTTTTGTAAAAAACACCCGAATCCAAAACACACCCGAATCCGACAAAAAATTTTCAGGGAGATTTTGCAAAAACGCGTCCGAATCCAAAACACGGCCGCGGAACTGAATCCAAAACCAAAACACAAAACCCGAAAAATGTCCGGTGCACATCACTAGTTAACACACTGTAATTCACCATCTCATTATCTCCTATGGATGCTAGAGAAAGTATTCTCCTGTTACTGTCAGTTTTTAAATGCAATGTAAAAATGAAATGTAATAATTATAATTGTTTTACTCATCCACATTATATTCCTTATACTCCCCACTTTTGAGGGTGAGGAAGACAAGTATGCAGCTGTATCAAAGTTGTATACTGTCAGAGGTAAGATGTACACATCATACGAAATCTACTGCTTAACCACAGTTTTAAACATAATTTGTGTTCTTGCTTATACATAAGTTGATGCTTTGGCTTTGACTGTGTATCGATCAAATATTATTCATGATACATTGTAATATATTGTATTATCTTCTATAATTTCTTCGGTTATGAACTTGAATGCATGCACATAGCCCTTACAAAAAAATTACTGTATTCAGAGATTTATCATCTGGTCATACATATATATCTCTTATAAATAAATGTGTACCAAGGCTCCACCCGCTGAGGTTTAACTGTCTTTGGCCTAGTGCCAAATAATGACCTAGGTAGTTAACTATGTCAGCACACCGCTGAATTTTGTCTTGCGACACCTTGTGTCCTGTTCTGCAAGAAAACACAACTGTTTAGTATCTAACACCGATACTTCAAATAATTTATAGCACCACAGTAGATCATCCACATGCTGGGTAAACCATCTGTAGGTACAAAAGAATGTAGGTTATTTTTGCAAGTACAAAGAAAGATTGTCTATAACTCTTTGCTTAATCTAGTCCAATACAGTGTAATCTATTTCATCAACATCAAATTTTTCTCATTAGGTAGCCTGTATTCTACCATTACTTATACACAAGGTTAGTAATCATACTACACCAACATACTATACATTTCTTTGCTTATCTCAAAATATCTCTCAGACTGGCCAGTCCACTCAGTCCACTCTTCACAAGATCTACGTCTCTCATCCACATTCATTACTTGCTTCCATGCACAACTACAAACTTTCCTTGGACTGCATCCATTCTATGGAATGCCTTGCCATATACAAGCATTCCCTGAAAACCTACTTATTCAGACAAACGTATCAAAACCACTCACATTATCTGGCTACAGAACCTGGTTCATCACTGCATATTGTGCAGTCCACTAAGAACCTTTGCCATCTATATATATATATAATATATCAATGCCTATACTTTGTTATGGATTTTAGCAAGCATATCCTTCACCACCTCCATTCATAGAATCACAGGGTAAGTGATATATATATGTATGCTATGTATCCAACTGAACCTGTCCCTACTCTATACTTTCTGGAATCTGTAGAAATACCTCATCCGTGATACAGTATATTTTACACTGTAGCTTACAAATTAGGTTTCTTCCAAGTAAATTTGAAGAATTGCCTAAAAGTATGTTAATACTGGAAGCGTAGTGATTAATTGCTTGTAGCAATCTGTGATTTACAGAACATACTTTACATATAATATACTTTATCTTTCCCTATGATTTTAGCTGCTGCAGCGCTTCGAAAACTCCCCCATTTGCTGTCTAGGGTTGTCTATGAGAACGGGGGGGGCAGGGAGAGATCTGCGCAGCAGTCAGGTGTTGTCTCTTTGGATAATTTCCAGTAGCGAGAGATACAGTTCTGTTAGGCTTTGTATGTTCTGAGGGGAGGGGGAGGAATGAAAACATGAGGGGGAGAGAGCATTCCTGGTGCCTGTAGTGCGCCATAAGACGGACGGCTGCGCTGACATTTCTGTAACTACACCTTTTTTTATTGGCACCTCTCTCTACAGACTATCTGTTTAAGATATCAGTTTACTAAATTAGTTCTCATCTTAAAAATAGAGTAGATCATTTGTATAACAAACATTTAAAATGACATATCATTGTCTTCCAACAGCATTTGTCAGATATCGTAACACTAAACATATCCAGAGTATTGCTTATACTTATTATGATCCATCTCATTAGATAAAAAAAAAAGTTAAAACTCAATGAATACATTTTTTTTTCTTCATTACGTCAGCCTTCTGCAGGAGGAGGAGGAGGCATGATTCTGGGCTTTTTACAGCTCCCCAGCTCTCCGTGCTACACAGCGTTGGAGACTGAAGGCTTTTTTACTTATTTTACAGGGGGAAAAAAAATGTTTCTTCTTCTTTATATCGCAATACAATACATATGGTATTAAAACAATACCATATGGAAAACTTCACTTCATAGTTAAATAATAACACCAGATAAACACACATCTTTTAGATCTGCCAAAAGCCATTTGAACATGGACATTCTGAAATATTTAACTATTTTTATCTCAGCTCACCACATATATAAACATTATTCGCAAGACTTATAAACATGCCAGACAATCACAGATCAGAAACAGATATTGTGCTTTCGAAAGTACAAACACTACATTTCATGTCTGACATACAAGACACCATAAAACACAAAATGACATACAGTTTCGCAAGCGCAGGGTGTGTCCTTTTGGTATCATAGTTTCATAGTCTTTTTCATATTTATTTATTTTAACCTCTCCTTTTTTTATTTCCAGCCCGATGTACAGTATTTCATTTTCATATCATACTGTAACTCTCGGTCATGAATCTAAGCTTCATTACTCATATTACTCTGCAATCAATATACATTTTATGGGTGTGGTTCATCAAATCGACAGTGTCTAGGTCGACAATGTTTAGGTCGACCACTATAGGTCGACAGTCACTAGGTCGACATGGATGGAAGGTCGACAGGGTTTCTAGGTCGACATGTGCTAGGTCGACAGGTCTAAAGGTCGACATGAGGATTTTTTTTTTTGTGTGTCATTTTCTTCGTAGAGTGACCGGGATCCCAAATTAGTGCACCGCGTCCCCTCGCATGGCTCGCTTCGCTCGCCATGCTTCGGGCATGGTGCCTTCGCTCCGCTACCACTTCGCTCGGCACACTTTACCGTTCCAATCGTAGTCCACGTGGATCGTTAAGTATGAAAAAATTCAAAAAAATATTTTTTTTTGGAAAAACTCATGTCGACCTTTAGACCTGTCGACCTAGCACATGTCGACCTAGAAACCCTGTCGACCTTCCATCCATGTCGACCTAGTGACTGTCGACCTATAGTGGTTGACCTAAACATTGTCGACCTAGACACTGTCGATCTTCAGACCGGATCCCACATTTTATACATTGGGTGCCCATAAATTAAATAAAAAAACAGTTTACAAACTTCAATATCTTGCAGATTTCAATATACGCTTCCCATTGTATTGGTTGATCAGGCCAAACTTATACAGCATAATTGAAATGCACAACATTGTTTGTTTTTTTCTTCACATTTTCTGTAGACTGTACCCCTTGGTCACAGTACTATACAAAATCAGTGCATCTATGGAATATTTCTTCCATAACATGACATGCACACTTATGGTTAAACCTCCCTGCCTTTCCATATGCTGAAATATTGGCTAACCTTTAGCCGGCACTTCACACATGCAACACGTCTGTTACTGAAAGTGACAGTATTCCCTCTTATCACAAACTACAATCACAAAGCAACACGCCAAGTTAAAAGTTGCTCAATTCTTCTGTGCACAATAATCAATGTTAATAAACAAGGTTAGCAAACAGACTCAGAATATACTTGGGACTCTAGTCCGCAGATTCCGTTATTTACCAGAATCCATATATGATTAAAACAATCAGCAGCAGCACAGTATTACAGTATAATTACAATCAAATTACTTATAATCAACTATAACCTCGGGTAATCACCCTATTTATACTCTTTTACACTCTTGCACACGTATGTAGCTGTCTATTCAAGAGGGAGGTGATCTATGTGTTTTCACATTACTTTGGCCCTTATCTTATCTCACAGCATTAACTGTGAGCTCAGATTGGAACACATCCCAACCCCGTGAAGGAGGTTCAAAGCATTCACTCACACAATTACTCATAGGGTGAAAAACAGAGGTTACTATTTCTTTGTCAATATCCCAACTTTTGGATTACATTTACCACATTTACATGCAACAAGGTCAGGTCCCTGGGTTCTCTTAGTCAATCTCCTCACTCCTTATTCTCATATTATAAAAATAAAATCACACAGACAGCTGGCAGGTATAGAAACAGCATGTACTGGCATATAGCACATACCATGATATTCTATACTTACCAGTGCTGTAATGATCCTGGGATATTCCTTCCATCCTCAGCTGCTGGCTGGCACACCCCTTTGAGAATTCGATGAAGAGATTGAGATTTGTAGGTCCAAAGGATCTAGCCCCCAAATTGATTAATACTACTTTAACCATGTTGTTGTTGTTGTTGTTTGAGTTAATGTTAAGTAAATGATTGTATGGAAGTCAGATTTAGAAAAGCAAGTGAATATTTATTTTTAAGGACCACGCCCATATACAGGTCGAGAGACCACATTCTCTCAGCCTGGGTCAAATGAATCAACCAAGAAACATGTCAATACAATGATTTTTATAACATCCAGTTACGCCCCATTCTTATAACCCTCCCATATGATTTCATACATCTTGAGTACAGTGTTATGCAATATTAGGACAATTGGCAAACACAACCAAGAGATATTTAGCCAACACATCCTTGTGATGAGGCTGACTCATGCTTTTCAACTACATGTGCATATTAGGAATTAAACTGGACTCCAGGAGCTTTTAGGATGTGTGAACGTGGCTCTTCAGCTGACTAATTTATTGTCCTTTTAGTCTGTATAAAGTTCATATGAATATACTTTCCTCTATAAGATAGAAACAAAATGGAGTCTGTTATGCTTTTAAACTATAATGGTGAATATGAGGTCACCTTTGATATTGTGATTATTATGTGTATGCATAATATACGTACTATCCCGTAGGACATATGGTACATATGGCTGTTAGGCCTTTAGAATGTTGTCTCTGTCACAGTATTTGACTATATATATATATACACACACATATACATATATATATATATATATATATATATATATACACATACAGAAATGGTGACTCCGGCACTCCACTTGAAACAGCTCACACATGCAATACTTGCTCCTGTGCCTTCCCACCGGGGGACTCCCCCTGAATAACACCAAACAAAAGAGGCGGCACTCGAAGTCGGTGAACAAATATGAATATATTGTGATAGAGCGTTGACGTTTCGGGGACGTGCTCCCCTTCCTCAGAACAATTTAACACTGTGAAAAAACTGAAATAAATACCCACTTACCCCATGGGCCTCCCCCACCGCGATGCGTCACCCAGCACGATCTCCCGCACACTCCGGTGTGTCTTCCTCGTTTCCGGCGGAGGGGCGGAAGTGACGTCGTCCGGCCTGACGTGGTCACCATAACAACCTGTCACCATGGTACCATGCTGGGCTCTCGCGATGCCTTCTGCACCCTCCCACCTGTCAGAAATGTCACAGCGGGGGGCTTGGCTCGTAACCCGGGTAACGCTATAAACATAAACAATATAAACAATTAATGAAACATATTGACAAAAATACGTGCAATATCAATTAGGCTGTTCAAATAAACCAAAATAAGGAACAGGTACAGTGTAAAATACTCATAAAACACTCAGCAGAATGGAATATTAAAAAATTGAAGCATCTTTAAAAAAAAAAAAAATTTTTCTTTAAAAAATTAGCTGTGGATAAATCGGTTAGTGCATTGCAGCTAGTGTATGGCAATGTACCTAATTTGTACTATAGCATATGATCAAACTCATGTACACATGCATAAAAACATGAGCAATTAATTATGTAAACAGGTAACATATACTAAATGGAGAGCCTCTGCCAGATCTTGCCACAAGGTGATATCTGACCAGGTGATCGGCTGTAACTCATAACCAGTGGATGAGGCCGAGTGTATCATTCAAGCCCCTGGGACGCATAGTCTGTAGCTTAAAAATCCAACGGGATTCCAGCTGTAGAAGCTTCTTCCCTCTATCTCCCCCTCTTATGGATTCAGGTACATGGTCGATGATCCTATGTCTTAAGGTTGCCATGTTATGTTTTGATTCCAAAAAATGTCTGGCAACGGGTTGTTCTGCCACCCCCGTGTTGAGCGCATTGCGGATAGCTTGTCTATGTTGTGCCATGCGAATTTTGAATTGGCACTCAGTTTTTCCCACGTAATAAGTGCCACAAGGACACATGATAACGTAAATGACAAATTTAGAGCTGCATGTCAGGGGCCATTTAATTGGAAATTTTTTGCCCGAAAAGGGATGTGTGATCGTATACCCCGGGGACATATATGTGCAAGTGGTACATCCCAAGCACTTATAGCACCCGTTTTTTCTTGATAAAAAGTGTGTAACTGGTGCTTTCATGCTAGAGATGTCGGTTTTCACCACTATATCACGGATATTGCGCCCTCTAGTATAACTGGGCATAAGTTTCTTTTGAAATAGTTTCGGTAGGTCGTTATCCGAGGAAACAATGGGCCAGTATTTCTTGGCAACTTTGCTAATTCTATTACTCGCAGAATTGAATTCATTGACCCATGTGACCGTGGTATTAGCCAGACAGGGTTTCTGATTTTTACTGGACGTGAGCAGCCCATTTCTGTCCTGTACTACAGCTTTTTTTCGGGCTCTCCCTAACAGTGAGGATGGGTATCCCCGCTGTCTGAATTTGTCTTCCATCTCATCTAACTGTTTATCCCTCTCACTCTCGTCACTGTTCACCCTGCACACTCTTAGAAACTGCGAGTAGGGTAGACCTTTCCGAGTGGGGACTGGGTGAAAACTGTCATGACGCAAAAGGGTATTACGATCGGTGGGTTTGGAATAAAGTTTAGTCACAATCCTCCCTGCTGTTAATCTAATGTGGATGTCTAGAAAACAAATTTCCTCCGTGCTGGTAGTGAGAGTTAATTTAATAGGACTGGGGGAGCTGTTATGCCCTCTAACTAGCTCACCCAGCTGCTCTTCCGTGCCACTCCACATGACGAACAAGTCGTCTATGTATCTGTAGTACAGGAAGACCCGCTGAGCCACCCATGCGTTTTCAAAAAATAAACTCCTCTCAACATCCCACATGTAGGTATTGGCCAGTGATGGGGCCACCGAGGACCCCATCGCACAGCCAGTACGTTGTCTGTAATACTTCCCATCAAAAAGAAAATAATTATGAGTCAATGTGAAATCAAGCAGTTGCAGAAAAAAATCAACATCTGGTCCTGTATACAAAACATTACCACCCAATAATCTCTTGACAGCCTGCATACCTGCTGCATGGGGGATGCAGGTGTATAGACTTGCCACGTCCATCGTGGCCAAGATCAGGCCATCTGGGACCACATCAATGGTAAGAAATTTTTTCAACAATGTATTAGAATCTTTGAGATGGGTGAACGTCTGCTGTATACACGGTTGTAAATATGTATCCAAGTATATAGCCAGAGGTTCGCACAGAGACCCCCGTGCAGACACAATGGGTCTGCCCGGTGGTCTCTGGGCGTCCTTATGGATCTTGGGGATGGTGTACAGAATGGGAGTAATAGGATACTCAGTGAGTAACTTCTCATACACCACCTTACCAATGATACCATCCTCTTTTGCCCTATCTAAGATATTGATAAGTTCACGTTTATACATCTCAGTGGGGTCTTTATCAAGTACACAGTAGGTTTCTGTATCACTTAGTTGTCTTAAACACTCCTCACGATAATCGTGAAGGTTTTGCACCACGATGGCCCCACCCTTATCAGCTCCACGGATGATAATATCTTTCCTATTCCCCAAATCAATCAGAGCCTGTTGTTCTTCTCTGGACAAATTAGAGCGAAATTTCAACTCGTTCTGTTTGGTGCCTTCGGTCTCAAGTAATCGATGAAAAGTTTTCAAAGATGCACTCTGTGACATGGGGTCAAATTTAGAGCTTGGGCCCAATTTCTGGATGCGTGATGGTAATGGTGTGGTACGTTCGTCAGGTTGAGTCTTGCCAAAAAATTCTTGGATTTTCAATTTTCGGTTAAATTTAAACATATCCACCTTCCACCTAAATGAATCTGGGGGATTGGTGGGAACATACGACAGTCCTTTGTTTAAGACTCTTACCTCCACGGGTGAGAGATCTACTGAAGATAAATTGAAAATCATTGTGTCTTTCCCTTCGCGGCCTTTCTTCCTCCCTTGCCTTTCGTTTTGTCCACCTCTTCGGGTGTGTTTTTTGCTTTTGTTTTGGGTATTGCTTTGGACCCGATTCCCGCCCGGGTCTTGACCCCTAAAGGGACAGCACGTGGCATAGAGCTGTTGCTGGAATTTTGATCATCAGACTCGCTTGCCGATGTGCTCTGAAAATTGACGCGTGGTCGCCTTTTGATGAACTTCGGCGGTTTGCCCCGTCCATCCAGGGAATTCGAACCTCCCAGCCATGGATAAACTCTGTGCTGGGTGTAATCTGCTTGTACCTTGGTAAGTTTTTCACGTTTAAATTTTAGAAGTCCAACTTTATACTGTTCAACTTGAGTGGACAATTTGGTCAGCCAGCTGTCAGATGAATCTGCTGCCAGGGGTCCCAGGTGCTCTTTCTCAAATTCTCCAATCTTTTCTTTAATGATGTTATATTCTCTTGTGGATTCTTCTATTACAAGAAGAATAAGATCCATTGAGCACTTGTTAAGTACTGAGATCCATTTTTTACAAAAGATCGCGTTGTGCCTCCCGATTGTCGGGGTGTTATGTACCCTGAAACCCCTGGGCAGCTGTTTTGCCCTGTAGTAATCTGACAGGGTACGGCTGTGATATAGGTAATCAAGCTCGCGTTTTTTCATTTTAAGCAATTCCCTGAACACATCCTCCGAGGTGGTACAGAACTTATCTGTAAACGCTGGATCCTTATGTAGTATAGCCTCAGCCTCGAGGTCGGAAAAGCTCAACGTGTCCATGGTATCACATAGCAGCATGAATGGTGTATGGTCTCCTCCATCAGGAGCAGCAGTCGCCATCTTCCACAGCCAAAGTTCAGTGAAGTGCAAATTAGTGCATGAAGTGCTGGTGCTTAAAAAGCGTGCAAGTGATCAGGAAACCCTGAGGAAATGAGGGAAAAACAATGCTGGAGGGTGCCTTGAGAAAACCCCTGTGTCTGCACGACACGCCGAGGTTATAAATGCAGAAATGGTGACTCCGGCACTCCACTTGAAACAGCTCACACATGCAATACTTGCTCCTGTGCCTTCCCACCGGGGGACTCCCCCTGAATAACACCAAACAAAAGAGGCGGCACTCGAAGTCGGTGAACAAATATGAATATATTGTGATAGAGCGTTGACGTTTCGGGGACGTGCTCCCCTTCCTCAGAACAATTTAACACTGTGAAAAAACTGAAATAAATACCCACTTACCCCATGGGCCTCCCCCACCGCGATGCGTCACCCAGCACGATCTCCCGCACACTCCGGTGTGTCTTCCTCGTTTCCGGCGGAGGGGCGGAAGTGACGTCGTCCGGCCTGACGTGGTCACCATAACAACCTGTCACCATGGTACCATGCTGGGCTCTCGCGATGCCTTCTGCACCCTCCCACCTGTCAGAAATGTCACAGCGGGGGGCTTGGCTCGTAACCCGGGTAACGCTATAAACATAAACAATATAAACAATTAATGAAACATATTGACAAAAATACGTGCAATATCAATTAGGCTGTTCAAATAAACCAAAATAAGGAACAGGTACAGTGTAAAATACTCATAAAACACTCAGCAGAATGGAATATTAAAAAATTGAAGCATCTTTAAAAAAAAAAAAATTTTTTTTTTTTTTTTTTTTTTTTTTTTAAAAAATTAGCTGTGGATAAATCGGTTAGTGCATTGCAGCTAGTGTATGGCAATGTACCTAATTTGTACTATAGCATATGATCAAACTCATGTACACATGCATAAAAACATGAGCAATTAATTATGTAAACAGGTAACATATACTAAATGGAGAGCCTCTGCCAGATCTTGCCACAAGGTGATATCTGACCAGGTGATCGGCTGTAACTCATAACCAGTGGATGAGGCCGAGTGTATCATTCAAGCCCCTGGGACGCATAGTCTGTAGCTTAAAAATCCAACGGGATTCCAGCTGTAGAAGCTTCTTCCCTCTATCTCCCCCTCTTATGGATTCAGGTACATGGTCGATGATCCTATGTCTTAAGGTTGCCATGTTATGTTTTGATTCCAAAAAATGTCTGGCAACGGGTTGTTCTGCCACCCCCGTGTTGAGCGCATTGCGGATAGCTTGTCTATGTTGTGCCATGCGAATTTTGAATTGGCACTCAGTTTTTCCCACGTAATAAGTGCCACAAGGACACATGATAACGTAAATGACAAATTTAGAGCTGCATGTCAGGGGCCATTTAATTGGAAATTTTTTGCCCGAAAAGGGATGTGTGATCGTATACCCCGGGGACATATATGTGCAAGTGGTACATCCCAAGCACTTATAGCACCCGTTTTTTCTTGATAAAAAGTGTGTAACTGGTGCTTTCATGCTAGAGATGTCGGTTTTCACCACTATATCACGGATATTGCGCCCTCTAGTATAACTGGGCATAAGTTTCTTTTGAAATAGTTTCGGTAGGTCGTTATCCGAGGAAACAATGGGCCAGTATTTCTTGGCAACTTTGCTAATTCTATTACTCGCAGAATTGAATTCATTGACCCATGTGACCGTGGTATTAGCCAGACAGGGTTTCTGATTTTTACTGGACGTGAGCAGCCCATTTCTGTCCTGTACTACAGCTTTTTTTCGGGCTCTCCCTAACAGTGAGGATGGGTATCCCCGCTGTCTGAATTTGTCTTCCATCTCATCTAACTGTTTATCCCTCTCACTCTCGTCACTGTTCACCCTGCACACTCTTAGAAACTGCGAGTAGGGTAGACCTTTCCGAGTGGGGACTGGGTGAAAACTGTCATGACGCAAAAGGGTATTACGATCGGTGGGTTTGGAATAAAGTTTAGTCACAATCCTCCCTGCTGTTAATCTAATGTGGATGTCTAGAAAACAAATTTCCTCCGTGCTGGTAGTGAGAGTTAATTTTTTTTTTTAAAGATGCTTCAATTTTTTAATATTCCATTCTGCTGAGTGTTTTATGAGTATTTTACACTGTACCTGTTCCTTATTTTGGTTTATTTGAACAGCCTAATTGATATTGCACGTATTTTTGTCAATATGTTTCATTAATTGTTTATATTGTTTATGTTTATAGCGTTACCCGGGTTACGAGCCAAGCCCCCCGCTGTGACATTTCTGACAGGTGGGAGGGTGCAGAAGGCATCGCGAGAGCCCAGCATGGTACCATGGTGACAGGTTGTTATGGTGACCACGTCAGGCCGGACGACGTCACTTCCGCCCCTCCGCCGGAAACGAGGAAGACACACCGGAGTGTGCGGGAGATCGTGCTGGGTGACGCATCGCGGTGGGGGAGGCCCATGGGGTAAGTGGGTATTTATTTCAGTTTTTTCACAGTGTTAAATTGTTCTGAGGAAGGGGAGCACGTCCCCGAAACGTCAACGCTCTATCACAATATATTCATATTTGTTCACCGACTTCGAGTGCCGCCTCTTTTGTTTGGTGTTATTCAGGGGGAGTCCCCCGGTGGGAAGGCACAGGAGCAAGTATTGCATGTGTGAGCTGTTTCAAGTGGAGTGCCGGAGTCACCATTTCTGCATTTATAACCTCGGCGTGTCGTGCAGACACAGGGGTTTTCTCAAGGCACCCTCCAGCATTGTTTTTCCCTCATTTCCTCAGGGTTTCCTGATCACTTGCACGCTTTTTAAGCACCAGCACTTCATGCACTAATTTGCACTTCACTGAACTTTGGCTGTGGAAGATGGCGACTGCTGCTCCTGATGGAGGAGACCATACACCATTCATGCTGCTATGTGATACCATGGACACGTTGAGCTTTTCCGACCTCGAGGCTGAGGCTATACTACATAAGGATCCAGCGTTTACAGATAAGTTCTGTACCACCTCGGAGGATGTGTTCAGGGAATTGCTTAAAATGAAAAAACGCGAGCTTGATTACCTATATCACAGCCGTACCCTGTCAGATTACTACAGGGCAAAACAGCTGCCCAGGGGTTTCAGGGTACATAACACCCCGACAATCGGGAGGCACAACGCGATCTTTTGTAAAAAATGGATCTCAGTACTTAACAAGTGCTCAATGGATCTTATTCTTCTTGTAATAGAAGAATCCACAAGAGAATATAACATCATTAAAGAAAAGATTGGAGAATTTGAGAAAGAGCACCTGGGACCCCTGGCAGCAGATTCATCTGACAGCTGGCTGACCAAATTGTCCACTCAAGTTGAACAGTATAAAGTTGGACTTCTAAAATTTAAACGTGAAAAACTTACCAAGGTACAAGCAGATTACACCCAGCACAGAGTTTATCCATGGCTGGGAGGTTCGAATTCCCTGGATGGACGGGGCAAACCGCCGAAGTTCATCAAAAGGCGACCACGCGTCAATTTTCAGAGCACATCGGCAAGCGAGTCTGATGATCAAAATTCCAGCAACAGCTCTATGCCACGTGCTGTCCCTTTAGGGGTCAAGACCCGGGCGGGAATCGGGTCCAAAGCAATACCCAAAACAAAAGCAAAAAACACACCCGAAGAGGTGGACAAAACGAAAGGCAAGGGAGGAAGAAAGGCCGCGAAGGGAAAGACACAATGATTTTCAATTTATCTTCAGTAGATCTCTCACCCGTGGAGGTAAGAGTCTTAAACAAAGGACTGTCGTATGTTCCCACCAATCCCCCAGATTCATTTAGGTGGAAGGTGGATATGTTTAAATTTAACCGAAAATTGAAAATCCAAGAATTTTTTGGCAAGACTCAACCTGACGAACGTACCACACCATTACCATCACGCATCCAGAAATTGGGCCCAAGCTCTAAATTTGACCCCATGTCACAGAGTGCATCTTTGAAAACTTTTCATCGATTACTTGAGACCGAAGGCACCAAACAGAACGAGTTGAAATTTCGCTCTAATTTGTCCAGAGAAGAACAACAGGCTCTGATTGATTTGGGGAATAGGAAAGATATTATCATCCGTGGAGCTGATAAGGGTGGGGCCATCGTGGTGCAAAACCTTCACGATTATCGTGAGGAGTGTTTAAGACAACTAAGTGATACAGAAACCTACTGTGTACTTGATAAAGACCCCACTGAGATGTATAAACGTGAACTTATCAATATCTTAGATAGGGCAAAAGAGGATGGTATCATTGGTAAGGTGGTGTATGAGAAGTTACTCACTGAGTATCCTATTACTCCCATTCTGTACACCATCCCCAAGATCCATAAGGACGCCCAGAGACCACCGGGCAGACCCATTGTGTCTGCACGGGGGTCTCTGTGCGAACCTCTGGCTATATACTTGGATACATATTTACAACCGTGTATACAGCAGACGTTCACCCATCTCAAAGATTCTAATACATTGTTGAAAAAATTTCTTACCATTGATGTGGTCCCAGATGGCCTGATCTTGGCCACGATGGACGTGGCAAGTCTATACACCTGCATCCCCCATGCAGCAGGTATGCAGGCTGTCAAGAGATTATTGGGTGGTAATGTTTTGTATACAGGACCAGATGTTGATTTTTTTCTGCAACTGCTTGATTTCACATTGACTCATAATTATTTTCTTTTTGATGGGAAGTATTACAGACAACGTACTGGCTGTGCGATGGGGTCCTCGGTGGCCCCATCACTGGCCAATACCTACATGTGGGATGTTGAGAGGAGTTTATTTTTTGAAAACGCATGGGTGGCTCAGCGGGTCTTCCTGTACTACAGATACATAGACGACTTGTTCGTCATGTGGAGTGGCACGGAAGAGCAGCTGGGTGAGCTAGTTAGAGGGCATAACAGCTCCCCCAGTCCTATTAAATTAACTCTCACTACCAGCACGGAGGAAATTTGTTTTCTAGACATCCACATTAGATTAACAGCAGGGAGGATTGTGACTAAACTTTATTCCAAACCCACCGATCGTAATACCCTTTTGCGTCATGACAGTTTTCACCCAGTCCCCACTCGGAAAGGTCTACCCTACTCGCAGTTTCTAAGAGTGTGCAGGGTGAACAGTGACGAGAGTGAGAGGGATAAACAGTTAGATGAGATGGAAGACAAATTCAGACAGCGGGGATACCCATCCTCACTGTTAGGGAGAGCCCGAAAAAAAGCTGTAGTACAGGACAGAAATGGGCTGCTCACGTCCAGTAAAAATCAGAAACCCTGTCTGGCTAATACCACGGTCACATGGGTCAATGAATTCAATTCTGCGAGTAATAGAATTAGCAAAGTTGCCAAGAAATACTGGCCCATTGTTTCCTCGGATAACGACCTACCGAAACTATTTCAAAAGAAACTTATGCCCAGTTATACTAGAGGGCGCAATATCCGTGATATAGTGGTGAAAACCGACATCTCTAGCATGAAAGCACCAGTTACACACTTTTTATCAAGAAAAAACGGGTGCTATAAGTGCTTGGGATGTACCACTTGCACATATATGTCCCCGGGGTATACGATCACACATCCCTTTTCGGGCAAAAAATTTCCAATTAAATGGCCCCTGACATGCAGCTCTAAATTTGTCATTTACGTTATCATGTGTCCTTGTGGCACTTATTACGTGGGAAAAACTGAGTGCCAATTCAAAATTCGCATGGCACAACATAGACAAGCTATCCGCAATGCGCTCAACACGGGGGTGGCAGAACAACCCGTTGCCAGACATTTTTTGGAATCAAAACATAACATGGCAACCTTAAGACATAGGATCATCGACCATGTACCTGAATCCATAAGAGGGGGAGATAGAGGGAAGAAGCTTCTACAGCTGGAATCCCGTTGGATTTTTAAGCTACAGACTATGCGTCCCAGGGGCTTGAATGATACACTCGGCCTCATCCACTGGTTATGAGTTACAGCCGATCACCTGGTCAGATATCACCTTGTGGCAAGATCTGGCAGAGGCTCTCCATTTAGTATATGTTACCTGTTTACATAATTAATTGCTCATGTTTTTATGCATGTGTACATGAGTTTGATCATATGCTATAGTACAAATTAGGTACATTGCCATACACTAGCTGCAATGCACTAACCGATTTATCCACAGCTAATTTTTTAAAGAAAAATTTTTTTTTTTTTTTAAAGATGCTTCAATTTTTTAATATTCCATTCTGCTGAGTGTTTTATGAGTATTTTACACTGTACCTGTTCCTTATTTTGGTTTATTTGAACAGCCTAATTGATATTGCACGTATTTTTGTCAATATGTTTCATTAATTGTTTATATTGTTTATGTTTATAGCGTTACCCGGGTTACGAGCCAAGCCCCCCGCTGTGACATTTCTGACAGGTGGGAGGGTGCAGAAGGCATCGCGAGAGCCCAGCATGGTACCATGGTGACAGGTTGTTATGGTGACCACGTCAGGCCGGACGACGTCACTTCCGCCCCTCCGCCGGAAACGAGGAAGACACACCGGAGTGTGCGGGAGATCGTGCTGGGTGACGCATCGCGGTGGGGGAGGCCCATGGGGTAAGTGGGTATTTATTTCAGTTTTTTCACAGTGTTAAATTGTTCTGAGGAAGGGGAGCACGTCCCCGAAACGTCAACGCTCTATCACAATATATTCATATTTGTTCACCGACTTCGAGTGCCGCCTCTTTTGTTTGGTATATATACACATATATATATATATATATATATATATATATAGACTCTAAAATGTGTATCTTTATTTATTTTTTAAAAGTTACTTGTTACTACACCAATTTTACCAATGTACTTTATGGTTGATTTGGAGCTTGTGTTGTGCGAAAGTAAAGTTAAATGTATTTTTTTAATATAGCTAATTTTTTTAAAAATATTGTTCTTCTTTTACAGAGTACCCCTGTTAGTGACATATTCCTTTTTATAATAAGGATGATAAGTTTTGCAAAACATAAGAAGAGAAATGGGTGAAATTAGAAAATTGCAAGATCATCGAATTCAAAATGCTAACAAAATGATAACAGAAATGTTCCTTTCTAGGAAAACAAGCATGGAAAATCAGATTAAATATACTTATGTTTAAATCAAAGTTACTAGCTACTAACAGGATAGCTGAACATGCTATATTAAAACTCCCTTAATACCCATGAGAATTAAATTGAGCACTGGGAAAGGAAAACCTTTGCAGCAAAACTAATCCGTAAACCTTGATCATCTGATATTTTTAATAAACTGTACATTAGTACCGGAAATGTTATCTCTCTCTCTCTATACACACACATACATATACATATATAGGCAGAGAGGGGGGACATGGCACTCACAGGACTTCCATAGTTCAGCTTAATTGCTCAAATGATCAGCGTTGCCGCTGTATAATCTTGTCAACGTTTCATTTTAATAACATCAAATTTCATCAGGACATACACACAAAGAGACATTACCTTACCTTATATAGCCAAGTGAGGATTTCACCAGACAGACCACCACCGTGCACAGTGTCCACTCTGTTGGGGGCCACTGACATCACAGATCAGCGATGTGCGCTACCCGGCACCATTCCCATGGCAAATTGCTGGCCATGGTGAACAGTGCTAATGGAAAAAATTAGAATAATACAAATGCTAATTTTGAATCGAACACCTGGTGGCAGCAGAAAGACACATTCCTATATTTGCAGGATAGTAAATGAACGCTGATAATAGCAGATCAAAGGAGTTATCAGAAACAATGAATGCTAAACCAAAGGTGGCATATTGGTCAAAGACCTATTATGAACATTATGGAGGCTAACAGGAGGGCTAAAGGTTATTCTATGATGGAAAGAATAAATATGTGAACAATGGAGCAGGTGGAGAAGCATCGCCAGGACCTTCTTAAATTCAAACTCGATGTAGTACAAAAGGACTATCTAAAAGGTAAAGTTTACCCATGGGTCAATAATACAGGTATTTCAATAAAACACCATAGACTATCCAGGTGGCGACAACGATGAGAGTTTAATACTGATACACCTTCAGGGAGTCACTCATCTCAGAGTGAATATGAAGGTGAACAAGCCACCAGTTCTGGTAAACCCCTTTTAGGGGTTCGTACCCGCACCCAGTGCGGGGTACCCCAAAAAAAACAGCAGAGGGGGCCAGTGGCAAAGAATCTGAAGGAAAGAAGCAAAATGTGAGAAAAAGAACCTAGTGTTCAATTTATCCAAAAGAACTCTGACTTATGATGAGAACAGTGTTCTCAATAAAGGACTAACTTTCATACCATCTTCTTAATTCAATGAATTTACATGGACAGTGGACCTTTATACATTTTCTAGACAGGTCCGGTTGAAGGAGTTTTTTGGTAAGCAACCGATACAACTTCTCTCATCCCAGATACTGTACAAAGATTCAAGCCTAAGTCTGTGTTTGAACCAGTGTCATCCAATAACTCTTTAAAAGTCTATACCAGGACCCTTAATCAATGCATGATGGAGGAGACACAGAAACTACCACCTCCAAGGAATAACTTGATGAAAGGAGAGAGAACGGCTTTAAAAATCTTAATGAATACAATGATATCGTAATCCGCCGCGCCGATAAAGGCGGGGGTATGGTTGTGCTGGACCTAGCCTACTACAGAAATGAAGTATTACAACAACTGAGTAATCCTTTGGTTTATAGAAAATTAGATGTTAACCCCACCTCCACATTTAAGAAAGGTGTTATGGGAGGCAGTGACAAAACAGTTTATACCTGATAAAACATCAAAACCCTGTCAGTTCAATTTCCTTTAACCCCTGTTTTGTATTCCATTCCTAAATTGCACAAAAATGCTACTCATCCACATGGGCGCCCTATCATCAGGGGCAGAGATTCTTTATATTACACCATTTCTCAATATCTTGACAGCTTTTTGCAGGTACTCCTTCAGGACCAGCCAACGTACCTCAAGGACTCCACCACATTGTTAAGAAAATTGTCATCTTTGCCTCCATTACCAACTAGTAGTCATCTCTGCACACTGGATGTATCATTATATACCAACAACACACATAACAGAGGAGTGGAGGCGGTACGTAAATTCTTAACATCCAATATATCTTATCGTGGCCCAGATATCACCTTTTTTGTGAGCTACTGACCCTTTCACTAACAAGAAACTACTTTTTATTTGATCAACATTGGTACATCCAATTATGGGGGTGTGCCATAGGTTCGTGCGTACGACCATCACTGGTGAATATTTTCATATTTGAGATTGACAAGGAACTGTTCCTTTTGAATCCATTGATGCAATCAAAAGTTGTGTACCTCACACGATACATAAATTACCTATTTATTATCTGGTCAGGCTCTGCACAGGATTTCCAACTAGCGGTGGATAATATCAATACGCTTTGTCGAATACTGTGACTGAGGAAACCTGCTGAAGGCCTAACAGTTATGTGTGTGCACTACGGGATAGTACGTATATTATGTATACATCCAATAAGCAAAGGGTTCTCATATTCACTAGTATAATATGAAAGCATAACAGAATCCATCTTGTTTCTAGCTAGATGATATAGCAAATTCATCTTGAACTTTATACACACCCTGAGAGAAAAACAACTTTGTTGGCTGAGTATTGTTTCCAACTACGCACTTTCTAAAAGCTCATAGAGACCAGATGTAATTCCTAATATGGACACAGTTCAATATATCACGAGTATCTTGTTAGTATTATTGACAATTGTCCCAATATTGCCTAACATTGTATTCCAGAAGAATGAAATCATATGGGAGGGATATACAAAAGGGGCGTTACTTTGTATTATATAAAACTCATTGTTGATACGTGTATGTTGTTGTTAAATGATTTGACACAGGACGAGAGAATGCTACCTCTCCCCTGTATACGGGCGTGGCCCTTTGAATAAATAATAATTGATTTTTATAAATCCATTTTCAATTCATTCTTTTACCTAACAACCCAAACAGCAACAAGATGGTTAATTTAGTTAACCTTACAAGAAGAATTCAACAGATGGGGGCTCGTAATCGTTGGAACTATAGATCTCAATCTCTTCATCAAATTCTCAAAGGGGTGTGCCAGCCAGCCAGCAGCTGATGATGGAAGGAACATCCCAAATCATTACAGCACTGGTAAGTATAGAATACCATGGTATGTGCTGTATTCCAGTACATGCTGTTTCTATACCTGCCAGCTGTCTGTGTGATTGTATTTTTTATAATATGAGAATGAGAAGTGGAGAGATTGACAAACTAGTAAAATAACTCAGGGACCTGTTTGTTGTTGCTTGTTTGTAAAATTAATACCAAAATTATGTCCAAATCGGTTGAAGGACCAAGTAACTCGGAAATGATGATTGACAGATGCTGTTGCATGTAAATAAGAATACCAAAATTAATTCAAAGATTTGAGCAGAGAAACAGTGACCTGTGTTTTTCACTCTATGAATGATTGCGTGAATAAGTGCTTTGGACCAAGAGCCAAATAAAGTAAAAAGCACATAGACCACCTCCCCTTGTTAGTCAGCTACATACGTGTAAGAAGGGTACTTTAAATAAATAGAGTGAACAACCCGAGGTTATAGGGATTATATGTAATTGAGTGTAATAATATATTGCAATACTGAGCTACTAAGAGCTGCTGGTTGTTTTAAGCATAACATGGCATGTTGCTTTGTGATAGTAGTCTGTGATAAGAGGATCTACTGCAGCTTCCCAGTTGACAGACGTGTCGCGTGTGTGAAAAATTGCAGGGATTGCAAATTTTTCCAGCGTATGGGAAGGGCAGGGAGGATTAACTTTAAGTGTGCATATCATGTATGGAAGAAATATTCCATAGAAGCACTAATTTTGTATAGTACTGTGACAAAGGGTACAGTATATGTTTTGCATTTCAATCATGCTGTATAATATTGGCCTGATCAACCAATACTAAGCGTATTTTGAAATCGGCAAAACTGTTGAAATCTGCAGGTAATTGAAGTTTCCAAACTGTATTTAAATTTTGTGTTATGATGTTTTGTGTGTAGAACATAATGTTCAGTTAAGTATATTCTCAGATCTGGGTCTAATGGAAACCTTCTGTCTGTGATTGGCATGGTTACAAGTTTTGAAATAAAGGTTATATATATATATATTTGTGAACGGAGGAAACAAAAGTTGATGTCCGTGTTCAAATGGCTTTTGGCAGATCTGTAGTTAAAAATATGTGTTTATCTAATGTTACTATCTAACTATGAAGTGAAGTTGCCATATGGTATTGTTTAATACGCAAATATTCTTTAATGCAATATATTGTGAGAAGGTCTGCCAGCAGAAAGAAAAAGAAAAAAAAGAAAAAGAAAAAAACCACTTCAGTTTCCTATGCTGTGAATCACTGAGAACACGGAGAGTTTTAACAGCGCAGAAACGTGCCCCCTCCTTTCCAGCAGCAGTGTAAGCCATGACGCAGTAAAGAAAAAAAAAAAAGTGTTCAGTGAGCTTCAATTTTTTTTCATCTAACAAGATGGATCATAATAAGCATAAGTCAGTGGTTCCCAATTTTTTTTTAATCATGTAGCCCTAGAATATCAGAATTTTTTTTCACAACACCCCTAGGAAGAAATGTAAAAAAAAAAAAAAAAAAAAGGAGTAGATGGCGTTTATATGTCATCCTTAGAGTCAGTTGTGTGGTGAGGGACAAGATTTGCTTCTGTTGGGCCATATATATTATGACTGGCAGCCACCAGCACTGAATAATTTGAATTGGTACTAGACCATCAACCCAGGGCACCCCTGCAAGTGTCCGAGGCACCCCAGGTAGCTACGGCACACAGTTTGGGAACCTCTGCATAAGCAATACTCTAGAAATGTTTGTTATACAAACTATCTACTCTAGTTTTAATATAAAAAGCTAATATCTTTACCAGATAACCTGTAGAAAATGCTGCCAATTTCTTTCTACAGCATAACTGTAATCAGAAAATATAAGGAAAAAAAAAAAATCCCAGCAACAGATATGGGCTAGAGACGCGCTAACAGCGTTTAAGCTAACACATCTGCATCTGGCAGACAGTCAAGAAGACAACGCCCTATCTCTGGTGGGCTATACGAAAAAAAGAGTTTTCAAAACAGCAGAAGCAGCAGCTAAAATCATAGGGAAAGATAAAGGAATACGTATTCTTTAATGTATATGCTGTAAATCAAACATTGCGACAAGCAATTAATCACTACGATTCCAGTATTAACATACTTTTAGACAATTTTTCAAAGTTATTTGAAGGAACCTAATGTAAAAGTTACAGTGTAAAATCATACTACATCACGGATTAGGTATTTCTAAAGATTCCAGGAAGAATAAAGTAGGAACAGATTAAGTTGGATGCATAGCATATCTATATATCACTTACCCTGGGTTCGTGAGGTAAAAAAAAATATGCTTGCTAAAATCCATCTCATTGTATAGGCATCGATATAATACGTTGCAAAAGTTCTTAGTGGACTGCACAATATGCAGTGATGAACCAGGTTCCGTAGCCAGGAAGTGTGGGGATATAATCATATACAAAAGCACAGATAAAAGCAGGAGCGTTGTTAAGTTTGTAAGTAAGTTTTCAGTGAATATGTATATGTGCCAAGGCATCCATGGGATGGACACAGTCCAAGAAAAGTTTGCTTGGAAGCAAATAAGAGTGTGCATGAGAAGACGTAGAGTTTGTGTGGACTGGCCAGTCTGAATGATATGTTGAGATAAGTAAAGAAATGTAACCAGTATGTGGATGATATACCTTTGTGCTATAAATTATTTGAAGTATTGGTGTCAGATACTAAACAGTTGTGTTTTTTTTTACAGAAAAGACCACAAGGTGTCGCAAGACAAAAGTCAACGGTGTGCTGACATAGTTAACTACCTAGATCATTATTTGGCGCTAGGCCAAAGATAGTTAAAACCCTTAGAGGGTGGAGCCTTGGTATACATTTATTGATAGATAGATATGTATGACCAGATGATAAATCTCTAGATACAGTAATTTTTTTTTTTTGGGAAATGCTATATGCATACATTCAAGTTCATAACCAAAGAAATTATAGAAGGTAATACAATATTACACTTTATCATAAATAAAACATTATGAATACACAGTCAGAGCCAAACCATCCACTTATGCATAAGTAAAGAACATATATGTTTAATACTGAGTATATAGGTTTAATACTGAGGTTAAGCAGTAGATTTTATATGATGTGTACATTTTACCTCTGACAGTATACAACTTAGATATAAAATGCAATAGTGTAGCTTACAGAAGGATTTCAGATTTGAAGATATATCCCTTCACTCAATAGGGGATATATGAACTAACAGGGAAATTGTAACACATGATTTGTTCCATGAAAAATGTGTTTATTAGGACACATAAACTCACTGACATACTACATATATAAAGTGCATGGGTGAATCTGGACCAGTTAAAGTGACCGTGTGATAGATGTAAATCTCTCAACATATAATGGGATTGCGGTGGGCTAGCTTAAAGAAGCAACATGGGTCCGAGGCTGAAGATAGCCTAGGCACCACCGCAGATGGTTTATTCAGCGTATCAGTCCTTTCACTTGCTTCACTGACCCTCGTCACCCGATTCCCCTGTCCAAGAACCTATCCTGGTAGGGTTTCCTCTGGTGGCACAGTGATGCCCAGCTCAGAGTGTTTCCTGCTGATGATTCACAGGATCCACCACAACTTAGATACAGCTGCATACTTGTCTTCCTCACCCCCAAAAGTGGGGAGTATAAGGAATATAATGTGGATGAGTAAGACAATTATAATGATTACATCGCATTTCACATTGCATTTAAAGGAATTGAAAAAAAAAAACAAACAAACTGATTAACAGGAGAATAATTTCTTGAGCATCCATAGGGGATAATGGGATGGTGAATTAGTGAATTAGTATTATTAATAATAAAGTGTTGTTGAAATAGATTCACAAGCTTTCTATAGTGGGATGAAGTTTAATGGAGAAGTGTACATTGTGTTTTGGCATGGGACCAAAATAATTTATGTGATAATAAGAGGGATCGTGATGGTGATAAAGAAAGCTATAGCATGTTTACTGCAGATGGTTGGGTTGATTAAAAACAACATTGTTTTAATACAACATAGTTTAATGCAAAAAAAAAAAAGGAACTATAGTATGTGTAACAGGTGTTAAGGGGTTATTTGAGAAATGAATAATAAGGCCAGAGGTGTGAGCTATTGTTTCAAAGACAGTAAAGTTTCTTTACTGATAGAAAGAGTTTATAGGAGTTTGAAAAAATATTTTGTGTTTAATATGTGTAATGTTGAGAATAAAAAGTCATAATGTGACAAGGAAAGTTTAAAGAATTAAGCATTATTAATCTACAAAAGAGACAGGAAAGGCAGAATTTGAATCATGGCATGGTCCAATCGTTGGTTCAATAGTGGTAGAATTACACCTAAGCCTCTGCTTTGTCTCTCTTCTATATCATTTTTTTTGTTATTCTTTTTGGAATCCAGCAAAGATATGTTATCCCGCAAAGATATATTATCCAGAGACTGATTCAAAACTACAAAATTATTTGACGATTCAAATGTGTCACACAAAGTATTTAAACAGTTACAAGAATATCAAAAGCTGCAAGAACCTTGGAAAGATATTTAACCAACACGAAAACACACAGTCCGGCACAGGACAATCACTAAAGAGAGTGAAGACGGTGTTATGGTGAGAAGTTGCTTATGTTTTGGTTCCATTACAGATCGCATAGGATGGTCCTTGGCAAGTACCGCTGACTCTGATACGGCCGTTGCAAAGGCTGCAGAAGAACGACACCTAGATCCATGAGCTTGCAATGAAATGAAAAGGTCAGAGACCAGAGCTTAAAGGAACCTAACACTAAAAACAATTGTATGGAGATACAATACAGAGACTGTTACTACTGTTACTACCACAGAGTTGTATTTGAATGAACCCTTCAATCAATATAGAGATGATTATGATCATTGATAATAGACTATGTGCTTATAAGCTAATATCCTACAGAACTTTTAACTTTTCTGAAAGTATACGGGAGCGACGTTATTTATAACAGCATTAGGACTTAATTTATTTATTTTTCTTTGAAGAGAGAGCGAGCAAACGTGTGGTGTAGGTATGAGTACTCATCCATTATTGTGGATGGGAATTATTTCAATAAGACCCTTCCTTCCTCTTTTCTTTTCTAAGCAGGAAATCCAGAGGGATTTATGACTGGTGTAACGAACACACACTTTGAAAAACGTGGTTGTGAGTATTATACTCCACTTGAAGACAGATGTATAGATTAATGCATGGGTAATTTAAATAATTTAGGATATTATTCTGAGGAGTATCCAGTCCAGCAATACCATTAATTGTTGGAAAGATTTTAAGTACTGCAGCTATATAAATTGTATTGCTAATCATTATTTAAGACTATTATAATTGTTAGATATGTATACATAGACACTAGCAGGCCAAAGTTCTCTATGCAATTTACATTTGATGTGATTACCAAAACTTTATAGAGTCGTGACTCGTGATAATAGTGAAACACGGTACATGTGTATAGATACAACAGTATCTCAAGAAAGAACCACTGGTGATAATATTAGCTACACATATCGGGTGTATTTCAGTTAGTGGAAATAAAATAGGTCAATAATACACGGAAATTTTTTTTTTATCTTATGAAGATAGAAAAGGTTGATTTAAGGGAATGTGAAATAATTGTTACAATATACTAACCTAAGGTTTCTAGATGTGCTAGATATAATGAGTTAGGTATATAAATAGTAATGGTTACATAGGATGTTCATTAAAGTTTATGATTTAATAAATGTATTTTACCAGTAGTAGATTCAAAGGTTAAAAGAAGATATCATACATAACGGGGAATGGTAGTTGTCACCATGTCTTTAGGATATGATATATATAATTGGTTACCTATTAATTCTAAAAATGTTTGTTATTTAAGAAGATTGATTTAGCAGTTTTATAAAAAAAAACATATATTAACTTGAGAAAAGTTTTCTTGCAGGATGAACTATTCCTAAAAAGAGTAATTGACTCAGTAATCAGGAAACATGTTCCTGCCACCAGAGTATCAATAAAACCTCGAAGTGGTAAAGGTGGCTAATAAGTTCTCCTATGGCTAATGAAGTCGTGTGATTAATCAACTGGAAGTTGACGTTTTATTCCAATTAAATTATTGATAACATGATTGATCTTTATGATAGGATATTCCAGAACTGTGGACATTTATGATGATTCCAGGACATTGGACATGAACTATTACGATACCATATTGTTCTACATTCTTTAATACCACAAATTGGAGGATATTGTTGATTTCAGGAAACAGCACTTTGAGCTCACTGCTGTGCTTATTTGACCAAAGACATTACGGATCCTGATACGTGTAATGCCAAGTATATAAAGGAGGTCCATGATATAAAAGAACTTTAACCAAGGCATTATGATATGGACTGGAAAAGATAAATGTTTAAATCCTAGTATTCAATTTTCAGGATTAGGAAAATGTTTTTTTTAAGTATATTGTATGTGATTGTATGTGATGATGTATTCTGTGATGAGGTTTATTCTTTGGTAACCCCGATGTGATTATAGACATTCATTTGATGTTCACCGCATACAGGTGCGGCCTATGTTGTATTTAGAAGGCTACTGTCAAACGCCGAATAGCAATACTACATGAAATGATTATTAGCGAACTATACGTTCCCAGAAATTCTCCTGAGATGACAGGGCACATGGATAATGTCCCTGATCAAAGGGTGGAACTGTCGAATACTGTGACTGAGGAAACCTGCTGAAGGCCTAACAGTTATGTGTGTGCACTACGGGATAGTACGTATATTATGTATACATCCAATAAGCAAAGGGTTCTCATATTCACTAGTATAATATGAAAGCATAACAGAATCCATCTTGTTTCTAGCTAGATGATATAGCAAATTCATCTTGAACTTTATACACACCCTGAGAGAAAAACAACTTTGTTGGCTGAGTATTGTTTCCAACTACGCACTTTCTAAAAGCTCATAGAGACCAGATGTAATTCCTAATATGGACACAGTTCAATATATCACGAGTATCTTGTTAGTATTCTTGACAATTGTCCCAATATTGCCTAACATTGTATTCCAGAAGAATGAAATCATATGGGAGGGATATACAAAAGGGGCGTTACTTTGTATTATATAAAACTCATTGTTGATACGTGTATGTTGTTGTTAAATGATTTGACACAGGACGAGAGAATGCTACCTCTCCCCTGTATACGGGCGTGGCCCTTTGAATAAATAATAATTGATTTTTATAAATCCATTTTCAATTCATTCTTTTACCTAACAACCCAAACAGCAACAAGATGGTTAATTTAGTTAACCTTACAAGAAGAATTCAACAGCTTGATGAAAATATAAAATTCACGTATACCATCAGTGACAAGCAGGTACATTACCTCGTTGTGGAAATTTCACTACAGGATGGAGTTATACATACAGATTTGTATAACAAACTAACTGACAGAAACACACTCTTGAGGGAAGACAGCCAACACCCTAAATTTGTCACTCACTTCCTCCCCAAATCTTATTTCCTAAGAGCAGTACGTACTGTACCTGTGACACTATTGCGAAAGCAGAGCTCAGGATTGATCAAATGATGATGCAGTTCATTTGTAGAGGATATGATGTGACACCCTTAAAGGCCATCAAGCAGCAAGTATTGTCTATCTCAAGACAGGACACCCTCCGTATCTCATCCGAGGCCAAGAAATTGAGTGCTTAGGTGCCTTTTGTAAAGAATTCCCACCCCTTCAGTCATTACAATATGAGAATTGGTAAGAAATGAATGCCAATAATCATGGCGGATCCTCACTTAAAGTCATTAAAACATTCTAAGCTGATGCCAAGCTTAAAGAGAAGTAGGAACCTACAATATGTGACATTTTAGTTCGTAATTACATTTTCGGGACTGTATGTACAGTATCTAATCCTCAAACTTTCCTAGTACGAAAACCTGGATGTTATAAATGCCTAGGTTGTGTATGGAGTGCAGCCCGACAATCATGCACCCACATTCAGGTGTCAAGATTTAAATCAAACACATCTTATCCTGCCAGAGTTCCTTTGTTATTTATTACATAAAATGTCCCTGTGGATTACTGTACATCGGGAAGACTATTCGACAGTTCAGGGAAAGGATGGCACTCCAGCGGCAGGCAATACATGTGTCACTGGAGGGTGCCGCCCAGGAACAACCGGTGGCCCGTAACTTTCAGGAAGCTAAGCACTCATTGGCCAGTATGCGCCATTAAATTATAGACCCTGTTCTTCTGAGTATCAGTGGAGGTGCCCGAGGTGCCTCCCTATTACAAATAGTGGCACGATGGATCTTTGAGCTACGGATTGTAGCACCCCTGGGTTTAAATGAATCCAATAACCTAGGGTGCATCCTATGAGAAATGATTCACTAGGAGGAACTGTCTATGGATGTCTATGGTTATTTATGCATACTTGACTAATCTAACCCACCTACTGTCTTTGCTTACTCTATTCATTCAATTAATTTCTCTGTATCTCCATTGTTCACATATTTATTCTATCCATCATAGAATAACCTTTAGCCCTCCTGTTAGCCTCCATAATGTTCATAATAGGGCTTTGACCAATATGCCACCTTTGGTTTAGCATTCATTGTTTCTGATAACTCATTTGATCTGCTATTATCAGCGTTCATTTACTAGCATGTATCTATAGGATTGTGTCTCTCTGCTGCCATCAGGTGGTCAATTTGAAATTAGCACTTGTATTACAGGTTGAGTATCCCTTATCCAAAATGCTTGGGACCAGAGGAATTTTGGATATCGGATTTTTCCGTATTTTTGAATAATTGCATACCATAATGAGATATTATGGTGATGGGACCTAAATCTAAGCACAGGATGCATTTATGTCACATATACACCTTATACCCCCAGCCTGAAAGTAATTTTAGCCAATATTTTTTATAACTTTGTGCATTAAAGTGTGTGTACATTCACACAATTCATTTATGTTTCATATACACCTTATGCACACAGCCTGAAGGTCATTTAATACAATATTTTTATTAACTTTGAGTATTAAACAAAGTTTGTGTACATTGAGCCATCAAAAAAACAAAGGTTTCACTATCTCAGTCTCACGCAAAAAAGTCCGTATTTCGGAATATTTCATATTTCGGAATATTTGGATATGGGATACTCAACCTGTATTCCTATTTTTTTCTTTAGCACTGCTCACCACGGCCGATGGGTTGCCATGGGAATAGTGCTGGGAAGCACACGTCATGGATCTGTGATGTTAGTGACCCCCGATGGCTTGGATGCTGTGCACAGTGGTGGTCTGTCTGGTGTCTTCCTCACTTGGCTATATAAGGTAAGATAATGTCTCTTTGTGTGTATGTACTGATGAAATTTTATGTTATTAAAATTAAACATTGACAAGATTATACAGTGGCTACACTGATCATTTGAGCAATTAAGTTGAACTATGGAAGTCCTCTGAGTGCCGTGTCCCCCCTCTCTGCCTGAATAATCTTCTTTGATTGGCACCTGGGCAATAAATTTGGGTCTGAAAGGGAGGGCCAGTCATCTATTCTATATATATATATATATATATAGAGAGAGAGAGAGGTTGATACGGGCGGCACTCAGAAGGCTTTATTTGAATCCTTTATTACGACTGAGTTGGATTCAGCTTTGAGAACAGAATATCCGGTTACACCCTTATTTTACACACTACCAAAGCTGCACAAAAACTCCCAAAGCCCCCCTGGCAGACCTATCATCTCTGCCAGGGGGTTACTTTATCAACCAGTCTCAACATATTTGGATGCATTGCTCAACCCTTGTGTACAACAGTCTTCAGTATATTTAAAGGACACTAATGATCTGTAAGAACGGTTGCAGTCCATTGGCCCTTTAACTTTGGATACTGTATTTTGCAGCGCAGATGTAACAAGCCTGTACACCTGCATTCTCCATCACATGGGGGGTATGGCAGCTGTGAAAGAGCTTAATAATGATAATCATACATATGTTGGTCCACCTGTAGATTTGTTTGTGGATTTGCTGATTCTAGTTTTAACTAGAAATTATTTTCTATTTAATGGTGAATTTTACTTGTAAAAGCTTAGCTGTGTGATGGGGTCTAATGTTGCCCCATTGTATGCCAATGCATTTATAAGTGTTGGATTGAGAAACTGCATTTGTTGCAATGTCCGCAAAGTAACCAGATCATCATGTATGTCAGGCACATAGATGATCTGTTGATACTCTGTAGTGGTCTCAAGGAGGACCTGCAAGTCCTGTTAGACAACCACAACCAATCTACAAGTATGGTAAAGTTTACATACAGTACAAGATACTGTAAGTTTGTCTAGTATTAACTTTTTGGATGTGAATATACAGTTCCATGACAATCAGTTGGTAACATCTTTGTTTTCAAAGGAAACTGATCGAAACAATGTACTTAAATTTGACAGTTTCCATCCTCTCCCCTGTTCTCAGATGCTTAGAGTAAAATGGATAATAAGTGACCCCCAGCAAGTGGATCAGGCGTTAGAAAATATGTTGTCTAAGTTTAGGGATAGAGGTTATGATAAATAAGCATTAGCTGTCACCAAAAACAAAGTAAGTCAGATCCCTAGGGACACCTTACTGAAAGGTAAAGTTGTGACTGCTGGTCCTTGTAAAAAAAATTCCAAGGGTGAATAAGTATACTAAAAAACCAGTACCAGAACCTGTAAAGAAATTAAGAAAATGTGATCAATCATCATTTCAGATGTCTTCCAGGTCTATTCAATACTTGGATTATGCCAGCATATTCTAGAGGAAAAAATCTAAAGGACATGCTAGTAAGGTTAAATGTTACTGAATTAACCAAACCAAAACCTGTTCAGCATTTTCTGTCAAGAAAACCGGGTTGTTTTCGCGTATAGGGCGTGTCACGTGCAGATCCCTGTTGGTGGGTGATACCATTAATCATCCCCGTTCTGGGAAAAAGTTCCCCATTAATTATCCACTTACGTGTACTTCATGGTTTGTTTTTTACGTTCTGTCTTGCCCATGTGGTTTTTAGTATGTGGGCAAGACAGAATGCCAGTTCAGAGAAAGAATGGCCAACCATAGGTCAGCTATAAGAGCAGCCTTGGAATCCGGTACTAGTGGTCAGCCAATGGCTCGCCATTGTGCGCAGAAATCACATAGCATAGCCAGTATCAGGAGTAAACTTATTGATCATGTCCCTGCATCCACTCATGGTGGTGATCGGGAAAAGAAACTTCTCCAGTTGAAAAGCCGCTGGATATTGAAACTGGACACGTTGGCCCTAAGGGGCTTGAATGAACAAAGTGGCTTGCATTGTTTTCTGTAGTCAGCCCCAGTAATATTTTGAAAGCTGTAGAGTGTAATTACCAGTCAGCGGAGTTATTAAAATGTAAAGGCTATATTTCAAACACAATAAACAGTATGTTTGGGATATTTGTTGATTTATTCACATTTGTTTTTTAATGATTAATGTTGGTTTCTGTTATGTGCATGTTTTGATTATTATTCCATTGCTATTTATAGTGATGTATTGTGGATTCATTTAATGTACATTTCTACATTGTGTTCTCCATGTGTAATTGTTGTATTTGTTACCTAAGTAACCATCACATGATCTGGACCATCTCTCCACGTGGGCACCGCCGGATGACGTCACCCGCTGCACCGAATGGTTGCTGATAGTGGATGGCCGCGGTCAGCGCGGCTGATTGAACTGAAGGCATACCCACAGGTGAGGCTGGTCACATACGCTGATGAGGGGGAAGGATCTATGGGGGTATATATTGTATGTGTTTGTGATGGTATGTACATCCCTGATGACGGGCTGCTGCCCGAAACAATTGTAGGATGAATCATGAGTAATAAAGGATTGAAATAAAGCCTTCTGAGTGATGCCCGTATCAACCTCTATTTATGGTCACACGCTTCCAGGGAGGGCAGTGGAGCACCTGTTGTGTGAGTTACACGAGTGCCGGGTGCATCAAAATTCTGTATATATATATATATATATATATATATATATGTGTATATATATATGCGAAAGGGGGAGAAGAACAAGCGCCTTATGGTGTAATATGATTTTACAAGGTGCGTTTCTACACACCATCTATATGTCAGGAAGAGAAATAATCGCCACATAGTGTAGTATTAAAATGATAATAGGTAATGACCCCTTAGCTTATAAAGGTCTGCGTACCAGATCAAAGCAAATTTAGCACATATCACATA
Source organism: Pseudophryne corroboree (assembly GCF_028390025.1). Taxonomy (NCBI): domain Eukaryota; kingdom Metazoa; phylum Chordata; class Amphibia; order Anura; family Myobatrachidae; genus Pseudophryne; species Pseudophryne corroboree. The sequence goes on along the minus strand of NC_086444.1, from coordinate 251,263,773 downwards.
GGTCTCCCTCTGGACACTCCAAATCAGTATTTCCGGGAACCATGGTTTGGGTAATCAGACCATTAAAAGCATTTATTATGAAAACAAAAATAAAACATCAATAAAATAAATATATAGATGGTGACAAACAGCCTGAGTGGAGAGTGATAGGCCTTGATACAAGCCACTATCGGGTACGCAAACTATTTTTTGTGTGTCGAAATGCATCTTGTAAAATCATACTACACCATAAGTCGCTTGTTCTTCTCCCCCTTTCACATCTACAGAAACATTGCTATTTACCATATAGCACTTTGAAGAACTGAGCAGCCGTCTAGAAGATTAGAAGGTGTCTACTAAGGACTAAACAGCCCGGAATCCTTGTGCTGCTACCCTGTGAACTGCACCAGGGCAATACAGATATACTGTTTGTGACTTTTTACCCTTGATTTATTCCTGATTATAAATGCCCTCTTAACACCTGAACAAGTGATATAACAGTTGAACTAGAGACGAGCGCATAGATCTATACAGTCTTTTAATATAAAAAAAAAAAAAAAATATATATATATATATAAAATATATATATATACTCCAGCCGTCTACCACACTCTACAGTATTTCATCATTCAGCATATAATAGGACCGGTGCCCTCCAGTAATAATGAAACAAAGTCATTACCATCCATACAATGCATGTATCGGAGGCACTCGTAGCTCAAAGAAATAAACAAAGACTTTGTCTTCAGTGCATAAACGTTTCAATGAAGGGTCCTGATGAAAATGTCTTGTAAATGACATTGAAACATTGATGCACTGAAACATTGATGCATTGATCTCTATTTATTTCCTTGAGCAAAGAGTGCCGCCAACACATGTATTCTTATAAATATATATATATATATATATATATATAAAATTACACTTACTTTTTCAGCAATTTAGAAAAAGAAATTACCAGCACTCATGGTTTAAAAGAACATGAAAAGAGTTTTATTCTTCAAGAAAAATCCATGTGAAGCACAATCTGGTAGTTGTGGCCCAATAGCTGTTTCAACCAAAACGGTTTTCATCAGGGGCTAATGACACTGAGCTCTGAGCCTGAATAAATACCTGGTCTGAGCCAGCTCAGCAAGCCCTTCCACAGCATGGGGTCTATCTGTCAGACCAGGTGTTGGGCTACAGCTACCAGATTCAGTTTCACATGGATTTTTCTTCATCTAAACTGTGAGAACTGGTAATTTCTTTTTCTAAATTGCTTAAAAAGTGAATGTAATTATTATTATCTTTTACCATGCACCACCACCTTGCCAATGATTTACAATAGCTTTGAGTGCTGTATTTTTCCAGAACTTTGTATATATCAGGTATAATGCACTCACTATATATTTGCTGGGGTGCAATCGCGAAGCAGTGATCCTAAACTGTACATCTTTGGGCTACTCCATATATAAAATCAGAAGGCACTCATCTGACTTGCAGATAAAAAAGGTTTTTCATTTATTTATGCATTTTAATAGCTTCCAAAGGTGACATTTTGAGGCATATAGTGGACCTTTGTCAAGGCATCCATTAAGTCATAGCATCACCAAGCAAATGAGTGACATATCTAACCCATATCCCATTCCTATCAACCTCATTATGAGTCGTTAGATATTATGCCTATATATGTTGCCCATATCCTGTACTTCAGAAGGTACATAGGTGATGTGTTTCTTTTGTAGTGGTTTGGAGGGGGTACAAAAGAAGAAATTGTTACTACGGTACAGGTCCTGACGGCTAACCTGCATTGACTCTCCAATTCGGTTTACATATGATGTGACAATATTGAAAGTAGGGAGTAGGCTTAGTACTATGTTCTACTGGAAACCTGATCTTCAACTGTGTGAGTTGAGTGCTTGTTTTCCTTGTCTCTCATCAGACACCACTAATCGATGTCTAATGTAGGCAAGGAGGAAATATCACTTGCAGTAAAAGAATATGATTCAGAAAAGACAGATACCAGATGGTATTGAATGGTCTTGAATATCAGATTTTACACTAGTCCACAGGGGCATATTAAGAGATGAGGGGGTCCAATGTGTAATATCCATCTGGGCCCCCTCCTTTCTAGCCAGCAGCACAGATCTCCAGAAAAATCAAAATCAGCGCCCAAGTAGGTCTCTGGGAAAATGGTGGTGTGGGCTTTTCCTGCAATTTTCCTACTGCGCATGTACAAAATGGCCACCATGCCACTGATTTGTGCATTGCTGCTGCAGCTGGCATTGGACTCTGGAGAGGTAAGTATGAGCAAAATCCTGACAGGAGAAGGTAAATTTACTTACCTTCCCCATATGGCCCCGTAACCCTTCCTCCCTGCAGCCCAACCCTAAATTCCCCCTTCTCCCAGCAGCCTAAACCTAACCCCTGGTCCGCAACCTAACCCCGGATCCTAAACCTAACCTCCCCCACAGCTTACTTGTCAGAGTACTGGCACTTGCTTATTCGGTATCATGGCGGTCGGGATTCTGGCAATGGGCAGAAGTTCAGTGGGATAGAATCTCACCACCAAGAGATAGGATTAAGTAGATGGTATACCGATAACTCACTTAATAGAGATTAGAAAAGGCACATAAAGGTATATTTCTATTCCAAAAGGAAGGGTACCCAACTCACATATAAATATGCTGAAATCATCACATAAAGGTTTCATTTGAAATGATACTCCCACACGTCAGCAGCAAAAAAACGTATTTATTCCAACAAAGGCAAAAAATTGTAATTAAAAACAGCAATATCCAACACAGTCCCAGTAGAATGTTCACAAAAATTCAGATATGATTAGAGGTATCCAAGCAACACATATAGCATAGGATAGTGGCTTTCCTATCATGACACAGTCGCACAGTACCACTATCATCACACAGTCCCACTTTTTTCTGATGTTTAAAGTTTTTAAAGTATGTTGAGGCAAGGAGGAAATATATGCTATAGGGGGTCATTCCGAGTTGATCGCTTGCTGACGATTTTTGCAGCGCAGCGATCAGGTTAAAAATGGCATTTCTGCGCATGCGTATGCCCCGCAATGCGCATGCACAATGTACGGGTACAAAGCCCATTGTGGTTGTGCTCATGTTCTAGTGAAGATTTTCTTCACACTGGCGGTCGCTAGAAGATTGACAGATAGGGGGTGTTACTGGATGTCAACAGACCGTTTTCAGGGAGTGTTTGTAAAAACGCAGTCATGTCTGAAAAAACGCAGGCGTGGCTGGGCGTTCGCTGGGCAGGTGTATGACGTCAAATCTGGACACGAGTAGGCTGAAGTGATTGCAAGCGCTGAGTAGGTTCAGAGCTACTCTGGAACTGCACAAAATGTTTTTGCAGAGCTCGGCTGCACATGCATTCGCACTTCTGCTAAGCTAAAATTCACTCCCCAGTGGGCGGCGGCATAGCAATTGCACAGTTGCTTAAAACTGCTAGCGAGCGATCAACTCGGAATGAGCCATAGTTCGGACCTATATGTGTTGCTTGGATGCCTCTCATCATATCTGAATTTTTGTGAACATTCTACTGGGACTGTGTTGGATATTGTCATTTTTTATTAAAATTTTCTGCCTTTGTTGGAATAAATACGTTTTTTTTTACTGCTGACGTGTGGGAGTATCGTTTAAAAATAAACCTTTACGTGAGGATTTCAGCATATAGATATGTGAGTTGGGTACGCTTCCTTTTGGAATAGAAAGATACCTTTATGTGCCTTTTCTAATCTCTATTAAGTGAGTTATCGGAACGCCATCTACTTAATCCTATCTCTTGGAGGTGAGATTCTATCCCATTGAAGAAAGAAAGAAAGAAAGAAAGAAAGAAAGAAAGAAAGAAAGAAAGAAAGAAAGAAAGAAAGAAAGAAAGAAAGAAAGAAAGAAAGAAAGAAAGAAAGAAAGAAAGAAAGAAAGAAAGAGAAAGAAAGAAAGAAAGAAAAAGACATCAGAGTTCTCCTTCTGGACACTTTTTTGAACTTTAATGACAGTACTACACATTGTATTTTATTTGTTCTTCATATATGTGACCTTGCTTTTGGATATTGGACAAGTGTATGAGCATTCAAAGCTTGAAGCATAACCTCTATAAGAAAAGAGCAAGTGATGTATTCACCATTTTATTGCCCTTTATAATATTTAAAGTCTTGTATTGTGTGTCGCCTTTGATCTACCGTTTTTATGTTGTCCAGAATGAGATGAATGCTGCTGCCATAACCTCCAGAAGAGAGTTGAGAAACTAGAGCTGATACTCCAACATCTGTTGAAGGAGGAAAAGGCTAAATTACAACTCAAACAATCTATACTCATCATCATCATCTAGGGGAATATAAAAGACAGTTCCATTAATAGAGGGCAACTATTATTATTTTCATAAATTTGGGTTGTCTGAGATAATCTGCGGACTTCTTGATTTTCCATAATACTTACATGTATTCATACTGTCATCATCACTATTCATATGCATTGTATAGTAGCATAATGGTGATAATCACGTGGAGATTTGTAACCTTGTCTTCATGTGGTCAGCATTTTGCTTTGTAGTAATATTAGTTTTGATTTGGGGACAACATCCCCAGTGACACAGTAATATGTACACTGCTTACCAAGCATACACAAACTGATAATAAAAATTGGTGCACAATGGAATTATCCTTTGGCCCTCTCATTCCCCATTAGGTTGAATATTAACATAAAATGCACATTTTAACAAATCAAACACATTGAGGAAAATGATCCTGCATCGGATTATTATTAATAATCAATAATCTCACAAAAAAACAACATCTGTGGGTTATCTATCCGAAAGGTATTTGGAATGTAACTCAGTGTTGGTGGAGCTCCCAGGAATAGAATACTGTGCGCTCAGAGAAAAAAACTAAATTAGCAGTGGCTAAACAAGAAAGTAATTCCTTTTTGGGGCACTCTTAAAAATTATCAGTTAAATAAAATGTTCTTAATGTTAAACCTTATGCTGTATTTCACATTCATTAAAATAACAGGGTTTTAGATTTAGAGGGTATGAGAAGTCACGACTAAGTCTATGACACTCTGTTATTTTAGTGAATGGGAAATAAAGCATTAGTTTTAACGTTCCAATAATTACATTTAACTGATCATTTTAAGAGTGTGCCAAAAAAGAATGACTTTCTTGATTAACCACTGCTAATTTAGTTTTTTTTATCTGTGAACAAACCAAACACTTCAGCCACAGGGACTGCCACTTTTGTGTCTGAAGTGCTTGGCTTGTTTGGGACCACACAGAAAACATTTTGATGGTTTGGTTAAACCAAGCTACCAATGGGGTTTAGGCTAACAGTGTTAATCATACTGACAGTTGAAGATATCATTATCCTCATTATCTCCCTAATCACTGTTTTAATATCTTCATCACACAATATTAGTTCATCCCTACTGGAATTTATTGTTAGAGTCACTGGTTGTTGTAATTGGAGTCAAAGATATTACTTTTCTTCATAGAACTTGTAAAAAAAAAATCAGTTTTTCCATTTTTTTTTAAATTGCCTCCTCATTGTGCTAAACACTCTTTATTAGTACACAGTGGAGGGTGGGCAGTTAACTGTAAGTACACCATAGCTAGTTTGTACAAGGGTCTCCATATTGCCTTTTTTTACCATCACAGGTCAAGGACATTGTGTGATGTGCTAATTTGTACATTATCATTGCAGTAATACTCCACCATTCTATAGATGCTTACTATATCATATTAAATCTACAGTATGGGTTAATATATGCGCATAGGTAGAATAGACACAATCTCACTGTATTATCTGACTAAAGTTCTTGTGAATTGTCAAGGTACAGAACCATATATATGCAACACTGCACGCTAATTCCTTCACAAAACTCATTATGGAGCTCAACAGAGGCCACTGGAGAGCCATGATCTATAACTACAACAGTGGTCTGTGTAAGCAGGATAGTTTTGACTGACTGTGAGATGATTCTGGGGAGGAATCACCATCCCGAACCACTTTGTTGGAGTGGTTTGCAGAATTTTGTCTCAGGAGACAGTCCCTGAAAGATGAGGAGCACTGTGGATGACCTGTGTCTACCATCACCATGAACAAAGTTGCTGCCATGCGAGCCATAGTTGAGGTGGACACCAGGGTGACTGTGGCCCAGTTATAGAAGGACATAAGCTTCTCATTGGGATCCCTCTGCTTGATACTCCATGAAAAGCTTGGCATGAGCAAGGTTTCTGCATGCTGGGTGCTGACTCGAGAACAGAAGGTTGACTTGGTGCTGCAACATGCTGGCCAGGTTTGATAGAGGTCACTTAAACTCTGTTTGGGAGATCATAAGTGGTGATGAATCCAGGATCTACAGTTTCAACCCCGAGACCAAACAACAGTCAGCCCAAAGGGCCCCAGTTAGAGGTGCACCACCACAAATGTTAAGGCATGAGCGCAACATGGCCAAGCAGATGATGGCTGTTTTTGTGGCCAAGGTATTTACCATACCACTTATGCAGCAGCGCACCATCACTGGGAACTAGTATGCCAGCCAATGCCTGCCACAAGTGCTGGACACCATTTCCAGGCACAATCCAAGAACTTGCGCTTGTGGTACCCTTCTCCATCATGACAATGCACATACCCACAAGTCCAGGAAATTGTGCATTGGCCCATGAACACATCCAGGAACTTGGTCATCTACCATACAGTCCATTATAGGCCCCCTGTGACTTCTTTGTGTTCCCACAAATGAAGTGCAAGTTGTGTTTGATTCATTTTGAGTCACCAGAAGCTGCAGTGGAGACCTTCATTTAACATGTAGAGACAAACCTGCTTCTGACTGGTCCAGCTGCTTCACCAAGTGGTTTGGGCACATGCTTCTTTGAATAAACTCCTCTGGCAAATACTTTGAAAAAATTTAATGTTTTCTGTAAGCTTTCCAGTCCTATGTTGTGGGGGCAGCTATATAAGTATGGTATATGTTTAGCTTATAGTTACAGTTTATTAAGCAATTACCACCCACTGCTTTTTTTTTGTTTTATTATCTACTCTGACACATTGACACATGTCAGGACTTCGCTAAAAATTATTTCAGATAAAAAAGGTGACTTTTTTGATCTTTTGCTAAGGCATGACAATGTGCTTCTTCTTTTCACTGGCATGAATAGCTCCTGGCTTAAAAGTCCGACGCTACTAGCATTTTTTCTTTTTAGCTAACAATCATGGCTAATTGAATCTGATCCTTAGACTATAATGGATCAAGAAATTAGAAAAGAAAACTGATCAGGAATTTGGGAAGGAGGCATACTGTCTACTTTTTAAATCAGTTTATTTATTTACTGCAGGTTGAAAGTGAAACGGTGTTATTCCTGTAAAGACAAAACTGGCACTACAGTAAGTTCTGCGGGGAAATCTGGTCCACCATGACTTTGGGAACAGCTACTATAGGAAAATGTTGCCATTGGTATTCCAGTAATATTACTAATCACAGGGGTGGCTTTATTCTCCACTGAGTGCTATTTACTCCACAAATGTAATGCTTACCACACTAACTTTAAGCCTTTGTTTATTCTTATCTAAAGGGTTTTCAGTGAATAGGAATATGCTGTAGTTACCAGATGGAAATAGCTTATGCCAGATGGATTCTTATATAAAGTTAGTGACTTACACTACTTATTACATTAGCTTAATTGCTAGTATTTTAAAATAATTCAAATAATTAATATGGATAACCTGAGGCTAGCTCTGGAAATTAGAGACAGTTAATGATCGACAAATCCTTTAATTGGATCTTACTGTCACCAAGAATACTTTAGCTGATTTGCACAAACTATATCCAAATTTACATTTTAGTATCTAAAATCATTATTACCCTTTCCATGAAATCCACTAAATGTGGGTCTCCAATATCTGACACTTAGCATGCTTATTAATATTTATGTAAAGCTTAGAAAAAAGATTAAAGAGGAAAAAAAGATATTGCACATTTGCAATGTAGATAGATCCATCTATTTAACAATTTTAATAAGAGATTTTACAATTCAGTGCCATGACAGGCAGTACGGATGGGTTGGGTATGTGTGACCGGCGGTCAGGAGATCGCCGGTCAGCATACCGATGCCAGTATCCCATCAGCGGAATGCCGGCGCGCGTGGGGGGGGGAGTGTAACAAGCTCCTTACAGGCTTGCTGTGCTCTCCATGCAGCGGGCCCGGTGGCTCGCTGAACTCGACACAGGTTCTGTTCACACTCTATGGGTGACATGGGCATCCACGAGTGGGAACAGTCCCAGTTGGGCGGCATGCCGGCCATCAGGATTGTGAGCAGGTGGGATTTAAGGGCCGGTTTTGTGACTGGCAGTCTCCTTACTGCCAATCACATAACTGCAACCCAGTACATATATAGTGTAATAGTTAGCATTACTGCCTCACAGCACTGAGGTCATGGGTTTGATTCCCATCACAGCCCCAACTGTGTGGAGTTTGTAAATTCTCCACGTGTTTGCGTAGGTTTCCTCCAGGTACTCCAGTTTCCTCCCACAATCCAAAAGTACATTGATAGGTTAATTGTCTCCCAACAAAAGAAATGAACCCTAGTGTGTGTTTGTGTATACAGTACATGTGTTTAGGGCAGACTAGATGGGCCAAGTGGTTCTTATCTGCCATCAAAATCTAATCTAATAATCTGTACCTTCCTATCCAAAACTATTAGTAAATTAAGGAAAAACACCAGGGAAAAACACAGGATGGTGCAAAAAAAGATTCATTTTGTGCGAGCGTTTACAAGGTGATTGACAGGAAGATGCCATTTGTGGGTGGTAACTGACCATTTACTTAAAGAACATTTTAAAGAACATCATAACTGTGACCCCAGAAAAATTGTACGTTTTGTTGGTTTAAAACATGTTGTATGCAACCACCGTCAAAGAAATCTTTCAAAACTCTTGGCTAAAATGGAAATGGAATTTATTTTTAAATTTAATACTTTAATACCAGGGGGGATCAATGCAGACTTTGAATTAAAGTGGTTTTTGTGAAATTCCTAGTCTGTAATGTTAACATAGGGGTTTAACCAACAAATTAGTTTATTTATGGTTTTTTCCCCTTTTTGTGAATTTTAAATCAACAATATTTTACTGTTGCACTATCAATAGGTCCATTTCTATTGGTACTATGTATCTTCCTTTATATTTTTTTTGATAGGATGAATCCCACCACGAAAATATAAAGACATAAAAGAGACTCTGATCATGTTCTGGTCTCCAATAATCTATGACTACTCAGCAACGAAAAGAACACAAAAAATCTCATGCCTGTAGAGACTATTTAATATCTGTCCTCTGTCAAATAGAAGAACTGATTAACTGATGTTTTCTGCACTGTTGCTAGGCAACCTTTGGACGAACTGTTGCTAGGCAATAGTGGAGTATTAACACTACCGATAAGGACTTCTTTATGATCGCAAAAGGGTGTTGATTTACTAGAGTTGAATCTGCTTTACACCGCTGCTCTCCATATAGGGAAGTATGAGATATTTGAGAGACGCTGTCACTTGGTAACGAGGGACCGGAAGTGACGTCGCGTCTGCACAACCAATGAACAGAAAGTTGAGTGGAAGATGAGTGGAAACTTTCGGTGTCACTTGGCAACAAGGCTGAGGAAGTGACGTCGCGTCGGCTTAACCAGTAAATAGAGAGTGGTTATGTTTACATATGCTAATGATCTGTGACGTATCGAGTCTCTTACGATCATTACATATGTCCTATAGAGACTAGGGAACGGAATGGTCGCCTGGCAATAAGGGACCGGATATGATGTGGCGCTCATTTGAATTAACACAAGCTTTCTATGGGAGATGAGCGCTTAGAAGGCTTTTTGTTTTAATAGTTTAATATGACTATCAATTAGCATATATAGTGGAGAAATTTGTAACTGTGAATTTCAAATGTTATAAGCAATTTTTAAAGTTTATATGGTTCCGTTTCCATGGTGACTGAGATAAACATATGGGGGCAGCCATATTTTTACAGGTGCTCCCCATATGTGATCTAGAAGCTGATTGGTGGAAAGTACAATAAAAGGATCACCATGAGGAGGGATAAGCACACTTTACCTTAATAAAGAACCCAGAAGGGTTTGAAACGTGCTGGTGGAGCGCAGGTGACCCCGCAGTGTCTCTTAGAGGAACCGAATACCGGATACCAGCGAACCGTTTCTCGGGAGGCCAGCTGGAACTTTTTATACATCTGTTTGAGAACTTTTCGGGTTCTCAAACTTTCCGGTAATTATTTCTTCTATTACCTGTTTGGGATATCATCTGACGTTCAGTGTGCTCATACATTGGTTCCATATTGGGGACTATATGTTTTTTTAATGTTATATGTGTTGTCCAGTCTGTATTTTAAAAAAAGAACGTATTACACTAGATACGGTTCTCTTTCTGTCTTTTTATGATCATTACGACTGAGACATTGGCATCCCAGAAAAACCCTAGGAAGAAGTGCGAGATTTGAAAGATGAGATTATACGCTGGATGTTGAATTTACCACAGGAACGTAATTAAAATCAGCATTGTCACTGATATTTATTGTAACAGACATTGAGATAAACCTTAGCGCCATATATAGTCGATTGCACAAATTTCTGTTTTTTGCTTGTCTTGGGGGTGTGGGAGTCACCCTTACTAGTGCAATTACTGTATAGGCTGCTCTGCGCACCAGAGTGTTTCTCTTATTTTCTACTTTGTTTTGTATAATTTACTGGGAGTGTCCGGAAAACACAGGCGTTCCAAAGCGTTTTCAGGGAGTGTGTCTGACGTCAGCTCCGGCCCCGATCAGCCTGTTGTGATCGCACTGAAGGAGTAAGTCCTGGGCTGCGCAGAGACTGCACACACTGGATTTTTGCAGATTGGTGTACACATGCTATCGCACATTTACACGGCGAATTTAAACTCCCCTTGGGCGGCGACTATCTGAACGCAGGACTGCAAAGTTAGAAGCCCAGCGATCAGATCTGAATATCCCCCTAAGCCTTGGAGAGTGATAGAGGGGCAAGAGATGAAGTATCAGCCAATCACATCCTAACTGTCATGGCACAGGCTGTGTTTGAAAAATTACAGGAGCTGATTGGTTGGTGGTTTATCTCTCTCCACTTTATCACTCTCCAAGGCTTGGTACATCTGCCCGAGAATGTAGTAAAGCAACGTATACTGTACTCCTTGTTGACAGTGGATTGTCTCATCTTGACCAGTATTCATAGTCGTGCGCACAGGGGTGTGCCTGGTGTGCACAGGCACCCCTAATGTCTGACATCCCCTGCACGTCATGCCTGAGATCCAATCATCGCTGTCTGGGCTGTTATACGGTCACCCACTCCCACTGCGCCGCTCGGTTTCACAGCTGCCAGCTTCGTTGTGGGTGGGCGGCTGGCCGCACAGCCCAACCCACTCGCCGTCATGATCCGACTTCCACGAGATGTGACATGCTGACCTCACATTGCCCACCCTGCGCCGCCCTCCCGCCCTCGCTAAGTCTCTCCAGTCACTCATGTTTGCCCTGCCCTTCTCTGCCATTTTCGATTGCCCAACACACACCATGACTGGAGCCTGCCTAAGTGTTAAACAAATCAAAATATGGTTTATATTTTAGATTCCTCAAAGTAGCCCCCTTTTGCTTTGATGACAGATTTGCACACTCTTGAAAATTCTTTCAATCAACTTCATAGAAACATAGGGGGTTATTACGACCTGATAGCACTCTAGGTTTTTTCGCTGCGATCAGGTCAGAACTGCGCATGCTTACGTGTAATGAGGGTCAGAGTACCACTTGCTTTCCACCCGCTTGTCCCCTCCCTTACTTATTAAAACATGCTTCTCCTTATATGGTCATTCAAAAACTTTAATATTTATTGATCATTGTAAAAGGGACAAAAGCAAAGTTTTTCCAAAATAAATGAAGGTTTTGGCTATTTTTCTACATAGAGAATCAGAAACTAGTCATTAAAATAAAGACTCAAAACATTTTTTGTTGTCATTGATCAGTTTATAAATACGCCAGTGGATTTTGGATATTTATATACAGTATATTCATTTTTAGAATACACATCTTTATGGTTTTTCTAGTTGATGTGTGTTAATAAATTTGATGATTTATATATATATATATATATGTGTTAATTCAAGAGCTTTAGGAGTTTTTGTATAAAAAAAGACATCCACACCTGTGCAGCCGAAATTTGTTTGTATTTTTTAAGTATTGCACCCCCCCCCCCCACCCATTACATCACCAGCAGCTGTGAATATATTAATATTCAACAAAGTTGGAGTGCCACTAACAGATCTATTGTATAGTTATTTCACACTTCAACATCATCATCAAATTAAATATTTTGTAACAATTCACTAGCACAGTAGTGATAACGATGACACCCTGACTGACTACTTGTTGACCTTAGTTCACTCTTTGCTTTAATGACAATTGAAAATGAACATGTTCCCACGTAATCTGTTGCAACGTACAATCTGAGTACAATGTCCATGTTACGGTTCTACCTCTCTGTAATAAAACTTAAGAGTGTGTTTATGAGCACATTACCTATAACAACCACCCTTTTCTGCATAGCAAATCATGCTTACAAGTACTGTACTGAAATGCTGCCAGAACTTAAGATCAGGCAGTGTAGGCTTATGACAACAGGGTAGTAGTAAGGCTGTGGGACAGCTGAGGTCAGGAATAACTCAGAAGAATGGTGACAAATCACAGATAAAATAACAGTGTAGTTTCCGGTCAAGTTTGGGGCAGGCTGCAGACATGAAAGGTCTATAAACTAACCCAGGTCAAATGCAGGAGAGGTCAGTAAACAGATCAGGAAGGCAGAAGGTCATAGGGCGGAATCCAATAATAAACATAAGTGGATGGATGGAAAGTCTGAATGAAGTTGAGATAACATCTCCTGGTAGAGTTCAGTTGTACATTGAAGTGCAGAGACAAACTGGGTATAATGACACTTTGTACATGTAAATTAGAGATACTTACATTTCAATGTCATTTTTCCTTTCACAGTGAATTCCCATTTCAAGTCATACGCAGTCATTTGTGCACTGTGGGATACTATTTTTTTCTATTATTTGTTTGTTTTACACCATTAAATATTACCTAATGAGGTGCAGCAGTTATGTTTCATTTTAGGGAAAATAGTAGAAAACCGATTAGAATCCCTGTTTGATCCTATACCTGAAGACATAAATGCATTGGATGGGGATTGGATAATGTTATAAATAGATTGTAAAAGGATCTCCTGAAGTAGAGCAGAATATGATGGGAAGTATGGACTCTTTAAAATTCTATTGCCCACCATCTAATCCTTCGGGGGTTAAAAAATAGAACAATAAAGCTTCTTTTTACGTAACATCAGAAAAATGTAAAAATGATTGCGATACAAACATAGCAAATTGTATTTTTTAACAGCTGAATTTTATTATAGATGAAAGGAGAAAGGATTTAAATAAATTAGACAAGGAAATTGAGAAACATAAGATGTTAATCAGTCTGATTTCGGACTTGACTGATTAAAATGGAAAAGGAAAAATCCATTGAATCTAAACTCAAAAACAAAAAAAGTCCTTAGAGATTGGAAGTTAAAGAAATTCAAAAGGAATAAAGAAGAAATCATGATAGGTCAATCAGATAAAAGTAATCACAAAGTTCTATCAAAATCAACTCATGAAAAAAATGTGAGGTGTAGTAGACTTGGAATGAAAACCCCCCACATTTTACGCTAATAAACAGTTTGAATATGGAGTATCTGCTATACACAGAGAACCCATTAGAAACAATAGAATGGAGAAATAAAAATAATTACAAAAAGAGGAACTATTTTATAGATCTTCTCAAGTCCACAGAAGCTATAGGAAAGAAGAGACATTTAATATTACAGTACAGAATGGATTTCAATTATTGGAGGAAGAATATTCAACATACTACTCTAATTATTTTTCAGGTTGATAGTGAAACATAAATAAAAAGGGAAGGGGGAGGGGTGCAAGAAATATAAACCTTGAAAGAAAAACAGGAATGGAATCAAACAAAAACATGACATTGAGATCGAAAAACAGGACTCAGTAATTTGGGATAAGGTGAAAATTGTTAACTTTAGTTCTTACATATTAGGACATCATGAGAAAAATCTATTCGAATGAAAGGTTTGAAATTTGCTCCATCTTCAAACTGTAACAGTTTTGATTTTTCGTAGACCTTGAGAGAGATTTGTATGTAAATAAACTATAAAAAAGTTATTCCTTTCAAAAGAAGAGACATGGGATTTTGGAGGAAGTGTCCACTACCCCTTTTAAATCCAAATCTGTTTTTTTTTACCCTCATATATGAAGGGAGGTTTTATGGACGCATTTAGTACACAAATTGTGGAGGTTATAAAAAAACAGAGATTAAAAAAAATAGAATAATTAAATTTATAAGGCAAGACAAGCCCTAAAAATATGGAAACCAATGACAATTTGGTGATTTAATCAACCAAAAATGGTGGGGGTTTAGTAATCATGAACACCACTGACTATAAAAAGGAGGTTATTAGTTGAAAGATAAGTGTACATACAGGGAATTATCCTACTGATCCCTTTTTAAAACAAATGCAGTCCCTGATAGATACAAAAGCTAGATCATATCCCTCCCAGGGGGGTGCCTAACACTAAACCCCCCCTTCCCACAGCCTAACCCCAACCCCCCAGAATGCAGCCTAAACCTAACCTCCCCCTCCTCCGCAGCTCACCTCTCCAGCGCCACGGTGTCGCTTGTTCGCTATCTCGGCTCTCGGAAATCCAACAATGGGATTCTGCACCCATTCTGGATGCTGGTGTTGGCATTCAGAATAGTGTCGGGATCCTGACAGCTGGGATCCCGACTGCTTCCCATATACTGTACTCCCATTTGAATACCTCTCTTATGTAATCTGTAATGATTTAATATGATTTTATAATATTGTATTTTGGAAGTGAGATGATTTGATATATTATTATATGTTTATTTTATTGTCTTATTGTTGCCATGATGTTTCCCCACTAAAGAACATTATTAAAAGGATACATCCATTCCGCGGCAATGTATCATCCGGTGACTATGGGGATCATTCCGACCCGTTCGCATGCAGCGGTTTGTCGCCGTAAGAAGATTGACAGAAAGAAGGAGTTCCAGACCGTTGGCTGCCGTTTTCGGGGAGTGGAGAAGAAAACGCAGGCGTGTCCAGGAGAATGGAGGACGTATGTCAGCCGTCAAATACGGCCCCAGCATCGCTGATATCGTCACACAGGGTAAGAATGTCCAAGGCTAGTCTTGATCTGCTTGAAATTTTTTTAGCTTAGCAGGGCTGCACAAGCGATCGCAGCCCTGCTAAGCTAATATACACTCCCCCCATAGGCGTGGACTAGTTGATTGCAGCAGCAGCAAAAAGTTGCAGGCTCCGATCAACTCGGAATGACCACCTATATACAAGATATGACAAGTTCAGCATTATGCCACTTCCAGTGTCGCCAGGAGTAAGGAGGATTACCTGAAATCTGGAAGCTACTGGCATCCATCTACTTCTGGTTTCACTGGATTTAATGCCGGGAAATGTGTCACTTCTGATAATCGGTACAGGTGGCCTAGTTGGATGGCAGGCCATGTGGAGGATTCCAGCACCATGGATACAGGAGTTTGATACTGTTAATATGGACTACTTACTGTTACTTTATACAGGCTATGGTGAGGGTAAAATGGGATGACTGTTTAATAGGACCATTATGTTAATTGGATAAGGTATTTAGGACTACTATTCCAGACATCCCATTTACCTTGAAAAAGATCCATGAGGTGGTGGAAACGTGCTGGTAAGGGATCTCTGGCTATTGTAATAGGACCAATAAAGAATTATTGCTCATTACAAAGACACATTTTAGACTTTTCGTAAAGCAGGATTACACTATTTGCATTTTTTAATCTTTCTTTTATAATTTGGAATTTGAACTGACAGTGAAAGGAAAAAACTGCATTGGAAGGGAGCAACTTCTAATTTACATGTACAAAGTGCAATTATACTCAATCTGTCTCTATTTCAAGGGTAATTTTAATACTGGAGCACTGGTGTATAGCCTCTATTTGGTATGTCTAGGCTGCATTGTTAGCGCACTGTGGGATACTAATTTTTTCTATTGCCCATTTAGTTTGAGGAATGGTACAAAAAAAGCATACAAACCCACAGTTTGCACATTGGAGTACACTGACGGAAGAGGAAGACTTGCATACTGAATTCTTGACATCAATCAAAAGTTCCAACTTTGCACTGCCAGGCAGGGTTGGGGCTGAAATGCCTGCGGTCATAATACTGACCACAGCATCCCGCTCTTTAGAATCCCAGTGTTGGGAAGCAAGCTACTCCTCACCCCCTTACTCCCTAACCCTTCCTCCATGCAGCCTAACCATGCCCCCGTCCCCCAGCCTAACCCTAACCCTCCACGGTGGTACCTAACCCTAACCCCTCCTCCATACAACCTAAACCTAACCCCCCTCCTAACCCTTCCCAGGGGTGCCTAAACCTAACCCCCCCTTCCCACAGCCTAACCCTAACCATCCCCCCGCAGGCTAAACCTAACACCCAAGCAGCTTACCTCTCCGACATCCCGGCAGTCAGACGTTCGAGATGCCGGCTGTCAGGGAGCCAGCATTGGCATTCTGATCCTATTCGGGATGCTGGTGCCGGCATTCTGATCGGTGTCAGGGGCAAGATTCAGGATTAAGTAGACACTGAGTAATTTGGGGGAGTTGAAGAAAACCAGGACATAGTGTTGATGAGGTACTGTAAATAGGGGAAATAAAACTGGAAATAGGAGTGGAAGCTGTATAAGAGAAACAGAGCAGTAGATTTGCAGAAATGTAGGTCAAAGTACAGTGTTGGTAACAGTGTAAAGTGAGTAGATTTGGTTTGAAGTGAAATAAAAGTGTAGATAATATAGGTGCAAAAACTGATTTTACAAGGTTGACTGTGTAAGAAATTAGAGGATGTGAGTGTGGGCATATAAGCAATGGGAATTCAGACAGGAATTTTAAGTGTACAAAAGCAAAATTGCATTGGTAGAGCTATGTATTGAAAAAACTAAAATAACTTTTAAAAGCAATTGCAGTTGAAGTGGAAAGTTTTGCAATGTCCAAAACAAGGAGTCCAGTGCTGAATATTCAGGCAAAATAATTAAAAGGTGAACGATGTGAAGTGTAAGTGAACTCACATGTGTTTTTTAAAAGCAGATTCCTGTTTGTTGATGGAGTGTTCTCTTTCGGTTTCCTTTTGTTTAGAGTGTATTTGTTGATCCAAAGCTAACCTTATGTTGTTGTGAATGTTGGTACTGTAATAGTTTGAAGTTAGATTGTTATCCTTCTGTTTCATTTCAAATTACTGTACTAACAGAGTTTGAGAGAAATTCACAATGCTATGCTAGTAGTCAAGGACCATGGAATGTTATTGTGAAGTCACGTAGTATAAAATGACGGTAGACACATGACCATACTTACCTACTCTCACGAAAGTCGTGAGAGACTCCAGAATTTACGGGTAGTACCTCACACCCCCAGAACAGTGGGTACCCCCCCACATTCTGCCCACTCCCTAGTAAAGTGGGAAGGATATGGAGAAAATGCCAAAATTTGTGGGTCCATATGGAGGGGGCATGATTACATTTACATGAATTACCATCGTTTTAGCCCTGCCACTTCCTCAAGGACCCAAAGTTTGTGGAATCTACCATGACAGGGGTGGGGCCTAATGATGTAGACATCTAACACAGCCCTTGATGTGCCCAGCTGCTTCTCCTTTCCAGGCTTCTTCTAGGTAGGAGTAAAAAAAAAAGTTGGTAAGCATGCACATGACGCAGGTAGCAGTGGCGGAACTAGCAGCGGTGCAAGCGGTGCATTGCACTGAGGCCCGCCGCTGTGAAGGGGCCCACAGCCGCCGGCATTATAAAGAGTCACGCTGACTCAATGTAATGTTCGCGGTTCCAGCACTGTGTCTGCCACCAGTGCCCCAGTTCCTAATAATAATGCAGCACATAATCAGAGTCCCGGCCAGAGAGAGAGGAGGGGCTGCTCTTCCCTCTCCTCCCAGCTCAAGCATGTCCGCCCACCCCACGGACTTACTGGTGCCACGATACAGGTTGTAAAAGGTGAGGAAGAACGATCTACCATCTCCTCCCCTCTCTTCTCGAGTGCCTCCCCTTCCTCCAAGATATTGTAGTGCTGCCATTTGTTTATTGGGTGCCCTTTCGATCGGGGAGGAGGGGCCTCTCTATTTGCTCCTCCCCCCATACTTATTTATGCTGGTTGTGTGGGACTGCCTGACTGGAGGTGGAGGAAATGGCCCAGATGGAAAACTTCCATAGGAGCATTCATGGATTCACACCAAGATACATACTTTCTCCAGATACGGTGATAATGTTTCGCCGTCACCTGCTTCCTAGCCTTTATCAGGGTAGGGATGACTTCTTCTGGAATGCCTTTCCCAGCTAGGATTCGGTGTTCAACCGCCATGCTGTCAAACGTAACCGCTGTAAGTCTTGGAACACGCAGGGCCCCTGTTGCAACAGGTCCTCTCTGAGAGGAAGAGGCCACGGATCTTCTGTGAGCATTTCCTGAAGATCGGAATACCAGGCCCTTCAAGGCCAATCTGGAACAATGAGTATTGTCTGCACTCTTTTTCGTCTTATGATTCTCAATATCTTTGAGATGAGTGGAAGAGGAGGGAACACATAGACCGACTGAAACACCCAAAGTGTCACCAGGGCGTCCACTGCTACTGCCTGAGGGTCCCTTGACCTGGCACAATACCTCCGAAGCTTCTTGTTGAGGCGTGACACCATCATGTCTATTTGAGGAAGTCCCCAATGACTTGTTATCTCTGCAAAAACTTCTTGATGAAGTCCCCAGTCTCCTGGATGGAGATCGTGTCTGCTGAGGAAGTCTGCTTCCCAGTTGTCCACTCCAGGAATGAAGACTGCTGCCAAAGCGCTTACGTGATTTTCCGCCCAGCGCAGAATCCTGGTGGCTTCCGCCATTGCCACTCTGCTCCTTGTTCCGCCTTGGCGGTTTACATGACCCATGGCCGTGACGTTGTCTGATTGAATCAGCACCGGTAGGTCGCGAAGAAGATTCTCCGCTTGACGTAGTCCGTTGTATACGGCCCTCAATTCCAGCACGTTGATGTGTAGACAAGCCTCCTGGCTTGACCATATCCCCTGAAAGTTTCTTCCTTGTGTGACTGCTCCCCATCCTCGGAGGCTCGCGTCTGTGGTCACCAGAACCCAGTCTTGAATGCCGAACCTGCGACCCGTCTAGAAGGTGAGCACTCTGCAGCCACCACAAGAGAGACACCCTGGCCCTGGGGGACAGGCTTATTTTCTGATGAATTTGAAGATGGGATCCGGACCTCTTGTCCAGAAGGTCCCACTGAAATGTCCTCGCATGAAACCTGCCGAAGGGGATGGCCTCGTAGATCGCCACCATTTTGCATTGATGGACTGACACTCTTTTCGGTTTTAAGAGGTCTCTGACCATGTTCTGGAGTTCCTGGGATTTTTCCATTGGGAGAAAAACCCTCTTTTGTTCCGTGTCCAGAATCATGCATAAGAAAGATAGCCGAGTTGTTGGAACCAACTGTGACTTTGGTAGATTCAGAATCCAGCCATATTGCTGCAGCACTCTCAGGGAGAGCGCCACGCTTTTCTGCAATTGATCTCTCGATCTCGCTTTTATCAGGAGATCGTCCAAGTACGGGACAATTGTGACTCCCTGCCTGCGCAGGAGCACCATCATTTCCGCCATTACCTTGTTGAAAATCCTTGGGGCCATGGAAAGCCCAAACGGCAACGTCTGAAACTGGTAATGACAGTCCTGTACAGCGAATCTCAGGTATGCCTGATGAGGGGGATATATGGGGACATGTAGGTATGCGTCCTTTATGTCCAGTGACACCATAAATTCCCCCCCTTCCAGGCTGGAGATAACTGCCCGGAGCGATTCCATCTTGAATTTGAACTTTTTCGAGTACAGGTTTAGGGATTTTAAATTTAGAATGGGTCTGACCGAGCCATCCGGTTTCGGGACCACAAATAGGGTTGAATAGTACCCCTTCCCCTGTTGAACTAGGGGAACCTCAACAACCACTTGTTGTTACACAGTTTTTGAATTGCAGCTAAAACTATCACCCTTTCTGGGGAAGAAGCTGGTAAAGCCGATTTGAAAAACCGGAGAGGAGACACGTCTTCGAATTCCAGCTTGTAACCCTGGGATACAATTTCCATTGCCCAAGGATCCACGTCTGACTGAACCCAGATGTGGCTGAAGAGTCGAAGACGTGCCCCCACCGGCGCAGACTCCCTCAGTGGAGCCCCAGCATTATGCGGTGGATTTAGTAGAAGCCGGGGAGGACTTCTGCTCCTGGGAACTAGCCGTAGCAGGCAGTTTTTTCCCTCTTCCCTTACCTCTGGCGAGGAAGGAAGAGCCCCGACCTCTTCTGGACTTATGCAACCGAAAGGACTGCATCTGATATTGCTGCGTTTTCTTTTGCTGTGGGGAAACATAAGGTAAAAAAGTAGATTTACCCGCGGTAGCTGTGGAAACCAGGTCCGCGAGACCTTCCCCAAATAAATCCTCACCTTTGTAAGGTAAAACATCCATATTCTTCTTTGAGTCGGCATCACCCGCCCATTGGCGGGTCCACAGGGCTCGCCTAGCAGAAATCGCCATGGCGTTGGCTCTCGAACCTAGCAGACCAACGTCTCTCTGAGCGTCTCTCATATATAAGACTGCGTCTTTAATGTGACCTAAGGTCAATAAAATGGTATCCCTATCCAGGGTATCAATGTCAGCTGACAAAGTATCCATCCAAGCCGCAACAGCGCTACAAACCCAAGCCGACGCTATTGCCGGTCTGAGCAAGGCACCTGTATGTGTATAAATTGATTTTAAGGTAGTTTCCTGTCTGCGATCAGCAGGATCCTTGAGGGCTGCCGTGTCTGGAGATGGTAGCGCCACCTTTTTGGACAAGCGCGTTAACGCCTTGTCCACCCTGGGTGAGGATTCCCACCGTAACCTGTCCTGCGCAGGGAAAGGATACGCCATAAGAATTCTTTTGGGAATCTGCAGTGTCTTGTCTGGAGTTTCCCAAGCCTTTTCAAATAACGCGTTCAGCTCATGAGATGGGGGAAAGGTTACCTCAGGTTTCTTTTCCTTAAACATGTGTACCCTCTTGTCAGGGACAGAGGATTCATCTGTGATATGTAAAACATCCTTTATTGCAATAATCATATAATGAATACTTTTGGCCACCCTTGGGTGTAACCTCGCATCATCGTAGTCGACACTGGAGTCAGAATCCGTGTCGGTATCAGTGTCTGCTATTTGGGACAGGGGACGTTTCTGAGACCCTGAGGGGCCCTGTGACACAGTCAAAGCCATGGATTGACTCCCTTTTCTATCCCTGGACTCTGCTTTGTCCAATCTCTGATGTAATAAAGACACATTTGCATTTAAAACATTCAACATATCCAACCAATCATGTGTCGGCGTTGCCGACGGAGACACTACAATCATCTGCTCCACCTCCTCCTTAGATGAGCCTTCCGCTTCAGACATGCCAACACACGCGTACCGACACCCCCACACACTCAGGGATAAATCTATATAGAGACAGTTCCCCAATAAGGCCCTTTGGAGAGACAGAGAGAGAGTATTCCAGCACACACCCAGGGCCAACTGACACTGGAAACAAAATTCCCAGATAAAACAGCACTTTTATATAAATATATATATATATATATATATATATATATACACACTCACTGCGCCAATTAAAAGTGCCCCCCCCCCCTCTTTTTTGCCCTCTGTCACCGTGTTCAGCAGGGGAGAGTCCACGGAGCCAGCTTCTCTGCAGTGTGCTGTGGAGAAAATGGAGCTGGTTAGTGCTGGAGGATCAAGCTCCGCCCCCTCAGCGGCGGGCTTCGGTCCCACTCAAATTTCCAATACTGGCGGGGGATTATAGAATATACTGCCTCCGCAGCCTATATATATGTTAGCCAGTCCCCAGAGGTTTATTATTGCTGCCCAGGGCGCCCCCCCCCTGCGCCCTGCACCCTTCAGTGCCCGCTGTGTGTGTTGTGTGTTACCTCAGAGAAGATCTGAAGTCTTCTGCCGCCTTTGAAGTCTTCTTTCTTCTTATACTCACCCGGCTTCTATCTTCTGGCTCTGTGAGGTGGACGGCGGCGCAGCTCCGGGACGAACGGCGAGGGTGAGACCTGCGTTCCGACCCTCTGGAGCTAATGGTGTCCAGTAGCCTAAGAAGCAGAGCCTATCATTTAAGTAGGTCTGCTTCTCTCCCCTCAGTCCCACGATGCAGGGAGCCTGTTGCCAGCAGTGCTCCCTGAAAATAAAAAACCTAACAAAATTCTTTTTCAGAGAAACTCAGGAGACCTCCCCTGTAGTGCACCCAGTCTCCTCTGGGCACAGGATCTAACTGAGGTCTGGAGTAGGGGCATAGAGGGAGGAGCCAGTGCACACCCATCTTAAGTTCTTTGTAGTGCCCATGTCTCCTGCGGAGCCCGTCTATACCCCATGGTCCTTACGGAGTCCCCAGCATCCTCTAGTACGTAAGAGAAAAGATCATTACTGAGCTGAATAATATACTGGTAAAAACTGGCATTTATATAAAACATGTCGGGCATACTCTTTCACCCCTTTGTAGCAGTAGTAAACCATTTTAGGTTGAGGGTTCTCCTGATTTGTTGGGTATGCTTTACCGGCGGCCGGGATCCCGGCAGTCAGCATACCGACATCGGGATCCCGGCCACCAGAATGCTGGCACGGGGGCAAGCACAAGGAAGCCCCACAGGTTTTATTCCCACTCTATGGGTGTCGTGGACACCCACGATTGAGAATAGCCCTCGGACTGCTGCCAGGATTCTGGTGGCTGGGAACCTGGCGTCGGTATGCTGACCATCGGGATCCCTGCACTCTGCTGCCAGCCCTGCACTGGAAGCAGAAGCACCGTCCCAACGCTGGACTACATCTCCACATAAGGAAAGTGAACTTGGTCTTTCAGCTGCCTGTAACGAAGGCAAATGGTAGGTATTTACTAAGAACAACATCAAATGGTGACACACACACACTGCTGACCACCCCCTTCCTCCTAATTGTCCCAAGCACTACAATTATATAGCTAAGTTGCGTGTATGTTCTGCACTACAGCAGCTTTCCCCGTACTCTTCACCGTCAGCCCACTCTCCCAGTCTCACTGCTCCACACACTGTAGCCAGCGCTGCGGCTCATGGAGATCACGTAAAGCGGAGAGGAGGGAAGGGAGCCGGGCTGTCATGGAATGGGCGCTCAGCCTGACACTGCCAGCAAATGATGCCTCTCCTTACACGGATAGAGGGAGGATGGCTCATCTCTGCACTGCCTGATGAAAGTGTTGGGCGCACAGTGGTTGAAATGACCAGAGGCAATGGAGAAGGTGCCCCCTTCAGAACAGGAGCCCGGTGGCAACCAACTCCATTGACTCTGGTGCTTCTGCCACTGTTCCTTCTTCTTCTCTCTCTGTATAACATCCTCTCCTTCCTCCTCACTCCCTCCGTATAACAATCTTCTTCCTCGTATGTCTCTCTGTATAACACTCTCTCCTTCCTCTTCTCTTTCTCTGTATAATACTCTCTCCTTCCTCCGCGCTCCCTCCATATAATGCTCTCTTCCTCATCTCTCCCTCTGTATAACACCCTCTTCTTCCTCCTCACTCCCTCTGTATAACTTTGCCACCTTTCCACTGGATCAGATGCTCCGCCCCCCTGCAGTTTCTCAGGGAGAGACACTGATGACATGGGGGTTGATGAGGAGGCATTCTAGCTCACAGTGCAGAAGCAGCCCAGCGAGTCCGGAGTCAGACATCCGGTGACCTTTTCCACACCTGCCATCAGTCACAGAGCTTGAGGTGGTAAGTGATTCTTAAAACAAGAATGTTGTTTTATATTTCTCTACCTGGTGTAATGTGTAAAAGGGGGCTCTACCTGGCGTAATGTGTAAAAGAGGGCTCTACCTGGCGCAATGTGTAAAAGGGGGCTCTACCTGGCGTAATGTGTGAAAGGGGCTCTACCTGGCGTAATGTGTAAAAGGGGGCTCTACCTGGTGTAATGTGTGACAGGGACTCTACCTGGCATAATGTGTAAAAGTGCTCTACCTGCCGCAATGTGTGTAAGTAGCGCTACTCTGCGGTGTAATTTGAGTAATGGAGACTACTGTGCAGGGTAATTGTTAGGCGCCGGGGTCCGCTTGTCTGCGCGGCCCGGCGCCTAGCAACTAGGGACGCCGTGCGCGTACAGCCGCCGGCTCCCTAGCAACGCTAGACGCCGGGCGCGCTGAGCCGCACGGACCC
This sequence comes from Pseudophryne corroboree, assembly GCF_028390025.1. Lineage (NCBI taxonomy): Eukaryota > Metazoa > Chordata > Amphibia > Anura > Myobatrachidae > Pseudophryne > Pseudophryne corroboree. The sequence continues at coordinate 251,239,351 of NC_086444.1, read as the reverse complement.
TAGCAACGGGGACACCACTGGCGGACCGCGTTCCCCGTTGCTGGGTCCTTTGAATTAATAAGTGCACCTGTTCCCTGGCCGTGCAGCAAGGCAGCTGCACGGCATTTATTCTAATCAGCTCTGTCAGCAGCTGATTGGAGGACTCCTGATTAAATACACTCTCAGGGCTTCTCACAGACGCCGGTAATAGCTTCTTGCATGCTGTCTTGTTTGCTGAGAGTCTGTTTCCAGTCCTGCTGTATCCGGTCATTCTGGTTCTCTGAAGTCCTGTACTCGGGAGTTATCATCTCGTCCCTGGAGTCCTGACTGATCACCGTTTATCATCCAGTGGTGTTCGTGAGTCGCGGCTTTGCCGTGTGTAGCGGCTCGGCCGCTTTACCCCTTATATTTTGTGTTTGGAGCATTTGCGGAGGGTTCCGCTTCCACAGGCCCACTCTGGTATTCGGCGGTGCCGGGTAGGAGTATTAGGCAAGTGGATATTTTGGTTGTCCTTTTCCCTGGCGGTTTCTCCGAACATACTTTAGGGTTTTTAGTTTGCTTGTAGCCCCTGGCCAGGTTGTCCAGTTAGAGGGCCTCTTGTTATCATCCTGTCTCGGACTTCCCTTTGTCTCTCACTAAGACCGGGGGGCATCGGAGTTGGGCAGACATAATCCGCCCTTCAAACGCGGCTGCCAAGGGCTCAAAAAACCATAGTCTCGCAAGGGATTTCTGACAGCACGGATGAGACAACAGAGTTAGGGCGCCAGGGGCTATTGTTCTTTCCTGTTCCCTTCCCCAGCATTTCCGTTCCAGTGCTCCGGTCCTTGCCATAAGATCTCCTCTGACCAGGAGTGCTGGAATCATAACATTATTACCGGCCATACCAAAACTTAAAATTAAACGGGGTTTAATTTTTTCTCATTCAGTTTTGTGAGAGTTTATCGGCCTCATGAATCCAACAGGTTTTGGGCCAAATCCTGGTCAGCTCTTAGTCAGCCAGATTCAAGAACTTACTCAGATGGTTCAGGATCTTTCTCTTCGGGTGAAGTCGCAGGAAGATCTTTTGCGAGCTTCCCCTAAGGTAGTCCCTGAACCAAAGATGCATTTGCCTGACCGTTTTTCTGGTGATAGAAAGGAGTTTTTTAATTTTAAAGAATCCTGTAAACTGTATTTTCGTTTAAAACCGACTTCCTCGGGTACTGAATCTCAGCGGGTCGGGATTATTATTTCTTTGCTCCAGGGGGATCCTCAGACCTGGGCATTTGGTTTAAAAGCAGAGGATCCGGCATTGTTGTCAGTTGACGCTTTTTTGGGGTCTTTAGGGCTCTTGTATGATGACCCTGATAGAGAGGCGTCCGCTGAAAGTCAGTTGCGCGCTCTCAGACAGGGTAGGAATCCTGCGGAGGTTTATTGTATGGAGTTTCGCTGTTGGTCGAACGACTGTGGCTGGAATGACCCAGCCCTGCGCAGTCAGTTTCGCCTCGGCTTATCAGAGTCTATAAAAGACAGTCTCCTTCAGTACCCCGCTCCTGAGACTCTCGATAAGCTCATGGAGCTTTCTATTAAGATTGATCGTCATCTCAGAGAGCGGAGGGCTGAAAAAGGAGCACCTGTAAGGTCAAGTCCGTGTGTATATTCCATTCCTGAAGACATAGAGGAGCCCATGCAGATAGGTCTCTCCCGGCTGTCTCCTGAAGAAAGAGCCAGAAGGCAAAATTCTGGTCTTTGTCTGTACTGTGGGGGTAAGGGACATTTTGCTCGTAATTGTCCGAACAAGTCGGGAAACGCTTTGACCAGGTGAATTGTGAGGGGGTTCACCTAGGTCTGCAGCTTATCTCCTCGAATAACTCCCTTTTAGTCCCAGTTAAAGTTTCCTTTGGCAGCCTCAGTTCTTCGGTGTCGGCTTTTGTCGACAGTGGAGCTGCAGGAAACTTTTTGGACTTAACTTGGGCTAAAGCCTTAGGCATTCCTCAGTTACATTTGGGTAGGTGTGTCACCATGCATGGCTTAGATGGGAGTCCGCTTTCCAATGGGGTTATCTCTCTCTGTACACTCCCGGTACTACTTACTGTAGGAGCTTTACATTCCGAAAAGATCGAGTTATTTCTTACACATTGCCCAGCAGTTCCAGTTGTTCTGGGTCACCCTTGGCTGGCCTTTCATAATCCCACCATTGATTGGCGGTCGGGGGAGATTTCACAATGGGGTACCTTTTGTGATAAGGAATGTATTACGTTACCAGTCAGAGTAGCAGCTACCATTCCTGAACTCATTCCTGTGGAATACCAGGAGTTTGCTGATGTTTTCTCCAAAGGCAATGCGGACATTCTGCCTCCCCATCGGCCTTATGATTGTGCTATTGAGCTAATTCCTGGTGCCGCATTGCCAAAGGGAAGATTATATGCTTTATCCGGGCCAGAAACTGCGGCCATGAATGATTATGTTAAGGAGAGCCTAGGGAAAGGATTTATTAGACCATCAACATCTCCTTTAAGTGAAGGCTTCTTCTTTGTGGAGAAAAAGGATGGCTCGCTTAGACCTTGCATTGACTTTAGAGCCCTGAATAAGATCTCAGTTAAAAATACTTATCCTTTGCCGCTGATTTCTGTACTCTTTGATCAGTTACGTTCGGCTGTGATTTTTTCTAAAATTGACCTTAGAGGAGCGTACAACCTCATCCGAATCAAATCTGGAGATGAGTGGAAGACGGCCTTCAGTACTCAGTCGGGTCACTATGAGTACCTGGTGATGCCGTTCGGCTTGTCTAATGCTCCAGCAGTTTTTCAAGACCTCATTAACGATGTGCTCCGTGACTTCCTAGGGAAATTCGTGGTCGTTTACTTAGACGACATCCTGATTTATTCTGAATCAATGGAACAACATGTTACCCAGATGCGTCTGGTTCTTCAAAAGTTACGTGAGAATCATTTATATGCCAAGCTGGAGAAGTGTGAGTTTCATGTCACGGAGGTATCTTTTTTAGGGTACATTATTTCCCCTCGGGGATTTTCCATGGAACCAAAGAAGCTCCAGGCCATCCTTAGTTGGGCGCAACCCACCAATTTAAAAGCAATTCAGCGCTTTTTAGGGTTTGCAAATTATTATAGGAGGTTCATTCATTCTTTTTCTGACCTGGTTGCTCCCATTGTAGCTCTGACAAAGAAAGGAGCAGATCCTACCAATTGGTCGCGTGAAGCTGAGTTGTCCTTTCGGGCCCTGAAACAAGCCTTTGTCTCGGCTCCAGTCCTCAGACATCCCAATCCGGATTTGCCCTTTGTTGTGGAGGTTGATGCCTCGGAGGTTGGAGTGGGGGCTATCGTTTCTCAAAAGGATCCGGAGTCTCTGGAGTTACATCCTTGTGCCTTTATGTCCAGGAAATTCTCCTCCGCTGAATCCAACTATGACGTTGGTAATCGGGAGTTACTGGCGATAAAGTGGGCTTTCGAGGAGTGGAGGCATTGGCTGGAGGGAGCAAAACATACTATTTCTGTATTGACTGACCATAAAAACCTGCAATACATCGAATCGGCTAAGCGGCTTAATGCCCGGCAGGCACGTTGGGCTTTATTTTTTACTCGTTTAAAATTTATAATCACTTTCAGGCCTGGTTCCAAGAATACCAAGGCTGATGCCCTGTCACGCAGCTTTCTTCCGGTTCACAATAACAGTCCTGTCACTCCCATACTTCCATCTTCGGTCATCTGGGCAGGCCTCACACAAGATTTATTTACCCAGTTAAAACAGCTTCAACACCAAGCTCCTGGAAATACTCCTGCTGGTCGTCTTTACGTCCCTGAGTTTTTGAGAGCTACTGTTTTAACTGAATTCCATGATAACAAAGTTTCCGGGCATCCGGGAATCTCTAAGACTTTGGAGTTAGTCACCCGCTCAGTATGGTGGCCTGGTCTTTCTAAAGACGTTAAGGAGTTTGTTTTTTCATGTCAGGTTTGTGCACAGCATAAGGTTCCCCGTTCCTTGCCTATCGGGCAACTTATGCCCTTAAATGTCCCTCTCAGGCCATGGTCTCATATTTCCATGGATTTTGTGGTTGACCTTCCCCTTTCAGCCGGATTCCGAGTCATATGGGTGGTAGTGGACCGTTTTAGCAAGATGGCTCATTTCATTGCTCTTCCCCGACTGCCATCTGCCCAAGGGTTGGCAGTTTTGTTTCTCCGCCATGTTTTCAGACTTCATGGGTTGCCTACTGATATTGTTTCTGATCGGGGTCCACAATTCATCGCACAATTCTGGAAATGTTTTTGTGCTTCATTAAAGATGAAATTGTCGTTAACATCCGGTTACCACCCACAATCCAACGGGCAAACCGAGCGAGTTAACCAATCATTGAAACAGTATTTGCGTTTGTATTCAGCCAAACTGCAGAATGATTGGTCCGAGTTTCTTCCGTTGGCGGAGTTTGCTTACAATAATTCTTGTCATTCCTCCACTAAAGTGTCTCCATTCTTTTCAGTTTTTGGTTTTCACCCCAGAGCCAATTCTTTTTTTCATCGTTCCTCAGTCTCCTCGCTAACCTTAACCTCCCATCTCAGAGCCATTTGGAAAAAAGTGCACCTTGCTCTCAGAAAAGCGGCCTTTCGAGAGAAAAATTTTTCTGACAGGCTCCGACGTCCTTGCACTTTTAAGGTGGGAGATAGGGTATGGTTGTCGACTCGTAACATCAGGCTTCGACAATCCTCGACTAGATTGGGACCCAAATTTATTGGGCCATTTCTTATTATTAAAAGAGTCAACCCAGTTGCCTTCCAGTTACGTCTACCAAGATCTCTCAGGATTGGAAATACGTTTCATTGCTCCCTGTTGAAACAATACGTTTCTTCCAGTAGATTTACTCGGAGGATCACTCAGGGTAGATCTCCGGTGGATGTACAGGGACAACAGGAGTTCTTGGTGGAGAAGGTTCTCGATTCCAAATTGTCCCGGGGCCGGCTTTATTTTCTGGTTCACTGGAGAGGCTATGGTCCGGAGGAAAGGTCTTGGGTCCTGGATAAGGATCTTCATGCCCCGAGGCTCAAGAGGGCATTTTTTCGGGAATTTCCTCGGAAACCTGGCTTTAGGGGTTCCTTGACCCCTCCTCAAGGGGGGGGTACTGTTAGGCGCCGGGGTCCGCTTGTCTGCGCGGCCCGGCGCCTAGCAACTAGGGACGCCGTGCGCGTACAGCCGCCGGCTCCCTAGCAACGCTAGACGCCGGGCACGCTGAGCCGCACGGACCCTAGCAACGGGGACACCACTGGCGGACCGCGTTCCCCGTTGCTGGGTCCTTTGAATTAATAAGTGCACCTGTTCCCTGGCCGTGCAGCAAGGCAGCTGCACGGCATTTATTCTAATCAGCTCTGTCAGCAGCTGATTGGAGGACTCCTGATTAAATACACTCTCAGGGCTTCTCACAGACGCCGGTAATAGCTTCTTGCATGCTGTCTTGTTTGCTGAGAGTCTGTTTCCAGTCCTGCTGTATCCGGTCATTCTGGTTCTCTGAAGTCCTGTACTCGGGAGTTATCATCTCGTCCCTGGAGTCCTGACTGATCACCGTTTATCATCCAGTGGTGTTCGTGAGTCGCGGCTTTGCCGTGTGTAGCGGCTCGGCCGCTTTACCCCTTATATTTTGTGTTTGGAGCATTTGCGGAGGGTTCCGCTTCCACAGGCCCACTCTGGTATTCGGCGGTGCCGGGTAGGAGTATTGGGCAAGTGGATATTTTGGTTGTCCTTTTCCCTGGCGGTTTCTCCGAACATACTTTAGGGTTTTTAGTTTGCTTGTAGCCCCTGGCCAGGTTGTCTAGTTAGAGGGCCTCTTGTTATCATCCTGTCTCGGACTTCCCTTTGTCTCTCACTAAGACCGGGGGGCATCGGAGTTGGGCAGACATAATCCGCCCTTCAAACGCGGCTGCCAAGGGCTCAAGAAACCATAGTCTCGCAAGGGATTTCTGACAGCACGGATGAGACAACAGAGTTAGGGCGCCAGGGGCTATTGTTCTTTCCTGTTCCCTTCCCCAGCATTTCCGTTCCAATGCTCCGGTCCTTGCCATAAGATCTCCTCTGACCAGGAGTGCTGGAATCATAACAGTAATATGAATTGGTATTATTTTGTGGTCACACCCCTTCCCATGAAGCCAGGCCCCTATATTTTTGTATATACAGATGGAGCCCTCTTCATCTTTGCTTTTAATAGGATTAACTGAACCAGGGCAGTCAGACATAGTCCCCTGCTGTAATGACTTAATCCCTTGCTGTATTGTCTCTCTGTATTGTATTGCAGCTGAGAACAATAGATGAAAGGCTTATGCTAATAAACCTTGATGCACCTAGGTGCAGCAGAGAAGCCAAGATAAGCGTGGCTCCATCTGTACCATGCAGAAAGTACATACCATACAGTAAATACATACAGTACCAATCAGCAAGTACATGCGAAGCAGCAAGTACACACCATGCAGAAAGTACAAACCATAAAAAAATAAGATTTCTATAAAAAAAGGTAACTGATGTCGTTGTGTACAGTACACAAATACTGAAGGTCATAAGTAAAAATGAAAGCAATTTATTAAACTATTTATTGAAGTACAAGGAATGTAGCAACTGTGTCAAAAGGAAATCAATTTACAAGAGACTGAAGCAGAACAGCATATTGCTGAAGATACTGTACCAACAATAATCTGAAAATGCTTAGTAAATACTGCACACACTAACTGATACTGTAATATTGTGCCACTTGGAAAATATACAGTAATAATAACATGAAGATTGAATTTTCTAATTATTTTTTGTATTTGTCTGTATTCACAAAGGAGAACAAATGCTGGGTAATTTGTTGTGTAGCAAAAACCATTAAATATTATTTACCTAACACAGGACAAGTTGCAGCTACTGTACACCTAAACTAAATGATAACAGATAAGGCATCTGGTCCAGATGACAGCTACCAAGAATCAGCAAATTCAGTGTTTTATAGGCCGCTATTTCTCATGTCTTTGTAGTCCCTCATTACTGGGAAAATGCAATAAGATTGACGTGGAAAGCAGATGTGGTACTAGTTTGTAAAACGGAAACAAGATCATTACCACAACATCATAGAGGTCTGACCTGATTTGAGTTGTTGATAAATTATTTGAAGGGAGGAATGCTATCCTGATAAAGTATAGAAATAATTTCATAGCACAGTGTCAGCATGGTTTTATGAGACTGGTAATAGTTTACAAATATGATTATTTGTTATAATGAAGTGAGTTTCAAGCTGGATCTTAGCAGTGCAATTGATGTGATATATATGGATTTTGAAAAAAATGATGTGTAAAATGAAAGTATAGTACTCTCTCTTGGGGAAAAAGTGTACCTGGGTTGAAAAAGATGAAGCTCGGAAAAAAATATAACGGCTTATAACAGTGGAATAATGTTCTGACTAGGATAAAGATATTAGTTATGTAGTCAAGTATCAAAATTGCCGTTTTTAAATATTTTCATTAATGATCTTGTGGTTGCTATAGAAAGTACAGTTAAGGAGTACATAGATATTTGCTGATGATGCTACTGCATGTATGATTATTAAATAAGAACAGCATAATAACTTTCTGAAATGGCAGATAAAATGGAATGTAGATACCTACAGTATATGGCAGATACATACAGGGTTATGCACTTAGGTATTAATAATAGCTATTATATTTACACATTAAATGGAATACAATGAGATAAAATTAAGTGTTGACAGAAAACTTTGTATTAGTGCCAGAAAGTAATTTCCAAACCAAATAAAATTCATTTATGCCTAGAAAGGAGCACATATGCATAAGATGCAAACATACGATTAACATCACTAAATAAACATCACTAAACCCAGAATATCCCTTGTATTATTTTACACTTAACTAAAGCCAGATACTTACTTAAAGCCAGATGTCTGATTTTTTTGGTCTTCCAAACAATCAGGGCAATATTTTGGCAAATTGAAGGCTCCAATATCTGTGCAACACACTAAGCATTTTTTTTTTCTATTTTTTAAAGTAACTGATTTTTTGCAACGTCACACTGAATTTTCATATGTCCCCCCACAAGGACAAACTGCTGCGTGCGAATGGGTCAGAATGACCCCCATTGTAGCTACAATAGATCACATGACAAATAAATAAAAATATATTAGATTTTATATTTCACCAATATTGAGTTTGCCTTTTGATTGTTTTATCGTGATGATGTCTTGGAGACTTCAATGGCAGGTGCTATTAATCACATCATTCATCTAAAATGTCATCTACTGCATGGTTTTGTGTTCTTGGTTTGTCATATACATTAACAACTTACTAGTTACCAGCTTCCTAAAATCAATGTCAGAACACCACATTTTATTAGCGTAAAGTATTCTACATGAGTATAAGTAATACAATTATTCAAACAAGAATGATGGTCAAGTTGACTAATTGCACTAATTAATCAATTATAATAAGTTAATGTTGTCAGTTCTAGCTTCAAGAAATCAAATTACTCATTACTAATGCCTCATGGTTGAAGGGATACCAATTAATAGAGCCTACATTGCACTCTCCTGTTAGTAATTGAATAATGTAATTATGTGAGGCTCATTGCTACTCAAACCTCAAATAGTAGAATCATTGTTTTAACTCATCATCATAGGTGACAAATGTACATTACATTCCTTATTATATATAGCACGGATATAGTATTGACCAAAGCAAATGTCTTGTTGTAAGTAAGCATAGGATAGAAGTTACATTTTTTTAAAGTATTTCCAACATAGAGTTGCTGGTCTTTATATGTGTATTTCATATCATCATTAATGTTGTTTAAAAGCTAATATGTTTCAGAACATTTAATGACTGGTCTCTACTGATGTACCCTTCTAAATCCTATATTAGATGAATAATTATTTCCTAATGATCATTTTTATATCCAGTCTTTTAGGTTTATGTATAAAGCTCTTAGGGTCCAATGTACTAAGCCTAGGAGTGAGTGAAAGTGGACGGCAATAAAGTACCAACCAATCAGCTCCTAACTGTTATTTTTCAAACATTGCAGTTAGGAGCTGATTGACTGGTGCTTCATCTCTCTCCACTGTATCTCTCTCAAAGGCTTAGTACACAGACCCCTAACTTCTTCTTGGTCAAAAAAACTGGATTTTGGTACTTACCGATAAATCCCTTTCTACAAATCACAGGGGACACTGGAGGCTTATGACAGTGGGGTATAGATGGGTGATTAAGTGGAGTTGGCACTTTCAATTTTAGAAGTGTGACTGGCTCCTCCCCCTCTATGCCCCCTCTCCAGACCAGTTAGAGAAACTGAGCCCAAGGAGAGATGACGAGAACAGACTACAGAGGAGAAGGTGAAACAGGAAAAACACATAAAACAGTAACACAATGAACCTTGTGAAAGGCAACATAAACTTTAAGAACAGATACAAATAACCATACTCACTATGGCAGGAAGAAACAGTGCAGGGTGGGCATCCAGTGTCCCCTGTGGAATCGGAGAAAGGGATTAATCAGTAAGTACTAAAATCCTGTTTTTTCCTTCCTCCACCAGGGGAGAACCCTGCAACACAGAATGGACAAATTGAGAATCCGAGTCTGCTAAGGTACCAAACCTGTAGAACCTGATGAAGGCACGCTGTCCCAACCAAGTAGCGGCCTGACATAACTGCGCCAGCAAAAAACCCACGGGTAGCCATCCATGAGGGTCCCACAGAACATGTGGAGTGGGCCGAAAGAGAAGCCGGGGGATCATGAGAAGAAGACACATACAGTAGGCCTGTTGAATGGCCAGCCTTATCCAATGCACTAGAGTCTGTTTGTATGCAGGTCAAACTAGTCAAGTAGCATCATAAACGACGAACAGTGAGTCTGTTTTTCACAGAGAAGTTATTCAGTCCACAGAGCGTCATAGAGTCTATACAACATCCAGAGACCTCGAGGAAGGTGAATCCCTTGATGTAACTGGCACAAAAATTAGCTGGTTTATATGAAAAGCAAAGACCACCTTTGGCAGAAAAGACATACACATGTGAAGCTCTGCTCTGGCCACAAGGAAAATCAGATATTGAGGGCAACACGAAAGAGCCCCTAGTTCAGAGACCCTTCTGGCCAATGCCAGTGCAAAGAGAAGCACCACCTTTCAAGAAAGGTACTTCTGCTCAGCGGCTTCCAAAGATTGAAAGAAAGAAGATTGCAAGAAGAAAAGGACTGAATCCAGATCCTACAGAGTCGTGGAGGGAACAAAAGGCAGTTGCAGTTGAATGAAAATGTCTGCACGTCTGGAAGCAAGACCAACTTTCACTGGAAGAAAAATAGAGACAGAGACCTGTAGCTGATACGCAAGCCTGCGGAGAGACATGTTTGTAGGGAAAGTAGGAGTCTAGATACGCTGAACCATGTGGGTGGCACAAGACGCTGCTAATACCAAGCCACATACGCCTTCCAAATGCAGTGGTAATGCTTGGAGGTAACCTCCTTCCTGGCCATAAGCATGGTAGGGATCACAGAAGTTGGGATACCCTCATGTCTTAAGATTGTCTTCTCAACAGCCACGTCAAACGCAGCCACCTTAAGTTTGGATAGACGAAAGGTCCCTGTTGTAGAAGATCTTCCTATAGTGGCAGAGGTCACGGATCATCTACCAGCAGAAGCCAAATGTCGGTGTACCAAGAGCTGTGAGGCCAATCAGGGGCCACCAGTAGAACCATTGCATCATCTCTTGTTATTCATTTGAGAAGATGAGGTAGGAGCGGAAACAGTGGGCTCCAGGATCATTGTTTGAGAACAATATCAAGCAAGTTTGTGATTGCATCTAGATGCTATCAAATTGATCTGTGGGGGTCCCCACCGATGCACCAATTGCTGAAAAACCTGCCCACTCCCCCAGATGCAGGTTCCGATGACTGAAGTAGTCGGCATCCCAGTTTTCTACTCCAGGTGTAAAGACCACTGATATTTCCGCAGCATATTCTTTGACAGAGAAGAATACGGCTTACTTCTTGCATGGCTTCCCTGCTGCGAAGGCTCCATGCCTGTTTATGTACGCCACAGCTGTGACGTTATCTGACTGCACGCAACTTGCTTAACCCCACAGAAGAGAAAGGGTGTTGTAAACTGCGCTGAGCTCAAGGATAATTTTTTTAGGCAGCTTTGACTCCTGGGGTGACCAGTGGCCCTGGAAGTGATTATCCAACGTCGCTGCCCCCCATCCATGCATCCATGGTGAGGATTGAAACAGAATGCATCCCGTTCACTGGGAGAGGGAATCAGCTGGATCGGCCTGGAGTTGAATCAGCCATACTGAATGGCCTCAATAGAGGCCACCATTTTCCCCAGCAGCCGAGTGCATAGGTGTACTGACACCCTGCAATGTTATAGTACAACACAAACTAGTTCCTGAATAGACTGTGCTTTGTCCTGAGGAGTCCTCTGGAGTGTGGTATCCAGGATGAAAACTGAAGTCTCTGAGTTGGCTGTACTGTAGGTGGGACTTTGTGAAGTTTATGATCCAACCATGTTGTATGAGCAGACGATGGGTCAGCACAATATGCTGTAACAACTGGTCCCTGTATTGTGCCTTTATGAGAAGATCATCTAGATAAGGGAAAATTGTAAGCCACCATCATGGCCATCACCTTCGAGAACACTCTTGGAGCTGAGGACAGGCTGAAATGTAAGGCCTGGAACTGATAATCCTTATAGCAAATCTGAGAAATGCCTGGTGAGGTGGCCAGATAGAAATATGGGATAGGCATTCTTAATATCTAGTGACACCATGAACTTGCTTACATCCATCCCTGCAATAACAGAATGAAGGGATTCCATCTTGAACTTGAAGACCTGCAAGAAAGGATTTGGACTCTTTAAGCTCAGGATTGGCTTGACCGAGCCGTCCGGCTTTGGTATCACGAACAAGATGGAGTAAAACCCCTGATTTTGTTGGTGACAACAGGGGACTGAGACTAACACCCTTGCTGTCAGGAGTTTGTTGATAGCTTCCTGTAAAACAACTCGCCGGTCTTCGGAAACTATTTTGTAACCCTGGGAGATGAAATCTCTGACCCAGGCATCCTGACAGGTTTCTCCCCAAATAGCCTTGATGTCCTTCAGATTAGATCCCACCCTGGGGTCCCCCATATGAGAGGGAAGCCCGTCATGCATTGGGCTCTGTGATGGACTTAGGGTCCTGGTGAGCAGAGACTGCAGTGGCTTGACCACGCCCCCTGCTGCCCTGGGATGGCCTCTGAGTCTTGCAAGCACACAAAAGGGCCGAAAGGACAGTATGATATACCAGGGGCAGGAGCTGCAGAGGGAAGATAAGTGGACTTACCTCCAGTAGCTTGAGAAATCAACTTATCAAGCTCACTTGCAAATGGTAGAGCATCCACCGTCCTCTTAGATGCTGCATCAGCCTGCCATTGTCCAAGCCAGAGAGCTCTGCGTGTAGAGACAGCCAATGCAGAAATCTTGAAACCTAGGGAACCCACATCTCTGGAAGCCTCTCCTAAATACTGTATGCTGCAGATTCTCGTTTGTGCTCTGCCTGAATGACAAGCTCATTTACTGGGAGACCTGACTGCAATCCTGCTGAAAACTGGTCAGAGCCGGTCTCTACAATCTTATTTACCCAGGAACATACTAGCATCAGGCGGAGAAGTACTACCGCTGTGTAGATGAATTTGAGAGTGGTCTCCAGTTTTCAGTCTGACGGCTCTTTTAGTGCAGTAGCACCTGGGACTGGCGTTTGGTTTTCTTAGACAGTCTGGACAAAGGGATCCACTGTCTGAGGAGTCTCCCATTTGACTCTGCTGTCAGAGGGGAATGGGTAAAATGCATCTGGAATTTTGTATCAGGATGTTGCCAGGCTAGGTGTTCATCCAGTTCTGATGAAACTGGGAATGTTACTGCCGATTTCTGCCTTTTGCTAAAGAAAGAAGGCTGAGACGGACCAGGGTTTGTCTCCATTACATTTAACACCTTGCACACAGCTAATATAAGCACCTCTATGCCCTGTGATGCTGCCTCTGGTTCATCTGGGGTCTGCTCCACAACTGAGTCTTGGAGGAATTCCCCCTCTTCAAGCGGGGGAAGTCAAAAGCCTTTTTTTAGAAACAGTCTGAGAGTTGGAGGGAGTGGGCACTTTAGCCAGACCTATTGTCCTGATCAGTCCTTCCACTGACTTACCTAAGGCCTGTGTCCAAGTTGGTACTGGTGCAGGAGATGGTAGAGACCTCTGCATGCAGAGATAGCCAATGCAGAAATCCTGAAACCTATGGAACCCACATCTCTGGAAGCCTCTACTAAATATGCTGCAGATTCTTGGATGTGGTCTGCCAGAATTACAAGCTCATCTACTGGGAGACCTGCCTGCAATCCTGCTAAACACTGGTCAGACCCGGTCTCTACAGTCTTATTTACCCAGGAACCTACTAGTATCAGGTGGAGAAGTACTACCGCTGTGTAGATTAATTTGATAGTGGTCTCCAATTTTCGGTCTGACGGCTCTTTTAGTGCAGTAGCACCTGGGACTGGCAGTTTGGTTTTCTTAGACAGTCTGGACAAAGGGATCCACTGTCTGAGGAGTCTCCCATTTGACTCTGCTGTCAGAGGGGAATGGGTAAAATGCATCTGGAATTTTGTATCAGGATGTTGCCAGGCTAGGTGTTCATCCAGTTCTGATGAAACTGGGAATGTGACTGCCGATTTCTACCTTTTGCGAAAGAAAGAAGGCTGAGACGGATCAGGGAGTTTGTGTCCACTACATTTAACACCTGGCACACAGCTAATATAAGCACCTCTATGTCCTGTGATGCTGCCTCTGGTTCATCTGGGGTCTACTCCGCATCTGAGTCTTGGAGGAATTCCCCCTCTTCAAGCGGGGGAAGTCAAAATCCTCTTATTAGAAACAGTCTGAGAGTTGGAGAGAGTGGGCACTTTAGCCAGACCCATTGCCCTGACCAGTCCTTCCACTGACTTACCTAAGGCCTGCGTCTAAGTTGATTCTGGTGCAGGAGATGTTACAGACCTCTGAGATCTGAAAACCTCTCTTTTCGATAGGCTGCCAGCTCAGCCGAGAGATCTGACATAACTCCAGCCAGCTGGGATACCCAGACTGGTTGGTCCTGCACTGGAGGTGCTGATTCTGCAACAGGCACAGACACATGCATCAAAGAACAGGGAAACCTCTGCCTGTCCTTGTGTGAATTTGATATACAATTTTTTACATGTCAACAGCTTTTGAGAAGCTTTAGATGAGGTTCCCTTGCCTGTCATAATAAACCCAGTGTATACAGTAAGCAGGAGCGGATCTAGGCATGGGTAAGCAGGGTGGGCACCAGGGGTGCTGCGGCCTGCAGTCGCGACTGCAGTCACCCGGCAGGCACTCGCCACCGACCCACATCCCGCAATCCAGCTGCAGCAAGCGCCATGGGCAGTGTGGGCGCCCGCTGCAGCCGGCTCCATTGACTGACAGACACTGACAGACACTAGAGGTCATAATTGAGTAGAAAACGGCTCAGACTAAATTCCACGGGGGAACATTTTCTACCCTCGCACCAAGAAACATATTTCTTCCAAATACGGTGGTAATGTTTGGAAGTAACCACCTAACGGGTCTGGTTCATAGTGGAAACAACCATGGATGGAAGACCCTTTCTGGTTAAAATCTCCCTCTCAGCATCCAGGCCGTCAAACTTAGCCACTGTAAGTCAGAATAGATGAACGATCCTTGTTGCAGAAGGTCCTTGAGAAGCAACAGATGCCAGGGTTCCTCGAGCGACAAGTTCAGCAGGTCTGCATACCAGGCCTGTTGAGGCCAATCCGGGGCAATGAGAATTGCCTGAACTCTTTCCTTTTTGAGTCTTTTTAGAACTCTTGGGATGAGAGGAATTGGAGGAAACAGGTAAACAAACTGGTAAGTTCATGGCATCGTCAAAGCGTCTACCACAACCACCTGCGGGTCCCTCATTCTGGAGCAGTAACGACGGAGTTTCTTGCTGAGATGAGGAGCCATCAGTTCTATCTGGGGACAACCCCACCAGTGAACAAATTGTTGAAACACCTGAGGGTGGAGGCCCCATTCTCCCGGATGGAGGTTATGCCTGCTTAGGAAGTCCGCTTCCTAGTTGTCCACTCCTGGAATGTAAACAGCTGAGATGGCCCTTGCATTGGCTTCTGCCCAGAGGCGTATTCTTGACACCTCTCACATTGTGGCCCTGCTTCTTGTTCCTCCCTGTTGGTTGATGTACGCTACTGCCGTGGTGCTGTCCGACTGCACGTGAATGGCCTGATTCCGAAGGAGGTATGAGGCCTGTTCCAGAGCATAGTAAATTGCTCTGAGTTCCAGGATGTTGATTGGAAGAGCAGATTCCTGAAACAACCATGTCCCCTGGAACTGCGCCCCTTGAGTCACAGCCCCCCAACCCCGGAGGCTGGCATCCGTTGTCAATAGCGTCCACGACTGGGTGTTGAAACTCCGACCCTCCACCAGATGAGAGACTTGTAGCCACAATAGCAGGGATATCCATGCTTTTGGTGACAGGGTTATATGCTGATGTATGTGTAGGTGAGAACCCGACCATTTGTCCAGCAAATCCAGTTGAAATGGTCATGCATGGAACCTCCCATACTGGATCGCTCGTAGGAGGCCACCATCTTGCCTAGCAAGTGAATGCAAAGATGAATTGAGACCATAAGAGTTTAGCACCAAATGGACCATAGAGTGAATGTCCATTGGAAGGTAAACCTTCTGAGACACCGTATCCAGGATCATCCCCAGGAACTGAATTCTCTGAGACAGTTCCAGGTGAGATTTCTGGAAATTGAGTATCCATCCGTGATCCGTAAGCAGATGAGTGGCCAAGTTGATACTGTGCAGCAGCTGTTCTCTGGACACCGCCTTTATCAGGAGATAGTCCAGGAACGGGAGTCTATTAACACCCCTCATGCGCATCATCTCCGCCATGACCTTTGTAGCATCATCTCCGCCATGACCTTTGTGAATAGGAACGCTTGGTGAAGGGTCCAAATTGCGATATGCAGGTATGCGTCCTTGATATCCACGGACACCAGAAACTCTCCCTCCTTCAGATTTGCTATCACTGCTCTTAGATATTCCATCTTGAATTTGAACACTCAAAGATAAGGGTTCAGTGATTTGAGGTTCAAGATCGGTCATACAGAGCCTTCTGGCTTTGGAACAACAAAGAGACTTGAGTAAAACCCCTTTGTGTGCAGCTGAGGAGGTACTGGAACAGTAACTCCTGTAGAAAGCAGCTTTTGCACTGCCTCCTATAAGGAAACTCTTGATACCGGTGAAGCTGGTAAGCCTGACCTGAAGAATCTGAGAAGAGGGAGTTCCTGGAATTCCAGCTGATATCCTTGGGATATGAGGTCCCTCACCCAAGGATCCTGGCAGGACTCTGCCCATATGTGGGCAATGTGTTGAAGGCGAGAACCTACCTGAAAGTCACCTTGCTGCTGGGGCCAAATGTCAGGCGGAGGGCTTCGTGGAAGAGGATCCTGAGTTCTGGTCCGCAGGTCCAGCAGCCACTGGTTTACAGGACATACCACGAGTTCCTCTAGCAGCATTGGAGGCACCTATGGCTTTGCCTCTGAATCTGGCCACACAAAGGACTGCAGGGAAGGCCTAGGATAAGGACATCTAGCAGGTGGTGGGGCAGACCACAGATATGTAGATTTATCTGCAGTTGACTGAGATATCCACTTGTTCAGTTCTTCCCCAAACAAGACATCACCTGTAAAAGGAAGGTTCTCAACCCCTTGCTGACCATTGTCGCAGCCACAGGGCTCTACAAGAGAATACTGCCACAGCAGTGGTACAGCCTTAAATGATACTAAGTTCCTTAACAGCCTCACTCATAAAGATTGCAGCATCTTGGATATGTTGTAGTAATGTAACTATCTCTTCCTGAGGTAGTGTAAGCAGCCCCTTCAGAATCTCATCAGACCATTTTACCATGGCTCTAGAAATCCAGCCACATACTATTGTAGGGTGTTGGGCTACACCCGCTGCAGTGTAAATTGATTTAAGAGTGGTTTCAATCTTGCGATCAGCTGGGTCTTTAAGAGAAATGGCCCCAGGTACTGTACAGGTAAAACAATCTTATGTGACAGCCTGGACACAGAGGTATCCACTGTCGGTGGGATTTCCCAAATTTTTCTATCCTCTGTAGGGAAAGGAAAGGAATTTAGCACCCGTTTAGGGGTAATACATTTTTTGTCAGGGTTTATCCATGCTGCCTTAGCCAGGGAATCTAATTCTTAGAAACCGGGAAGGTTGCAGAGGACTTTGGTTTCACATTAAAAAAAAAACTCCTCTGTCTGTTCTGCTCCCTTTCTGGGATATTGAGCACCTCTCTAATAGCATAAATGAGGGCCTCAACTCCTGGGGACAGGGAATTATCCTCGTCCACCTCAGCACCTCCTTCATCAAACTCTGGTAGTTCAGAATCAGAGTCAGATTGCAATAATTGAGGGAGAGTGCGTTTATGAGAGACCAACAGGGGGGCTGAGGAGCCTGCCTGTGGTCGGCAGAAGCTAATATGAACATGTCCATAGTTTGTTTCAGGGTCTGTCTTTCTTGTTTAGCCCTAGGTAACTTTGAATTAATTGGTAATCATAGTTTTAAATGATTCCATCCACTCAGGTTCCTGCACATTACTACTCTGTGAAGGTAGTGAGTATTGGGTACACATTAGGGACCACTGTGAGGAAGGTGTAAACCTAGCCTTGCATAAAGTACACACAGACATGCTTGAGCAGAAAATACACAGATTAGTATGAATCACAGTGCAGTATTAGTGAGATAGCACATTTATCCCAGACTACCCTGAATGGAGTGACACAGAGAGGATTGTGACCAGCACACAACAACACAGACCTGCTGGGTGTCTCTTATGTGTAAATTTCCACACAGCAGTATAACCGCTGACTGTGCTCCCCCCTTCACTATAACCCCTTGGTACCAGACAATTGGTGATTAAGTGGGTCCTGTGGAGGAGCAGTCTCCACATGCAGCCTAGTCAGATCAGCAGCAGCAGGAAATGGTGCCGTTTAGCCTCTGGTCCCACTCTCCGGGAAACCCCGCCCCCATAATGGTGCACGGTCCCTACAGGTTATTTATACTGGCTTACTCCGTTTTTTGTGTAAAAGGAGATTGTGCAACCCTTTTTTACCATAATGCCAGTGTGGGTACTCAGCGGGCACCGCGGCCCATAGCCGGGTGATCACTGTCCCTTCATGCCGCCATTTGCACTGGGTATCTGCTAACCAAGACTCCGGTGTATCACTCATCGCACCACGTCTCTTCGGCATCTGTTAGGGGTGGCGACATACTGCCAGCATGGGCTCACACCTGAGGGGTATGAGAAACATCACCTCAGGAGCTCAGTGTCCTGTCAGCGGGGATACGAACCATTAACTCTGAGGAAGTTGGTTCAGTCCCCCCCCCCCCCATACGTCCCATGACGCAACCAGTTGCAATGCAATGTAACTAGGACGTACCAGGAGACTGTTCTGATTCATTTGATATGCGACCCTTGTATATATGTGTGTGACTGAAGTCTGTATACGAAGCCCAAAGGAACTTGGAATGGAAAAAAGCCACGGCCATGCTTTGTAGCACTTTGTATACAGATTCAGAGACTCAGTCGCACACAGATATACAAGTGTCATATCAAATTAATGTAAACAGTTTCCTGGTGCATTGTAGTCACATTGGGTTGTGACTAGTGATGAGCACCGGAAATTTTTCGGGTTTTGTGTTTTGGTTTTGGGTTCGGTTCCGCGGCCGTGTTTTGGGTTCGAACGCGTTTTGGCAAAACCTCACAGAATTTTTTTTGTCGGATTCGGGTGTGTTTTGGATTCGGGTGTTTTTTTCAAAAAACCCTAAAAAACAGCTTAAATCATAGAATTTGGTGGTCATTTTGATCCCAAAGTATTATTAACCTCAATAACCATAATTTCCACTCATTTTCAGTCTATTCTGAACACCTCACACCTCACAATATTATTTTTAGTCCTAAAACTTGCACCGAGGTCGCTGGATGACTAAGCTCAGCGACCCAAGTGGCCGACACAAACACCTGGCCCATCTAGGAGTGGCACTGCAGTGTCACGCAGGATGGCCCTTCCAAAAAACACCCCCCAAACAGCACATGACGCAAAGAAGAAAAAAAGAGGCGCAATGAGGTAGCTGTGTGACTAAGCTAAGCGACCCTAGTGGCCGACACAAACACCTTGCCCATCTAGGAGTGGCACTGCAGTGTCACGCAGGATGGCCCTTCAAAAAACTACTCCCCAAACAGCACATGACGCAAAGAAGAAAAAAAAGATGCGCAATGAGGTAGCTGTGTGACTAAGATAAGCGACCCTAGTGGCCGACACAAACACCTGGCCCATCTAGGAGTGGCACTGCAGTGTCACGCAGGATGGCCCTTCAAAAAACTACTCCCCAAACAGCACATGACGCAAAGAAGAAAAAAAAGATGCGCAATGAGGTAGCTGTGTGACTAAGATAAGCGACCCTAGTGGCCGACACAAACACCTGGCCCATCTAGGAGTGGCACTGCAGTGTCACGCAGGATGGCCCTTCCAAAAAACACTCCCCAAACAGCACATGACGCAAAGAAAAAAAGAGGCGCAATGAGGTAGCTGTGTGACTAAGATAAGCGACCCAAGTGGCCGACACAAACACCTGGCCCATCTAGGAGTGGCACTGCAGTGTCACGCAGGATGGCCCTTCCAAAAAACACCCCACAAACAGCACATGACGCAAAGAAAAAAAGAGGCGCAATGAGGTAGCTGTGTGACTAAAATAAGCGACCCAAGTGGCCGACACAAACACCTGGCCCATCTAGGAGTGGAACTGCACTCCCCAAACAGCACATGACACAAAGAAAAATGAAAGAAAAAGAGGTGCAAGATGGAATTGTCCTTGGGCCCTCCCACCCACCCTTATGTTGTATAAACAGGACATGCACACTTTAACCAACCCATCATTTCAATGACAGGGTCTGCCACACGACTGTGACTGAAATGACGGGTTGGTTTGGACCCCCACCAAAAAAGAAGCAATTAATCTCTCCTTGCACAAACTGGCTCTACAGAGGCAAGATGTCCACCTCATCATCATCCTCCGATATATCACCGTGTACATCCCCCTCCTCACAGATTATCAATTCGTCCCCACTGGAATCCACCATCTCAGCTCCCTGTGTACTTTGTGGAGGCAATTGCTGCTGGTGAATGTCTCCACGGAGGAATTGATTATAATTCATTTTACTGAACATCATCTTCTCCACATTTTCTGGATGTAAGCTCGTACGCCGATTGCTGACAAGGTGAGCGGCGGCACTAAACACTCTTTCGGAGTACACACTTGTGGGAGGGCAACTTAGGTAGAATAAAGCCAGTTTGTGCAAGGGCCTCCAAATTGCCTCTTTTTCCTGCCAGTATAAGTACGGACTGTCTGACGTGCCTACTTGGATGCGGTCACTCATATAATCCTCCACCATTCTTTCAATGGGGAGAGAATCATATGCAGTGACAGTAGACGACATGTCCGTAATCGTTGTCAGGTCCTTCAGTCCGGACCAGATGTCAGCATCAGCAGTCGCTCCAGACTGCCCTGCATCACCGCCAGCGGGTGGGCTCGGAATTCTGAGCCTTTTCCTCGCACCCCCAGTTGCGGGAGAATGTGAAGGAGGAGATGTTGACAGGTCGCGTTCCGCTTGACTTGACAATTTTCTCACCAGCAGGTCTTTGAACCCCAGCAGACTTGTGTCTGCCGGAAAGAGAGATCCAAGGTAGGTTTTAAATCTAGGATCGAGTACGGTGGCCAAAATGTAGTGCTCTGATTTCAACAGATTGACCACCCGTGAATCCTTGTTAAGCGAATTAAGGGCTCCATCCACAAGTCCCACATGCCTAGCGGAATCGCTCTGTGTTAGCTCCTCCTTCAATGTCTCCAGCTTCTTCTGCAAAAGCCTGATGCGGGGAATGACCTGACTCAGGCTGGCAGTGTCTGAACTGACTTCACGTGTGGCAAGTTCAAAAGGTTGCAGAACCTTGCACAATGTTGAAATCATTCTCCACTGCGCTTGAGACAGGTGCATTCCACCTCCTATATCGTGCTCAGTTGTATAGGCTTGAATGGCCTTTTGCTGCTCCTCCAACCTCTGAAGCATATAGAGGGTTGAATTCCACCTCGTAACCACTTCTTGCTTCAGATGATGGCAGGGCAGGTTCAGGCGTTTTTGGTGGTGCTCCAGTCTTCTGTACGTGGTGCCTGTACGCCGAAAGTGTCCCGCAATTCTTCTGGCCATCGACAGCATCTCTTGCACGCCCCTGTCGTTTTTTAAATAATTTTGCACCACCAAATTCAAGGTATGTGCAAAACATGGGACGTGCTGGAATTTGCCCAGATTTAATGCACACACAATATTGCTGGCGTTGTCCGATGCCACAAATCCACAGGAGAGTCCAATTGGGGTAAGCCATTCCGCGATGATCTTCCTCAGTTGCCGTAAGAGGTTTTCAGCTGTGTGCGTATTCTGGAAAGCGGTGATACAAAGCGTAGCCTGCCTAGGAAAGAGTTGGCGTTTGCGAGATGCTGCTACTGGTGCCGCTGCTGCTGTTCTTGCGGCGGGAGTCCATACATCTACCCAGTGGGCTGTCACAGTCATATAGTCCTGAGCCTGCCATGCTCCACTTGTCCACATGTCCGTGGTTAAGTGGACATTGGGTACAACTGCATTTTTTAGGACACTGGTGAGTCTTTTTCTGAGGTCTGTGTACATTTTCGGTATCGCCTGCCTAGAGAAATGGAACCTAGATGGTATTTGGTACCGGGGACACAGTACCTCCAACAAGTCTCTAGTTGGCTCTGCAGTAATGATGGATACCGGAACCACGTTTCTCACCGCCCAGGATGCCAAGGCCTCAGTTATCCGCTTTGCAGCAGGATGACTGCTGTGATATTTCATCTTCCTCGCAAAGGACTGTTGGACAGTCAATTGCTTACTGGAAGTAGTAAAAGTGGTCTTACGACTTCCCCTCTGGGATGACCATCAACTCCCAGCAGCAACAACAGCAGCACCAGCAGCAGTAGGCGTTACACGCAAGGATGCATCGGAGGAATCCCAGGCAGGAGAGGATTCGTCAGAATTGCCAGTGACATGGCCTGCAGGACTATTGGCATTCCTGGGGAAGGAGAAAATTGACACTGAGGGAGTTGGTGGGGTGGTTTGCGTGAGCTTGGTTACAAGAGGAAGGGATTTACTGGTCAGTGGACTGCTTCCGCTGTCGCCCAAAGTTTTTGAACTTGTCACTGACTTATGATGAATGCGCTGCAGGTGACGTATAAGGGAGGATGTTCCGAGGTGGTTAACGTCCTTACCCCTACTTATTACAGCTTGACAAAGGCAACACACGGCTTGACAAATGTTGTCCGCATTTCTGTTGAAATACTTCCACACCGAAGAGCTGATTTTTTTGGTATTTTCACCAGGCATGTCAATGGCCATATTCCTCCCACGGACAACAGGTGTCTCCCCGGGTGCCTGACTTAAACAAACCACCTCACCATCAGAATCCTCCTGGTCAATTTCCTCCCCAGCGCCAGCAACACCCATATCCTCCTCATCCTGGTGTACTTCAACACTGACATCTTCAATCTGACTATCAGGAACTGGACTGCGGGTGCTCCTTCCAGCACTTGCAGGGGGCGTGCAAATGGTGGAAGGCGCATGCTCTTCACGTCCAGTGTTGGGAAGGTCAGGCATCGCAAATGACACAATTGGACTCTCCTTGTGGATTTGTGATTTCGAAGAATGCACAGTTCTTTGCTGTGCTTTTGCCAGCTTGAGTCTTTTCATTTTTCTAGCGAGAGGCTGAGTGCTTCCATCCTCATGTGAAGCTGAACCACTAGCCATGAATATAGGCCAGGGCCTCAGCCGTTCCTTGCCACTCCGTGTGGTAAATGGCATATTGGCAAGTTTACACTTCTCCTCCGACAATTTTATTTTAGATTTTTGAGTCCTTTTTTTACTTATATTGTGTGTTTTGGATTTTACATGCTCTGTACTATGACATTGGGCATCGGCCTTGGCAGACGACGTTGATGGCATTTCATCGTCTCGGCCATGACTAGTGGCAGCAGCTTCAGCACGAGGTGGAAGTCGATCTTGATCTTTCCCTATTTTTGGAACCTCAACATTTTTGTTCTCCATATTTTAATAGGCACAACTAAAAGGCACCTCAGGTAAACAATGGAGATGGATGGATACTAGTATACTTATGGATGATTAGCGACTGCCGACACAGAGGTAGCTACAGCCGTGGACTACCGTACTGCGTCTGCTGCTAGTATAGACTGGATGATAATGATATAAAAAATATATATATATCACTACTGCAGGACAGGTATATATTATATAATGACGGACCTGCTGGACACTGTCAGCACTGCAGACTCCTAAAGTAAACTACCAGTATGAAGAAGATAGAAAAAAAAAAAACACCACAGGTAGGTATACAATTATGGATGGACGAGCGACTGCCGACACAGAGGTAGCTACAGCCGTGGACTACCGTACTGCATCTGCTGCTAGTATAGACTGGATGATAATGATATAAAAAATATATATATATCACTACTGCAGGACAGGTATATATTATATAATGACGGACCTGCTGGACACTGTCAGCACTGCAGACTCCTAAAGTAAACTACTAGTATGAAGAAGATAGAAAAAAAACAAAAACACCACAGGTAGGTATACAATTATGGATGGACGAGCGACTGCCGACACAGAGGTAGCTACAGCCGTGGACTACCGTACTGCATCTGCTGCTAGTATAGACTGGATGATAATGATATAAAAAATATATATATATATCACTACTGCAGGACAGGTATATATTATATAATGACGGACCTGCTGGACACTGTCAGCACTGCAGACTCCTAAAGTAAACTACTAGTATGAAGAAGATAGAAAAAAAACAAAAACACCACAGGTAGGTATACAATTATGGATGGACGAGCGACTGCCGACAAAGAGGTAGCTACAGCCGTGGACTACCGTACTGCGTCTGCTGCTAGTATAGACTGGATGATAATGATATAAAAAAAATATATATATCACTACTGCAGGACAGGTATATATTATATAATGACGGACCTGCTGGACACTGTCAGCACTGCAGACTCCTAAAGTAAACTACTAGTATGAAGAAGATAGAAAAAAAAAAAACACCACAGGTAGGTATACAATTATGGATGGACGAGCGACTGCCGACACAGAGGTAGCTACAGCCGTGGACTACGGTACTGCGTCTGCTGCTAGTATAGACTGGATGATAATGATATAAAAAATATATATATATCACTACTGCAGGACAGGTATATATTATATAATGACGGACCTGCTGGACACTGTCAGCACTGCAGACTCCTAAAGTAAACTACTAGTATGAAGAAGATAGAAAAAAAAAACACCACAGGTAGGTATACAATTATGGATGGACGAGCGACTGCCGACACAGAGGTAGCTACAGCCGTGGACTACCGTACTGCGTCTGCTGCTAGTATAGACTGGATGATAATGATATAAAAAAAATATATATATATATCACTACTGCAGGACAGGTATATATTATATAATGACGGACCTGCTGGACACTGTCAGCACTGCAGACTCCTAAAGTAAACTACTAGTATGAAGAAGATAGAAAAAAAAAAAAACCACCACAGGTAGGTATACAATTATGGATGGACGAGCGACTGCCGACACAGAGGTAGCTACAGCCGTGGACTACCGTACTGCGTCTGCTGCTAGTATAGACTGGATGATAATGATGTAAAAAATATATATATATCACTACTGCAGGACAGGTATATATTATATAATGACGGACCTGCTGGACACTGTCAGCACTGCAGACTCCTAAAGTAAACTACTAGTATGAAGAAGATAGAAAAGAAAAAAAAACACCACAGGTAGGTATACAATTATGGATGGACGAGCGACTGCCGACACAGAGGTAGCTACAGACGTGGACTACCATACTGCGTCTGCTGCTAGTATAGACTGGATGATAATGATATAAAAAATATATATATATATCACTACTGCAGGACAGGTATATATTATATAATGACGGAACTGCTGGACACTGTCAGCACTGCAGACTCCTAAAGTAAACTACTAGTATGAAGAAGATAGAAAAAAAAACACCACAGGTAGGTATACAATTATGGATGGACGAGCGACTGCCGACACAGAGGTAGCTACAGCCGTGGACTACCGTACTGCGTCTGCTGCTAGTATAGACTGGATGATAATGATATAAAAAATTTATATATATATCACTACTGCAGGACAGGTATATATTATATAATGACGGACCTGCTGGACACTGTCAGCACTGCAGACTCCTAAAGTAAACTACTAGTATGAAGAAGATAGAAAAAAAAAAAAACACCACAGGTAGGTATACAATTATGGATGGACGAGCGACTGCCGACACAGAGGTAGCTACAGCCGTGGACTACCGTACTGCGTCTGCTGCTAGTATAGACTGGATGATAATGATATAAAAAATATATATATATCACTACTGCAGGACAGGTATATATTATATAATGATGGACCTGCTGGACACTGTCAGCACTGCAGACTCCTAAAGTAAACTACTAGTATGAAGAAGATAGAAAAAAAAAACACCACAGGTAGGTATACAATTATGGATGGACGAGCGACTGCCGACAAAGAGGTAGCTACAGCCGTGGACTACCGTACTGCGTCTGCTGCTAGTATAGACTGGATGATAATGATATAAAAAATATATATATATATCACTACTGCAGGACAGGTATATATTATATAATGACGGACCTGCTGGACACTGTCAGCACTGCAGACTCCTAAAGTAAACTACTAGTATGAAGAAGATAGAAAAGAAAAAAAAACACCACAGGTAGGTATACAATTATGGATGGACGAGCGACTGCCGACACAGAGGTAGCTACAGATGTGGACTACCGTACTGCGTCTGCTGCTAGTATAGACTGGATGATAATGATATAAAAATATATATATATCACTACTGCAGGACAGGTATATATTATATAATGACGGACCTGCTGGACACTGTCAGCACTGCAGACTCCTAAAGTAAACTACTAGTATGAAGAAGATAGAAAAAAAAAAAAACACCACAGGTAGGTATACAATTATGGATGGACGAGCGACTGCCGACACAGAGGTAGCTACAGCCGTGGACTACCGTACTGCGTCTGCTGCTAGTATAGACTGGATGATAATGATATAAAAAATATATATATATCACTACTGCAGGACAGGTATATATTATATAATGACGGACCTGCTGGACACTGTCAGCAGAATGCGTTTATAGAATAAAAACACCACACGACGAGTGTTTAACTTTTTCAGGCAGACAATCACAATATACTGGTGGTCAGTGGTCACTGGTCAGTCACACTGGCAGTGGCACTCTGGCAGCAAAAGTGTGCACTGTTAAATATGTACTCCTGCTATAACTGCTCCCCAGTCTCCCCCACAATTAAGCTGTGTGAGCAGTGAGCACTCAGCACAGTCAGATATACATAGATGATGCAGCACACTGAGGCTGAGCACAGATATGGTATGTGACTGTGTATCGTTTTTTTTTTCAGGTAGAGAACAGATTATATTAAATAATAAAAATAAATAAAACTGCACTGGTGGTCAGTCACTAGTATAACTATCAGCAAAACTCTGCACTCTCTGAGTACTCCTCCTAATGCTCCAGTAAATCAAGTGTCTCACTCTCTATCTATTCTAAACGGAGAGGACGCCAGCCACGTCCTCTCCCTATCAATCTCAATGCACGTGTGAAAATGGCGGCGACGCGCGGCTCCTTATATAGAATCCGAGTCTCGCGATAGAATCCGAGCCTCGCGAGAATCCGACAGCGGGATGATGACGTTCGGGCGCGATGTTATGAAGGTCTGAATAGTTTCTTTTTCATTGTTTTGCATTGTTCCCTCCCTTCTCCCTCCCCTTCCCCCTGTTTCTTTTTTCTCCTAAGACCCTTCCGGGTCATACCTTCCCCTTTTCCTTTTTCCACCACAGATTCCCTTCCTTTCCATTCATACTGGTAGTACGGTATACATTTTCCCTTCATTTAGGGAATTTTGCTGAGCTGTTGGAACTCTCCGACAAGTTGGGGACCGGATTATCCTGGGCATGCCAGTTCCAAAATCTACCACCCCCATGTACCCTTTACTTGCAGTGATTGGGTTTATGCCCTCATAGGCACTTTCTGTCTTTCTTTTCATCCTATGCTCTACACTTGTCTTTTCTTTTCCCCCTTCTCTTTTTTTTTTTCAATATATATTTTATTGAGGCTAACAAGAAACAACAATTAGCAGCAGGAAAAAGCATAGAACCATACCATTGTACAGAGTCATGTTAAATCACAGCGGAACCTCCCATTTTCCATTTTCTAATATAAAGCAGCAGAATTATAAACGACAGATTTGTATACGTCATATACGAGTCATTCTGCAAAAACATCAATCGTAATTCTGATATAAAGACAAAACAAAAACATAAACAGTATAACATTCTAATGCGTTCACCCCATCGGGGAACACAGAAACTAAAAACAATAAACTAAAACACAAAATAAAATAGTACCTGCCAAGGCCAGGGGATCGCCGACCCACCCCCTCCTCTTTTCAACCTTCTACATTCGGGATGGACCCTTGATGGGGTTTTTTTTTCCAGCGCTATAAGTGCTTTCAGAAACTTAGAGCTTGCCTCATCTTTGTCACTCAGTTATGGACCTGAAATTATCAATCAATGCTAATGGGCTAAACTCCCCTAAGACACGCACTGTAGTTCTCAGCGCTTGTAAAAGGGAGAAGGCAAAAGACCCACCTCATGGGTCTGCACACCCAGCTAAAAGGCAAGCAGTACTCTCAGACCTTCTTTGCCTCAGTTAACTGCAAAAAAAGGGGGGTAGCGATTTTAATTCATCGTAATATCCCTTTTATCCACTCTAAAACAATAACAGACCGGAAGAGCATTATATTTTGGTAATAGGCTCCTTACGTTCGGAAACCTTCACCTTCGCCTCCATATATGCCCCTATCCAAGATCAATCCCAGTTCTTCCAAGTTTTATTTAGGCATTTTCAAAAAGTAGCAAAGGGCCACATAATTCTAGGAGGGGACTTTAACACTGCTATTGACCCTTCGCTAGACAAATCTGGCCCCACAGGTGCTAAGAAATAAATTAACACTTCCAGGCTTCTCTCACCCTTTTCTCCTCTCTTAAACAATTGAATTGATGTGACTCCTGGTGGTTATGGCGCTCTTCGGCCGGAGACTACACACATTATTCAGCCCCCCATCAGCAATACTCACACATTGATTTGCTTCACATCTCTCAATCCACTACCTTTTTGATTGCAGATGCCAGAATTTCCCCTTTTGCGTGGACCGATCATGCAGGTGTTCATATCTCACTAGACCTCTACCAGAGTCCTCCACCAACATGTAAATGGCGTTTATATAACACATTATTGTTACACCCCTCAACTTTAACTGAACTCAAAACAACTCTGAAACACTATTTTGAAGAAAATAACACACCAGTGGTTGCCCCTGGAATAGTGTGGGAAGCCCATAAAGCCACATTCCGAGGCCACATAATGGTAAAAACCTCTATTATGCGGAAAAAAGCAGCACAAGAACTCTCATCCTTAGAGAATCAAATAGCTACTTTACTGACGCAACATAAACTTTCTCCCACCGCATCACTCCTCTCCCCGATAGGCAGTCTCAAAGGCCAGTTGAACACTTTACTCTCTCTCATCAGACAGTGACCATTTTGCTGAAACTGCTCTAAAGATTTTACAATAAATTAGATAAAATTGACTCCTTGCTAGCTAATAAACTGGGACGTAAACAAGCTTTAACTACTATAGATAAACTTTATACCAGAAAACTAAATGGTTTTACGTATGACTCCACAGCAATGGTGGAAGAGTTTAGAGACTTCTACAAGTCCCTATATAACCTGCCGACATCCCCCACCCCCTCAATTATTTCGGAAAATATACAGGCATATTTGCTAAATACACCTCTACCTACCATTACAGATACGCAGATTGCAACACTAAATGCAGACATATCACCGGAGGAAATCATTGCTGCCATCAAGTCCATGCGGTCTTCAGCTGCCCCAGGGACCAATGGCTTCACAGCCCAATATTACAAAACTTTTGTAAACAAACTTACCCCCCACCTTACCCCCTTATTCAATAGCATATTAAATGGAGCTTCCTTAGCATCGGCCTCCCTGAAAGCAGACATTGTGGTGCTCCTGAAACCTGATAGAGACCCCATGAAATGCGCCAACTAAAGGCCAATATCATTGCTCAACGTAGACCTTAAAATGTATGCAAAAATTTTGGCGACACGTTTAACTTCCTATCGCCCACATCTAATACACCGGGACCAAGTGGGTTTCATCCCGGGTCATCAAGTGTCCGACAATACCAGAAGGGCCTTAGACATAATACCTTCTATACACAAGCAGAAACTGCCCTCTTTGATCCTTGCACTAGATGCCGAGAAGGCATTTGACCAGATTTCCTGGCCTTTAGCCTTCTAGTTCCTTAACAGAATGGGCTTTACTAGTACATTTTCCCAAGGCATTCAAGCTTTATACCAATACTCTAAAGCCACAGTATCAGTTACTATTGGACTGTTTATGAAAGCTGATATTGAATGTGACCATATTGTAGTCACTGTTTCCCATGGGCTATACTATTTGATACCAATTCCCCATTGTTTGTTAATACCAGGTCTAAGATTGCATTGTACCTAGTTGGTTCCTCGATTAGTTGAAGTAAGTAGTTAGCTACGTATTCTCTCAGCTAGAGTTTCCATGACTAGGGCGAAAATTAGGGAGTAGAGTGGGCATCCCTGGCTGGTTCCATTTGCGATCTGAAAAGGAGAAGAAGGGGACATGATTAACACTTACAAATATATAAGGTGAAAATGGTGGTCATTCCGAGTTGTTCGCTCGCTAGCAGTTTTTAGCAGCTGTGCAAACGCTATGCCGCCTCCCACTCGGAGTGTATTTTAGCTTAGCAGAAGTGCAAACGAAAGGATCGCAGAGCGGCGGCAATTTTTTTTGTGCAGTTTTAGAGTAGCTCAATACCTACTCAGCGCTTGCGATGACGTCAGACTGTTCAGTTCCTGTTTTGATGTCACAAACATGCCCTGCATTTGCCCAGCCATGCATGCGTTTTTCCTGGCACGCCTGCGTTTTTTCGAACACTCCCTGAAAACGGTCAGTTGACACCCAGAAACGCCCACTTCATGTAAATCACTCTGTGGCCAGCAGTGCGACTGAAAAGCTTTGCTAGACCTTGTGTTAAACTACATTGTTCATTGTAATATTACATTGTGCGTGCGCATTGCGCTGCATACGCATGCGCAGAAGTGCCCTTTTTTTGCCTCATCGCTGCACTGCGACCGAATGCAGCTAGCGATCAACTCGGAATGACCACCTATATGCAGAGCTTGTGAAGGATCTGTTTTTGGTAAGATCGACACAGAGGACACATGGACACCCACTAAGGTTAGAGGAGAGGAGATTTCGCACACAAAGGCGAAAAGGTTTCTTCACAGTACGGACAATACGTGTTTGGAATTCCCTGCCTGAGAAAGTAGTAATGGATAAGGATATATAGGGTTATGGTGGGTAGATCATGCACTATAGTTAACAAAAGAGAAAAAATAAGGTGACGGCCGACATTCACAATAGATAATTTTAGTCCTAAAAATAATACAGCATAGGAGACCATAAACAGGTTGAACTCGATGGACAAATTGTCTTTTTTCATCCTCAGAAACTATGTTACTATGTTCCTGACATTGTGGGTGGGTGTGCGTGTTGGTCCGACTGATCATAAAATTGCCCTATACACAGACGATGTTCTGTTATCTGTGGGAAACCTGACCCAATCTTTACATCCCCTTTTATCCGAAATTGACCTCTATTCCCAACTCTCAGGTTATAAAATTAATACTGAGAAAACTGAAGCATTGGATTTCTATATTCCAGGACTGACCAAACTAACCCTAGAAGCTTCTTTTCCGCTTAATTGGCATAAGAGGAAACTTAAATACTTTTAACACATAGACACCACCAACTGTTTCAAGCTAACTTCCCCCGAATTTTAGATCAGATTAAACTAGATTTACTCTCATGGTCTTCTCATTTCGTATCCTGGATAGGAAGAATAACTTCAGTTAAGATGAAGATACTCCCCAGGCTCCTATACCTTTTCCAGACTCTTCCGATCTTTATTCCCCACTATGTGTTTAAACTTTAAGTTTTTGAGATTTAAGACCTCTCACTTCATCTGGGCAAATAAGCATCCCAGAATTCACTTACATCTACTTCAGCGCCCCACTCACAGTGGTGGACTAGGTATTCCGGATTTTAGAAGATATTATATCACTGCGCAATTGGCACAATGTGTTCAGTGGTGCAGCGCTGAGGCAAGGAAGGTCTGGATTGATATTGAGGCTGCTGAATTGGGGCTTTCTTCGGTTTCCTCTCTCTTATGGATCTCAAGATCTAACCGTGTGGTTTCTCATCCGATTGTATCCCACTCTTTATCAATATGGGACTATGCAAATATAAAATATAGTTTGTCTCCCACTCCCTCCCCTGTTATTCCACTCCTCCATAATCCTGCTTTTCCTTCGGGTATGCATGGTACAGCATTTCTCCCATGGAAAAAAGAGGCATATTGTTCCTTAATGATACTGTGTCTCTAAGGACATGAGTTTTCCCCAATTCTCTCAAATTCAAGATGACAATTCTATACCTACTAGAAACTTTTTCCAGTATTTACAAATTAGACATCTTCACTCACAGTGAAGCATATACTCACCTATAGGCCTCTATCTGCTTTTGAAGCATTGTGTCTCAGATGCTCTTCCACTAGAGGACTGATTTCTATTATTTATACACTGCTTTCTGATATCACCACATCCCAGCAAACTTCCTATGAGAGAGCCTAGGAAATGGATATCAACTCTAATCTCACTGAAGAAGAGTGGTCAGAAATATGGGACAACATGGTCTCTAGCTCTATATGCGTCAAAATAAAGGAGAACATTTATAGACAGTCTGTGGTGCAATGTGGCATTGGTGGATGGAGCGAGACATGATGTCCCAGATGTGCTCAATTGGATTCAGGTCTGGGGAACGGGCGGGCCAGTCCATAGCATCAATGCCTTCATCTTGCAGGAACTGCTGACACACTCCAGCCACATGAGGTCTAGCATTGTCTTGCATTAGGAGGAACCCAGGGCCAATCACACCAGCATATGGTCTCACAAAGGGTCTGAGGATCTCATCTCGGTACTTAATGGCAGTCAGGCTACCTCTGGCGAACACATGGAGGGCTATGCGGCCCCCCAAAGAATTGCCACACCACACCATTACTGACCCACTGCCAAACCGGTCATGCTGGAGGATGTTGCAGGCAGCAGAACGTTCTCCTTGGCATCTCCAGACTCTGTCACGTCTGTCACATGTACTCAGTGAGAACCTGCTTTCATCTGTGAAGAGCACAGGGCGTCAGTGGCGAATTTGTCAATCTTGGTGTTCTCTGGCAAATGCCAAACGTCCTGCATGGTGTTGGGCTGTAAGCACAACCCCCACCTGTGGACGTCGGGCCCTCATACCACCCTCATGGAGTCTGTTTCTGATCATTTGAGTAGACACATGCACATTTGTGGCTTGCTGGAGGTCATTTTGCAGGGCTCTGGCAGTGCTCCTCCTGTTCCTCCTTGCACAAAGGCGGAGGTAGCGGTCCTGCTGCTGGGCTGTGGCCCTCCTACGGCCTCCTCCACGTCTCCTGATGTACTGGACTGGCTCCTGGTAGTGCCTCCATGCTCTGGACACTACGCTGACAGACACAGCAAACCTTCTTGTCACAGCTCGCATTGATGTGCCATCCTGGATGAGCTGCACTGCCTGAGCCACTTGTGTGGATTGTAGACTCCGTCTCATGCTACCACTAGAGTGAAAGCACCGCCAGCTTTCAAAAGTGACCAAAACATCAGCCAGAAAGCATTGGAGCTGAGAAGTGGTCTGTGGTCACCACCTGCAGAACAGCTCCTTTATTGGGGGGTGTCTTGCTAATTGCCTATAATTCCCACATGTTGTCTATTCCATTTGCACAACAGCATGTGAAATTGATTGTCAATCAGTGTTGCTTCCTAAGTGGACAGTTTGATTTCACAGAAGTGTGATTGACTTGGAGTTACATTGTGCTGTTTAAGTGTTCCCTTTATTTTTTTGAGCAGTGTATTACCCTACAGTACATGAGCAGTAGATAGGATTATGGCAAGAAAGTGAGGGATGGGTGTTTAGGGGCCATCTGGCTCATCACATTCTAGTTACTAGTCAAGATGTATTCAACGACAAGGCTTACTCTGTGATGCTGTAGATGTCTTTATTGTTGATTCCTCAAAGTGTGACATCCACAGTTCTATGTGAGCTTGAAGCTATTGAGAGCATTATGGAAATGACTTGTTATATATACTATTGTTAAATTACCCATACAAAATAAACATCAGCTGGGATGGAGGGCGAATTACAGTACTCCAACATGCAGCTCTTTGGCAGCATTTAGTATGTGACATCACTTTTCAGTATTTTTTATTGCCCCAGGTATACGGTTGGCAAACAGTAAGTGTATGTGGGGGGAGGGTTTAAGAATACAGAAGGCTTTAAGTGGTTCATTTACATGGTAGAAATTAGGCAAGATCAAATATTTTACTTTTATTTTTATTCATTCTCTACTTGTTCATAAAGCTTCATAGCATGACAGTTGTTTCACTTACCCTTTCATGGCAGATTAAGTGAGAGCTCATCTTGGATTAAAAAGAGAATTACAGAAGTCCTGTACCAAGTGTGTCCGAATCCCAGCTTTGGTGGAGGAGACGACTGCTGTTATTAAATCCATATGGATGCCAAGCTGCTACAGGTCCTGACAGCTTAATAGCTCAATATTATAAATCTTTTGTGAAAGAGCTTGCAACATTTTGGAAGGTGCGTCCTTTGGACCAGCTTTCACACAGGATGATATTGTGGTAATTCCTAAGCCTGATAGAGGGCCTAATTCGGTAAAGATCACTATTGAGACCCCCAGCGCAATTCCTCAATGGTCGGGAAACTGTGCATGTGCAAGATGGATCCTGCAATCCCATTGCAGTAATGCAATCCCCTGATTGATACGCAGAGGTATTCGTGAGGAGGGGCGGTTTTCCGGCAGTGGCGAGGCCAAGGACTGCAGGCGCAGATAAACACTGTGTTTTATGGTCGCAATGTTTATCCTGGACTGCAATCGCACCAATTGCAGTATTGCTATCGCAAATGTAGGAAGAAGGGGCTATGCACCTCCTCCTGCATGTGCATTGCTGAGGATTGCAGCAGCTTTGCAAATGCAATCCTTACTGAATTACCGTAGGCCCAGAGATCCCACGCAATGTTCTTATTACTGTATAGGCCAATTTCCTTACCAAATGTTGACCTTAAAATATACTGTACAGTATGTGAACAATTTAGCCAATTACTTACCTCCTCTCCTTACCCATCTGGTCCACCCAGATAAGGTGGATTTTATTCTAGGTCATCAGGCATCGGATAATGCTAGGAGAGCCATAGACCTGTTTCATTGTATATATAGGCAGAAGTTACACTTGTTGATTCTTGCTTGGGATGCAGAGAAAGAATTGGACCGTATTTCTTGATCCTTTGATTTTGGGGTACTCCAAAGGATGGGGATCTCTTGAAGGTTTTTGGATGGCATTTCAGTGTTATACCGATCCTCCACCGCCACTGTCAACCATATCACCTCTTTTGGAATTGCCACTGGTACCAGGAAAGGGTGCCCACTTTCTCCCCTCATCTTTGCCATAATCATGGAACTGATGGCAGCGAGGATTCATAGCAATATGGACATCACAGGTAGAAGGTTGGTTCCTCCAAACATAAAATCTCGTTATACGTAGATGATGTTTTGATATCACTGGGAAATGTGGAGTGATCCCTGTGGCCTCTCCTCTCTGAAATAAAAATCAATACTAGTCAAACAGAAGTGCTTGACTTTTATATTCCTGGACCAACTAAATCCTCCCGGGTGTACTACGTTATAACAACGATCGGGATCCCAGCATCCAGCATACCGGCGCCGAGATCCCAACCACTGGAATGCCGGCAGCGGGGCGAGCGCAAAAGAGCGGGCTCGCTTTGCTCACTATGCTGTGGGCGCGGTGGCGTGCTGCTATATATTCTCCTTCCAGGGGTGTCATGGACACCCCAAGAAGGAGAATAGTTGTCGTATGCCGGCTGTCGGTATGCCGGCTGTCAGGATCCCGGCGCCGATCCTGACAGCCGGCATATCAAATGCCTCCCAACTCTCCCTGGTGGCCTCTTTTCCATTTAGTTGGCACAAACAAAAAAATCAAGTTTTTAGTCATCTTCCTCACACAATCACCATCAGCCATTCAAAGCTAATTTCCCCTGTATTTTAGATCAAATTAAGTTTGATTTGCATTCTTGGTCTAGCCCAGTGGTTCACAAACTTTTTTGTATCACGGAGCCCTAGAGTATCAGAATTTTTTTCATGGCACCCCTAAGCCACAAGTTTCTTTTTAAGAAATTTAGAAAAACATAAAATTAAGTAAATTATGTTTATATGTCATCCACAGTTTTAGAACCATTGGTCTAGCACTTCTTTTAATGGATTGGCAGAGCGAACGTAGCTCCCTCAGCTCCTTTACCTTTTCAGGACCCTTCTGATACTTGTTCCCCGATATGTCTTTAAATTTTTATGGTTTCACACCTCATGAGTTATCTGGGCGAATAAACATCCTCGAGTACGTTTGAAGTAACTCAACACCATACTCATAGTGGTGGATTGGGTATTCCTGACTTTAAATTGTATTATTTATCTGTGCAATGTGCACACTGTGTACAATGGTGTAATCATGGTATTTGGAAAGCCTGGGCTACTATTGAGTCTGATGAATTGTAATTTTTCCACGGTTTCCTCTATACTCTGGCTCCCAAGGTCTCGTCGTACTAGCAATGTATGCCCCATCCGATAGTTTCCCACCCAATAGTTTCTTTCTCATTGTCCTACTGTTATTTAAATTTTTCATAACCCGGATTTTCCTCTGGGTAAAAATTAGAGATGAGCGGGTTCGGTTCCCTGAGAACCGAACCCCACCAAATTTCACTACCCGAGCCCGGATCCGAGTCCCGCTCAGGGTTTCCCGCCTGACTCGGAAACCAGAACGAGGCAAAATGTCATCATCCCGCTGTCAGATTCTCGTGGGGTTTGGATTTAATATAAGGAGACACGCGTCGCTGCCATTTTCCCTCCGGCATTGGAGAGTGTAGCGAGAGGATGGGTCTCTGTCCTCAGTGTCTGTGCGGGAGGGAAAGTGGGGTGGCGATTCCAGTGCTGTCTTGTGCTGCTCAGTCTAGTGTAGTGTCTTTTGCTGCATCAGTCCATTCACAGTGGTGGTGTCCTCTGCTGCCATATGTCCGGTGTAGCTGAATAAGTCCAGTGCAGTGGTGCTGTGTTGTGCTGCATCAGTATAGTGGTAGTGTATTGTGCTGCATCAGTTCAGTCACAGTGGTGGTGTCCTCTGCTGCCATATGTCCAGTGCTGCTGTATAAGTCCAGTCCAGTGGTGCTGTGTTGTGCTGCATCAGTCCAGTGGTGGTGTCTTGTGCTGCATCAGTCCAGTCACAACGATGGTGTCCTATTCTGCCATATGTCCAGTGCTGCTGTATAAGTCCAGTCCATTGCAGTGGTGCTGTGTTATCGTGCATCAGTCCAGTGGTGGTGTCCCTGTGCTGCTGTAGAAGTCCAATGGTACTGCCGTACATGTCCAGTGGTACTGCCATGTGTCCAGTGGTACTGCTGTATAAATCCACTCTAGTGATACTGCCGTATAAATCCAGTGGTACTGCCATATAATTCCAGTGATACTGCCGCATATGTCCAGTGATACTGCTGTATATGTCCAGTGGTACTGCCGTATATGTCCAGTGGTACTGCCATATAATTCCAGTGATACTGCCGTATAAGTCCATTGATACTGCCGTATAATTCCAGTGGTACTGGCGTATAAATCCAGTGGTACTGCCATATAATTCCAGTGATACTGCCGTATAATTCCAGTGGTACTGGCGTATAAATCCAGTGCTACTGCCGTATAAATCCAGTCCAGTGGTACTGCCATATAAATCCAGTGATACTGCCGCATAAATCCAGTCCAGTGGTAATGCCGTATAAGTCCAGTGGTACTGCCGTATAATTCCAGTGATACTGCCGTATAAGTCCAGTGGTACTGTCGTATAATTCCATTGGTACTGCCGTATATGTCCAGTGGTACTGCCATATAAATCCAGTGGTACTGGCGTATAAATCCAGTCCAGTGATACTGCCGTATATGTCCAGTGGTACTGCCGTATAAATCCAGTGATACTGCCATATATGTCCAGTGGTACTGCCATATAATTCCAGTGATACTGCCTTATATGTCCAGTGGTACTGCCGTATAAATCCAGTGGTACTGGCATATAAATCCAGTCCAGTGATACTGCCGTATATGTCCAGTGATACTGCCGTATATGTCCAGTGGTACTGCCGTATATGTCCAGTGGTACTGCCGTCTAAATCCAGTCCAGTGATACTGCCGTATAAATCCAGTGGTACTGCCATATAATTCCACTGATACTGACGTATATGTCCAGTGATACTGCTGTATATGTCCAGTGGTTCTGCCGTATATGTCCAGTGGTACTGCCATATAATTCCAGTGATACTGCCGTATATGTACTGCCATATAATTCCAGTGATACTGCCGTATAATTCCAGTGATACTGCTGTATAAATCCAGTGATACTGCCGTATTTGTCCAGTGGTACTGCCATATAATTCCAGTGATGCTGCCGTATAATTCCAGTGATACTGGCGCATAAGTCCAGTGATACTGCCGTATATTTCCTGTGGTTCTGCCATATAATTCCAGTGATACTGCCGTATAATTCCAGTGATACTGCCGTATAATTCCAGTGGTACTGGCATATAATTCCAGTGATACTACCGTATAAATCCAGTCCAGTGGTACTGCTGTATAAGTCCAGTGGTACAGCCGTATAATTCCAGTGATAATGCCATATATGTCCAGTGGTACTGCCGTATAAATCCAGCCCAGTGAAACTGCTGTATATGTCCAGTGGTACTGCCGTATAAATCCAGTGGTACTGGCATATAAATCCAGTCCAGTGGTACTGCCGTATAAGTCCAGTCTAGTGGTGTTGCCATATAAGTTCAGTGGTGCTGTCCTGTGCTGTATATTATTTACTCCAAATAAAGGGGTTATTAATATTTATTCCAAATAATTTTTACAGGGTTTGCCCTGTGTGGTGTAGAGGTATGCTCTCCTTTGCTGCATTTAGTTATATAACTCCAGAAAAATAATGGAAAACAAAAGTTTGGAGGATAAAATAGGGAAAGATCAAGAACCACTTCCTCCTACTGCTGCTGCTGCCACTGTTGTTGCCGCTGGGAGTCGACCGTCATCCCAGAAGGGAAGTCAGAAGACCACTTGCACTACTTCAACTAAGCAAATTACTGTCTAACAGTCCTTTGCGAGGAAGATGAAATATGACAGCAGTCATCCTGTTGCAAAGGGGATAACTGAGGCCTTGACAGCTATGTGTTGGTGTTAGACGTGCATCCGGTATCCACCATTAGTGCAATGGGACTGCAGGCAGTGCCAACCCTAGATGGGCCAGGTGTTTGTGCCGCACACTTGTGTTGCTTAGCTTAGTCATACAGCTGCCTCATTTCACCTCTTTTACTTCTTTGCATGATGTGCTGTTTGGGGCCTAGTTCTTTTAAGTGCCATCCTGTCTGCCACTGCAGTGTCACTCCTAGAAGGGCCAGGTGTTTGTGCCGCACACTTGTGTCACTTAGCTTACTCATGCAGCTACCTCAATGCACCTCTTTTACTTCTTTGCATGATGTGCAGTTTGAGGACTATTTTTTTCAAGTGCCATCCTGTCTGCCACTGCAGTGCCACTCCTAGATGGGCCAGGTGTTTGTGCCGCACACTTGTGTCACTTAGCTTAGTCATACAGCTACATCATTGCACCTCTTTTACTTCTTTGCATGATGTGCTGTTTGGGGCCTAGTTTTTTTCAAGTGCCATCCTGTCTTCCACTGCAGTGCCACTCCTAGATGGGCCAGGTGTCTGTGCCGCACACTTGTGTCACTTAGCTTAGTCATAAAGCCACCTCGGTGCAACCTTTTAGCCTAGAAACAATATTGTGAGGTGTGAGGTGTTCAGAATAGACTGGAAATGAGTGGAAAGGAATGTTATTGAGGTTAATAATACTGTAGGCTCAAAATTACCCCAAATTCTGTGATTTTAGCTGTTTTTATGGGGGGGTTTTCAAAAATCATCCAGATCCAAAACCAAAACCAAAACCCGAAAGGGTGGTTTTGCCAAAACCAATCCAGGTCCAAAATATGAGCCTGGAACTAAAACCAAAACCAAAACACGAAAAGTGCCCGCTGCACATCTCTAGTAAAAATAGAACATCATTTTCTCCTTGGAAAAGAGAGGTATGCTATATTTAAATGATATTACTAGGTCATGAGTTTCCCTCAGTTCTCTCAGATTTAGGCTGATACAGCTGCTCCTTCTGGGAACCTTTAACAATTTTTTTTCAACTTAGACATTTTCATTTTATGGGGAAACACCTCCTAATAGAACTAGAGATGAGCGGGTTCGGTTCCTCTGAATCCGAACCCGCCCGAACTTCAGGTTTTTTACACGGGTCCGAGCAGGCTCGGATCTTCCCGCCTTGCTCGGCTAACCCGAGCGCGCCCGATCATCATCATCACGCTGTCGGATTCTCGCGAGGCTCGGATTCTATCGCGAGACTCGGATTCTATATAAGGAGCCGCGCGTCGCCGCCATTTTCACACGTGCATTGAGAGTCATAGGGAGAGGACGTGGCTGGCGTCCTCTCCGTTTAGAGAAGAGAGAGACACAGTATTTTGGGGAGCATTATTAGGAGGAGTACTACTATACTGTATCCTACTATACTTACTACTTGCTGAAGTGATATTTATAGATTAGATAGTGTGACTGTAAGTGTATTATCTGACTTGTGGGGGAGACACTGACAGTGGGGAGCAGTTAGAGTCTGAGAGCAGGACTCAGGAGTACATATAACGTACAGTGCACACTTTTGCTGCCAGAGTCAGTGCCACACTGCCATTGTTGTGACCACACTGACCACCAGTATAATAATATATTTTGTGATTGTCTGCTTAGGCCTCGGAGTACTAGTTGCAAGTTGCAACGTGACCTGAAGTGACCACCAGTTTAATAATCAATCACCACCAGTTTAATATATATATATATATATATATAATTGTATATAATATATATATATATATATATATATATATATAATATTGTATACCACCTACCCGTGGTTTTTTTTTTTTTCATTCTTCTTTATACATACTACTATAGTAGCTTACTGTAGCAGTCTGCGGTGCTGTGCTGACCTGACAGTGTCCAGCAGGTCCGTCATCAGTCATTACATAATAAATATATATAGTACCTGTCCGGCTGCAGTACTAGTGATATTATATTGATTTCATCTCATTATCAATAATTTATCATCCAGTCTAGACTCTATATTAGCAGCAGACACAGTACGTTAGTCCACGGCTGTAGCTACCTCTGTGTCGGCACTCGGCAGTCCATCCATAATTGTATACCACCTACCCGTGGTTTTTTTTTTTTCTTTCTTCTTTGTACATACTACTATAGAGTATAGTAGCTTACTGTAGCAGTCTGCGGTGCTGCTGAGCTGACAGTGTCCAGCAGGTCCGTCATCAGTCATCATTACCTAATAAATATATTATCTACCTGTCCGGCTGCAGTACTAGTGATATTATATATACATACATATATATATTGATTTCATCTCATTATCAATCATCCAGTCTATATTAGCAGCAGACACAGTACGTTAGTCCACGGCTGTAGCTACCTCTGTGTCGGCACTCGGCAGTCCATCCATAATTGTATACCACCTACCCGTGGTTTTTTTTTTTCTCTTTCTTCTTTGTACATACTACTATAGAGTATAGTAGCTTACTGTAGCAGTCTGCGGTGCTGCTGAGCTGACAGTGTCCAGCAGGTCCGTCATCAGTCATCATTACCTAATAAATATATTATCTACCTGTCCGGCTGCAGTACTAGTGATATTATATATACATACATATATATTGATTTCATCTCATTATCAATCATCCAGTCTATATTAGCAGCAGACACAGTACGTTAGTCCACGGCTGTAGCTACCTCTGTGTCGGCACTCGGCAGTCCATCCATAATTGTATACCACCTACCCGTGGTTTTTTTTTTTCTTTCTTCTTTGTACATACTACTATAGTATAGTAGCTTACTGTAGCAGTCTGCGGTGCTGCTGAGCTGACAGTGTCCAGCAGGTCCCTCATCAGTCATCATTACCTAATAAATATATTATCTATCTGTCCGGCTGCAGTACTAGTGATATTATATATACATACATATATATATTGATTTCATCTCATTATCAATCATCCAGTCTATATTAGCAGCAGACACAGTACGTTAGTCCACGGCTGTAGCTACCACTGTGTTGGCACTCGGCAGTCCATCCATAATTGTATACCACCTACCCGTGGTTTTTTCTTTTTCTTTCTTCTTTGTACATACTACTATAGAGTATAGTAGCTTACTATAGCAGTCTGTGGTGCTGCTGAGCTGACAGTGTCCAGCAGGTCCGTCATCAGTCATCATTACCTAATAAATATATTATCTACCTGTCCGGCTGCAGTACTAGTGATATTATATATACATACATATATATATTGATTTCATCTCATTATCAATCATCCAGTCTATATTAGCAGCAGACACAGTACGTTAGTCCACGGCTGTAGCTACCTCTGTGTCGGCACACGGCAGACCATCCATAATTGTATACCACCTACCCGTGGTTTTTTTTTTTCTTTCTTCATTGTACATACTACTATAGTATAGTAGCTTACTGTAGCAGTCTGCGGTGCT
This sequence comes from Pseudophryne corroboree, assembly GCF_028390025.1. Lineage (NCBI taxonomy): Eukaryota > Metazoa > Chordata > Amphibia > Anura > Myobatrachidae > Pseudophryne > Pseudophryne corroboree. The sequence continues at coordinate 251,197,085 of NC_086444.1, read as the reverse complement.
GCTGAGCTGACAGTGTCCAGCAGGTCCGTCATCAGTCATCATTACCTAATAAATATATTATCTACCTGTCCGGCTGCAGTACTAGTGATATTATATATACATACATATATATATATTGATTTCATCTCATTATCATCCAGTCTATATTAGCAGCAGACACAGTACGGTAGTCCACGGCTGTAGCTACCTCTGTGTCGGCACTCGGCAGTCCATCCATAAGTATACTAGTATCCATCCATCTCCATTGTTTACCTGAGGTGCCTTTTAGTTGTGCCTATTAAAATATGGAGAACAAAAATGTTGAGGTTCCAAAATTAGGGAAAGATCAAGATCCACTTCCACCTCGTGCTGAAGCTGCTGCCACTAGTCATGGCCGAGACGATGAAATGCCAGCAACGTCGTCTGCCAAGGCCGATGCCCAATGTCATAGTACAGAGCATGTCAAATCCAAAACACCAAATATCAGTAAAAAAAGGACTCCAAAACCTAAAATAAAATTGTCGGAGGAGAAGCGTAAACTTGCAAATATGCCATTTACCACACGGAGTGGCAAGGAACGGCTGAGGCCCTGGCCTATGTTCATGGCTAGTGGTTCAGCTTCACATGAGGATGGAAGCACTCAGCCTCTCGCTAGAAAACTGAAAAGACTCAAGCAGGCAAAAGCACCGCAAAGAACTGTGCGTTCTTCGAAATCCCAAATCCACAAGGAGAGTCCAATTGTGTCGGTTGCGATGCCTGACCTTCCCAACACTGGACGTGAAGAGCATGCGCCTTCCACCATTTGCACGCCCCCTGCAAGTGCTGGAAGGAGCACCCGCAGTCCAGTTCCTGATAGTCAGATTGAAGATGTCAGTGTTGAAGTACACCAGGATGAGGAGGATATGGGTGTTGCTGGCGCTGGGGAGGAAATTGACCAGGAGGATTCTGATGGTGAGGTGGTTTGTTTAAGTCAGGCAAGCGGGGAGACACCTGTTGTCCGTGGGAGGAATATGGCCGTTGACATGCCTGGTGAAAATACCAAAAAAATCAGCTCTTCAGTGTGGAGGTATTTCAACAGAAAAGCGGACAACAGGTGTCAAGCCGTGTGTTGCCTTTGTCAAGCTGTAATAAGTAGGGGTAAGGACGTTAACCACCTCGGAACATCCTCCCTTATACGTCACCTGCAGCGCATTCATAATAAGTCAGTGACAAGTTCAAAAACTTTGGGTGACAGCGGAAGCAGTCCACTGACCAGTAAATCCCTTCCTCTTGTTACCAAGCTCATGCAAACCACCCCACCAACTCCCTCAGTGTCAATTTCCTCCTTCCCCAGGAATGCCAATAGTCCTGCAGGCCATGTCACTGGCAATTCTGACGATTCCTCTCCTGCCTGGGATTCCTCCGATGCATCCTTGCGTGTAACGCCTACTGCTGCTGGCGCTGCTGTTGTTGCTGCTGGGAGTCGATGGTCATCCCAGAGGGGAAGTCGGAAGACTACTTGTACTACTTCCAGTAAGCAATTGACTGTCCAACAGTCCTTTGCGAGGAAGATGAAATATCACAGCAGTCATCCTGCTGCAAAGCGGATAACTGAGGCCTTGACAACTATGTTGGTGTTAGACGTGCGTCCGGTATCCGCCGTTAGTTCACAGGGAACTACACAATTTCTTGAGGTAGTGTGCCCCCGTTACCAAATACCATCTAGGTTCCACTTCTCTAGGCAGGCGATACCGAAAATGTACACAGACCTCAGAAAAAGACTCACCAGTGTCCTAAAAAATGCAGCTGTACCCAATGTCCACTTAACCACGGACATGTGGACAAGTGGAGCAGGGCAGGGTCAGGACTATATGACTGTGACAGCCCACTGGGTAGATGTATGGACTCCCGCCGCAAGAACAGCAGCGGCGGCACCAGTAGCAGCATCTCGCAAACGCCAACTCTTTCCTAGGCAGGCTACGCTTTGTATCACCGCTTTCCAGAATACGCACACAGCTGAAAACCTCTTACGGCAACTGAGGAAGATCATCGCGGAATGGCTTACCCCAATTGGACTCTCCTGTGGATTTGTGGCATCGGACAACGCCAGCAATATTGTGTGTGCATTAAATATGGGCAAATTCCAGCACGTCCCATGTTTTGCACATACCTTGAATTTGGTGGTGCAGAATTTTTTTAAAAACGACAGGGGCGTGCAAGAGATGCTGTCGGTGGCCAGAAGAATTGCGGGACACTTTCGGCGTACAGGCACCACGTACAGAAGACTGGAGCACCACCAAAAACTACTGAACCTGCCCTGCCATCATCTGAAGCAAGAAGTGGTAACGAGGTGGAATTCAACCCTCTATATGCTTCAGAGGTTGGAGGAGCAGCAAAAGGCCATTCAAGCCTATACAATTGAGCACGATATAGGAGGTGGAATGCACCTGTCTCAAGCGCAGTGGAAAATGATTTCAACGTTGTGCAAGGTTCTGATGCCCTTTGAACTTGCCACACGTGAAGTCAGTTCAGACACTGCCAGCCTGAGTCAGGTCATTCCCCTCATCAGGCTTTTGCAGAAGAAGCTGGAGACATTGAAGGAGGAGCTAACACGGAGCGATTCCGCTAGGCATGTGGGACTTGTGGATGGAGCCCTTAATTCGCTTAACAAGGATTCACGGGTGGTCAATCTGTTGAAATCAGAGCACTACATTTTGGCCACCGTGCTCGATCCTAGATTTAAAGCCTACCTTGGATCTCTCTTTCCGGCAGACACAAGTCTGCTGGGGTTGAAAGACCTGCTGGTGAGAAAATTGTCAAGTCAAGCGGAACGCGACCTGTCAACATCTCCTCCTTCACATTCTCCCGCAACTGGGGGTGCGAGGAAAAGGCTCAGAATTCCGAGCCCACCCGCTGGCGGTGATGCAGGGCAGTCTGGAGCGACTGCTGATGCTGACATCTGGTCCGGACTGAAGGACCTGACAACGATTACGGACATGTCGTCTACTGTCACTGCATATGATTCTCTCACCATTGAAAGAATGGTGGAGGATTATATGAGTGACCGCATCCAAGTAGGCACGTCACACAGTCCGTACTTATACTGGCAGGAAAAAGAGGCAATTTGGAGGCCCTTGCACAAACTGGCTTTATTCTACCTAAGTTGCCCTCCCACAAGTGTGTACTCCGAAAGAGTGTTTAGTGCCGCCGCTCACCTTGTCAGCAATCGGCGTACGAGGTTACATCCAGAAAATGTGGAGAAGATGATGTTCATTAAAATTAATTATAATCAATTCCTCCGTGGAGACATTGACCAGCAGCAATTGCCTCCACAAAGTACACAGGGAGCTGAGATGGTGGATTCCAGTGGGGACGAATTGATAATCTGTGAGGAGGGGGATGTACACGGTGATATATCGGAGGATGATGATGAGGTGGACATCTTGCCTCTGTAGAGCCAGTTTGTGCAAGGAGAAATTAATTGCTTCTTTTTTGGTGGGGGTCCAAACCAACCCGTCATTTCAGTCACAGTCGTGTGGCAGACCCTGTCACTGAAATGATGGGTTGGTTAAAGTGTGCATGTCCTGTTTATACAACATAAGGGTGGGTGGGAGGGCCCAAGGACAATTCCATCTTGCACCTCTTTTTTCTTTAATTTTTCTTTGCGTCATGTGCTGTTTGGGGAGGGTTTTTTGGAAGGGACATCCTGCGTGACACTGCAGTGCCACTCCTAGATGGGCCCGGTGTTTGTGTCGGCCACTAGGGTCGCTTATCTTACTCACACAGCTACCTCATTGCGCCTCTTTTTTTCTTTGCGTCATGTGCTGTTTGGGGAGGGTTTTTTGGAAGGGACATCCTGCGTGACACTGCAGTGCCACTCCTAGATGGGCCCGGTGTTTGTGTCGGCCACTAGGGTCGCTTATCTTACACAGCTACCTCATTGCGCCTCTTTTTTTCTTTGCGTCATGTGCTGTTTGGGGAGGGTTTTTTGGAAGGGACATCCTGCGTGACACTGCAGTGCCACTCCTAGATGGGCCCGGTGTTTGTGTCGGCCACTAGGGTCGCTTATCTTACTCACACAGCTACCTCATTGCGCCTCTTTTTTTCTTTGCGTCATGTGCTGTTTGGGGAGGGTTTTTTGGAAGGGACATCCTGCGTGACACTGCAGTGCCACTCCTAGATGGGCCTGGTGTTTGTGTCGGCCACTAGGGTCGCTTATCTTACTCACACAGCTACCTCATTGCGCCTCTTTTTTTCTTTGCATCATGTGCTGTTTGGGGAGGGTTTTTTGGAAGGGACATCCTGCGTGACACTGCAGTGACACTCCTAGATGGGCCCGGTGTTTGTGTCGGCCACTAGGGTCGCTTATCTTACTCACACAGCTACCTCATTGCGCCTCTTTTTTTCTTTGCATCATATGCTGTTTGGGGAGGGTTTTTTGGAAGGGACATCCTGCGTGACACTGCAGTGACACTCCTAGATGGGCCCGGTGTTTGTGTCGGCCACTAGGGTCGCTTATCTTACTCACACAGCTACCTCATTGCGCCTCTTTTTTTCTTTGCGTCATGTGCTGTTTGGGGAGGGTTTTTTGGAAGGGACATCCTGCGTGACACTGCAGTGACACTCCTAGATGGGCCCGGTGTTTGTGTCGGCCACTAGGGTCGCTTATCTTACTCACACAGCTACCTCATTGCGCCTCTTTTTTTCTTTGCATCATGTGCTGTTTGGGGAGGGTTTTTTGGAAGGGACATCCTGCGTGACACTGCAGTGACACTCCTAGATGGGCCCGGTGTTTGTGTCGGCCACTAGGGTCGCTTATCTTACTCACACAGCTACCTCATTGCGCCTCTTTTTTTCTTTGCGTCATGTGCTGTTTGGGGAGGGTTTTTTGGAAGGGACATCCTGCGTGACACTGCAGTGACACTCCTAGATGGGCCCGGTGTTTGTGTCGGCCACTAGGGTCGCTTATCTTACTCACACAGCTACCTCATTGCGCCTCTTTTTTTCTTTGCGTCATGTGCTGTTTGGGGAGGGTTTTTTGGAAGGGACATCCTGCGTGACACTGCAGTGACACTCCTAGATGGGCCCGGTGTTTGTGTCGGCCACTAGGGTCGCTTAGCTTAGTCATCCAGCGACCTAGGTGCAAATTTTAGGACTAAAAATAATATTGTGAGGTGTGAGGTATTCAGAATAGACTGAAAATGAGTGTAAATTATGGTTTTTGAGGTTAATAATACTTTGGGATCAAAATGACCCCCAAATTCTATGATTTAAGCTGTTTTTTAGTGTTTTTTGAAAAAAACACCCGAATCCAAAACACACCCGAATCCGACAAAAAAAATTCGGTGAGGTTTTGCCAAAACGCGGTCGAACCCAAAACACGGCCGCGGAACCGAACCCAAAACCAAAACACAAAACACGAAAAATTTCCGGCGCTCATCTCTAAATAGAACCCTATCCACCTTCAAAGCATTGTGTCTGAGATGTTCCTCCACAGGAGGTTTAATTTTCTTTCTGTATACACTGCTTGTTGAGGAGGCTTCTCTCCTGTGTGACCCTCTTGAAAAAGATTGAGAGGTGGATTTGGACACCACTTTAGATGATGGGGATTGGGCCAAGATCTGGCATAATGCTGCCTGTAGCTCTATTTGTGTTAAAATCAAGGAGAATACTTATAAATTACTGTATAGGTGGTACTATGTGTCCTCTTCATTGAGCAGAATGTACCTCGGTGAGTCAGATAGATGCTGGAGAGGATGTGCCATTGTGGGCACCTTTCTCCTGTCCTAAGATAGTGACTCTTTGGAAGAAAGTCATCGGCCTTATGACACGTTTATTTAATATGTGAATCCCAAATGGCCCTAATTATGTTCTTCCTCCAGGACCATCTATATTGAATAAACATCAAATTAAATGAATGTGCCATATACAGATGTGTCCACTTACATCTTTGCTTTTTTACAAATTTGGCACAAAATGCAAAACACGGCTAAGCTGTTTTTCATGAGTAGCGAGTGGATGAATTTTAACATTTTTGTTTGCCATAATAGAATATGTACCGTATATAGTAACATATTAAAGAAGCAAATAAAGAAAAATTACAAGGCATGGCTAAATCTCTGAGTAAATAGCATGCAAAACTGTGCCATACATGGCGGGATATAGCAAAGATGTATGTGGACACATCTGTAGTCAATGCTACGATGTGCCAGATATTGGATCAACTCACTTCTCCTTCTATGCATTCTGTCTTATCTCACATCTTTCGGATGGAGTTTACGACCAGCATTATTAATCGCTCCTCAATTCATTTGATAAAGCATGATAACGTATGGAACCTCTGGTAGATCTCCCAAAATGCCCTTTCCCCTTTTGCCGTATAATAGTCAACTATACATATTGACTTGTACCCATTCTTAACCTTAGGACTAACCCCAGGGTTTCTCCTTTTTTTCTTTTCTTTTTTTTTTCTTTTTTTCCTCTCTCTCTTTCTTTACACCATGTTTTTCTTTTTTCCTTGCTACGGCCTACCTCTATACTGTGTACGCCGGAGTTTTTCTTTGTTTGTGCCCTGTGTTATACAGTAAATCAAAATTGGATCACAATTTTCCCTTTTTTTTTGTATGGACCTGACCTTTATTTTTTATCTGTTAATGTGATTTTTCTGATATTGGTCCATATTGTTATCTGTGTTGTTTCTTATTAAACAGTTCTGTAAAAAGAAGAGAATTACAGCGTTTGATGCACAAACATAAAGGTGAAAAATATCTCAGAATTTTGATAATTTTTTAACCTATTTGCAAACTCCTAGGCATGGTATACATTTACGGAGAGGAGTGATTTGCACCAACTCCCTTAGGAACCTGTTCCATAAATTGCTAGTGTTTGCTATTAAAAAAATAGTAATCCAAGAACCTCTATTAAAGGTCCAATAATAGTGAGTCCTAGTGGCACAAGTCCTAACATTTGAAGTGCCTCAATATCTTCTTTGACTTGAATTTACTGGGCATTCATCAATTAACATGTATAGGCAGACATCAGCTCACATTTGGCTGGTCACAGTAGGGTTCTCATAAACATTAGTGATGTGTTTCACAGGCAAACTGACCACTTCTTCAGGAAGTGAAAACCTACACTCACTGCTGTGAGGGCACCTGCCATCAGCCCTTCTCCAGCTGTCCTGTGTGTAGAAGGACCCCAAGAGCACTCAAGAAACAATATGCAATCAGTCACTATGACTCTTTAACCACAGGTAATTGTTGGGTGCATCCTGCTGTGCCAAAGGCAAGGGATTACCTGGACTGGGTATTAGGGAGAGGTCTGCAAAAACAATGTCCCTACAAATGTGTTACTGGGAAATGATTTTGACAGAATACATTCTATGTCATTTATTGTGATGTCATTGATGATACCATGGGGCAAATAATGATTTAATTCATTCTGCTGTTGTGGAGAATAATCATGTTAGTTCTCACGTTCTAAGGACTGATAGGAAAAATTGTATGTAAATGTATCTGCCCATAGCTTCCTGTTCTTGCAGTGGTTACCTGAGAGCAGGCAGTACAGACTAAACTCGAAACATTAACCACTGAGGGGATGATTAGTAAATTGTCAGCAGCAGGAGCCACTGACACAGAGTCTTCCCCTGTCATCCCCCCTTCCTGCAGACCTAGCGCACACATATTCCCCCTTCCTCTCCTCAGACACTGACCAGCAAGTTAGTAGTTAGGCCTTCCAGCATGCACAGTTGACAGCCCTCTCCATAGCGTCTCTGAGATGACAAAGAGGGAGGGAGGAAGATTGTAAACAATGAAAACAGACATTAGACATTTTGTAGCATGCCAGGGAAGAGGCTGGAAGAGGTCTCCGTGACATCTCTGCCTACCAAGAGCTGCCGCAGAAATCCACTGGCTTCTCACCCTTTGAACTACTGTATGGGCACCGAGCGCATGGCCCTTTTGATTTGGTTACAGAAGACTAGGAAGGAAAATAGATACTGAAACTACAGTGAATCACTTCAGATGTGTCCTCCTATAATGTTGCTGTGGAAGGCAGCGTATCGCAGTGCTGCATAGAGCGGCCTGCAGCTCCTCTATTGAGTGCTAATATGCACGCTCCCACTACCGCTGCCGGGTACCACATAAATATTAAAAAGCTATGGGTAGTGGAAGCATAGCTTCCCACTACCCTACCTAATAGATGGTCATCGGTACCCCTGTGCAGTTATGGGTAGCTGAAGCATCGCTCCCCGCTACTTCCACAGGCTCACCCAGATTTACTGAAAGGGTAACGGAAGTGTGTGTATGCATGCACCCGCTGCCATATGCTGTTCCGCAACATTTAGCACATGTGAAGATGTTACTGGACACATCTGAATGTGGTACATATCAGGTAGAAAATGCAGTCCCTAATGGGGATGGCTATTCCCCTCTTCACCCTGCAGCCCAGCAGACGCGCTCCACTGAACTCTGCACAGAGGCGCTGCGGAGGACTACACGGGTGGTTAGCCCTATATGTGTGGGGGCCGCCCCTGTATGGATAACAGCAGGGGGTAATGACAGATCCCATTGACACCTGAGACCTAGAAGAGGTCCTTTATGACCCCATTTAATAATAATAATAATAATAATAATAATAATAATGTTGTTATTTATATAGTACTTTTCTCCTAATAGGACTCAGAGTGCTTTACATTTGCCTTTACGGCACAAAATACAAAACAAGCTTAACAGTAGATACTGTATTAGTGAAATGTTTGAGTAAAAAGTCTGTTTTTGAAGAAGTCTAGAGTGAGGGCTTCTTAAACTGTGCAGAGATGAGAGTTCAGTAGAGTCAAAACCACAAAGTTGAAAGCTCGACCTCCTGATGAATTCAGGGAGATTCTAGGTACTGTTAATAGTCCCTCATCTATAGATTGCAGTAATCGAGTGGAACATTAAGGAATCAGAAGCTGCTTCAAGTACTTTGGCTCCTGGTCATGTGAGGCTTTGAAATTAATAGCCCATTTCTGGTCATGCCATTCAGGATGAAAAATGCCCCTGCCTCTTTCCAACACCTGGTCAACAATCTGCTATTGGATCAGGAGGCACATGTTGTTGCCTACCTGGGTGGCACTGCTGTATTTAAACAGACCTGGCATGAATTAGGTGCTGTACATGTGGCTAGACTAAAAAATGTATGTCTTTATTGGGGACTTCTGGGTACTATGAATGTTTTTACCATACCACAGCAGCTTAACCAAACCACTGAATGACTTAACAAAAAAGAAGATGCCTCAGGTGGTGACTAACAAAATATTGTAAAAAGAAATTATAGTTTTGGGATCTGTCTTGGCCCAATCTCCTGTACTGCATGACTTGTATTTCAAAAAGGAGGTTTATAGTGCAGACAGATGCCTCCAACCATGGGCTGGGAGATGTGCTCAGCCAAATAATTGAACAAGGGGAAGAACATCCCTTTAATTTTTCTCTCACTACGCCATAATGGAGAATGAGCGTTTAGCATACTATGGGCCCTGCAAAAATTACAATCACACCTATATAGGCAAGACTTCACTGTCATTACAGACCACAAGCTCCTAAACCAGAATTTAACCTTGCAACGATATAGTTTTACTATCCAGCACAGAAATGGTTCTGAAAATGATAATACAGATGGACTCTCCAGGCAGGGTGAAAGTGTGTTGACTGGTGAGTAGTAGAACATGAGATGTGGGTCATAGTTTCCCTTGCCCCCATCTTAAGTATCGACCAGGAGATATTAAACCACATGTCACCCTTTGTGTTTATTAAATGTATTTTCTTTTAATTACAAAGAAGATGAGCTTTTATGTGTAAAGGCCAGCTGCAGGTTTAATTATTTGAAAGTGCCAGCTGTAGGGAGATGCTCACAGATCAGGTAAGAGATAACGGTTTATGGGAAATAATACCGTTTTGTATGGTGAATTCCATGAAGAGCTGTTAAATGTTCCACTCCCTGAGTCTATTCCAGTACAAAGGGGGCATAAAACATAATTAGCATCTTTACAATATAGTGAGCCAGATGAAAGGGAGCTGTGTGACAGGCTTGGTAGGGATAAATACCATATTAAACTCTGAAATGGTGTACAATTCTTGGAAGCTCATCTGGCATGGAAATTTGTTCCAATTTTTTTTCATATTCCCACAGACAAATTCTTGTGACACTGTTCCTTTTTAACCCCTTTTGTTTATAAGACAATTATTAGCCTATGGCTATCTTTGTATGTCCTTTTTATTGTCTTTGTATATACCATAATGATTGTGAGTATATTTTTCATGTTAAACTTCATTTAATAAGATTGGTCACCGTGATTCTTATCAGATTCATTTTGCCTGTGGAATCTGTCATTCTATGCTACATATATGTGTTACAGGGTATTGTTTGGATAATCATAATTGTACTGTAGTTATAGGGAGAACTTAAGGTTTTCTACTTGGAGTGAGTTGCTCCTGAAAGTGTTGGCCATTATATTTAGAAAATTTATTTGAGTGGGAGAGATGCTGGAGAGTGTAATAATTTCCGTAACAGACCAGGTGGCAGGGTTTTTTTGTTGGTTTGTCTCTTTTAACTCTGTTTCAGACCAGGAGTGTTTTAAAAGAGGAGGGGATCAGTGTGCAGCCTCCGTTGCAGGCCCTCTCCTCTCTGGCAGCTTGTAGACTCTGGTATAAAGCGAGACTCTACTGCAGATGTGCAAGTCTCTAGGAACATGGCATCCGGGGACATCTCCAGTGCACATGTGCAAATCACTCAGAAATGGCTTCGGCAGCCATTTTACAAGTGATTTGTGCCTACACTGCAGGGCCTCTGCCATGGAACACCGGAGGGTAAGTATACTCTATGGGTGCAGTGTGTGTGGTGTGGGCTCCCCAGACCTAGGGGCCCATGTGCACCACACACTGCACCCATTCTAGAAATACCTATGTGTCAGACCCACATCATGCAGGCTCAAATGAGTGCTAATCTGGCAAAATTATGGATGGCAGTTAGATATTGGAGTATTTTGGAACCGGGTCAATGACAGATGACCATTATTAAGTTATCCTGAAATGACTAACATGTGTGAGACCTGGTTAGATTGAATCCTTAAGGTTGTAGCTTAGAACGTACAGAAGGACCAGACCATGTGTGACAAGTGATAGGCCCATACAATATTTGTTCTACTTTAAGAATTAGAATAATAGTTAAAGTACAGTACATTCAAACTGCTAAAAAATAATTACATATTTAGGATAATAATAATAATAATAATAATAACAACAACACTCTTTAGATGAAAAAGTTATAGTTCAAATTTATTCCAAAATAGTTGTAAAATTACATATGTATGCAATGATATTTCATTATACACTTTCTGGTTATACAATATATTTGCTGATTATTTTTAGCCTGTTAAGTAATCAGTCATTCTTCATATTATTCCAATAATTTTCTAAGTAAGAATATAAGGACTTCTAGTCAATCATACTCTGGTGAAAGTCGACATAAAAAGTACTACAAAATGATAAAATGATGTTCTATTGAGTGATGGTAATTGTGGTCCTAAGTTCAGTTCTAAGTGTCACATAAATCAGTTTGAAGAATTGTAAACTCACCATCTAGATGACAGTTAATTTGATAGACCATACAGCCTGCTGCTCAGTACATAAAGAATCCAATTCCACAGAATCTTGACTTTATGGTTAGGAAAATCAATAGTATGTTTTGCTATTAAACCATGAAAAGTGATTTAATTTTTTTATTTTATTTTTAATTTGTGTTATTTTTTATTCTACCAGTAGGATAAGGAACAAAACAATTATATATAAAAAATCTATATGTTAACACAAGGGTTTAAAACTTACTAGATAGCATTCAACTAAAAATATAATCTTCAAGCTTTCATTCATATTTTTGCTACATGTAAATTAACGTTTTATTGGATATTACAACCTCATAAAATACACCCATACTTATTCTTTATACCTTCTATCTTAAATCCATCATTTTCTTTTTATCAAAATAATTTTTACTGAATCTGTATAGCGAAAAATATTTTTTTTTCCAATTTTTACAGGTAAGCATGTAGAAATATATGATATAATTTTACAGTATATTTTGACATTATGGTACACAGTATTTATATTAAAGCTTTTAGCCTGAAAATTGCAATGACCTGACATGGCAAGATTTTTCCGCACTTAAAAAAATAATCTTTGTTTTTACATTTTATAACACAACAGAAAAGGATGGAAGTAGGTTCCACAAATAATACATTTCTAAAATAAATAAAAGAGATAAAGGCTTATTATCCATTATGTAATTCAATGAAAGAAATTAAATAAGCAAAAAAAAAATAAATGAAAAATGTTCTATTGTTTTCAATTCAAGACTAACAAATTTAGCTGGTTTTTCTGTAAACAAATATTTTTTTAATCCTTGGCAGATTCATTATTTTATAAAAAATAATATTTTAGAGCACATAAATGCAAGCTTACTGTATGTATAAAAAAAGTGAGATAAAGCCTAAAACACTCACTACATAAAGTATCATGTTGGATCAAAGGCTGAACTGGCAGTATCCCACCCTATTGAATAGACCTATTTATACTCATCCTCCTGGTGTCTTTGTGGTTTTGAAACATAAGTACAGTATATGTATAGATAAAAGAAAATATTCTCTTTGGGGTGGGAAAGATGAGGCGTCCATGTAACGAAAATATTCCAATTTGTCTTACCAGACCCTGAAATATGAGCTATGAAATCTTCTGTCCATCTGTGCAAAGGATGGCACATATCATTACCCTGAATAGAACTGACAGTGCAGATATATGACGAGCATTGAATTCAATCCACAACTGTGGTAATACAGCTGTTAATGTATTCAGAGAAAGAGATACAGCACTTCCCAAATGTCAGCTTCATCTTCCTCTATGGCTTTAAATAGTACAGAAGAGATTTTTCCCTCAACTGTAATTAAAAGCATCCAGACCTTTATAAAACAAATCAATAATACTGTTTGTGGTTTTCCGAAAACAATAGGGCTCAATGATGCCAGATAAATTGAATATTTGTCCTTCAGCTTCATATGCTCTGGAAAAAGTGCAGCAGTTCTTGACCGGTTAACTTGTTTTACATTTCTTTCCATAGGAAACCTGAACGCTGTGAATCATTTAGGTCAATGGCCATAAAAACAAAGATATATTTTTGGAAAATATCCATTCATTGTGCTGTGACTCCGGTGGTTGAGATAGAGTCTCTTGTTATCTATATATCCACTTCTTCACCACGTAGGAGTCACACTGAAGAACATAAATGTAGGTAAACTATGGAGGAGCAGCTGATTGAAGGTATTCGCTTCTGTCTCTGGATCTGTAATTAAAAATATTATGCATAAGAGCATTGCAATGATCATGAACACATCATACAGATATAAATACTTCTGATTGAATAAACATGCATGTAGACCTGCCGAAAGATCTATAAGGCCTGTTACTAGGGCCGTGCCCAATTGTGTGTGGGCAAGCCCCAGGGATATGAGGATGATATTTATATGTAACTTGTAAACAAATATGTCATGTAAATTCTAAGCTTGCGGGCAAGCACCTTTACACCTCTGTTTATTAATACCCAGTCTGGTTTTATTCCTGTGTTCCCAATTGTATTATGTAACTGAATATGCTGGTGATATATAAATAAATGTTAATATACAGATGTGTCCTCATACATCATTGCTGCAGTCACGCCAAACAGCCCCTCTTGGTGCGCCAGGTCCTATGAGAGCATTGGGCATCTTTTTGTGTCTTTTTTGCAGAAAATGCTGAATAGTTTCATAAGTAACACTTGAATATCTGTGTGTGACACAATGTCATGAAATGTTCTGCTTGACATAATACACTGAATAAAATGTCTTAAAAAGGGTTGTGGTAAGGTAGGTAACCTCACCAAATGCCCCAGAGTTGCCCCTTATCATTTCATTTTTGGCGTAAAATGTTCATTCTTATAAAATGGGTAGTTCTAATTAAAGACCCATATTCTCAGTAACTGAGCTTTTGCATAGTTATTCCTTCCATCCCCAGTCTTCTCATATATACAGTAGACTACATCCTCATACTGTAGCCACCAGGAATATTGTTAGTCAATACTGGACTCCCGTCCCTCCTCCCATCCCTCTCTACAACTATTAAAGGAGTTTTGAAAAAGAAACTAACAGTTATCAGAATATCTCTTCTTGTATCCTCCCTCAAGATTTAATGTTTTCTCTGGCACAGGTATTATACAGAACATTTAACTTCATTAAAGCCTCCCAGTTAATGTCATTATTATATTTATTTATTTATTTTCTTCCTTTCATGTTGAAAATTCTTCAAAAAACAACTAATCAATTAAAAAAAGCATAATCTTTATTTCAAAAGAATTGCAGAAGAAAATCGAAGAAAAATTTACAATTTATTAGTACTGTCTATTACACCCAGTATGAAATATTTCTGCTCTACTTTGTCATCACTGTAGCCTAGCACCAGTTTATTTTTATGTGCACACCAATGTTTTTCAGTAATGGAAGAATCATGTAAAGCATGTTTGCAAATGATTGACTTGTACATTTGCTTTTAATTACTTTAGAAAACAGGAAAGAACACTGGATAAAATATAAATGATTTAATTTTGATGACATACTAATATGGCATTATATTCTTTGTCATGCGTAGCCTAATACCTTGGATTTTCTCTACCATCTGCTCAAGTTACAGCACATGAGCTGTATAGAATGTAGAGATGAGCGGGTTCGGTTTCTCTGAATCCGAACCCGCCCGAACTTCATGTTTTTTTTCACGGGTCCGAGCGACTCGGATCATCCCGCCTTGCTCGGTTAACCCGAGCGCGCCCGAACGTCATCATGACGCTGTCGGATTCTCGCGAGGCTCGGATTCTATCGCGAGACTCGGATTCTATATAAGGAGCCGCGCGTCGCCGCCATTTTCACACGTGCATTGAGATTGATAGGGAGAGGACGTGGCTGGCGTCCTCTCCGTTTAGACACTTGATTTACTAATTTTGGGGAGCATTAGGAGTACTCAGTAGTGTACAGTGCAGAGTTTTGCTGATAGTGACCAGTGACTGACCACCACTTTTATTTATAATCCGTTCTCTGCCTGAAAAAAGCGATACACAGCACACAGTGACTCAGTCACATACCATATCTGTGTGCACTGCTCAGGCTCAGGCCAGTGTGCTGCATCATCTATTAGCTATATATAATATTATATATATCTGTCTGACTGCTCAGCTCACACAGCTTATAATTGTGGGGGAGACTGGGGAGCACTACTGCAGTGCCAGTTATAGGTTATAGCAGGAGCCAGGAGTACATAATATATTATATAGTGAGTGACCACCAGACACACAGTGCAGTTTATTTAATATATCCGTTATCTGCCTGAAAAAAGCGATACACACAGTGACTCAGTCAGTCACATACCATATCTGTGTGCACTGCTCAGGCTCAGGCCAGTGTGCTGCATCATCTATATATATTATATATCTGTCTGACTGCTCAGCTCACACAGCTTATAATTGTGGGGGAGACTGGGGAGCACTACTGCAGTGCCAGTTATAGGTTATAGCAGGAGCCAGGAGTACATAATATTATATTAAAATTAAACAGTGCACACTTTTGCTGCAGGAGTGCCACTGCCAGTGTGACTAGTGACCAGTGACCTGACCACCAGTATATAATATTAGTAGTATACTATCTCTTTATCAACCAGTCTATATTAGCAGCAGACACAGTACAGTGCGGTAGTTCACGGCTGTGGCTACCTCTGTGTCGGCACTCGGCAGCCCGTCCATAATTGTATATACCACCTAACCGTGGTTTTTTTTTCTTTCTTTATACATACATACTAGTTACGAGTATACTATCTCTTTATCAACCAGTCTATATATTAGCAGCAGACACAGTACAGTGCGGTAGTTCACGGCTGTGGCTACCTCTGTGTCGGCACTCGGCAGCCCGTCCATAATTGTATATACCACCTAACCGTGTTTTTTTTTTCTTTCTTTATACATACATACTAGTTACGAGTATACTATCTCTTTATCAACCAGTCTATATATTAGCAGCAGACACAGTACAGTGCGGTAGTTCATGGCTGTGGCTACCTCTGTGTCGGCACTCGGCAGCCCGTCCATAATTGTATATACCACCTAACCGTGGTTTTTTTTTCTTTCTTTATACATACATACTAGTTACGAGTATACTATCTCTTTATCAACCAGTCTATATATTAGCAGCAGACACAGTACAGTGCGGTAGTTCACGGCTGTGGCTACCTCTGTGTCGGCACTCGGCAGCCCGTCCATAATTGTATATACCACCTAACCGTGGTTTTTTTTTCTTTCTTTATACATACATACTAGTTACGAGTATACTATCTCTTTATCAACCAGTCTATATATTAGCAGCAGACACAGTACAGTGCGGTAGTTCACGGCTGTGGCTACCTCTGTGTCGGCACTCGGCAGCCCATCCATAATTGTATATACCACCTAACCGTGGTTTTTTTTTCTTTCTTTATACATACATACTAGTTACGAGTATACTATCTCTTTATCAACCAGTCTATATATTAGCAGCAGACACAGTACAGTGCGGTAGTTCACGGCTGTGGCTACCTCTGTGTCGGCACTCGGCAGCCCGTCCATAATTGTATATACCACCTAACCGTGGTTTTTTTTTCTTTCTTTATACATACATACTAGTTACGAGTATACTATCTCTTTATCAACCAGTCTATATATTAGCAGCAGACACAGTACAGTGCGGTAGTTCACGGCTGTGGCTACCTCTGTGTCGGCACTCGGCAGCCCGTCCATAATTGTATATACCACCTAACCGTGGTTTTTTTTTCTTTCTTTATACATACATACTAGTTACGAGTATACTATCTCTTTATCAACCAGTCTATATATTAGCAGCAGACACAGTACAGTGCGTCATGTGCTGTTTGGGGAGGGTTTTTTGGAAGGGCCATCCTGCGTGACACTGCAGTGCCACTCCTAGATGGGCCCGGTGTTTGTGTCGGCCACTAGGGTCGCTAATCTTACTCACACAGCTACCTCATTGCGCCTCTTTTTTTCTTTGCGTCATGTGCTGTTTGGGGAGGGTTTTTTGGAAGGGACATCCTGCGTGACACTGCAGTGCCACTCCTAGATGGGCCCGGTGTTTGTGTCGGCCACTAGGGTCGCTAATCTTACTCACACAGTCAGCTACCTCATTGCGCCTCTTTTTTTCTTTGCGTCATGTGCTGTTTGGGGAGGGTTTTTTGGAAGGGCCATCCTGCGTGACACTGCAGTGCCACTCCTAGATGGGCCCGGTGTTTGTGTCGGCCACTAGGGTCGCTAATCTTACTCACACAGTCAGCTACCTCATTGCGCCTCTTTTTTTCTTTGCGTCATGTGCTGTTTGGGGAGGGTTTTTTGGAAGGGACATCCTGCGTGACACTGCAGTGACACTCCTAGATGGGCCCGGTGTTTGTGTCGGCCACTAGGGTCGCTAATCTTACTCACACAGTCAGCTACCTCATTGCGCCTCTTTTTTTCTTTGCGTCATGTGCTGTTTGGGGAGGGTTTTTTGGAAGGGCCATCCTGCGTGACACTGCAGTGCCACTCCTAGATGGGCCCGGTGTTTGTGTCGGCCACTAGGGTCGCTAATCTTACTCACACAGCTACCTCATTGCGCCTCTTTTTTTCTTTGCGTCATGTGCTGTTTGGGGAGGGTTTTTTGGAAGGGCCATCCTGCGTGACACTGCAGTGCCACTCCTAGATGGGCCCGGTGTTTGTGTCGGCCACTAGGGTCGCTAATCTTACTCACACAGCTACCTCATTGCGCCTCTTTTTTTCTTTGCGTCATGTGCTGTTTGGGGAGGGTTTTTTGGAAGGGACATCCTGCGTGACACTGCAGTGCCACTCCTAGATGGGCCCGGTGTTTGTGTCGGCCACTAGGGTCGCTAATCTTACTCACACAGCTACCTCATTGCGCCTCTTTTTTTCTTTGCGTCATGTGCTGTTTGGGGAGGGTTTTTTGGAAGGGACATCCTGCGTGACACTGCTGTGCCACTCCTAGATGGGCCCGGTGTTTGTGTCGGCCACTAGGGTCGCTTATCTTACTCACACAGCGACCTCGGTGCAAATTTTAGGACTAAAAATAATATTGTGAGGTGTGAGGTATTCAGAATAGACTGAAAATGAGTGTAAATTATGGTTTTTGAGGTTAATAATACTTTGGGATCAAAATGACCCCCAAATTCTATGATTTAAGCTGTTTTTTAGTGTTTTTGGAAAAAAACACCCGAATCCAAAACACACCCGAATCCGACAAAAAAAATTCGGTGAGGTTTTGCCAAAACGCGTTCGAACCCAAAACACGGCCGCGGAACCGAACCCAAAACCAAAACACAAAACCCGAAAAATTTCAGGCGCTCATCTCTAATAGAATGAACCAAAACATCTCTAGATATAAGATTAGTGTTGCATTAATGTGGCTTTCTGTTCAAGGCATACATTATATTTATGGAGATTATTGATGTCTTGAAGAAAAATCAATGGAAGACTAATTCTAAATATATAGTTATCTGCATTGAACAGGTAAGAAGGTTCTAAATCTTTATCCTAGCAATTTTGTTTTTCACTTTAACCTGATTTGGGAGTATTGGCGACTAAAGGATTTGGTCTACACACACGGGAGCTAAAGTGGACACTAGAGAAAAGTGTTAATCGATCCTAATTGTACCTACAGCTGGAGTAGACTTTGTTACAGTAAACAAAATAGCAAACACAGCTAAAATAATGAGAGATCTGTCGAACAAGAATATTCCCTATTCACTTTAACAATCTGTACTCCATCTGTATCACTCAGGTGTAGAGAACATCTATTTCATGTTCACCCAGGAAAGTAAAGTTCTTAATATTAAATGGTACTATCTTCACAAATATGCCATCAAGGCTGCCATCAGACATTGTGGGGCGTGGGATTGACAAAATAGGCAGGACCCTCACCACCACCAGATACACGCTAGTGCAGACACACGCATGACATGTAATGCAGACACATACATACTGTAGTATGTACCAGGGAAGGTACATGCATAATATGGCTGAGCATACATGGGTTCCTAAATGGAGTTAATTATTTACTGGATGTTGCAATATATTATTCAGCTCCATGATCTGTACAGAGGGTTGTCCCTAACCATCACTGCAGGTAGAGTATGTTACTGAGGATGTACCATGCACTGTAACATACATAAGTAATGAATGTATAATTAATAGGAAGAAGCCACAGGTGCAGGGCACAGCACAGAGGGATAATTGGGGTGTGCACAGGGTGCCCCCGGTGGTAGGATGGTGGTGCTGCGCTCACGTATACCTGATGCCTGGACGTTCTCTGATGCCTCAATAATAATCTGTGCAGAAGTTCTAGGAGGAATGCTTATGTATCTCCCTGTTATCTACATGACTGCTTCATTAGCATAGAGGCGGGAGCAGGTGCTGCAGCGGTTCGACAGATGAATCCTCATAATGAGGGATGGGGAGAGGCCAAAGCTACTGCTTGGTCATATGGGGCACGGCAGGCCCCTCTGTTTGTTTGGGCCCAGTACTGAAGTTCTGGCATCCCACCCTAATGGCGGCCCTGTATGCCGTCATCTAAAGCAACCTGTCAGATTTTAGCTGTCATTTCTCTAGGGAAATAAAACTGAAATCTTGATTATCTGGTATAGGTTGGTGCACATCACACATTAACATCTTGTAGGGAGAACCATCCCTCTACCGTACATGGGGGGTCATTCCGAGTTGATTGCTCGCTACCAGTTTTTAGCAGCCGTGCGAACGCTATGCCGCCGTCCACTGGGAGTGTATTTTAACTTAGCAGAAGTGCGAACGTTTTTATCGCAGAGCGCCTGTAAAAAAAAATTGTGTAATTTCAGAGTAGCTCAAAACCTACTCAGCGCTTGCGATCACTTCAGACTATTCAGTTCCGGATTTGACGTCACACACCCGCCCAGCGTTCGCCCAGCAACGCCTGCGTTTTCCCTGGCACGTCTGCGTTTTTCCGAACACTCCCTGAAAATGGTCAGTTGCCACCCAGAAACGCCCACTTCATGTCAATCACTCTACGGCAACCAGTGTGACTGAAATGCATCGCTAGACCCTGTGCAAAACTGCATCGTTCGTTGTGTCCATACGTCGCGCATGCGCATTGCACGCGCTGCCATTTTTTAGCCTGTTCGCTGCGTTGCGAACAAATGCAGCTAGCGATCAACTCGGAATGATCACCATGACCTCTAAATTAAAAATAAAAAATGCCAAAATTGTAAAAAGTGAATAAAAGAAAGATCCTGGTAAAAAATAATAAACAAATTATCTTCTTTCCTACCACCCTCTTCTGCTCAGTACAATCAATTCAGTCATAGACGGGAATTCAGTTATCTCCGAAATTTAATGGGTGCAATAAATGGGGGGTGGCCTCAAGTTATTTCACATTTTATTTAGCTTTTAATTTCGGGGCTATTTATTTAGAGCCTGTTCTTTGTGCTTGTTAATTTTTTAGTTTTTTTGGTGAAAACACACAGAATCCGTGATAATTTTCAAAAAACAGCAACAAAAACAGGCTAATTATCAGGGATTTTTTTTCTGGGATTTGAGTCTGCTGAGGCCCCCCAAAAAAATCCCCGATAAGATTTGCCAACGAGCTACATTCAGGACTAATTGGATAGACACAGGGGTCAAATTATCCCAGAGTAAATTTCCGCAACTAATTGAATTTTCTCTATAGTCTGTGATGTTGATCTACTTTGCATGAATGTCCACTAGGCATGCACATAAATATAATTCCACATACAGTATGGAACATGCTCTATGTTATATTGTACTCTGAAGAACTAGTGGAGCTTTGCAAAAAATATTTAGGGTAGTACTTACAGCATAAAACTAGGGGCCTAATTCAGACCTGGTCGCTGCTGTGTGAAACCGCACAGCGGCTGACTATTGAATGCGTATGCACTGCAATGCACAGGTGCGATGCAAAACAGCCAAAAAATACTGCAATGATTTAATTTTGATGACATACTAATATGGCATTATATTCTTTGTACTACAGTATATCCATATATAATGTAGAGTTGTGCACCGGAAATTTTTCGGGTTTTGTGGTTTGGTTTTGGATTCGGTTCCGCGGACGTGTTTTGGATTCGGACGCGTTTTGCCAAAACCTCCCTAAAAAATTTTTGTCGGATTCGGGACGGGTGTGTTTTGGATTCGGGTGTTTTTTTACAAAAAACCCTCAAAAACAGCTTAAATCATAGAATTTGGGGGTCATTTTGATCCCATAGTATTATTAACCTCAATAACCATAATTTACACTCATTTTCAGTCTATTCTGAACATCTCACACCTCACAATATTATTTTTAGTCCTAAAATTTGCACCGAGGTCGCTGGATGGCTAAGCTAAGCGACACAAGTGGCTGACACAAACACCTGGCCCATCTAGGAGCGGCACTGCAGTGTCAGGCAGGATGGCACTTCAAAAAAATTGTCCCCAAACAGCACATGATGCAAAGAAAAAAAGAGGCGCACCAAGGTCGCTGTGTCACTAAGCTAAGCGACACAAGTGGCCGACACAAACACCTGGCCCATCTAGGAGTGGCACTGCAGTGTCAGACAGGATGGCACTTCAAAAAAATTGTCCCCAAACAGCACATGATGCAAAGAAAAAAAGAGGCACACCAAGGTCGCTGTGTGACTAAGCTAAGCGACACAAGTGGCCGACACAAACACCTGGCCCATCTAGGAGTGGCACTGCAGTGTCAGACAGGATGGCACTTCAAAAAAAATTGTCCCCAAACCGCACATGATGCAAAGAAAAAAAGAGGCGCACCAAGGTCGCTGTGTGACTAAGCTAAGCGACACAAGTGGCCGACACAAACACCTGGCCCATCTAGGAGTGGCACTGCAGTGTCAGACAGGATGGCACTTAAAAAAAATAGTCCCCAAACAGCACATGATGCAAAGAAAAATGAAAGAGAAAAGAGGTGCAAGATGGAATTGTCCTTGGGCCCTCCCACCCACCCTTATGTTGTATAAACAGGACATGCACACTTTAACGAACCCATCATTTCAGTGACAGGGTCTGCCACACGACTGTGACTGAAATCACTGGTTGGTTTGGGCCCCCACCAAAAAAGAAGCAATCAATCTCTCCTTGCACAAACTGGCTCTACAGAGGCAAGATGTCCACCTCATCATCATCCTCTGATTCCTCACCCCTTTCACTGTGTACATCCCCCTCCTCACAGATTATTAATTCGTCCCCACTGGAATCCACCATCTCAGATCCCTGTGTACTTTCTGGAGGCAATTGCTGGTGAATGTTTCCACGGAGGAATTGATTATAATTCATTTTGATGAACATCATCTTCTCCACATTTTCTGGAAGTAACCTCGTACACCGATTGCTGACAAGGTGAGCGGCTGCACTAAACACTCTTTCGGAGTACACACTGGAGGGAGGGCAACTTAGGTGGAATAAAGCCAGTTTGTGCAAGGGCCTCCAAATTGCCTCTTTTTCCTGCCAGTATACGTACGGACTGTCTGACGTGTCTACTTGGATACGGTCACTCATATAATCCTCCACCATTCTTTCAATGGTGACAGAATCATATGCATTGACAGTAGACGTCATGTCAGTAATCGTTGCCCGGTCCTTCAGTCCGGACCACATGTCAGCACTCGCTCCAGACTGCTCTGCATCACCGCCAGCGGGTGGGCTCGGAATTCTTAGCCTTTTCCTCGCACACCCTGTTGTGGGAGAATGTGAAGGAGGAGCTGTTGACGGGTCACGTTCCGCTTGACTTGACAATTTTCTCACCAGCAGGTCTTTGAACCTCTGCAGACTTGTGTCTGCTGGAAAGAGAGATACAACGTAGGTTTTAAATCTAGGATCGAGCACGGTGGCCAAAATGTAGTGCTCTGATTTCAACAGATTGACCACCCGTGAATCCTGGTTAAGCGAATTAAGGGCTCCATCCACAAGTCCCACATGCCTAGCGGAATCGCTCTGTTTTAGCTCCTCCTTCAATGTCTCCAGCTTCTTCTGCAAAAGCATGATGAGGGGAATGACCTGACTCAGGCTGGCAGTGTCTGAACTGACTTCACGTGTGGCAAGTTCAAAGGGTTGCAGAACCTTGCACAACGTTGAAATCATTCTCCACTGCGCTTGAGTCAGGTGCATTCCCCCTCTTTTGCCTATATCGTGGGCAGATGTATAGGCTTGAATGGCCTTTTGCTGCTCCTCCATCCTCTGAAGCATATAGAGGGTTGAATTCTACCTCGTTACCACCTCTTGCTTCAGATCATGGCAGGGCAGGTTCAGAGACTGTTTGCTGGTGCTCCAGTCTTCGGCACGCGGTGGCTGAATGCCGAAAGTGGCCCGCAATTCTTCGGGCCACCAACAGCATCTCTTGCACGCCCCTGTCGTTTTTTAAATAATTCTGCACCACCAAATTCAATGTATGTGCAAAACATGGGATGTGCTGGAATTTGCCCAGACGTAATGCACGCACAATATTGGTGGCGTTGTCCGATGTCACAAATCCCCAGGAGAGTCCAATTGGGGTAAGCCATTCTGCGATGATGTTCCTCAGTTTCCGTAACAGGTTGTCAGCTTTGTGCCTCTTATGGAAAGCGGTGATACAAAGCATAGCCTGCCTAGGAACGAGTTGGCGTTTGCGAGATGCTGCTACTGATGCCGCCGCTGCTGTTCTTGCTGCAGGAGGCAATACATCTACCCAGTGGGCTGTCACAGTCATATAGTCCTGAGTCTGCCCTGCTCCACTTGTCCATGGTTAAGTGGACATTGGGTACAACTGCATTTTGTAGGACACTGGTGACTCTTTTTCTGAGGTCTGTGTACATTTTCGGTATCGCCTGCCTAGAGAAATGGAACCTAGATGGTATTTGGTACCGGGGACACAGTACCTCAATCAAGTCTATAGTTGCCTGTGAATTAACGGTGGATACCGGACACACGTTTCTCACCACCCAGGCTGACAAGACCTGAGTTATCCGCTTTGCAGCAGGATGACTGCTGTGATATTTCATCTTCCTCGCAAAGGACTGTTGGACAGTCAATTGCTTACTGGCAGTAGTACAAGTGGTCTTCCGACTTCCCCTTTGGGATGACGATCGACTCCCAGCAGCAACAACAGCAGCGCCAGCAGCAGTAGGCGTTACACTCAAGGATGCATCGGAGGAATTCCAGGCAGGAGAGGACTCGTCAGACTTGCCAGTGACATGGCCTGCAGGACTATTGGCTTTCCTGTGTAAGGTGGAAATTGACACTGAGGGAGTTGGTGGTGTGGTTTGCAGGAGCTTGGTTACAAGAGGAAGGGATTTAGTGGTCAGTGGACTGCTTCCGCTGTCACCAAAAGTTTTTGAACTTGTCACTGACTTCTGATGAATGCGGTGCAGGTGACGTATAAGGGAGGATGTTCCTAGGTGGTTAACGTCCTTACCCCTACTTATTACAGCTTGACAAAGGCAACACACGGCTTGACACCTGTTGTCCGCATTTGTGTTGAAATAATTCCACACGAAGAGGTGATTTTTTTTTGTATTTTGACCAGGCATGTCAATGGCCATATTTGTCCCACGGACAACAGGTGTCTCCCTGGGTGCCTGACTTAAACAAACCACCTCACCATCAGAATCCTCCTTGTCAATTTACTCCCCAGCGCCAGCAACACCCATATCCTCATCCTGGTGTACTTCAACAGTGACATCTTCAATTTGACTATCAGGAACTGGACTGCGGGTGCTCCTTCCAGCACTTGCAGGGGGCGTGCAAATGGTGGAAGGCGCAAGCTCTTCCCGTCCAGTGTTGGGAAGGTCAGGCATCGCAACCGACACAATTGGACTCTCCTTGGGGATTTGTGATTTAGAAGAACGCACAGTTCTTTGCTGTGCTTTTGCCAGCTTAAGTCTTTTCATTTTTCTAGCGAGAGGATGAGTGCTTCCAACATCATGTGAATCTGAACCACTAGCTATGAACATAGGCCAGGGCCTCAGCCGTTCCTTGCCACACCGTGTCGTAAATGGCATATTGGCAAGTTTACGCTTCTCATCAGACGCTTTCAATTTTTATTTTTGGGTCATTTTACTGAACTTTTGTTTTTTGGATTTTACATGCTCTCTACTATGACATTGGGCATCGGCCTTGGCAGACGACGTTGATGGCATTTCATCATCTCGGCCATGACTAGTGGCAGCAGCTTCAGCACGAGGTGGAAGTAGATCTTGATCTTTCCCTATTTTAACCTCCACATTTTTGTTCTCCATTTTTTAATGTGTGGAATTATATGCCAGTATCAATAGCAATGGCCTACTACTATATATACTGTGCACAACTGAAATGCACCACAGGTATGGATGGATAGTATACTTGACAACACAGAGGTAGGTAGAGCAGTGGCCTTTCCGTACCGTACTGCTATATATACTGGTGGTCACTGTCAGCAAACTGCAAAACTAAAATGCACCACAGGTATAGAATCTAGATGGATAGTATACTTGATGACACAGAGGTAGGTAGAGCAGTGGCCTTCCGTACCGTACTGCTATATATACTGGTGGTCACTGTCAGCAAACTGCAAAACTAAAATGCACCACAGGTATAGAATCTAGATGGATAGTATACTTGACGACACAGAGGTAGGTAGAGCAGTGGCCTTCCGTACCGTACTGCTATATATACTGGTGGTCACTGTCAGCAAACTGCAAAACTAAAATGCACCACAGGTATAGAATCTAGATGGATAGTATACTTGACGACACAGAGGTAGGTAGAGCAGTGGCCTTCCGTACCGTACTGCTATATATACTGGTGGTCACTGTCAGCAAACTGGAAAACTAAAATGCACCACAGGTATAGAATCTAGAAGGATAGTATACTTGACGACACAGAGGTAGGTAGAGCAGTGGCCTTCCGTACCGTACTGCTATATATACTGGTGGTCACTGTCAGCAAACTGCAAAACTAAAATGCACCACAGGTATAGAATCTAGATGGATAGTATACTTGATGACACAGAGGTAGGTAGAGGAGTCGCCTTCCGTACCGTACTGCTATATATACTGGTGGTCACTGTCAGCAAACTGCAAAACTAAAATGCACCACAGGTATAGAATCTAGATGGATAGTATACTTGACGACACAGAGGTAGGTAGAGCAGTGGCCTTCCGTACCGTACTGCTATATATACTGGTGGTCACTGTCAGCAAACTGGAAAACTAAAATGCACCACAGGTATAGAATCTAGATGGATAGTATACTTGACGACACAGAGGTAGGTAGAGCAGTGGCCTTCCGTACCGTACTGCTATATATACTGGTGGTCACTGTCAGCAAACTGCAAAACTAAAATGCACCACAGGTATAGAATCTAGATGGATAGTATACTTGACGACACAGAGGTAGGTAGAGCAGTGGCCTTCCGTACCGTACTGCTATATATACTGGTGGTCACTGTCAGCAAACTGCAAAACTAAAATGCACCACAGGTATAGAATCTAGATGGATAGTATGCTTGACGACACAGAGGTAGGTAGAGCAGTGGCCTTCCGTACCGTACTGCTATATATACTGGTGGTCACTGTCAGCAAACTGCAAAACTAAAATGCACCACAGGTATAGAATCTAGATGGATAGTATGCTTGACGACACAGAGGTAGGTAGAGCAGTGGCCTTCCGTACCGTACTGCTATATATACTGGTGGTCACTGGTCAGCAAAACTCTGCACTGTACTCCTCCTATATAATACTGCTGGTCCCCAGTCCCCACAATAAAGCAGTGTGAGCACAGATATATGCAGCACACTGAGCACAGATATGGAGTGTTTTTCAGGCAGAGAACGGATAAAACTGGTGGTCACTGATCAGCAAAACTCTGCACTGTACTTCTCCTATATAATACAGCTGCTCCCCAGTCCCCACAATTAAGCAATAAGCACAAATATTTGCAGCAACATTAATAAACGGAGAGGACGCCAGCCACGTCCTCTCCCTAACATTTCCAATGCACAAGTGAAAATGGCGGCGACGCGCGGCTCCTTATATAGAATACGAATCTCGCGAGAATCCGACCGCGGGATGATGACGTTCGTGCACGCTCGGGTTAACCGAGCCATACGGGAGAATCCGAGTATGCCTCGGACCCGTGTAAAATGGGTGAAGTTCGGGGGGGGGGGTTCGGTTTCCGAGGAACCGAACCCGCTCATCACTAATATAATGTATATAGAAATAGCATCTATTTAATCTATACCTGAAGGATGAAAACAGCCTCTTGTTCTGGAATCGTTATCTATATACCAGACATGAAGACGGGGTGACTGGTGTATTTTTATTCCAGATGCATCAATGTGCTCTATTTTACATTGTACATATATTAACATATGTGCAACTGAAAATACAGCTGTTTCCAAAAAAAAACTGCATGAGTGTGAGATCACTGTATTGCATAGTTTCTTGTCTCTGCCTGGCTCTATCCAATGCTTGGGGGTTTATTCAGACCTGGATGCAGCCGCGCATTCACACGCAGCAGCCACATTCAGATGGTCTGTGCATGTGCAGTGTGTATAGTGCATGTGTTTGTGACCCTACACCATGCGCCCATATACCGGAAGGATGCAGCCACAAGGTGACTGACAGCTGTGTCCGTCAGAGGGCATAAACGCGGTTTTTAGTGGGTGCGGTCTGGACCCAGCAGGCGTGTTGGGCGGTTGTGTAACATCACACGCAGCCGCTCCGAGTACAAAAATGGCACCGGACCACCTGCCAGCCAAGCCAGGCTGGCCAGGCAGGGGTCAACCTTTAATCGATGCATTAAATTGCAAACACATCGCAGGGCGGCACCACACACATGCCATGGACCCCAGCATGTGAGTAGATGGACGCAGGTCTTGCTGCAGGAAGAAAGATCTGTGTCCATCTTTGAATAACCTCCTTAGTGCCTTCCTAAAACTTCCAGGCAAAGAGTAGAATAGAAGCTATAAATACAATGTTTATTGTGAGCTACAAAATATATAACTGCTTTTTTCACTTACATTTTTAAATAGATTTTCTGAAGTCACTGATGCAGGTGGAATAATAATAGCAATATTGTAGCAATAATGATTTTTGCATTTTTCACACACACTTTATTACTTACATTCAGCAGCTGCCATAGCTGTAAATAAACAGTTATACTATGATTGCTGGTTAGATTATATAAATACAGGTATATAGTGTATCTTTACCTCTCTCTCTCTCTCTCATATATATATATATACATACTCACGTCACTGTGTACAATCACTGGGGTGACCAAACATACTGCATAATAATGCACAAAATACAAGTCAAAAAGGGGTGCTGAGTGTACCTCAATAATCAGCAGGATGTATTCATATTACAGCCATTAATCCAGCAACAATGTTTCAGGCCCGGAATTAACCTTTACACGCCGAACATGATCAGGTTAACATTGCAATAGCCCGGGTTTTTGCAGCAGTGTGAAAGGGGTATTAGATGAAAAAGAGGAAGGCGGGGGGGAGGGGGAGGGGGTTGGGGTATCCTATTAGCCATGGTTAATTCCCACGGCGAATGGATTCCTGACTGCCGGCAATTATCAGGGATTACAGTATGCTTCTCAGGGGCAAATGCAGGATTCCTGGGGAGGGGGAGGGGGGGGGGTTACTGCTGTGAGCACATGTGTGTGCATATAATGCTTTATTGATTTCCAATGATTTATTGCAGCAGTGACCAGTACTCCTGTGATGGAGTGCAGCAGTAGCCAGTACTCTAATGATTTATTGCAGCAGTGACCAGTACTACTGTGATGGAGTATAGCAGTGATCAGTACTCCTGTGATGGAGTGCAGCAGTAGCCAGTACTCTAATGATGTACTGCAGCAGTGACCATTACTCCTGTGATGGAGTGTATCAATGACCAGTACCCCTGTGATGGAGTGCAGCAGTAGCCAGTACTCTAATGATGTACTGCAGCAGTGACCAGTACTCCTGTGATGGAGTGCAGCAGTAGCCAGTACTCTAATGATGTACTGCAGCAGTGACCAGTACCCCTGTGATGGAGTATAGCAGTGATCAGTACTCCTGTGATGGAGTGCAGCAGTAGCCAGTACTCTAATGATGTACTGCAGCAGAAGCTAGTACTCCTGTGATGGAGTGCAGCAGTAACCAGTACTCTAATGATGTACTGCAGCAGTGACCAGTACCCCTGTGATGGAGTATAGCAGTGATCAGTACGCCTGTGATGGAGTGCAGCAGTAACCAGTACTCCTGTGATGGAGTGTATCAATAACCAGTACCCCTGTGATGGAGTGCAGCAGTAGCCAGTACTCTAATGATGTACTGCAGCAGTGACCAGTACTCCTGTGATGGAGTATAGCAGTGATCAGTACTCATGTGATGGAGTGCAGCAGTAGCCAGTACTCTAATGATGTACTGCAGCAGAAGCTAGTACTCCTGTGATGGAGTGCAGCAGTAACCAGTACTCCTGTGATGGAGTATAGCAGTGATCAGTACTCATGTGATGGAGTGCAGCAGTAGCCAGTACTCTAATGATGTACTGCAGCAGTGACCATTGATCAGTACGCCTGTGATGGAGTGCAGCAGTAGCAAGTACTCTAATGATGTACTGCAGCAGTGATCAGTACTCATGTGATGGAGTGCAGCAGTAGCCAGTACTCTAATGATGTACTGCAGCAGTGACCAGTACTCCTGTGATGGAGTATAGCAGTGATCAGTACTCATGTGATGGAGTGCAGCAGTAGCCAGTACTCTAATGATGTACTGCAGCAGTGACCAGTACTCCTGTGATGGAGTATAGCAGTGATCAGTACTCATGTGATGGAGTGCAGCAGTAGCCAGTACTCTAATGATGTACTGCAGCAGAAGCTAGTACTCCTGTGATGGAGTGCAGCAGTAACCAGTACTCTAATGATGTACTGCAGCAGTGACCAGTACTCCTGTGATGGAGTATAGCAGTGATCAGTACTCATGTGATGGAGTGCAGCAGTAGCCAGTACTCTAATGATGTACTGCAGCAGAAGCTAGTACTCCTGTGATGGAGTGCAGCAGTAACCAGTACTCCTGTGATGGAGTATAGCAGTGATCAGTACTCATGTGATGGAGTGCAGCAGTAGCCAGTACTCTAATGATGTACTGCAGCAGTGACCATTGATCAGTACGCCTGTGATGGAGTGCAGCAGTAGCAAGTACTCTAATGATGTACTGCAGCAGTGATCAGTACTCATGTGATGGAGTGCAGCAGTAGCCAGTACTCTAATGATGTACTGCAGCAGAAGCTAGTACTCCTGTGATGGAGTGCAGCAGTAACCAGTACTCTAATGATGTACTGCAGCAGTGACCAGTACTCCTGTGATGGAGTATAGCAGTGATCAGTACTCATGTGATGGAGTGCAGCAGTAGCCAGTACTCTAATGATGTACTGCAGCAGAAGCTAGTACTCCTGTGATGGAGTGCAGCAGTAACCAGTACTCCTGTGATGGAGTATAGCAGTGATCAGTACTCATGTGATGGAGTGCAGCAGTAGCCAGTACTCTAATGATGTACTGCAGCAGTGACCATTGATCAGTACGCCTGTGATGGAGTGCAGCAGTAGCAAGTACTCTAATGATGTACTGCAGCAGTGATCAGTACTCATGTGATGGAGTGCAGCAGTAGCCAGTACTCTAATGATGTACTGCAGCAGTGACCATTGACCAATACTCCTGTGATGGAGTGTATCAATGACCAGTACCCCTGTGATGGAGTGCAGCAGTAGCAAGTACTCAAATGATGTACTGCAGCAGTGACCAGTACCCCTGTGATGGAGTGTAGTAGTGGCCAGTACTCTAATGATGTACTATAGCAATGACTAATACTCCTGTGGATATAAGTTTAATTTGCTGGCTGTCGGGATCCGGGCGTTCAGGATACCGACGCCGGAATCCCGACAGCTGGCAATGCTGGCAGCTGGAATACTGGCTTACATGGGCTCATGGGAATAGAACCTGTGGCGAGTGCAGCAAGCCACTGTGCCTGCAGCGTGGCGAATGCAGTTAGCCTGCAAGGGAACTCTTTGCGCCCGCCCCGATGCTGCCATAATAGCGGCTGGGATGCCACTGTTGGTATATTGATGGCCGGCACCCCGGCCACCGGTAAATCATACTCTACCCCTCCTGAGATGGAGTGTAACAGTGATCAGTGCCCCTGTGATGGAGTGCAGCAGTGACCATTGACCCAGTGACCATTGACCAATATGCCTGTGATGGAGTGTATTAGTGACCAGTGCCCCTGTGATGGAGTGCAGCAGTAGTTTAGTACTCTAATGTTGTACTGCAGCAGTGACCAGTACCCCTGTGATGGAGTGCAGCAGTAGCCAGTACTCTAAGGATGTACTGCAGCAGTGAGCTGAGCACAGCCGCCGCCGAGGAGAGGAGTGCAGCGGCCACGGGGGAGAAGGAGGGAGGTGGAGGAGGGAGCCGCAGCAGCGCTGTGTAATTGGCGGAGGCGCTGCTGCTGCTGTCCCTTTCCTTCACCATAGGCTGTCCTCCGCCGCTGTGAATGATGGGAAGCGCATCCCAGCATTCACAGCGGCGGAGGACAGCCTATGATGAAGCACAGGGAAAGCAGCGCCTCCACCAATAACACTGCGCTGCAGCGGCTCCCTCCTCCTCCTTCTCCCCTGCCCGGGATCTCTGCTAGAAGAAGCTGCCCGAGAAGCCTGACTGCCAGCGGAGACTGTAAGTATAATTCTCTCTTTCTTTCTTTCTATTCTGTCTGCCTTAGGGGGTAAATCTGAGTTGATCGCAGCAGCAAGTTTGTTAGCAATTGGTCAAAACCAAGGCCCTCATTCCGAGTTGTTCGCTCGCAAGCTGCTTTTAGCAGCATTGCACACGCTAAGCCGCCGCCTACTGGGAGTGAATCTTAGCTTAGCAAAATTGCGAACGAAAGATTCTCAAAATTGCGAATAGAAATTTCTAAGCAGTTTCTGAGTAGCTCGACACTTACTCTGCCACTGCGATCAGTTCAGTCAGTTTCGTTCCTGGTTTGACGTCACAAACACACCCAGCGTTCGCCCAGACACTCCCCCGTTTCTCCAGCCACTCCCGCGTTTTTCCCAGAAACGGCAGCGTTTTTTCACACACACCCATAAAACGGCCAGTTTCCGCCCAGAAACACCCACTTCCTGTCAATCACACTACGATCACCAGAACGAAGAAAAAACCTCGTAATGCCGTGAGTAAAATACCAAACTTCTTAGCAAATTTACTTGGCGCAGTCGCAGTGCGAACATTGCGCATGCGCAGTTTGTGGAAAATCACTGCGATGCGATGAAAAAGAACGAGCGAACAACTCGGAATGAGGGCCCATGTACACTGCAGGGGGGGAGATATAACATTTGCAGAGAGAGTAAGATTTGGGTGGGTTATTTTGTTTCTGTGCAGGGTAAATACTGGCTGCTTTATTTTTACACTGCAAATTAGATTGCAGATTGAACACACCACACCCAAATCTAACTCTTTCTGCACATGTTATATCTGCCTCCCCTGCAGTGCACATGGTTTTGCCCAACTGCTAAAAAAATTTCCTGCTGTGATCAACTTGGAATTACCCTCTTAATGTGTAAAAAGGGGATGCTGTCTGCCGTAATGTGTAAAAAGGGGGACGCTGTCTGCCGTAATGTGGAAAAAGGGGACGCTGTCTGCCGTAATGTGGAAAAAGGGGGACGCTGTCTGCCGTAATGTGTAAAAAGGGGACGCTGTCTGCCATAATGTGTAAAAAGGGGACGCTGTCTGCCGTAATGTGTAAAAAGGGGGACGCTGTCTGCCGTTATGTGTAAAAAGGGCACGCTGTCTGCCGTTATGTGTAAAAAGGGCACGCTGTCTGCCGTAATGTGTAAAAAAGGGACGCTGTCTGCCGTAATGAGTAAAAAGGGGACGCTGTCTGCCGTAATGTGTAAAAAGGGGACGCTGTCTGCCGTAATGTGTAAAAAGGGGAACGCTGTCTGCCATTATGTGTAAAAGGGGGACGCTGTCTGCCGTAATGTGTAAAAAGGGGAATCTGTCCGTCATAATGTGTAAAAGGGGCTCTACCTGGTGTAGTGGCGCTACTGTGCGGCGTAATTTGAATAATGGAGACTACTGTGCACCGTTATATGAATTGGTATTATTTTGTGGCCACACCCCTTCCCCACGAAGCCACGCCCCCATATTTTTGCGCACGCCTACGGCGCGCACAGCCCCTGTTTTACATGGAGGAGTGGGGCTCTGATGCCGTTTCTTGCACACAGTGCTAAAATGTCTAATTACGGCACTGTTGCTAGGTGTCCATTTCTCTGGCCCTGAGCAGGTCCCCCTCACCAGATCCTCTCCAGGGGTGAGGGGGTGGACTTGGTGGGATGGGGGCCCAAAGCATTTTGTCGTACCGGGGCCCACCTCTCGCTAGTTCCGACACTGACTCTAATTAAGTACTGCAGCAGTCAGCAGTACTCCTGTGATGGAGTATAGCAGTGACCAGTACTCCTGTGATGGAGTGCAGCAGTAGCCAGTACTCTAATGATGTACTGCAGCAGCGACCATTACTCCTGTGATAGAATGCAGCAGTAGACAGTACTCTAATGATGTACTGCCGCAGTGAGCAGTACTCCTGTGATGGAGTGCAGCAGTGACCAATACTCCTGTGATGGAGTATAGCAGTGACCAGTACTCCTGTGATGGAGTGCAGCAGTAGCCAGTACTCTAATGATGTACTGCAGTGGTGACCAGTACTCCTGTGATGGAGTGCAGCAGTAGCCAGTACTCTAATGATGTACTGCAGTGGTGACCAGTACTCATGTGATGGAGTGCAGCAGTAGCCAGTACTCAGCAGTGACCAGTACTTCTGTGATGGAATGTAACAATGACCAGTAGCCCTGTGATGGAGTGCAGCAGTATACAGTACTCTAATGATGCACTGCAGCAGTGACCAGTACCACTTGTGATGGAGTGAAGCAAAACAGATAATTCCACCCAATATGCAGAATAAGAGAAACTGTACTGAAATACAGAAACGTCAAGGGAAACCGATTTCCAGAGACAAATGTTTAAATCTTAGATATGAAGGAGTGTCTGTGGAAATTTGGCAGCTGTGGTGCTAGAGAGTGACATGTTGCCTAAGCCGCTAATTAGTAACACTGTAATGAATTAAGGGCATTTGACTGTGATCACCAAGCTCTCTTTTTAATTGGCTTTGTCATTAATGTATGTCTGATATGTTTTCATTAATCTCGCGTGTTATTAATACTGAGGTTGGAACTAGTGGTACTGCTGCATGCATGACATAGTAAGAGATAATATACTATGTACAGTATTAGAAGCCTAACTTGTAATTGAGGGAATACATATGAACAGTTCCTTACATTTACTGCTTATCAATACAATACTACAGAGTCAAACTTTCTCCTTTATTAACCTTGCAGCATGTTACAATATACCAACCATGTTCCTCATCTACTTTCACAGGGCAGCCAGTTCCTTGATGTCTACATAAGATAAATGTAACAGTGATTGCATGGAATAACAATCTATCAGGTTTTTTTACACATGGCAGAGAATGCATGTAGGGGATATTTCTTGTTACATGAATTGAGAAACACATTTTGACACATTTTATTTTGTTTGAAATATATGTATTAGATTTCTCGCACAAATGAGTTTTTTTGATGTGTGACAGAGAGCATTTTACAGTTTGCAGTCACTATTATTACCCTGCTGCACACAATCACAGGAGGCCTACGGCATCTATGTATCACTGTATGCTGTGCAATTGCCGGCTTTTCTATAATACATTATATCATAAGCAAAATTACTATTGATATATGTGTATACTGTATAGAAGAATACATATGAAATCCCAGCAGACGGGATGCCGACTGTCACTATACCGACAGCAGAATCCTGTCTGCCTGAATCCCGCCAGCGAGTCCCCTCGTGGGTACGCTGTGCTCGCCACGTATCGGGCCC
This sequence comes from Pseudophryne corroboree, assembly GCF_028390025.1. Taxonomy (NCBI): domain Eukaryota; kingdom Metazoa; phylum Chordata; class Amphibia; order Anura; family Myobatrachidae; genus Pseudophryne; species Pseudophryne corroboree. The sequence continues at coordinate 251,162,011 of NC_086444.1, read as the reverse complement.
AGTGGCTCGCTGCCCTCTCCACAAGTTGTATTCCTACACAGTTGGCGGTGTATACCCACCAACCGAGTGAGAATACCGAGCGCTTGTCGGGATTCATCTAAAAGCATGTCAACGGCTGACGGGATTCCGGCGTTGGTCTCCTGAACGCCGGGATCCCAACAGCTGGTATATTGACTGCATCCCTGTATAGAGGACTTGAGATTTTAACAATAATTAGTAGAATAGTTATTTTTAAACATCAGTTTAAATGCTGTGTTTCTGGCAATATATTTTTGTATTTGAGGGGGAAGTGTATTATACTGGCACCGATATAATGCTAGCTGCTTTGCCTCTTGTTACTACTATGTAATTTTAATATGCAGTCACCCTCCATTGCATTTTAGTTTGTATAATAGATAGTACAGTATGTCTTGTTATGTCAGGGTATATAGTAAAACTAGTTCCAATGTGAGAAATAAGCACAAGTGTGATTAATGAAAACAGATCAGACATGCATTAATGACAAAGCGAGTTATACACAGAGCTTGATGATCACAGTCAAATGACCCTAATTCACTACAGTGTTACTAATTAGCGGCTTAGGCAACATGTCACTCTAGCCGCATAGCTGCCAACTTTCCACAGACACTCCTTGACTGCTAAGATTTAAACATTTGTTTCCCATGACAAGTGTCTGTATTTCAGCAGTGAAAGTGCACAGTACAATTTCTGGCATTAGGCATGTTGGAAGGAATTGGCACTACTATGTAGGCTTCGCTGGAGCATTATGTTGCCAAATATAACAGGGTAGTGGTAGCACTAAATTATTGTCACTTGAAATGTGCATGTGTTCAGTGCTTACCAAATGCACAGTATAATCTCTCTCATTCTACATCATTCTGTGTATTAGATGCAGTTTGCATTATGTGTTCTTATCCTTCAGACTAAAATGTCAATAGACTGTACTGTATATTAAACGGAGCAGTACGATGCTATTCAGAGGCGTATTAAGAGAGGAGGGTGCCCATGTGCAATCTCTGTCCAGGCCAGTGGTGCCGAAAGAGGGGGGAAGAGGGTACAAATTACCCGGGCCATGTCTGATGGAGGGGCCCAGTGGGGGCCCCGGGCTTCCTCCCCCTTAGCTGGCAGCAGCAGCTACAGCTCTTCTCCTAAGCCCAGCACACACTGCTGACTGCTGGTCTGAACTGTGACCATGGTGGTGCTTAAAATAACATTTTTAGGGTATTTTTTCAAAAGGTGCATGACCACGCCTAATGTGAATATGCCATGGCCCCTGAAAAGTACCTGGTCCAGAAATACTACCCATCTTTATACAGTATATACGTGTGTGTGTGTGTGTGTGTGTGCGTGCGTGCGTGCGTGCGTGCGTGTGTCTGTCTGTCTGTCTGTCTATCTATCTATCTCTATACATATCATGGCTGGCACTCTGTCCAAAATACTGCGCCATTTTCTAGGTGCTGTCGAAGTAAAAAATATTACATAAAGAAAACATCCAAACTCCAAACAGATGAGTCTCTGTGCGTGCAAATACGCACAGCATGCACAGCAATATATGGTAACATACGCATTTACACAGACATGCCACAAAGATATATTCAACACATATTTCATACAGCAAATAAAATAAACATGTCAAGCACCAGACATTATAAGGTTTTAAATTATATAATGGAGTATAACGTCATGTATGTGTATTGTTGGAGCGGAGCAAGATGGACATGTCGTGCTTGTTGTCAAAGTAATCAGATTAATGAGTGGATTGATTTGATACTGGTGGTTAGATTGTAGCACATTGCAATGAGTAGTTATGATCAATGTAGGAATATAAAGCCACAATTCTAATGACAAAGAACAATCCAAAAGACAGCATGTGTGGCCAGGAAACCAGAGGCCATCCCCTATGATGTCAACTTCAAGGCTTGCATATGAACTGACCAATGACTCATTATGAAAGAGAAAGTTCCCTCCCCTGGACCAATAGCAGAAGACATGTTATCCCCCAACATACACAGTGTATAGCTGGTCCCAGACACAAGAAGTTTCTGTTTTGCTGATACTCTGCTGCTGTGAGCATTGAGGGAGAGCTAAAGATGAAGGAGATGGAGCGTAGTGAGCATGAGACAGGGAGATGGTAATTGTATACTGGCCGTGACTGTATGAATTCTCTTGTAACAATTGCTTCCTATGAAAATGTACTCTGTAACCATACACTATATATACTGTACATGTGATATATTGTATACATATCCTTTTAATATCAAATATATACATCAATGAGCTTTGGAACTCAGACAATGTGTGCGTGCACTTGTTTTCTCTTAAGGGACGTACAGCGCACTTATATCGTATATGGTAATAAGATGCGCCTTGCGTCAACAACATATATTAGCGCTGGCATTTAAAATATTTATTAGAAATAAATCTAACTCTTACAGTGCCCTTAGTGCAGAGATTTTCAACCTTTTACAACTCGCGGCACACTGAGCAAGATTTTAATATTGCCAAGGCACACTCAAATATAATGGTGATGCATGGTGCAGTTGCGTGTCTTAGGATGTCATGTCGCAGCTTCTCCATAGGTAAAGCCTGAGCCACATCTGAGAAAGCCAGAAGAGCCCAACACTGCCCGGGCCCAAAATTAGAACTGGCTCTACAACCACTAAACCCACCAGTAGCAAGTTTGTAGTGGTACTGTTTTCCGTGCGCACAAATGGGCAGCTCTAATGAATATAAAGTCTAATGCAGGCATATAAAGTAATTCAATCTCATAACTCCGTCAAATGAGAAGAAGAAACAGGGGATGTCCCCTTCACCAAGACACCACGGAAGGGACATTATCTGGCGAGGAGAGGACTCTGGGATTGCTTAAACGGGGCCCCATTTTTTTGCATTTACCATCATATCCCCGGACAAATCTCCAATCCGGGTATGCTCTCTAGAGTTTTTAAACATTAAGGTTTTTATTGAAGAGTTTACACATAAAAAATGGGGAACAGAATAAAGAGATAGGGAAACACAGGGGGAAGTCCGGAATGGTTACCATAAGCAAACTTAAACAACGCACAGTCTAAGGGGTATACAATTGGTTACATTGATCATACAGATACAAGAAAAGGAGAAAGCGCTAAAAGGAGACATGAAGAGGACATATCTAGTATCCCGGCATTCTCGTAGAGATAATTCTAGAAGAGATCGAGAACGGACATGTCAATTGGAGAGCTATACACTGTTAGCCTACCTTCTCTACTTCTATAATCAGACCATCCCAACCATTTCATGTGGATAGAGTTAGCCGATGAGGAGTATTTAGCCTCCGCGGTTTCAAAAATGAAATGTTTGTGGATCTTATTTTGGATGAACTCTAAGGTGGGAACACTCTCAGATTTCCATAGCTGTGCTATAGCAGCTTTAGCAGCTATCAAAATGTGCCCCAAGACATAACGGTCACCTGCAGAGAGGCGATCCACCAGTGAAGTAGGCCCTCTGTATAAGCTTGTAAAACATTTCTGAGTGGTTAACACATTTGGAGACTTTAAAACAAGACCTAAATATACCATCCCACTCTGCCTCAGTAAAGGACCTATTCCCATAAAGTCTGAGTTTTCAATTTTTTCAGGGGGCCGTTTGACAGTTGAAATTGATACCACCACGTAATCCCATATTTTGTGCGAGGGTGTCTCCAGTCGGCTCACAATGTAAGCCGGAAGAGACAGTTTGTGGAGATGTGAGGGAGTACATGAGTGCAGCCAACTTCTCACCTCCAGGTATTTAAAGAAATCCTGAGTTCGAATCCCAAATCTCTCTTGTAATTGAGAGAAGGACATCAAGATGTCTCCTTCATATAAATCGCCCACGGTAGTGAGCCCCTGCCGAGTCCACTCCACTAGGGAAACATTGGGGATCAATGACATAAGAGCAGTTAACGACAGGCAGGGGGCGGGTAAATTAAGTTCTTCTGAAGAGAGTACTAATTTATGCCAGGAATCTATGGTCGTTTTAATTGACTTGCAGGACTTGGCCCTACTCCTAGCAGCGGGCAGTGGCAACCAAAACATATCAGGGAGAGAAACAGCATCTAAGCATGAGGCTTCCAGAATAACCCAAGGCTTCAGACTCGTGGTGTCAAACCAGTCCCTAGACTGACTTAGCAGACATGCCGCATGGTACTTTTCTATATCTGGGAAAGCTACTCCCCCAGACAGTTTAGGCCGAACAAGAGTCTTCTTAGCGATTTTCGGTCTAGATCCTCCCCACACATATCTGGTCAAGACCTGGTTAAATTTATTATAGAAGAGTCTGGGAAGGGGCCTCGGTATGGCGCGAAACAGGTACATTAATTTCAGCAATAAAACCATCTTAGCAGCAGCAATCCTACCCAACCAAGACACCTCCTGCAGCATCCACTCCCCAGTCAGCTCAGTAAACGCTTTTAATAACGGGGCATAGTTACACTCAATCAAGTTGTCTTCTCTAGTTAGGTTTATACCCAGGTATCTCAGAGAGCAGGACTTCCAGGCATATTTATACCTATCCTTCAACTTAGAGACCACAGTCGGAGGTATATGGAGTGGGAGGGCTTCTGTTTTATTTGTGTTTAACTTATAAAAAGAAACATCTGAATAGCTTTGAAGGACCTCATGCAAAACTGGCAAGGAAGCTTCGGGGTCAGTTAGACATAGCAGAATATCGTCCGCAAACAAACTGATTGAGCACGCAGCCGGTAGAAGAGAACCCCTCCTAGTCTTGTCTCTCAACACCGAAAAGGCTTCTGATAGATTGAATTGGGATTTTATGAGATTAACTCTGGACAAATTCGGCTTCTCTGGAAGGATCTTGGACTCTATTTTAGCTCTTTATTCCTCCCCTAGTGCACGGGTATTTGTTAACGGATGCCTTTCCTCACCCTTTAATATCTCGAATGGCACGCGTCAAGGATACCCGCTATCCCCTCTTATTTTTGCGCTGGCAATAGAACCCTTGGCTGCTTGCATTAGATCTCGAGATGCGATTAGCGGCCCTGTTATAGGGGGCATCTCTCTAGAGTTTTTAAGAAATTATTATTTTAAAATAAAGTGTTTTTATACTGTCCAAAACCGGTATATTATTTCACTTTACTTCGAGGATTTATCCTGAGAGTTGAATGTGGATTTTTAAAGAAGAATAAAGACCCACCTACTCTGCACTATATACAAGGTTCAGTTTGTGAGTGTCTTGGTGAAGGGGGCATCTCCTGTTTCTTCTTCTCATTTGACGGAGTTATGAGATTGAATTACTTTATATGCCTGCATGCAAGTTATAATTTGTGAGTTTATTGTTGAAGGGGGCATCCCCTGAAATTTATGGTGACGGCACCTTTACCGATGAAGGATTATTAATGCTTCTTTCCTTATTCACTATTGTGAGTGGTTAGATTTAGGGGTTAAAACCCCAACACAATTCATATATCACTATCAGTGTGGTGACATAACTCTATTTTGAATGTGCAATTATACCTAAACAGTATCACACAAGGATCTCGTGGGGTCATTCCGAGTTGTTCGCTCGCAAGCTGCTTTTAGCAGCTTTGCACACGCTAAGCCGCCGCCTACTGGGAGTGAATCTTAGCTTATCAAACTTGCGAACGAAAGATTAGCAGAATTGCGAATAGACACTTCTTAGCAGTTTCTGAGTAGCTCCAGACTTACTCGGCATCTGCGAACAGTTCAGTCAGTTTCGTTCCTGGTTTGACGTCACAAACACACCCAGCGTTCGCCCAGACACTCCTCCGTTTCTCCAGCCACTCCCGCGTTTTTCCCAGAAACGGCAGCTTTTTTTCGCACACACCCATAAAACGGCTAGTTTCCGCCCAGAAACACCCACTTCCTGTCAATCACAATACGATCACCAGAACGAAGAAAAAACCTCGTAATGCCGTGAGTAAAATACCTAACTGCATAGCAAATTTACTTGGCGCAGTCGCACTGCGGACATTGCGCATGCGCATTAGCGACTAATCGCTCCGTTGCGAGAAAAAAATAACGAGCGAACAACTCGGAATGACCCCCTCTGTGTTTTTGTGCTTCCTTTTCATGTTTAAGCATCGTTCTCAAAGACAAGTGGGACTTCAAAGAGAAGTGTGTTAAACCAGGGGAGTACATTCATTCCTTTATCACCTGTTACAAGTCTTATTTTATTATTTGGGCTCACATATGAGCTAGAGATAAATTGTTGTTTTACTAAACCCACCAGTATTGATCGCTCCAGGGCCTCAGTAATGGCAAAATATTGACGGGCCTGGCTCTGCTTCTATGGCGGCACACTTGGAGACTGCTCAGGGCATACTAGTGTGTCACGGCACAGTGGTTGAAAAACACTGCCTTAGTGGGATGACAGGTAGTACAAGCAAGTCAACATTTCAGTTTATTCAACTTTAATCATAGTAAGTCCTGAAAGTTGTGTGGCATTTCTGCATATACTATGGGGTATATTCAATTAGGGTCAAAACTGCCGTCTTGTCGAAAAGACGGCAGTTTTTGACTTTTTCAGGTCGGAAGGGGTTCCGACCTATTCAGTCCCGAGCATTTTTATTCGACAAGTCAGGGGATTCGACTTGTCGAATAGTACGTGAATTGGCGGTATAGCTGCCGATTCGCGTACTTCTGCGGGAAACGCGGCCAAATCCGACAGGTTTTGGCCCCATTTTCGACCATCTCAGTTCGACTTAAAAAAAAGTCGAACTGAGATGGGGGACCTGAGAGGAGGAGAGGGGGGAAAGCCGTTGGCAGATGGGGAAGAGCATCGGGGAGACAGGGGACAGCAGCGCTACAGCACAGCGCTGCAGGAGGATGTGTAATAGCCGCCGCTCACAGCAGCGTCCACCCGGCTCCAGCAAATTAGGTCACGCTTGCTGGAGCCGGGTGGACGCTGCCGTGAGGTGTGGAGGCTATTACACATCCTCCTGCTGCGCTGCTGGCCGCGGCTGCCCCCCCCCCCCCCCGTCTCCCCGCTGCTCTCCCCCCTCTCCCCCCCTCATCTCAATTCGACTTTTTTAAAGTCAAATTGAGATGGGCTTTGACTAGCCCTTGCTGGATCCATTCCGACAAATGCATGTCGGAATGTATCCGACCCTAATTGAATATACCCCTATGTTTCTGTGTTTATGTATGTGTGTGTGTATACAGTGATTGCACTTACACGCTATAGGGCATCTTTTATCCCAAAATTACAATGGAGGATCCATTTTCACAAACTGATGGTGTTCCAGGGAATGCGCTCTGCAACCAATGCAGCTTTTATGTGACTGTCCCATCATCCTAATAGTGAACATTTTTGTCCCAACTGCTGGGAGGTATGTCATGCTCCTGTGAGTGCATACCTCCCAACATGACCTTCTCCAGGAGGGACAGAATGCTCTGCTTCTGGACTTACTTCTTAATGTATGATTGCCATCCCTTGTGGTGAAACACCTTTCTTATCCATTACCTGTTCAACACAGGTGCCGGCAATCATAAATTAAGAGAAAAGTCCAGAAGCAGAGCATTGTGTCTCTCCTGGAGAGGGTCATGTTGGGAGGTATGTGAGTGGGGACATCTCGTGTGCTAGACATGCCCCTAGAGTGGTGCAGCCATGCAACTAACAGGGTGTGGCCACACACCCTGCAGGGGGGCCCCCGGGAGGTTACTGTACCGGGTCCCAGGATTTGTCTTGGCAGCCCTGGTCCAGGCCCCCACATTTCTAGCCGGCAGTGTGGTCCGTCTGTGATCCACCTATGTGAGGCTGTGAGTGCTAGCAGACTGAATCTTGTGCACCATTTTCCTGAAGACTTGCCTACTGCACATGTGCAAAAAGCCAGGAAAATGTGCCAGTGATATTGCAGCGCTGGCGCAACAGACGCAGGACTCCGGAGAGGTATGTACTGAAGCAGTAGTGCACCGAGTGAGCGGTGTGGCCCCCCACTGGACACGAGGGGCCCTGTACATTATAGATATGCCGTGCTTAGAAACCAACTAAACAGTGACTAAGTATAAATTCTATTTAATTAAATAAACAGCATGTAAAAATAACTTCTGGGAGTGGGACAATACAAAGGTACTATACATACAGGGGGGAATATAATAGGGTGTTAGAATCAGAAAGTGGCAATCATTGATACCATTTTCAGACAGAAAAGTCTGAAAGTCCCGGCAATTACCCGGCATTTCAATGCCGGGTCGTTTTGCCGGGACCTGTCTGACCCCCGTTTCACAGAGACAAGCAAATTACCAGGTTGAGAATTTCGACTGGGTAATTTGCAGATCAACACGGGTATTTTGTCTGTGTGAAAGGGTCAACATGGGTCGAAATTCCCGGGTCTGTGACCCTGGTAAATTCCAGGGTCGAAGTCCTGAGAATTTCAAACCGGGTTGACTCTTTCACACAGGAAAAGGACCCATGTGTTTCATGAAATTACTGGGTGGAACTGCTTCATCCGGTAATTTCAGCTTCTGTGTGAAAGGGGTATTACAGTACATGGCAAAATCAACCTGGTTTTGCCAAGTACTGTAAGTGATTGCCACTTTAAAAAAACAGGATAATCTCCCAAAATCTCTCACTTCCTGTTTCTCACACCCTATTACATTCCCCGCACAATGTGTCTATTAATAGTATAAATAATAGAAATGGACTTCCAGAGTAGACAGTAAATATAATTATTGAGCTCATTACTCCTGGTGTAATGAGTCCGGAGGCCTTGGCAATCAGCTCCTACATCCGCTACCAGCAGGTAGGTATCTCTGTGAGCCGAAACACAAATATAGTGTGCACTGTGAGTCAGACACCTCTGAACCTCTGTTAATGTGAGCCGAGCTATAAGCTGGATCCCAGCTCAGATGTCACACTGCAATAGTAGATCAGTCGGTAAATGAAGTAATACTACTTCTGAAAAGATGAGAGTAGCAGTACAAGACAGTCTGAGGGTTCTAAAGTTGGCCATACACTAGCGCGATTTGGCCTCTTTTCATCTGATTCAGACGCATTGGGCCGAAAAATCGGATGGAAACTGTCCAAATCGCAGGTGTGTGACATCTGATCCGCTCCGATGCGCGGTCTCGTGTGCATCGGGGCTGAGTCGATGGTCGGGCGTGCTGCACATAGGATAAATCGGAATCGCAGCCATAAGTTGCACATAGCGGCTAGTTTTTTTAGCACCTGCGATATATCGCATGCGATTTCTTGCATGTCTTCACTTGAGTGTCTATTCTCTGGACACTCCCACCCACCCACACAGCGGCAGCAGCAGCAGCATGTGATACATCGCATGTAAAAATGGCACATTAAGTATCAATTCGGATGGAAGAACTCATGGGCAGCTGCAGGAGAGTTAAAGGGAAATTGGATCCCACTTGTGCCTCAGACAAGTCACAGTAATGTATGGGGGGCTTTAGAGGGAGATTTATCAAATCATGGAGAGAGATTAAGTGGAGAGAGAAATAAAGTACTAACCAATCAACTGCTGCTGTCATTTTACAGGCTGTTATTGAAAAATTACAGGAGTTGATTGGTTGGTACTTTCTCTCTCTCTCTCTCTCTCTCTCTCTCTCTCCACTTTATCTCTATCCAAGCATTGAGACATTTCCCCCTAAGTCTCTCTGTCACTCGGCTTCTTCAATAGGCAGATACAGTAAGACCATCTAAGCATCCAACACTTTCATAGCTAAATAGCAGATCTCCACAAGTAACATTCATGCACCTAATTAAATGCTCTCTGTGGATAAATGTTAATCCACATATCAAACACAATTTAAATAATCTAAAAAGAGTGAAATACTGAAATAAAAAATAAATTGAATCAACATATTAACGACCAGTAAATGATACATTTAAACTGATGCCTCATATGAGTAAAGTACACATGCCTATGCAGTGCATTCCATAATGGTCAATTTGTAACATTAACCAGCGTGGCATACTGTATAATGATCATTAACCTAAATATAATTGTGGGCATGATTGCACTATACTACATTTTATATTGCCTATGGTTTAATATACTGTAGAAAGGTAAAAAAGGAAATGGTATACAGTATCATAATGCAAAAATAGGCAAAAAGGGGAAAAATTCGGGAGGACAAGTACAAAGCAACAGAAATACATTCAATATTAAATGAGTTCCAAAAGTTCCAACAAAACATGTGGCGCGCCTGTTGCTGCTGCAGAGTTTATTGGCTCTATCACAGGAGCTCTGCTAACACCTGTAATAAGGGGACAGGATGATTCCCGTCTAGTACCGCCTGTGCTGCAGCAGGCAGTGGTGCACCATCCGCTGCTGGACAGTGAGATGGAATCCACCAGTGAAAGATGATTCTGCATGTTACAGACAGTTGATTCTCATGAATATGACCCTTACTTACAAGCTGTTGTCACACATCGTAGCTGGAGCCCTGCCAAGTCATTGCGGGCTTGGGTCCCTGTAGACCAGCTGAGAGTGCTATCTATATAATCCTATGAGTCATGTATGACTGTATGTATATATATATATATATATATATATATATACTGTCTATCTATCTATCTATCTATCTATCTATCTATCTATCTATCTATCTATCTATCTATATCATCACTAATTCTCTAACTTCCCGATATGCTAGGAAGCTGAAATTTAACATAGGTATTCTGAAGGTGGGAAATAGGAAAACTATGTAATTAGAATTTTACTAAACTTCCCCTAAGGGGATGAAAAGGGACTTTACATAATGTCATCATTACTGATGCGTGGCTTGCGCCCAAAACAGGCAATAAGATCAAAATTTGGATTGCACATCCAGTGCTTAGAATTTAATAAACTACAAAAATGGTCCTGTCACTTGTTACCGTATCTGCTATGGGTGCTCCTCGGGAAGCGCTAAGAACCATGGGGGTAATTCCAAGTTGATCGCAGCAGGAAATTTTTTAGCAGTTGGGCAAAACCATGTGCACTGCAGGTGTGGCAGATATAACATTTGCAGAGAGAGTTAGATTTGGGTGGGTTATTTTGTTTCTGTGCAGGGCAAATAATGGCTGCTTTATTTTTACACTGCAATTTAGATTGCAGATTGAACTCACCCCACCCAAATCTCTCTCTCTCTGCACATGTTATATCTGCCTCCCCTGCAGTGCACATGGTTTTGCCCAATTGCTATCAAAAATCCTGCTGCGATCAACTTGGAATTACCCCCCATGTATTAATATTTACTTACATTAAGACGTCTCAAATTTATAGCTCTATAGATATACCAAATTTTTAACACTCAATTATATGTGTAACCATGAAAATCAGAAACTCCTGTGCGAAGAATGGGTAGAATAGCTAGTTTATATATATATATATATATATATATAGCGATACAACCCGGCACTCAAAGGGACAGCGTCACCTATAAATAACTTGCTGGGGTGCCCTCCATGAGAAAATGAATCCCCAATGTATACAGAAAAAAGAAGAGGCGGCACTCCCAGCGTTTTTAAAGTGCAAAAAATATCTTTTTAGTCAAAAACGACGTTTCAGGGGGTCTCACCCCGTCATCAGGATAACATGTGCATCTTACAAGAACAAACATTTATACTTACATGCCGCCCGTTCCCCGCCCGCCACCGGACGCAGTCCACAGACGCCAACAGCTACTTCCGGGTTCAGGACCCTGACGTCACCGGAAACAGTGAGATCACGTGAGTCTGCGCCGGGAGGTCTGAGGGAGACGAGCAGCACGTATTTACATGTCACCATAGTAACAATACACAAACATGTGAACACACAGATAAGATGTGAGGAAAAAACCCCACAATAAAAATAAGTGCAAAACAACATTATAGTGACAATAAACATTAAAAGCACCAAGAGTGGACTGAACTACATATATAAAGATTAATAATAAAAATACTTAATAGTAACAGGTCCGGAACATAACAACCATATCTTCATCTAACCTGCACTATTAATCTGATTGTGTATCATATCTCATAATTAACTGACTACACTACACAGTATAAACTAACTCTACTACCATGACAGCCATGGAGTCAGTGGATTGGATATATGACGAACTGGACTGTGATACTCCTATTAATAAACATTGGGCAATTAATAAACTACAGTCCAGAATCTGCACATTAAATGTATGAAAACGATCTTAGAAAAAACACACATTACTATTTAAATGAACGCAGACAAGCTTAAAGATTCATTCAGCCCCTTGGGGTTCACGGTGTCAAGAGTAAAAATCCACCACGCCTCTAGTTGTAGCAGCTTCTTACCCCGATTGTTGGACACTTGTAGCCAGGAACCCCCTGCGAATGCCCCATATGTTCATCATAATCTTTCGGGGGATGAGAGGTCCGCCTTGAATGATTTAAGTAAACGTCAAGACATTATCATAAGGGGAGCCGATAAGGGGGGAGCCGTGGTGGTCATGGACCTCAGCTTTTATAAGCAGGAATGTCTTAGACTGTTGGATGATGCTAACACGTACTGTAAATTGACTGCAGATCCTACGGAGAGATTTAAGAAAGAGTTGTTGTGTTTAGTACAGGATGGATTTCAGGATGGTGTGATAGACTCTGACACTAAAGCATTTTTATGTAAAGCATTTCCTGTTGTTCCGATTTTTTACATTATCCCTAAGCTACACAAGGATCCACAGCGCCCTCCTGGTAGACCGATTATATCAGCCAGGGGGTTGCTGTGTGAACCTGTAGCTAGTTTTTTGGATTTTTTTCTGCAACCAGTAATCCAGGGCACTAGAACGCACCTTAAAGATACTTCGTCACTTTTAAGAGAATTTGAGGAAATTGGCCAATTACCCCCAGATATGATAATGGCAAGCATTGATGTCACAAGTTTATATACTTGTATTCCTCACGATCTGGGTTTGGCGGCTGTATATAAATTGATTTGTGACAACCCATTATATATGGGACCAGAAGTAGGCTTCTTTATGAAGCTGCTGGAGTTTACATTAAGACACAACTTTTTCTTATATGATGGCAGTTTCTTCCTGCAACAAGCAGGGTGTGCGATGGGGAGCCGGGTGGCCCCCTCGTATGCAAATTCATTCATGCATGTGGTGGAAGATAAAAAAAAGTTTCAGTGTCTAACATTCAAGGCTATGTATTTAAATATTTTAGATATATAGATGATATTTTGCTGTTTTGGACAGGTAGCATTGAGTTGTTACAGGAAATTATATCAGCACATAATGCATCCTCCTGTCCAGCCAAGCTCACAGCGAATATCAGCACTGAGAGGGTACAGTTTCTTGATGTGGATATCAGCATCAGCGAGGGACATTTACGGACCAGTCTGTATGTAAAGCCCACAGACCGGAACACCCTTTTACAACACAATAGCTTTCACCCTGTTGCGACCATTGAAAGTTTGCCTTTTTCCCAATTTATTAGAGCCTGTCGTATTTCCAGTGATGCTAAGGATAGAGAGGTTCAAATTGATAAAATGACCTCTAAATTCCTTGAACGAGGATACCCACAGAAGTTGCTTACACAGGCGAAAAATAGGGCCTTGTCATTTGATCGACACGCATTATTGAAGGAAAAGGAGCCAAGAACAGCATTAACACAGTCAGTCCCTCGTTTTCATACATTTTTAACTATGTGTAGATTCTGGACTGTAGTTTATTAATTGCCCAATGTTTATTAATAGGAGTATCACAGTCCAGTTCGTCATATATCCAATCCACTGACTCCATGGCTGTCATGGTAGTAGAGTTAGTTTATACTGTGTAGTGTAGTCAGTTAATTATGAGATATGATACACAATCAGATTAATAGTGCAGGTTAGATGAAGATATGGTTGTTATGTTCCGGACCTGTTACTATTAAGTATTTTTATTATTAATCTTTATATATGTAGTTCAGTCCACTCATGGTGCTTTTAATGTTTATTGTCACTATAATGTTGTTTTGCACTTATTTTTATTGTGGGGTTTTTTCCTCACATCTTATCTGTGTGTTCACATGTTTGTGTATTGTTACTATGGTGACATGTAAATACGTGCTGCTCGTCTCCCTCAGACCTCTCGGCGCAGACTCACGTGATCTCACTGTTTCCGGTGACGTCAGGGTCCTGAACCCGGAAGTAGCTGTTGGCGTCCGTGGACTGCGGCCGGTGGCGGGCGGGGAACGGGCGGCATGTAAGTATAAATGTTTGTTCTTGTAAGATGCACATGTTATCCTGATGACGGGGTGAGACCCCCCGAAACGTCGTTTTTGACTAAAAAGATATTTTTTGCACTTTAAAAACGCTGGGAGTGCCACCTCTTCTTTTTTCTGTATATATATATAGATATATATATATTTACATATATTGGCAAGACATAAAGATGTTTGAAGCTCAGAATACAAGAACACCTGCGGAACATCAAGAATAAGGTTCTTAACCATAGCCTCCCTCGCCACTTCCAAGAGGAACACAACTCGGGTGTAAGAGATCTTTCCTTTACCATTGTGGAACACAGAGAGGATGATAGCGGGGCGGGGAGATAGAGATAGTGGTACTGCCATATAAGTTCAATGATACTGCCATATAAATCCAGTCCAGTGGTACTGCCGTATAAGTCCAGTGGTACTGCCATTTAAGTCCAGTGGTACTGCCGTATAAGTCCAATGGTACTGCCGTATAAGTCCAGTGGTACTGCCATATAAATCCAGTTTAGTGGTACTGTCGTATAAGTCCAGTGGTACTGCCATATAAGTCCAGGGGTACTGCCGTATAAGTCCATTGGTACTGCCGTATAAGTTCAGTCCAGTGGTACTGACGTATAAGTCCAGTGGTACTGCCGTATAATTCCAGTGGTACTGTCATATAAGTCAAGTCCAGTGGTACTGTCGTAAAAGTCAAGTGGTACTACCGTATAAATCCAGTGAAACTGCCATATATGTCCAGTGGTACTGCCATATAATTCCAGTGATACTGCCGTAAATGTTCAGTGGTACTGCCGAATAAATCCAGTGGTCCTGGCATATAAATCCAGTCCAGTGATATTGCCGTATATATCCAGTGATACTGCCGTATATGTCCAGTGGTACTGCCATATAAGTCCAGTGGTACTGCCGTATAAGTCCAGTCCAGTGGTACTGCCGTATGAGTCTAGTGGTCCTGCCGTATAGGTTCAGTGGTACTGCCGTATAAGTCCAGTCCAGTGGTACTGAAGTATAAGTCCAGTGGTACTGCCGTATAAGTCCAATGGTACTGCCGTATAAGTCCAGTGGTACTGCCATATAAATCCAGTCTAGTGGTACTGCCATATAAGACCAGTGGTACTGCCGTATAAGTCCAGGGGTACTGCCGTATAAGTCCAGTGGTACTGCCGTATAAGTTCAGTCCAGTGGTACTGACGTTTAAGTCCAGTGGTACTGCCATATAATTCCAGTGGTACTGTCGTATAAGTCCAGTCCAGTGGTACTGCCGTATAAGTCCAGTGGTACTGCCATATAAGTCTAGTGGTACTGCCTTATAAGTCCAGGGGTACTGCCGTATAAGTCCAGGGGTACTGCCGTATAAGTCCAGTGATACTGCTGTATAAGTCTAGTGGTACTGCCGTATAAGTCCAGTGGTACTGACATATAAGTCCAGTCCAGTTGTACTGTGCATAAGTTCAGAGGTACTGCTGTATAAGTCCAGTGGTACTACCGTATAAGTCCAGTCCAGTGGTACTGCCGTATAAGACCATTGGTACTGCCGTATAAGTCTAGTGGTACTGTCATATAAGTCCAGGTTACTGCTGTATAAGTCTAGTGGTACTGTAGTATAAGTCCAGTGGCACTGTCGTATAAGTCCAGTCTAGTGGTACTGCCGTATAAGTCCAGTGGTTCTGCCATGTAAGTCCAGTGGTACTGCCGTATAACTCCAGTCCAGTGGTACTGCCGGATAAGTCATGAGGTACTGTCGTATAAGTCCAGTCCTGTGGTACTGCCGTATAACTCCAGTGGTACTGCCATATAAGTCCAGTGGTACTGCCATATAAGTCCAGTGGTACTGCCATATAAGTCCAGTGGTGCTCTCCTGTGCTGTATATTATTTACTCCAAATAAAGGGGTTATTAATATTTAATCCAAATATTTTTTACAGGGTTTGCTCTGTGTGGTGTAGGGGTACGCTGTTCTGAGCCGCATATTGTTATATAACTCCAGAAAAATAATGGAGGACAAAAATTTGGAGGATAAAATAGGGAAGGATCAAGAACCACTTCCTCCTAGTGCTGAAGCTGCTGCCACTAGTCAGGACATACTGTAGACAATAAAAATGCCATTAAAGTCGTCTGCCAAGGCCGATGCCCAATGTCATAGAAGAGGGCATGTAAAATCCAAAAAGCCAAAGTTCAGTAAAATGACCCCAAAAAAATAAATTTAAATGGTCTGAGGAGAAACGTAAACTTGCCAATATGACATTTACGACACGGAGTGGCAAGGAACGGCTAAGGCCCTGGCCTATGTTCATGACTAGTGGTTCAGCATCACACAATGACGATGGAAGCCCTCATCCTCCCGCTAGAAAAATTAAAAAGAGTTAAGCTGGCAAAAGCACAGCAAAGAACTGTGCGTTCTAAGCTGGTATTAAACATCCCCAAGGAGAGTCCAAGTGTGTCTGCGGTTGCGATGCCTGACCTTCCCAACATGGGAACAGGTGGCTCGTTCCACCATTTGCATGCCCTCTGCAAGTGCTGGAAGGAGCACCTACAGTCCAGTTACTGATATTCAAATTGAAGATGTCACTGTTGAAGTACACCAGGATGTGGATATGGGTGTTGCTGGAGCTGAGGAGGAAGTTGACGAGGAGGATTCTGATGGTGATGTGGTTAGTTTAAATCAGGCACCGGGGGAGACAGTTGTTGTCCGTGGGATGAATAAGCCCATTGTCATGCCTGGGCAAAATACCAAAAAAGCCACCTCTTCAGTGTGGAATTATTTCTCCACAAATCTGGATAACAGGTGTCAAGCCGTGTGTTGCCTTTGTCAATCCGTAATAAGTAGGGGTAAGGGGGGCGTGGCTTGGTGTTAAACCCAGGCAGATGTGTGGCATCTGAACTCCTGCCTGAGACACCCGTTTAACCCTGCTAAGTGGAGGTCCCGAGGTCCCTTTTCTTTGTTTTTATACCCCTATCCCTCTTCTCCCCTGGGCACAGTGGTCTGCAGAGCCGGCGGGTGCCTCCTGCACCCGTGCCGGTTGCGACCTACTTGCCCACCTGAAGCCGGGGCCTCAATTTCCAACCAGCCCGGACCGGAAGTGACCTGTTGGTGCCCCGCCAGAGTGGAACGGCGATTCCCCCATCCCTGTCTCACCTCTACAGCGCTCCCCCCTGTCTAGCAGACCCGGCTGGAGACCTCCGGCTCCCCTGTGCGGCCCGGAGCGAAGACTCGCTGATCGGCGCCAGGTGGCGGCGGAGCGCCGGAGCTGGCGTAGCCGCATGTAGGAGTGCGCCGGACCCCGCCGCCCTGCTCGGCCTCCAGGCCGCCTCGCTGGCTGGGGATCTCTCTACACTGCCACCAATGATACAGGCCGCTCCGGGCTGCAGCAGACAACCCGATCCCGGAGGCCCTGTATTAGAAGCCGGCGCCGCCATATTGGTTGAGGGCTGCGTGCCCACTCAGCTCACTACACATACAGCCTGACTGCTTTTGAAATACCCTGCTGGACATTATTAGATTGAAGTGGACCGGAGACTGGTTGTGTGTGGTGCCCCTGCTGTCCCCCACCTCCTGGCCTCCGTGTCTCTGCATATTGTCATTGCCCAGCATTCTCACCTGCTGAGAGACACGCAGCCAGCTTCATCTCTCTATACCATTGCTGGGACTGGATATCCCTCTTGTGGCGACTCCCTGAATTGCATCCTTTTCCTCAGATTTTCTTATACTACATTGCACTTCTGGAAGGGAGGCTCGGAGCGCACCAAGATGGGTGAGCGGTACGCCGACACTCTCCAACTACGATACTCAACCCTTCACACCATGGTGCCTGGTCTTTAAATTACAATGACCTGATCAAGCTACGCTGGGGGGAACGCGTGATATGTCACCTATACCTATACGTGGATACCCAGTTCGACGGTAACTCCTCCTGACCACGCCTAGCATCGTGCCTCATGCCGGGCAGACGGTCTACCAGGAAAGGGTCATCTGCTTCAGCCAACTCATCCAGAGCCAAGGCCTTTCAGATGCTATTCCGACCACCGATAACTGTCTCTACCTCAGCCACCCCTTCCTCGTCCTCCTTGCCCTCCAGAGTCATGGCGGGCAAGACGGTTGGGGGGCAACCTGCTCTCCTTCCGCCATCTTCTCCTGTGGGGGAGTCTTCGGACTTATCTACCATTCTCTCCACATTGCGGTCCCTGCCTACTCGCCAGGATCTGCAGCAAGACCTTCAATCCATGGAACAACGGATACAGGATTCTATTCAGACCCATCTCTCTTCCTTGCAGTCTGATATCACGCAAGTTGCAGATAGAGTAGTAACACTAGAAGATTGTTCTGAGAAGACGGATACAAAAATTTCTGATCTCCATGATCTCATCTCTCGTGTTCTCTGGTAGCCATGGGCCGACGACTCGATGACGTGGACAACAGAGGTCGCCGGAATAACCTACGAGTGCGAGGTTTACCTGAGGACGTCGCGCCCCAAAATCTTGAATCTGCTCTAACCAAAATATTCAATGAACTTTTGGAGATGGACTCTGAATACCAGATGGTGTTTGACAGAGCACATCGGGCTTTGCGCCCTAGAGGAGCGCCGACGGAACGACCCCCCGAGACGTTATCTGCAGACTCCACTACTTTCAATAGAAGGAGGAGATTCTTAGAGCAGCCAGACGGGCACCGGACATTACTTTTGAGGGCCATAGGATACAAATCTTCCCGGACATTTCGTGGTCTACCTTACAGCAGAGGCGTATACTCCGCCCTATCACAGATGAACTCAAAAGCCGTAACATAAAATTCCGGTGGGGTTTTCCAATATCTATCCAAGTGACCTATAAAGGATCCCTTTATGTTCTGCAGGAATATGATGGCGTTAAGGACTTCTGCTTAGCTCTGGATATCCCGGCCCCGAGCCTCCCTAACTGGCTGAACCCGTTTCAACTTTCACTGGCTCAGCCACCCCAAAAGGAACAGTGGCAGAGAGTCCGTAATCCTCGGAGGCGGCGGCGGAATGATACGTCTGGGGAATCTTCATCTGTGCCTGATGCTACAGGTACCACGGATGGCACGGGGTGATGAGGACGGACAGGATCTCCGGCTACGATTTACAAAGACACGTGACTATTGGATATGCTTATTGAGTATACAATATGTTGTCTTCTCTTTTACGATGTCCTTTCAATGCAGGTTGAGTAGTCTATTCCGGTGACTACTTCAGTACTCGTTTGCCACTCATGGATGCCTACGTACTGATACCCCCTGCCACATTATGTACTTTGGTTTCTGTATTTGTTTCCTGGTTTCTAGGTTGTCGCCCTTATACTAGATTAACATTCCCTGTTATGTTGTCTTGCCTCCAAGTACCTACTGCCCTGCTTGGTTTTTACAGCTTACTGATTTATTCTCTTCTTTACTAGAACTGTTCTATCCACTGAATAATTTTGAATAGTTTTGTTTATACCTCAATGCTACCTGTGGTGATGTGTCCCGGTTCCCTCCAGACCCCCACTTGCTCTGCTATTCCCTTGTAGATCATGGGCCGTTTCTGGTCTCCCATGACTAACGATGCAGAGTATTGCTGTTGCATTGACAGCTGTTTTCTTTATCTCTTCTTGTCTCTGTTACTTCCCTCCCTCCCTCCCTCCCTCTTGTGTTTTCCTACCCCTCTCCCATTGCTCAAATGAGGTGTTCTGGGCGGCTGCTCTTTTAGTAGGGTTGTGTGGGTGCCACAGCGAATTAGCAATGCTGGTATTCACGAATATTAGATCACTATGGCTAATTTAAAGTTAATATAATTTAACGTAAAAGGCCTTAACATCCCCGAGAAGAGGTCCCGGCTCCTACACTCTTTGCACACCGACAAAGCGGACGTGGTGTTCCTTCAGGAGACGCACTTTAAAAGAGGTGCCTCTCCGAAGCTGCACTCCCGTCATTTCCCGCAGGGGTATTATAATGATTTCTCTGGGGCTAAGGCCAAGGGAGTTGCAATTTTGTTTGCTAAACATATTAGACTACATGACGTATTAGAAATCCCTATTGGAGATGGGAGGGGCCTGATGGTGAAGGCTACCATCGCTGACCAAATTTTTACATTTGTCAACCTCTATCTCCCTAATCAGGGTCAGATCCGTTTTATGAGGGAGGCTTTGGAGTTGATAGAACAATCTCTGGCAGGGGTATTAGTGATAGGTGGCGACCTTAATTGGGCATTGGAGCCTCTTCTAGATACTTCAACTGGGGCGCCTAGATCCTCTATGAATGATGTTAGACGCTTTAAGTCAATCTTACATGATTTTCAGTTAATGGACACCTGGCGCCTGCTCCATCCCAAAGATAGGGACTACACGTTTTATTCCCACCCACACAATTGTTACACCCGTATTGACTATCTCTTTGTGGACCATAACTCCCTCGATTTTTTTGTAGATGCCACAATAGGTCAAATAGTCGGTTCTGACCATGCCCCAACTACTGTTACCCTGACCTTGCGCTGCCCCCCCCCCCAGTGGCGTTGGCGCTTTAACGAGCATTTTCTTAGAGATCCAGACTGTCGGGCCCAATTGGACAGTGCTATTGAGGACTATATAGTCCTTAACATGACTGATGAAGTCTCCCCAGTGACGGTGTGGGAAGCCCATAAATGTGTGATTAGGGGCAAATGCATTCAACTGGGCTCCCTCCTTAAGAAACAAAAAAATGAATGTCGGGAAGCTCTACTTGCTAAAATTAAACGGCTGGAACTCATTCATAAATCCACACTAACCTCAGACGTGTTAGCAGAGCTGCAAGACGCTCGATCTTCTCTTAATGACTTGCTGAATGAAGGCACTCGTAGGGCATTCCGCTGCTGTCGACACAAGTTCCATAGATGGGGTAATAAACCCGGGAAACTTCTTGCCCGCGCCCTTCGTGCCCAAAGATCCCTGACTTATATTAGAGAGATTAAGGACCCCTCTGGTGTGCCCCATGCTTCTGACGGTAAGATGGCTGAGATCTTTCATGCGTACTATACGAAACTTTATAATCTGGCGTCACAGCGCTCCCATTGTGAGCAGTCATTACATGGGAAGGCAGTGGAGGATTATTTGGAAGAGATTAAATTCCCGTCCCTCTCCCCTGCTATAATTGAGGCCCTTGACGACCCTTTTACAGCCGACGAATTGCTGTCTGCTCTGAAGTCCTCCCCGTCTGGAAAAAGCCCGGGCCCCGACGGCTTTCCCATATCCTATTACAAAACATTTCAAGATAAACTTCTCCCCCTCCTGCTCCGCGCATGCAACACTATCTCTCCACAGGCCCCCTTCTCAAACCAGTCCCTGGGGGCTCATGTCACGGTCATCCCTAAAGACGGAAAAAACCTTTCATTGCCATCTAGTTACCGGCCAATCTCCCTCCTTAACGTTGACATTAAATTGTATGCTAAACTCCTGGCAAACCGCCTGTGTCTGTTGCTTCCAACAGTAATACACCCGGATCAGGTTGGTTTCGTGCGTGGTAGAGAAGCAAGAGACAACACCATACGAGTGATTGACTTGATAGCCCATGCGAACTCCGCTAAGGTTCCCATGATGCTTCTCTCCATAGATGCTGAGAAAGCCTTTGACCGCATCGACTGGGTCTTTATGGAAAAGACGCTGCGTCGGCTGGGCCTGGGAGAGGTGTTCTTGCAAAAAATCTTGGCGCTATATCGAGCACCCTCGGCACAAGTGCGGGTAAATGGAATACTTTCTGACCCGATAGCCATCTCTAATGGGACTAGACAGGGATGCCCGCTGTCGCCATTGATATATGTTATCTGCATGGAGGCTCTGGCTAGAGCCATTCGGCAGAACCCTGATGTCACTGGCCTGAGGGTGGGCGGAAACGAACATAAACTTGCATTATTCGCGGACGACCTTTTGGCGGTCGTTACAAACCCTGCTATTTCCCTGTCTGGTCTTATGAAAGAATTTGCACGCTTTGGAGCATTGTCCAATTTCAAGATTAACTATGCTAAATCGACGGCCCTTAGTATCTCTCTCACCACGGATTTAGTTTCGTCCCTAAAGACTGCATTCCCATTTGCCTGGCACCCCTCACATATTAAATACTTAGGCATTCTGATCCCCTCCTCCCTCTCGGCCACTGTCACTCTGAATCACCTTCCTTTATTGCGCAAGCTGCGTAAGGAAATGTCACAGTGGCTACAACAGAAGTTCTCCTGGCTAGGCCGTATGAACATTGTGAAAATGAATATCCTGCCACGGCTGCTTTATCTTTTCCAAACTATCCCCTTAAAGCTCCCCCATCAGTTTTTGGCAAATGCACACAAAGCTATCAGCCACTTTGTTTGGGGCGGCAGAAAACCCAGGTTTAAACATTGTTACCTATTCTTAAGGAAGGCTCAGGGGGGCCAACAGCTGCCCATGGTTTCGGCATATTATCAGGCTACAATTTTGAATAGGGTTCTAGATTGGTCACGATCTGGCGCCGGCTCTAAACAGTGGGTTGACTTGGAGAAACGGTCCTCGGGTCTACATTTACAGGCAGTACCCTGGCTTGGAACCATTGGCCGCTCCTCACATCTGACGGTTGGACCCACCTTGGCTCTGTGGAGAACACTGAGATTTAAAATGGGTCTTTCCTCATCATCTTCCCTGCTTCTCCCGCTCCTTGACAACTCGCTGTTTGGACCAGGTATGGGTGGTGGTGTGGCCGCTAGGTGGAGCAGGGCAGGCTTGACTAGAATAACACATTTGCTCTCTGGAGGGAAGATCAAAGCTTTTAGTGACCTTAGGGAGGGAACTGATATTCCTGCGACTGACTTCTGGTTCTATCTCCAAACTCGCCATTTTATTTTGTCTCACAGGACAGCTGCTGCATTGACTGGTAGTCTTACCCCTTTTGAAGCAATGTGCTCCCAATCTTCTGAACCCTCACATGTTGTATCAGGTATCTATAAGATATTGCGACATGGTCATTTCCCAGGTGACCCCGCTTTCTGCACGAAATGGGATGCAGATCTCACACCTAGAGGGATACATATTAACTGGCATAAACACTGTGAAGTTATGTCCCGTTGCTCTACAAGCTTAGAAGTTATTGAAACACAGTATAAACTGCTTACTAGATGGTATCGCTGTCCCTCCCTTTTACATAAGTTTTTTCCCTCAGTATCCCCCTTGTGTTGGAGATGTGGAAAGGAGTGTGGCACCCTTATTCATATATGGTGGAACTGTCCACTGATCGCTACCTTTTGGAGCCAGATAATTCAAATCTCCTCCAAGATCCTGGGGTCTCAGGCTCCTACTGGAATTGACTTCTGGTTGCTCTCCCACACTACAATTCCACTGGCAAAGTACAAACACTCCCTTCTCAAACACCTCAATAACGCAGCGAGAGCGGTGGTACCAGTCCATTGGAAGTCTCCGGCCCCCCCTCGAATATGGGAATGGTTTCAGCGGATGGAATTTTATAGATCAATGAGGGATATTTTTCATTCAGTCCTTGACTCACGTGCCGATTATGTCACCACGTGGTTTTCTTGGATGGAATTTAAATCTACCTCTACCTACAAAGACCAGATCCCACTAGACTCAGCATGATGCCGCTTATCTGTGTAACCCGCTTCGCTGTACGGAACCCAAATTAATATCTAGTTAAGATTGATTAGCTCGCTCATTCCCCTTCCCTGATTTTATTCCCATTTCCCCCCTCTAACCTTTGTCTTGTTTTTTGTGTAGATTTTGGATGTTTTATATTTTACAGGTATCTTAACCCATGTATTTCTATATTGTACGAATTGTTGTACTCTTGATAACGTCCTTACTTTTTCTGTAAAACCAAAATAAAGAATAAGTAGGGGTAAGGACATTAACCATCTAGGAACATCCTCCCTTATACGTCACCATGCAGCGCATTCATCAGAAGTCATTGTCAAGTTCAGAAACATTGGGTAAGAGTGTAAACAGTCCACTGACACCTAAATCCCTTCTTCCTCTTGTACCTAAGCTCCTGCAAGACACACCACCAACTCCCTCAACATCAATTTCCTCCTCAGTCAGGAACATCAGTAGTCCTGCAGGCTATGTCACTGGCATGACTGATGAGTCCTCTCCTAACCAGGATTCCTCTGTAGGATCCTTGAGTGGTACGCCTACTGCTGCTGCTGCCACTGCTGTTGTTGCTGCTCAGAGTCGATCGTCATCCCAGAGGGGCAGTCGGAAGACCACTTGTACTACATCAACTAAGCAATTGACTGTCCAACAGTCAATTAGACGTGCAGCCGGTATCCGCCATTGGTGAAGTGGGATTCAGACAATTGATGGAGGTAGTGTGTTCCCGGTACCAAATCCCATCTAGATTCCACTTCACTAGGAAAGCGATTCCCGGACTGTACAGGGACATTAAGAAAAATGTCCTCAGTGTCCTGAAAAATGCAGTTGTACCCACTGTCCACTTAACCACGGACATGTGGACAAGTGGAGCAGGGCAAACTAAGGACTACATGACTGTGACAGCCCACTGGGTAGATGTATTGCCTCCTGCAGCAGCGGCACCAGTAGCAGCATCTCACAAATGCCAGCTCGTGCCTAGGCAGGCTACGCTGTGTATCGCCAGTTTCCGTAAGAGACACACTGCTGACAACCTCTTACGGAAACTGGGGGCCATCATCGCACAATGGCTTACCCCACTTAGACTCTCATGGGGATTTGTGATATCGGACAATGCCACCAATATTGTGCGTGCATTACATGTGGGCAAATTCCAGCATGTCCCATGTTTTGCACATACAATTAATTTGGTGGTGCAGAACTCTTTGAAAAATGACAGGGGCGTGCAGGAGATACGGGTTTCAGCATTCAGCCACTGCGTGCCAAAGACTGGAGCGCCAGCAAACACTCCTGAACCTTCCCTGCCATCACCTGAAGCAAGAGGTGGTAACGAAATGAAATTCAATACTCTATATGCTTCAGAGGATGGAGGAGCAGCAAAAGGTCATTCAAGCCTATACATCCACCTGCGATATAGGCAAAGGAGGGGGAATGCACCTGACTCAAGCGCAGTGGAGAATATTTCCGTCTTGTGCAAGGTTCTCCAACCCTTCGAACTTGCCACACGTGAAGTCAGTTCAGACACTGCCAGCTTGAGTCAGGTCATTCCCCTCATCAGGCTTTTGCAGAAGCAGCTGGAGAAATTGAAGGAGGAGCTAAGATGGAGCATTTCCGCTAAGTATGTGTGACTTGTGGATGGAGCCCTTCAGTCGCTTTGTCAGGAGTCAAGGGTGGTCAATCTGTTGAAATCAGAGCACTACATTTTGGCCACCGTGCTTGATCCTAGGTTTAAAGCCTATAGTGTAGCTCTCTTTACGGCAGACACAAGTCTGCAGAGGTTCAAAGACCTGCTGGTGAGACAATTGTCTACTCAAGCTGAACGTGACCCGTCAACAGCTCCTCCTTCATTTTCTCCTGCAATTGGGGCTGCGAGGAAAAGAATAAAAATTCTGAGCCCACCAGCTGGCAGTGATGCAGGGCAGTCAGAAGCAAGTTCTGACATCTGGTCCAAACTAAAGGACCTGCCAATGTTTACGGACATGTCTACTGTCACTGCATATGATGCCATCACCATTGAAAGAATGGTGGAGGATTATATGGGTGACAGCATTGAAGTATGCATGTCAGCCAGTCAGTATGTATACTGGCAGGAAAAAGAGGCAATTTGAAGGCCCTTGCACAAACTGGCTTTATTTTACCCAAGTTGCCCTCCCCTCCGGTGTGTACTCCAAAAGAGTGTTTAGTGCAGCCGGTCACCTTGTCAGTGATCGGCGTAGGAGGTTACTTCCACAAAATGTGGAGAAGATGATATTCATCAAAATTGAATCTAGAGGAAGTCCCAAGGCATTGTGGGACGAAACGCGTTGATACTTCACTCCTGAAAACGCATACTGGTGTACCATCACGGGAAGCTGAAAGTACAAATCACCGTCCACTATCCACCCTGCTATTACATTTATCCGGGAGAGGTGGTAAGCTTCTGCAGTCACAGGCAATCCAGCATCGCAGCTATCTGGACGATCAGTAAATATCGGAGCCCGCAGTGAGCGCACCTTGGCTGAGAGCCTGCAGTCGCACCCATCTGGATATCCCATCCTGGCGCACATCACACGGGGCGGTGACGGCCTCACCCCCGGGTGAAAAAGGGACGGATACGTCATCCTAGCAGGGAGAATCAGTGGTAACTATAAACACTGCCTTCAGTTTCTCACTGAACTGTTCTTATTGCAGCCGGGACGCCGGCATACAAAGTAGCAATTCCGTGTGTGGACCCAGTATCAAAGACTGTTTGTTACAGTGTTATACACTGCATAATCAGGACTTCAGCATTTATTCTTATAAAGTGTTGCCAATGCAGCTATTTAAATAATTATACATATTTTATGCCAATCAGGGATTATTCCCTTATTCAAGCTACAAATAATATATGCATGCTCGTATAGGTGACTAATATTTTAGATTTTAGATGTTTGTTTTTATGTATATGTAATAAATGTTATTTGAGATATTTGAGGACGTCTCCCGATCTCATCACTGATTCATACAGAGCCACTTTTCTACAGTATATATCTCTTCCTATATTTATATTTATTTTTATATATATAATTTATTACTGCTTATATTTATTAAAGTAAAAAAAACAGTAACACACAGCGCGATGTTTTAAATATCTATGTATATGTCCAGTGCTTCTGTATAAATCCAGTCCATTGCAGTGGTGCTGTGTTGTCCTGTATCAGTCCAGTGGTGGTGTCCCTGTGCTGCCGTATATGTCCAGTGGTACTGCCGTATATGTCCAGTGGTACTGCCGTATATGTCCAGTAATCCTGCCGTATAATTCCAGTAATCCTGCGGTATAATTCCAGTAATACTGCCGTATAATTCCAGTGATCCTGCTGTATAATTCCAGTAATCCTGCCGTATAATTCCAGTAATTCTGCCGTATAATTACTGTGATCCTGCTGTATATTTCCAGTAATCCTTCTGTATAATTCCAGTAATCCTGCCGTACATTTCCAGTAATCCTGCCGTATAATTCCAGTGATCCTGCCGTATAATTCCATTAATCCTGCTGTATAATTACAGTAATCCTGCCGTATAATTACAGTGGTACTGGCGTATAATTCCAGTAATCCTGCCGTATAATTCCAGTAATCCTGCCATATAATTACAGTGATCCTGTCGTATAATTCCAGTAATCCTGCCGTATAATTCCAGTAATCCTGCCGTATAATTCCAGTTATCCTGCCGTATAATTACAGTGGTACTGCCGTATAAATCCAGGAGTACTGCCGTATAAATCCAGTCCAGTGGTGCTGTCTTGTGCTGCATCACTCCAGTGGTAGTGTCCTGTGCTGTATATTATTTTCTCCAAATAAAAGGGTTATATACATTACTTATATTATTATTTTTATAGGGTTTGCCCTGTGTGGTGTAGAGGTACGCTCATCTGTGCTGCATATTATTATAATAGCCTCAAATAAAAGAGTTATTATCCAAATTAATTTTACAGGCTTTGCCGTGTGTGTGTTTGGATTAGGGGTACGCTATCCTGTGCCACCAATACTGTGCGTGTACTACATCTGGGCAAATTCCAGTACGTCCCATGTTGTTTGTGCCGCACACTTGTGTCGCTTAGCTTAGTCATACAGCTACCTCATTGCACCACTTTTTCATCTTTGCATGATGTGCTGTTGGGGCCTTTTTTTAAATCTGCCCTCCTGTCTGACACTGCAGTGCCACTCCTAGATGGGCCAATTGTTTGTGTCGCTTAGTTTAGCCATACAGTTACCTCATTGCACCTCTTTTACTTCTTTGCATGATGTGCTATTTGGGGCCTAGTTTTTTTAAGTGCCATCTTATCTGCAACTGCAGTGCCACTCCTAGATGGGTCAGGTGTTTGTGTCGCACACTTGTGTTGCTTAGCTTAGTCATCCAGCTACCTCATTGCACCTCTTTTTCTTCTTTGCATCATGTGCTGTTTGGGGCCTATTTTTTAAATCTGCCATCCTGTCTGCCACTGCAGTGCCACTCCTAGATGGGCCAGGTGTTTGTGTCGCAGACTTGTGTCGCTTAGCTTAGTCATACAGCCGCCTCGGTGCAACCTTTTGGCCTAAAAACAATATTGTGAGGTGTTCAGAATAAACTGGAAATTAGTGGAAATTAATGTTATTGAGGTTAATAATACCGTAGGATCAAAGTTACCCCCAAATTATGTGATTTTAACTGTTTTTATGTTTTTTTCAAAAATTATCAGATCCAAAACCAAAACACGAAAGGGTGGTTTTGACAAAATCAAGCCAAAACCAAAGCACGAGCGGGGAATTAGAACCAAAACCAAAACACGAAAAGTGCCCGCAGCACATCTCTAATAACTACACTCAGGTCACATTGAATACATAGACCCAATTTAAATAGAGATTAGCACTGTTTGTATTCCACCAATCATACACAAGGGGAAGTGATGTCATTACTCCTTCCCTTTATAAGGAGGGTTTGTGTCCTCATTCAAATATCACACACTCTGAGAATCTACTGACATTCCACCTTATGGTAAGATAAAATTGGCCGCTTTTTGAATTTTTACTCCATTTTACTAATAGTTGATATGGCACTACTCTGATTATGGCTCCATTTACCCACTATGAAGTATGGATTGTTATTATGGATTTGCTTATATACTATTATTGTAAGAGTTCCCAAGGGTTACTATTGAGTCTTTTTTGCACTTTATTGTTGTTTATGGTTGTTAAATCTCAGTATAAACCAATTTATTACCTCTTGTATATACTAAGTAAAATTGAGTAATGCATAGTTGTACTAACTTTGGGTTTTGTTATGGTCCTGTGGATTAGTAGGCTTTCCCTATAGACACTAATGTTATTCAATCAATACATTTACCAGGTTGAATACGTTTGAGAGTATCCCTCAAAAATTTGATATCCGAGTGTTATACGTCACTATTTGATCCATCAGGTATGTGTTCTTTTATATGTGCAACCCAGACTCATTGTAATGTCACCATTATGAGTGTATGCAATTGATTAATATTTTCCAATAATAGGCCTTGCGGATCACAAATTTAATTATGTTGTGGCCCGTTTGATTGAAGTGTCCAAGAGCAGTCCTACATGCTGTTTAATTAATTTAATGATGGTAATTACCCACAAATCAAGGTACAGTATGTGTCCCTTCTAAGCATGATCTTCTACGCAATATTACTCCCTTTTCTTCTTTCACTCTGGATTTTTTGTTCCATTAGCCTATGTTTTGATGTGTCTCTGTTTCTATCATGAACGTATTGTATTAATATTGGCAATGTTGTTTTTTGAACAAATGTCCTAAAAATCATATTCTACGATTGTAGATGTACCCCTGATGAAGTCTCGGCATGAGACAAAACACGTTGGGTTTCTTTTTACTTGTCGTGACCTCTAATAGAAGGAGGAGATTGTAAATGAACATCTATACATCTGTACATCAATATCTATGGCGACCTTCAAGTTGTGTCAACATTAGAAAGAAATCACTGCAGAAATTTCTGCGTGATTATGGACATGTATTTTATTTTTTATGAATTTTAATAAATTGTTTTAGAGGAGCACATTGTATATTATTTCTCCTTGTTAAAACTATATTTCACCTTTGTGTATATAGAAAACCTTCTGCGGATGTGACAACTAACTCGGCGTTGATAGAACCCCTAGGCGCCAATCTCACTTTTGCTATATATACAGTATATATATATATATATATATATATATATATATATATATAAAAACAAACACATGTGACCGGCACTCCTACAGCAGAGAGCAAATACCCGGGTGCCCTCCCGTGGCACTACAAAGCCCAGCAAACAGCACAATGTAATGGGCGGCACTCCAATGGATTTTGAAAAAATCATACAGCTCACCAAGCCAGTTTCAATCAACGTTTTAGGTGCCTTTATTTGCACCTTTCGTCAGGATATATATATATATATATATATATATATATATATGTGTGTGTATATATATATATATATATATATATATATATATAGAGAGAGAGAGAGAGAGAGAGAGAGAGAGAGAGAGAGAGACCCATTGCCACATGTGTATAAAATCAAGTGCCTAGCCATGCAGTCTCCATTTGCAAACATTTGTGATACAAAATGGTAGTTCTGAAGAGATTAGGGACTTCAAGCATGGTACTGTGGTAGGATCATACGCACCGACATTCTGGCTGCTCTCTGCGGGAGAGAGCAGCCAGGTCGGCTCAGCGGGCGGGCAGGGGAGGCTGTGATGTAAAGGAGGGGGTGGCCGGAGGCGGGGCAGGGGCGGAGCAAGGGCGGGGCGGAGCAAGGGCGGGGTCACAGTGACGCCTCCTTTAAGCCACGCCCCCACTCTGTAATGCCACGATCACCGGCATTACACTGCAGGGGGCGTGGCTATGATGACGCGATTCAGCAAGAATCGCGTCATCGACTGCCCGGACCGCCCACTTTACACACTAAGTGGGCGGACGGGCAGGGGGGACCCTGCAAATCGGGAGACTTGCCTGCTCTTCCGGGGGGCCGGGAGGGTCACCCGATTTTCGGGAGCCTCCCGGCCATTCCGGGAGAGTAGGCAAGTATGGGTAGGATGCCACCTTTACAATAAGACGGTATGTGAAATTTCATCCCTACTGGATATTCCATGGTCAACTCTAACTGATATTATTAGAAACTGTAAGAATTTAGGAAGAACAGCAACTCAGCCACGAAGCAGAAGACCTAACTGTCAATTAATCTGCATCCAAATCCTCCCTGCAAGCAAAACTGCTGAGGTATCAGGACACAATGAGCTGTGCGACTCAGACGTACTGTATGTGCAGTAATAAAAACTTTGGCCAACTGTGGAAAAATTGCACATTTCTGAATCAGGCCCATTATGTGCTGCTACCACAGCAATAGGATAATTCTCTTATCAACTTTAGCAAAAGTTTAGAACTTGTTCCTCACAATATTGCATTATTCCACATAGAGTGTGACAATTTTACATATTATGCTAGAGCTACAGTGTGTAGCCTTAAGTGCTTCACAAACACACCCAAAGCTAAATGAATGGACCTTTGTCCTCTCAGCTTCACAGTTTATTCTATTCACAGACTATAATTTTGTAGAAATGAGAATTTTACAAATACAGTATGGAGCTGTAAGACTGTATATCCAGAACTTTTGGCTACTGTGAAAATGGCCTGTTGTGCTGTGAAACCTGACTATCATGACATTTCATTGCAATTTTGCTCATCTATTCATAGCATTACAGCTTCTGCAAGGGTAATCTATACTGTATAATGCACAGTTCTTTATATCTCTCACAGACTTTGTATTTGTCTCTCACCTACAGCTAGGACTCTCCATTAGCCCACAGATTCATCCTCTGTTCCTGAATGAGCAATAATGCACTCAGTTGCCCACAAGCTGAAGCTGATTAAATATCCCAGTGTTTCTATTGCTCTATTAAATCTCAAGCTGGGATAAAACTTTAGATCATTCCTTAAATATCAATCTAGGAGTTCATAAACACGGACTTCAAGAAGGAAGCTATTGTACTCTCCTTCTAATAGGCCCTACACACATGCCGATATTCTGAAAGATATGAACGATCTCGTTCATAAATGAACGAGAACTCATTCATATCTTTCAGTGTGGAGACTCCAGCGATGAACGATGCGCGGCCCCGCGCTCGTTCATCGCTGATCTCCCGTCGGCTGTGCATGCAGGCCAATATGGACGATCTCGTCCATATTTGCCTGCACTTCAATGCAGCCGGGTGACGGGGGGAGTGAAGAAACTTCACTCCCCCCGTCACTGCCCCCTCGCCGCCGGGTCGCTCATCGGCCGTATCGGCCGTCGGGCACCTCGGCGGCGCATCGCCGAGTGTGTAGGGCCCCTAAGTTTTCTGTGTAAATAAGCTGATATTGAAGCTGGTGAAATAGAAATAGACTGTTACTTAGTTACTGACAATAAATAGGAAGGTACAAACAGAAACTTTCTATTATTTATTACCACAGCACTTTACAGATAATATTTGGCCATTCACATCAGTCCCTGCCCCAGTGGAGTTTACAATCTATGGGGATTATTCAATCTGCAATCCGTTCTTTCGCGTGCTGAGGGTTGCCCATCGCAGAGCAAGGCCACCCAGCATACAGAATGGCCTGCTCAGCAGCTACGACTGCAAATTAATTGAGGTCCCAGCAACTGTGGATGACCCCCTGCGAACCACTGCCCTACTCTAATAATTGTTATTCTTTAATGATTTTCCTGCCTGCAGGCTTAGGGGACGTATTAAGATCTGGTAGCAATAGCAGCCTGCAAGGCAGCCATACACATTGCGGTCGCATCCCCGATGGATGCTACCGCAATGTGATTGACAGGCGAGGCTGTTGCTGGGACGGCACCAGGAAAACGGGGGCAGGCACGTCACTCGCAGCGGCTCCGAAAATAATGGCGCTGCCAGGAGTCAACCTTAGATCCGATGCACTCGCAATTAGTTTGCAGATGCATCAGGAGGCAGCCCCACACACGATGGGGGCCTTGCCCTGTACAGAGATCCCCACACACTGCAGACTATTGGTAGGAGAAGCTGCCGCCTCGGTCTATGCGCTGCAGCTCTATTTCAAAATTCAGACTGGAAGTCACCCAGCCACGTAACCTGTGTAATTCACGAGTGTCCCGGTAAAGGGATAGTATGGTAAAGCTAGGCAAATGCAGGGGGTAGAGGGTTCTAGCTTCCCAAAAACTCCACTCCAGTCCAACCAGCAGCATGAATGATAACCACAAGAGCAGTAGTATATAATATGATTTTATTAGATATGCAGCCACAAGATGCAGTATAATCAGGTAGGCCTGCTATACTGCAGTGAGGCAGCAGCTTCTCCTACCAATAGTCTGCAGTGTGTGTGGAGCTGAGAGCTCAATCAGCGCACTAGTCCAAACAGATCAGAGAGCAGTTGCCAGCAAGAAGAGACAGGCTTATTAACATGAAGTGGGAGATTGTGCGCTTAGAAAGCTCTGATTTGTATGTATATTTATTATGGCATGTTTAACCTTTTCCTGACCACTTATGATATTTATATGAGCCAAATGTATTTGATGCAGAAGTTATTATTTAAACTCTCTCCCCTACAACCTATACTACAGACTTCAGGTTAAGTGCTACAGTAATTATGCCCTGTTCATGGGCTGGCTACACTAGCTTTACAATTAAGCATTTGGGGGGAAAAAAACCCTACAGAAATGCTCCGTTTGCCTCTGAGCAATGTGCTCAAATGCATTCTTCATAGCTGCACAGTACATATAACAAGTGTTAATCAAACCTCCTAATATCCAGGAATATGAATATGAATCCTGTGTGCGGTAAAGCCACGTGTCCCAAAAAGGGGATGTGGTCTTGAGAAAAGGGAGTATGGCTTTACTTGAATGCTGTGATCACGAGCCACAACTTCAGTTTTTGTCACAGTGGAGGCATGCCTAGCGCTCTGTAAGCTGCTGGCATGCTCCAGTCTCTTTGTATCTCGTGAATAGATGTGCACAGCATCTATTCCCCGCTGCTCTGCCAAGCAAAGCATCAAGTTACAGTGGCCTCCCACCTCTCCCTCCACCACAGGACACTGTAGCCTGAGGATGGGACAGCGAACAGTGGCCATAAACAGTGCTGTCCCACCTAAATTGGTACAGTTGGGAGTTATGAAGTAAGGATTCTGTTATGAAAAATATGAAATGAGCATATGTTTCACCTGGTGTTAGGCACAACAGAACGGGTTATTGGGCACTCCTTATATATGAAAATCATCCAGGCTAGACATATAGGACCTGATTGAGAGGTGGTAAATGCCAATGTTTGCGTAGCTGAGCAATTATTTGATACTGCACAAGCGTGAAAAACCCTAAAAACCTGAGTGTATGCATAGACCACTGTTGCGTACAGATTCACTGGCAGTAGAACAGGTGGCACAAAACCATGGGCATTCCTCGCGGTTGACTGGGAGGTGGCCTGAATTGAACACAAAAATGGTCTTCTCATGCACGTTATTGGGGTGTCATAGGCGTGTCAGTGAACATGGCTGCATTCCTCAATACAGATCAACAGCCACAGAGGACAAGTATAGAGGAATTTGTTCAAAGGAGACACTGTGCCTGCCATACGCTGGTGCAAGTGTTGATGGGGCACGCAATGGTTTACCAATGGTGGAATGTTCAGAACCACCGGTGGAGTTGCACTGTACACAGGCAATGAAAGTGTGCATCTCATGGCTTGCACAGTCTGGTGTACATTGGTACACAAGGCTAAAACTAGCATTTACATTTACCACCACTGCAACTCTGCAAAAAATTGCAGCCGCACATGCATTCGCATCCACCTCTGAATCACACCGATAATGTCAATCAATTTGTTTTCCAACTAGTTGAAAAGAAAATCTGGATGATTTAATCACGTAAGCTATTTGTCTGAAAGACTATTTTTGTCCATATTCCAGGGTTAGGGAGCAAATTTCTGATTGTCATTCGCTCCCATACATTTCCAGATTTTAATTACAACCAAACAATTAGTTGCATGGTTGGATGAAAGTTGGTCTAGTGCAGGGGTTCCCAAACTCCGCCATTACAGTCCAGGTTTTAAGGATATTCATGTTTGAACCCAGATGATTAAATCAAATTGACACTGATACTAATTAAGTCACCTGTGCATCTAGCATGGACATCCTTAAAACCTGGACTATAGTGGAGGAGTATGGCAACCTCTGGTCTAGCGTTTGGTCAGCTTTAAAGAATACTGTATGGCCAGTGTATGGGATCGGCAGCTCGAGATACTGTAGTTCACTTAACATGAAGACATTTGCAATCTGGCTAGGCAACATAGAGGTGGCTAAAATCACTATATTACCTGAGAAATGAAACATAGAACAACTATTGTAAACATGTGAAAAAAATAACAATACATAAATGTATGACAGCAAAATTATATACTTTTAAATTTAGTCAAAATCTGAAAAAGATAACTATACTGATAAAACACCTGCATTTATAATCCTGACTTGGTAGGTTGCTGGAGTGTGATTTTATAAAGTTAATTACGAATCTAAATCCAGGTATGGGAAATGTATTATATTTTTCCCATTTGAAATATTACATAAAAAGTGTATCATTCTGCTACAATAACGCTATTATTAGTTTTCCAATTTCATGAGTTATCCTCTAAATCCTTCATTCCATGCAGCCGCCACTAGACCATATGTACACTGTAGCTATACATATAGAAGCCAATGTATTTTAAAAATGAAGATGTAATCTATTTATCATTAATCTATTTATTCAGTTACTGAAACATAAATGAGGTTCAAATGAACAATATTTTTGGAGACTTGCGTAAAAGTGTAATTGTTTTATTTATTGATGGGGCAGGAAAAACTTTACAGTTATTCATACTTGAGAATAGGGGGTTTATCTCACTGCACTGGTCTAGAGGTCACTGTTTATGTTATTATACAGTAGTGTGATAGCTGTGGGACTGTCTTGCTGTCCCACCTGTAAGCGGCAATGTCCTGCTGGGGGAAAGGTTTAGAGCAGGGCCGGGCAGGTCATCTGACACTTCTGGTAAAAGCCAGATAGGTTGATGGTCTGGTCGGCAGCCAAAGTCAGATTAAGGGAGGCATGTGCCCTTGCTACAATCTATCAGGAGAGCCCACGTGTCTGCCACCCACCGCTGATAATCATCATGGTTACCCTTTCTTTAGCACTAAATCTTTATTATAATTCACTGTCTCATGTTAGTTCACTGACTATGTGACATTCTGAGCAAACCCATCAGCTGAGGCTATGCCAAAGGCAAGATCAACCTTATAGCACGTAAAGCTTCTATGAGGCGCCATAATGCAACCCATGTGGCAGTATCATTAATTAACACCAAATAGGTTCTACCAGCCTCATGTACCCAATGGAAGCCCTGTACAGTGACTGACTGGCCCATTCACAACTCTGGTGCTACCACGTCATGGCACACTTTATCAGAGGAGATCTCCCCTCCTCCAGTATATAGTAGTTGATGTCAGACATAGGGGAGATATATCAACTATGGAGAAAGAGAAATTGGAGAGAGAGATAAAGTACCAACCCATGCCATGTTTGAAATATGACAGAAGCTGATTGGTTTGTACTTTATCTCCAATGTTTGATACATCTTGCCTATAGAGTGATGAGCAGCTCATTTTCCACTGCCTTCTGCTGAGCCTGTGATCCCAGTGGCCCTCATGCTCAGGAGGAGTCTGGGAGACTGCCTCTGCAGTAGGTAGCACTGCATGATATGTTATAGGAAAAGTACTGTAGGCAGGGCTGCCATAAAAAATTGTGGGGCCCAGGGCTGACAAAATAGACAGGGCCCCTCCCTCCCAAAAAAAAGATTCTGCCGCACTGCTCCACCCCTATGTGAGTCATACATTGTGACGTTACATATAGGTAGTGTTGTGGACCTACTGGAACGGTTCACAGAGAGTTGATGCACAGATAAGGCTTGTTTTAAGAAGTCCTCCCTGCGCATCAGCCTGCTGTTGATTTACGGACTGGTGCAGCTCTACAGGTATTGGCAGTAGGAGCCAGGGATGGGGCCCCCTCTCTGTAAGGGCCCGGGACACCAGTCCCCCACTGTTGGCTGTCCTGACTGTAGGCATTCTGTGTGGGGGTATTGCCATTGCTTTAGTAAGACTTTATGTAGATAGTTTATTTGTTTTTAAACAGTTTGTTTACTGTTTTTGATTGGATTTACCTGCAATACTCAAACTTCACCAGGAGTACATCTCTTCTAGCTAGTACAACAACCTGTGATTAGCAACTAATGAGTGCACTTGAAACACCCTGATGAACTGCACCGGTACCTATACCTGTCTATTCTCCCGGGATTGGAACGTCATTGTGGCCCTGCCCCTCAATGCTGGTAATTTCGACATTATGTAACTGGGGTGGAGCCACAATGACATGGTAACACTGTCAAGCCGGTTCCAGCTCTAGTCAGCATCACATTTTTCCCACCATGTCCCTCCATGACACTTTGCCGACCTGGCTGCCTCCTCCCAGAGAGGGCTGCCAGAATGTCTACATGTATGGTCATGCCTTGTTAAACACCTGCTCTTCCCAGTAATCCCTCTTGAGATTATTGTGTTTTACGCTCTGAGTTTGACTGTTCCTGTACTTTCTCTGTTGGCCTTGAAGTATTACTATCTGACTTCCTTCGTGTGTGACCCAGGTTGAGTGGCCATTCTGTTGGATTTCACTTGGACACTATTTACTGTACTTTGGGCCTTATTCATTACCAATTGCAAATTTGAGACTTGAGTATGCTGGTGTCAGCCACAAATGTTGAAGGTGTCCTATTTTTGCGTATGCATTGCGAATCTGCTAATGCCTATGCAGATTTTAAAATGCATTGGTGGGCGTCTTTTATTTTTTCTGTGCAGCTCTTCACATTTGAATTTTAGCAAAAGCAGATTGTAGACAATACCTTCAAGCACACTCTTGCTATATAGGTACCAGTGGCATCTGCAGCGCCAACTACCTTGTGCAGGGGAGGGGACGTTAAGCACATATAAACATACATGTCCCCCTCTGTCCTCTCTCAGGTTTCCAGCTGCCTCTCTGCAATCTCCTCCTGGATGTCTGAACGCTCTCTAAAGCTCAACATGGACAAAACGGAACTCATCATCTTCCCCCCATCCAGAGCAACACCCCCGACCAATATCTCCATCATTGTTGACAACACCACCATCTCCCCCGTTCCCCAACTCCGCTGCCTGTGCGTCACTCTTGACTCCTCCCTCTCCTTTGCACCCCACATCCAAGCTCTGGCACAATCCTGTCGTTTCCAGCTACGCAACATTGCTCGTATCAGGCCATATCTCTCCCAGAGTGCAACTAAACTCATCATCCACTCACTGGTCATCTCACGACTTGACTACTGCAATGTCCTCCTCACTGGCCTCGCTTGCTCCCATCTTGCTCCCCTCCAATCTGTCCTGAACTCCGCAGCTAGGCTTATCTTCCTCTCCCGCCGCACCACATCTGCCACTCCCCTTCAACAAAATCTACACTGGCTCCCATTCCCCTACAGAATCCTCTTCAAACTCCTCACCCTCACATACAAGGCCATCTCTAATTTCACTGCTCCCTACATCTCCAACCTCCTTTCCCTTCATACTCCCTCCCGCCCCCTACGGTCGACTAATGAC
Source organism: Pseudophryne corroboree (assembly GCF_028390025.1). Taxonomy (NCBI): domain Eukaryota; kingdom Metazoa; phylum Chordata; class Amphibia; order Anura; family Myobatrachidae; genus Pseudophryne; species Pseudophryne corroboree. The sequence continues at coordinate 251,123,591 of NC_086444.1, read as the reverse complement.
CGTCGCCTCTCCACCGCCCTGGTCACTGCTTCCCATGCACGAGTTCAGGATTTTGCCCGTGCTGCACCCCTTCAGTGGAACGCACTCCCCCGCTCCATTAGACTCTCCCCAACCTTGCAAAGCTTCAAACGGGCACTAAAAACCCACCTATTCATCAAAGCATACCCTCCCGATGCATAACCCAGTGCTTAAGCCGCGCCTCCACCCCCCTGCCTCATGCCGTGAACATCTCAGCTTTGCTTGCATACTGCCATCAGGCTACCTCCCACTTGCCTGCACCTCTTGTCATCTGTCTGTCGCCCCTCCCCAATAGATTGTTAGCTCTTCAGAGCAGGGCCCTCTTTCCTCTTGTTATCTAAGCCCTCGTCTCAACACATTTCACTCACAGCTCTCCCCTACTCAACGACCATCTTTATCCTGCTAGTAAAGGCTCATCTCCATCTATGGCCACCAGCCTCTAGTAGTACGATGATCACTCCCTCAATACTTACATATAAAAGAACAGAACAAAAAAACTGCTAAAACAGCGCCTAATCATCAAATTGTATGAAATATACTGATGATGTTACACATCTAAAAATAACAATTCCTGGGATACTGCGCTTGCCGGAATACTATATGTGGTATTGGGGTAGCAACAAAAGAAACAAGACAAACGGCTGCGCTGTATATCAGGAAAATGAATAAATATACTAAACAGAGAGCCAACGTATAAATGACAATATTTATTAATAAAAAATTATGCTGATGGTATAATAAAAAAAGAGTCACTAATATAGTGAACCTATGATGACTTATAATAGCTCAGGATCAATATGTTAAACGTAACCTTAATGGAGAAGTTCCGTGTTCCACTTGGTGCAGTTGGTTACTGTTGAATAATAAGATGCACAAAGAATGTCCCAGTAGAATGTAGGTCCCTCAATTTAGGGTAAATCTCGATGCCTCTCCGGTGGGCTGGTAAAAGCCGAGCGTCCTCGGCTTAGATGTCCTGCAGTGCCCACATACGCTATGCAGCAGGAGGGGAGATTACAGTCTTTCTCACACACTGGCTGATGCGGCGTGTTTTCTTAAGCTACCTTTGAAAAAGTCATGTGGAGCGTGACGAAACGCGTCAGGACCCGCCTTCATTCACACCTAGCACAGGTGTAATCATCAGGTGCACATCGATCCCCACTGCACCCTCCGCTCACAGCTTCCGTTATTAGCGGCTTATACAGCGCAGCCGTTTGTCTTGTTTCCCTCAAGACTTACATCTTAGCTGTATTATGTCTTGAGAATGTGTGGTGCTCTGTTACCTGTACTCTATTTCTGTTATTTATTTACTGTAATGCAATGTTTTGTCCCCTGTACTGTCCTTTGTACGGCGCTGCGAAACACATGTGGCGCCTTATAAATAAAATGTAATAATAATAAAATACATGTATAGATCTATGTAATGTATGTGCTGTGTATGTCCGAATCGGCAGTGGCACTGTATACCACAGCCTCCTTGCAAAACCCAGTACTCGGTATTAGGCTTTCCTCACCTAAGCCCATCCCCAGACTCCTGTAACAATAGCCAATGAGAGTATGGTGGCGGACTTAGGAGAGGGAGGCCTAAACCCAAGTCCTGAGTTGCAGAAATCGTATACCACAGCGGTGGCTGTGGTATACGATCCGGACACATGCCAGCACATACATTTAAATACATCTGCAAATGTATATTTATATGTGCTTAGCATGTGCCACCCCCCACCCCCCCTACACAAGGTAGTTGGCGCCCAGGGGCTGCTGATTGCAGGGCGGATTGGTCATAGAGCTCAACAGGAAGATTCCCGGTAGGCCGACGTTTCTGTGGGGTCTGTTTTGTGTGTTGTCATGTGGCCCCAGCCCACCGCACTCAGTACACTGCATTGGCCCCATTCATTCTGTTATTCCATCTCTGCAGTACAGCAGCTCTGCCATCCAGTCATACTGCCATGGCTACACGGTATGCTATACTTCTTGTCAGGCCACTTCTACAAAAGTTTATAGGGCCACTTAGTTGCCAATCCGTCTCTGGTCCCAGACACAACTGCAGCAAAAGTTGCAAGGAAGGATGCAAATGCGTACAATCAGGATTGAGGAGGGATCGCGCCCCCCCCTTCCCTCAACAGATTACAGCCCCCACATCAGACCACACCCCCATTAAGGCTGCTTCCATAAATTTCCCGGGCTGGTTTTCCATCGCAATCCACCCCTGGCAGATAGGTATATCTTATTAGGAATCTCAGCTTCATATTATTTGCCACCTGCCTCCTGTGCACTTACTTGTACTCCTGAAATCAGTTATTATTACACTGCAGGATTACATATAGCCTATTGGAAAGTATTGCTTTTTGAACTATTTCTGTCAACCTGCAAAACCTGACTCTAGCACACCAGTCATTGTTATATTGAACCTGTCACCAGTGTCTGTCTTAGCTGGAGTCTACACACAGTGTTTTAGATTAATAAACACAGTGGCGGATCCAGGGGAGGGGCACACAGGCCCGTGCCCCCCCTGTCATTTCTAGCACTTTTTTTTCTCCCAAAGGTGAGCAGCAGCAACACTCCGCTGCTGTCTCCGTCAGTAATATTAGAGCCGCGGCACTAAACAACAGATCTTCGGAGAGCTCTGATTAAGAGCTCTCTAATCAGTGTAATAACGGGAGGTGACTGAGGGGGAGCTGTTGCGCACATCCTACTGCAGCAACGAGCTACTCTCCTGCTACTGTACTGTGGAGCGTCCTGTCTTCTCTGCCCCTACACTACAGTGGCAGTCTGGAGGAGCCTTTCACAGCCACAGTCGGTGATGTGTCGAGCAGTGATTGTGGTGAGTCATCACATCTAATTCAAGTCAGTCTAGTGAGAGAGTGTGAAGCTTTTGGTGCCGCAGGGTGGGAGAGTGCTGTGGAGTTGACACTGAAGGTGCTGTGGTTGGGGGAGTACTGTACTGATGACATTGAAGGGGCTGTGAGAGTGCTGTGGTGTGGACATTGAAGGAACTGGTGGGGGAGGGGGTATTGTGGTTATTGAAGGGGGAGTGCTGTGAGCTGGACATTTCTTTTTAACTATGCTGTCTCTATTTTATTTTTACAACTGACTATAATGCACAGGCTGTGGAGAGGAGCCAGGCTGACATCACTTGGAACAGTCATCAGGAAAGGATTGGTCATCGACTAGGAGACAAAAGACCCACTGCATGGCAAGCAGGTAAGTGGAATGGCCTTGTTTTTTGTATGTACCTCCCAGTGTGACTATAATGAGAGGTGTGGTTCATGGGGATTGCATATCTTGTGAAGCCATGCCCCTTGTAGTGAGACCACCCCCCTTTTCTGTGAGCACACGCGCAGAAGGTGCGTGCAAATACAACTGATACCACAGACATTCTCCTCTTCCCCTGTCATGGTGCCCCCCCTTTCATTTTTTTCTGGATCCGCCCCTGAATAAACATATCTTGTTTTCACCTACTGCAATTGGTACAAATGTCAACATTTTACAAGAACGCTCAGTAAATAATTTGGAAATCGTGACAGTGTACAGTATTTAGCAGATATTATTGTTTGAGTCACGAATCTGGGCACTCTGTTACACCCCCGGCCCTCTATATGCCATATTACAATGTGTGATCCATACATATTACTTTTTTGTTTGGCAAAGCAAGATAAAAGACATTTAATTGCTATTCACATTTTGGGGGTAATTCCAAGTTGATCGCAGCAGGATTTTTGATAGCAATTGGGCAAAACCATGTGCACTGCAGGGGAGGCAGATATAACATGTGCAGAAAGAGTTAGATTTGGGTGGGTTATTTTATTTCTGTGCAGGGTAAATACTGGCTGCTTTATTTTTACACTGCAAATTAGATTGCAGATTGAACACACCACACCCAAATCTAACTCTCTCTGCACATATATGCCTCCCCTGCAGTGCACATGGTTTTGCCCAATTGCTAACAAAAATCCTGCTGCGATCAACTTGGAATTACCCCCTTTATTCGTTACAGGTTACAAACACGAATACTGTAAGTGACCGCAGTTATTTTTTTTTTCTGTGTGACAGCAGTATGTTATCAAGCCATTTATCTACCACATGTGATTTTCCCGAATATGCAGATCCAGAAGTTCAAAAATCAGTGTGTTCCTGTCTGTCAAGTGCAGACATCAGTGTTTACATTTATACACGTTTATTCCCCCCATATGGTGGCGGGAGACTTAGGAAAAAACACAGTAGATGCATCATCACTTGGAAAGTGATAAAATGGATAGTGAAAAAAGTACCAGCCAATCAGCTCCTAACTGACATTTTTCAAACACAGCCTGTGGCATGGCAGTTAGGAGTCAACTGTCTCAAATAACAAGCGCCGGCCAATCTGATAACGGTCATATAATGCATGGCAGCTGGTCCGGGAACAGAAGCAGCAGGGTTGCCAGTTCTGGAAGTGGCTGCGGGTAGGTGATGGATCATGTGAACTCCTCCTCTGCACAAAGCATGGAGCAGAGGAGAAGGGAGATTGTACTGGGGTTGAAAATGATGTCTGAATGATGGGTGTGTGATCACCATATACTATGAGGAACTCTAGTGAAGACGTTTAGATCAGTGTCCCACAGTAAACCGGTATCTTAGAAGTCACTAGTCTGCTATATCCTGGCGCAAATTATCCTGTGCATGGCCTGGATGCTGTATTCAGTTATTGGGTTGTGATTGGTTCTTATCATCTGTAAACAGTGGGGCTAATTCAGTAAGGATCGTAAAAAGTACAAATGAGCAAAAACTGCGACCAATCGCAAAATTGCAAAAGCACGCCCAAACGGAAAATCTGCAACACTAATTTAATGTTACAAAAAAAGGTGGACTTGTCAAATTTGCTAATTTTACAATTAGTTTTAAAAATCCGCATTTTTTGCAAAAAAATGACACTTAGTCACATTTTTTGCATAAAGGTTTCTGATGTCACAATTTAACATCAGCCACACATAACATTGAGCCAACCATGCCTACCGACAGGATGCGTCGTACAACAAGACGAGCTACTTCCGCTGGTGAATCCACAAACGCAGGCGGAAAAAGGAAAGAAAAAATAGTTTTTTTTTATGTTGAAAGTTTACATACATGACATATTAATGTTTCTTTGTTATTATTAACATTCCTTATGTTATTGTTTAATGTGAAAATATTTTTTTTTTAAATTGGTGCATAATTAAAATGTCCACAAAATCACAATTATTGTGGTGATGTTATTGAACATATGTTTCTTTGTCAAGGGGAAAAAAAGAAACCTTACACATGTATGTGGGTATGAATTTTGAAGGTAATAATTGTTTGTTGCTTTAAATCATAAAAAAACTCAGCTTTAAACAAAAAGCCATTAACCAAACAAAAAATAAAAAAAACTTGCTTGTAAATGTTATTGTACATGTTTGTAGGAAAACAAGTGTGTTCTTGACAAACCTGCATTGTTATTAACTTAAAGAATTATTAGGTTACTACTAATATATATTTTAGAGTAATACATGTGTTAAATAGTTTAAAGCTCCCTTACATGTTGTTAAATTTCAATGCAGCTGAATAAACTGAATTGTGGTCGGCAGTGTGAGGTGTATCAGCTGGGTGTAATGAAGCAATGATTGCAGTATACATCGAACATTCTACAACTGAGGTCAGCTTGTGCAGATTTTAAGGTAGACCTGTAGTCACTCAGAAACTGCACACCATAAATGTGCGTTCGGTTGCAAAAAAATGCGTATGCTCCGTCTATCTAAAATCTGCATACGTCCACAACATGCCCCTGCTCGTAGTTTTTTGTGAGTTCAGCCCTTTAGTACGCCCCCTACATGCCTAGTTTTCATAGTGCATATGCAGTTTTTGCTATGTCTCAGAAATTTTATTTCTCTGACGTCCTAGTGGATGCTGGGAACTCCGTAAGGACCATGGGGAATAGCGGCTCCGCAGGAGACTGGGCACAAAAGTAAAGCTTTAGGACTACCTGGTGTGCACTGGCTCCTCCCCCTATGACCCTCCTCCAAGCCTCAGTTAGATTTTTGTGCCCGGCCGAGAAGGGTGCACACTAGCTTCTTAGTGAAAGTTTAGTTTTAGGTTTTTTATTTTCAGTGAGACCTGCTGGCAACAGGCTCACTGCATCGAGGGACTAAGGGGAGAAGAAGCGAACTCACCTGCGTGCAGAGTGGATTGGGCTTCTTAGGCTACTGGACACCATTAGCTCCAGAGGGACCGAACACAGGCCCAGCCTCGGAGCTCGGTCCCAGAGCCGCGCCGCCGGCCCCCTTACAGAGCCAGAAGCAAGAAGAGGTCCGGAAAAATCGGCGGCAGAAGACATCCTGTCTTCACCAAGGTAGCGCACAGCACTGCAGCTGTATGCCATTGCTCCTCAGCACACTTCACACTTCGGTCACTGAGGGTGCAGGGCGCTAGGGGGGGGGCGCCCTGAGCAGCAATAAAAACACCTTGGCTGGCGAAAATACATCACATATAGCCCCCAGGGCTATATGGATGAATTTTAACCCCTGCCAGATTCCACAGAAAAACGGGAGAAAAGGCCGCCGATAAGGGGGCGGAGCCTATCTCCTCAGCACACTGGCGCCATTTTCTCTCACAGCTCCGTTGGAGGGAAGCTCCCTGGCTCTTCCCTGCAGTTACTACACTACAGATAGGGGTTAAAAAAGAGAGGGGGGCACTAATTAGGCGCAGTATAACAATACAGCAGCTATAAGGGGAAAAACACTTATATAAGGTTATCCCTGTATATATATATATAGCGCTCTGGTGTGTGCTGGCATACTCTCCCTCTGTCTCCCCAAAGGGCTAGTGGGGTCCTGTCCTCTATCAGAGCATTCCCTGTGTGTGTGCTGTGTGTCGGTACGTTGTGTCGACATGTATGAGGAGGAAAATGAGGTGGAGGCGGAGCAATTGCCTGTAACAGAGATGTCACCCCCTAGGGAGTCGACACCTGAGTGGATGTGCTTATGGAAGGAATTATGTGACAGTGTCAGCTCTTTACAAAAGATTGATGACATGAGACAGCCGGCGACTCAGCCTGTGCCTGTCCAGGTGTCTCAAAAGCCATCTGGGGCTCTAAAACGCCCGTTACCGCAGATGGCAGATACAGACGCCGACACGGATACTGACTCCAGTGTCGACGATTAAGAGACGAATGTGACTTCCAGTAGGGCCACACGTTACATGATTGAGGCTATGGAAAAATAAGAATTTACTTACCGATAATTCTATTTCTCGGAGTCCGTAGTGGATGCTGGGGTTCCTGAAAGGACCATGGGGAATAGCGGCTCCGCAGGAGACAGGGCACAAAAGTAAAGCTTTTACAGGTCAGGTGGTGTGTACTGGCTCCTCCCCCTATGACCCTCCTCCAGACTCCAGTTAGGTACTGTGCCCGGACGAGCGTACACAATAAGGGAGGATTTTGAATCCCGGGTAAGACTCATACCAGCCACACCAATCACACCGTACAACTTGTGATCTAAACCCAGTTAACAGTATGATAACAGAGGAGCCTCTGAAAGATGGCTTCCTAAACAATAACCCGAATTAGTTAACAATAACTATGTACAAGTATTGCAGATAATCCGCACTTGGGATGGGCGCCCAGCATCCACTACGGACTCCGAGAAATAGAATTATCGGTAAGTAAATTCTTATTTTCTCTATCGTCCTAAGTGGATGCTGGGGTTCCTGAAAGGACCATGGGGATTATACCAAAGCTCCCAAACGGGCGGGAGAGTGCGGATGACTCTGCAGCACCGAATGAGAGAACTCCAGGTCCTCCTTTGCCAGGGTATCAAATTTGTAAAAATTTACAAACGTGTTCTCCCCTGACCACGTAGCTGCTCGGCAGAGTTGTAATGACGAGACCCCTCGGGCAGCCGCCCAAGATGAGCCCACCTTCCTTGCGGAATGGGCCTTAACAGATTTAGGCTGTGGCAGGCCTGCCACAGAATGTACAAGTTGAATTTTGTTACAAATCCAACGAGCAATCGACTGCTTAGAAGCAGGTGCACCCAACTTGTTGGGTGCATACAGTATAAACAGCGAGTCAGATTTTCTGACTCCAGCCGTCCTTTAAATGTATATTTTTAAGGCTCTGACAACGTCCAACAACTTGGAGTCCTTCAAGTCGTCTGTAGCCGCAGGCACTACAATAGGCTGGTTCAGGTGAAACGCTGATACCACCTTAGGGAGAAAATGCGGACGCGTCCGCAGCTCTGCCCTATGTCGAATGGAAAATTAAATAAGGGCTTTTATAAAACAAAGCCGCCAGTTCAGATACTCTCCCGGCCGAAGCCAGGGCCAGTAACATAGTCACTTTCCATGTGAGATATTTCAAATCCACATTCTTTAGTGGTTCAAACCAATTGGATTTGAGGAAATCTAAAACTACATTTAGATCCTACGGTGCCACCTTAGGCACCACAGGAGGCTGTATATGCAGTACTCCTTTGATAAAAATCTGGACCTCAGGGACTGAGGCCAATTCTTTTTGGAAGAATATTGATAGGGCCGAAATTTGAACCTTAATAGATCCCAATTTGAGACCCATAGACCATCCTGATTGCAGGAAATGTAGGAAAACGACCCAGTTGAAATTCCTCCATCGGAGCACTCCGCTGCTCGCACCACGCAACATATTTTCGCCAAATACGGCGATAATGCTTCGCGGTGACTTCCTTCCTTGCCTTTATCAAGGTAGGAATGACTTCTTCTGGAATGCCTTTTCCTTTTAGGATCTGGCATTCAAACGCCATGCCGTCAAACGCAGCCGCGGTAAGTCTTGAAAAAGACAAGGACCCTGCTGAGGCAGGTCCCTTCTCAGAAGTAGAGGCCACGGATCGTCCGTGACCATCTCTTGAAGTTCCGGGTACCAAGTCCTTCTTGGCCAATCCGTAGCCACTAGTCTTACTCCTCTTTGCCGTATAATCCTCAATACCTTTGGTATGAGAGGCAGAGGAGGAAACACATATACCGACTGGTACACCCAAGGTGTTACCAGCGCGTCCACAGCTATTGCCTGCGGATCTCTTGACCTGGCGCAATACCTGTCCAGTGTTTTGTTGAGGCGAGACGCCATCATGTCCACCATTGGTTTTACCCAACGGTTTAATAGCATGTGGAAAACTTCTGGATGAAGTACCCACTCTCCCGGGTGAAGGTCGTGTCTGCTGAGGAAGTCTGCTTCCCAGTTGTCCACGCCCGGGATGAATACTGCTGACAGTGCTATCACGTGATTCTCCGCCCAGCGAAGGATCCTGGCAGCTTCTGCCATTGCCCTCCTGCTTCTTGTGCCGCCCTGTCTGTTTACATGGGCGACTGCCGTGATGTTGTCCGACTGGATCAACACCGGTCTTCCTTGAAGCAGAGGTTCCGCCTGGCTTAGAGCATTGTAGATTGCTCTTAGTTCCAGAATGCTTATGTGAAGAGACTTTTTCAGGCTCGACCACACTCCCTGGAAATTTCTTCCCTGTGTGACTGCTCCCCAGCCTCTCAGGCTGGCATCCGTGGTCACCAGGATCCAATCCTGCATGCCGAATCTGCGGCCCTCCAATAGATGAGCCTCCTGCAACCACCACAGAAGGGATACCCTTGTCCTCGGCGACAGGGTTATCCGCAGGTGCATCTGAAGATGCGACCCTGACCATTTGTCCAACAGATCCCTTTGCATGGAATCTGCCGAAAGGGATTGCTTCGTAAGAAGCTACCATTTTTTCCCAGGACTCTTGTGCATTGATGTACAGACACCTTTCCTGGTTTTAGGAGGTTCCTGACCAGGTCAGATAACTCCTTGGCTTTTTCTTCGGGAAGAAAAACCTTTTTCTGAACTGTGTCCAGAATCATCCCCAGGAACAGCAGACGAGTTGTCGGCATTAATTGGGATTTTGGAATATTCAGAATCCATCCGTGCTGCTTTAGCACCTCTTGAGATAGTGCTAAACCCATCTCTAGCTGTTCTCTGGACCTTGCCCTTATTAGGAGATCGTCCAAGTATGGGATAATTAATACGCCTTTTCTTCGAAGAAGAAATATTATCTCGGCCATTACCTTTGTAAAGACCCGAGGTGCCGTGGACAAACCAAACGGCAGCGTCTGAAACTGATAGTGACAGTTTTGTACAACGAACCTGAGGTACCCCTGGTGTGAGGGGTAATTGGAACGTGGAGATACGCATCCTTGATGTCCAAGGATACCATAAAGTCCCCTTCTTCCAGGTTCGCTATCACTGCTCTGAGTGACTCCATCTTGAACTTGAACTTCTTTATGTACAGGTTCAAGGACTTCAGATTTAGAATAGGCCTTACCGAGCCATCCGGCTTCGGTACCACAAAAAGAGTGGAATAATACCCCTTCCCTTGTTGTAGAAGAGGTACCTTGACTATCACCTGCTGAGAATACAGCTTGTGAATGGCTTCCAAAACCGTCTCCCTTTCTGAGGGGGACGTTGGTAAAGCAGACTTCAGGAAACGGCGAGGTGGCTCTGTCTCTAATTTCAACCTGTACCCCTGAGATATTATCTGCAGGATCCAGGGATTTACCTGCGAGTGAGCCCACTGCGCGCTGTAATTCTTGAGACGACCGCCTACCGCCCCCGAGTCCGCTTGCGAAGCCCCAGCGTCATGCTGAGGCTTTTGTAGAAGCCGGGGAGGGCTTCTGTTCCTGGGAAGGAGCTGCCTGTTGCTGTCTCTTCCCTCGTCCTCTGCCTCGTGGCAGATATGAATAGCCCTTTGCTCTCTTATTTTTAAAGGAACGAAAGGGCTGCGGTTGAAAGGTCGGTGCCTTTTTCTGTTGGGGAGTGACTTGAGGTAGAAAGGTGGATTTCCCGGCCGTAGCCGTGGCCACCAAATCCGATAGACCGACCCCAAATAACTCCTCTACGCATCGCCTGTCCACTGTCGTGTCCATAAAGCTCTTCTGGCCGAAATGGACATAGCACTTACCCGTGATGCCAGTGTGCAGATATCTCTCTGTGCATCACGCATATAAAGAAATGCATCCTTTATTTGTTCTAACGACAGTAAAATATTGTCCCTGTCCAGGGTATCAATATTTTCGATCAGGGACTCTGACCAAACTACCCCAGTACTGCACATCCAGGCAGTCGCAATAGCTGGTCGTAGTATAACACCTGCATGTGTGTATATACCTTTTTGGATATTTTCCATCCTCCTATCTGATGGATCTTTAAGTGCGGCCGTCTCAGGAGAGGGTAACGCCACTTGTTTTGATAAGCGTGTTAGCGCTTTGTCCACCCTAGGAGGTGTTTCCCAGCGCTCCCTAACCTCTGGCGGGAAAGGGTATAAAGCCAATAACTTCTTTGAAATTAGCAGTTTTTTATCGGGGCACCCCACGCTTCATCACACACGTCATTTAATTCTTCTGATTCGGTAAAAACTACTGGTAGTTTTTTCACACCCCACATAATACCCTGTTTAGTGGTACCTGTAGTATCAGCTAAATGTAACATCTCCTTTATTGCCAAAATCATATAACGTGTGGCCCTACTGGAAAATACGGTTGATTCGTCACCTTCACCACCGGAATCAGTGCCTGTGTCTGGGTCTGTGTCGACCGACTGAGGCAAGGGGCGTTTTACAGCCCCTGACGGTGTTTGAGGCGCCTGGACAGGCACTAATTGAGTGTCCGGCCGCCTCATGTCGGCAAACGACTGCTTAAGCGAGTTGACGCTATCCCGTAATTCCACAAATAATGGCATCCATTCTGGTGTCGACCCCCTAGGAGGTGACATCCTCATATTTGGCAATTGCTCCGCCTCCACACCAATAACGTCCTCATACATGTCGACACACACGTACCGACACACAGCAGACACACAGGGAATGCTCTATACGAAGACAGGACCCACTAGCCCTTTGGGGAGACAGAGGGAGAGTCTGCCAGCACACACCAAAAAGCGCTATATATGACAGGGATAGCCTTATGATTAAGTGCTCCCTTATAGCTGCTTTTATATTAATATATAGCCATTTATTTTGCCCCCCCTCTCTGTTATACCCTGTTTCTGTAGTGCAGTGCAGGGGAGAGACCTGGGAGCCTTCCTGACCAGCGGAGCTGTGACAGAAAATGGCGCCGTGTGCTGAGGAGATAGGCCCCGCCCCTTTTTCGGCGGGCTCGTCTCCCGCTATTTAGTACATTTAGGCAGGGGTAAATATCTCCATATAGCCTCTGGGGCTATATGTGAGGTATTTTTAGCCTTTTTAAAGGTTTTCATTTGCCTCCCAGGGCGCCCCCCTCCCAGCGCCCTGCACCCTCAGTGACTGCCGTGTGAAGTGTGCTGAGAGGAAAATGGCGCACAGCTGCAGTGCTGTGCGCTACCTTAAGAAGACTGCAGGACTCTTCAGCCGCCGATTCTGGACCTCTTCTTGCTTCAGCATCTGTGAGGGGGCCGGCGGCGTGGCTCCGGTGACCATCCAGGCTGTACCTGTGATCGTCCCTCTGGAGCTTCATGTCCAGTAGCCAAGAAGCCAATCCATCCTGCACGCAGGTGAGTTCACTTCTTCTCCCCTCTGTCCCTCGTTGCAGTGATCCTGTTGCCAGCAGGAATCACTGTAAAATAAAAAACCTAAGCTAAACTCTCTAAGCAGCTCTTTATGAGAGCCACCTAGAATTGCACCCTTCTCGGCCGGGCACAAAAATCTAACTGGAGTCTGGAGGAGGGTCATAGGGGGAGGAGCCAGTACACACCACCTGACCTGTAAAAGCTTTACTTTTGTGCCCTGTCTCCTGCGGAGCCGCTATTCCCCATGGTCCTTTCAGGAACCCCAGCATCCACTTAGGACGATAGAGAAATGTTTTTACACACTTCTGATAATACCAGTACCACTAAAAAGGGTATTATGTTGGGTGAGAAAAAAACTGCCTGTAGTTTTTCCTGCATCTGAGGAATTAAATGAAGTGTGTGATGATGCGTGGGTTTCCCCCGATAAAAACTGTTAATTCCTAAAAAGTTATTAGCATCATACCCCTTCCCGCCAGAGGATAGGGCACGTTGGGAAACACCCCTTAGGGTGAATAAAGCGCTCACACGCTTGTCAAAACAGGTGGCACTACCGTCCCCGGATACGGCCGCCCTTAAGGAACCTGCTGACAGAAAGCAGTAAAATATCCTAAAATGTATATACACTCACACGGGTGTGATACTACGACCAGCAATCGCCTCAGCCTGGATGTGCAGTGCTGGGGTGGCTTGGTCGGATTCCCTGACTGACAATATTGATACCCTAGATAGGGACAGTATATTACTAACTATAGAGCATTTAAAAGATGCATTTCTATATATGCGTGATGCACAGAGGGATATTTGCCGACTGGCATCAAGAGTAAGTGCGCTGTCCATTTCTGCCAGAAGAGGGTTATGGACAAGACAGTGGTCAGGTGATGCTGATTCCAAAAGGCATATGGAAGTATCGCCTTATAAAAGGGAGGAGTTATTTGGGGTAGGTCTAACAGACCTGGTGGCCACGGCAACGGCTGGAAAATCCACATTTTTACCCCAGGTAGCTTCTCAACCTAAGAAGACGCCGTTATTATCTGGCGCAGTCCTTTCGGCCCCATAAGGGCAAGCGGGCAAAAGGCGCCTCATTTCTGCCCCCTGGCAGAGGGAGAGGAAAAAGGCTGCAGCAAACAGCCAATTCCCAGGAACAAAAGCCCTCTCCCGCCTCCGCAAAGTCCTCAACATGACGCTGGGGCTTTACAAGCGGTCTCAGGCACGGTGGGGGCCCGTCTCAAGAAATTCGAGACGTCTCCCCCTCGCCGTTTCATAAAGTCTGCTTTACCGACGTCTCCCTCAGACAGGGAGACAGTATTGCAAGCCATTCACAGGCTGTATTCCCAGCAGGTGATAATCAAGGTACCCCTCCTGCAACAGGGAAAGGGGTACTATTCCACACTGTTTGTGGTACCGAAGCCGGACGGCTCGGTGAGACCAATTTTAAATCTAAAATCCTTGAACACTTACATACACAGGTTCAAATTCAAGATGGAGTCACTCAGAGCAGTGATTGCAAACCTGGAAGAAGGGGACTATATGGTCTCTCTGGACATCAAAGATGCTTACCTACATGTCCCAATTTACCCTTCTCCAAGGGTACCTCAGGTTTGTGGTACAGAACTGTCACTATCAGTTTCAGACGCTGCCGTTTGGATTGTCCACGGCACCCCGGGACTTTACCAAGGTAATGGCTGAAATGATGATACTCCTTCGAAAGAAGGGAGTTTTAGTTATCCCTTACTTGGACGATCTCCTGATAAGGGCAAGATCCAGGGAACAGTTGGAAGTCGGGGTAGCACTATCTCAGTTAGTGCTGCGGCAGCACGGTTGGATTCTCAATATTCCAAAATCGCAGCTGATCCCGTCGACACGCCTTCTATTCCTAGGGATGATCCTGGACACAGTCCAGAAAAAGGTGTTTTCTCCCGGAGGAGAAAGCCAGGGAGTTATCCGAACTAGTCAGAAACCTCCTAAAACCAGGCCAAGTGTCAGTGCATCAGTGCACAAGGGTCCTGGGAAAAATGGTGGCTTCCTACGAAGCAATTCCATTCGGCAGATTCCACGCAAGAACTTTCCAGTGGGACCTGCTGGACAAATGGTCCAGATCGCATCTTCAGATGCATCAGCGGATAACCCTGTCACCAAAGACAAGGGGGTCTCTCCTGTGGTGGTTGCAGAGTGCTCATCTTCTAGAGGGCCGCAGATTCGGCATTCAGGACTGGGTCCTGGTGACCACGGATGCCAGCCTGCGAGGCTGGGGAGCAGTCACACAGGGAAGAAATTTCCAGGGCTTGTGGTCAAGCCTGGAGACATCACTTCACATAAATATTTTGGAGCTAAGGGCCATTTACAATGCCCTAAGCCAAGCAAGACCTCTGCTTCAAGGTCAGCCGGTGCTGATCCAGTCGGACAACATCACGGCAGTCGCCCACGTAAACAGACAGGGCGGCACAAGAAGCAGGAGGGCAATGGCAGAAGCTGCAAGGATTTTTCGCTGGGCGGAAAATCATGTGATAGCACTGTCAGCAGTGTTCATTCCGGCAGTGGACAACTGGGAAGCAGACTTCCTCAGCAGGCACGACCTCCACCCAGGAGAGTGGGGACTTCACCCAGAAGTCTTCCACATGATTGTAAACCATTGGGAAAAACCAAAGGTGGACATGATGGCGTCCCGCCTAAACAAAAAATTGGACAGGTATTGCGCCAGGTCAAGGGACCCTCAGGCAATAGCTGTGGACGCTCTGGTAACACCGTGGGTGTACCAGTCAGTGTATGTGTTCCCTTCTCTTCCTCTCATACCAAAAGTACTGAGAATTATAAGACGGAGGGGAGTAAGAACTATACTCGTGGCTCCGGATTGGCCAAGAAGGACTTGGTACCCGGAACTTCAAGAGATGCTCACGGAGGACCCGTGGCCTCTACCTCTAAGAAGGGACCTGCTCCAGCAAGGACCCTGTCTATTCCAAGACTTACCGCGGCTGCGTTTGACGGCAGGGCGGTTGAACGCCGGATCCTGAAGGAAAAAGGCATTCCGGATGAAGTCATCCCTACCCTGGTCAAGCCAGGAAGGATGTAACCGCAAAGCATTATCACCGCATTTGGCGAAAATATGTTGCGTGGTGCGAGGCCAGTAAGGCCCCGATGGAGGAATTTCAACTAGGTCGATTCCTGCATTTCCTGTAAACAGGAGTGTCTATGGGCCTAAAATTGGGGTCCATTACGGTTCAAATTTCGGCCCTGTCAATTTTCTTCCAGAAAGAACTAGCTTCACTACCTGAAGTTCAGACGTCTGTAAAAGGGGTACTGCATATACAGCCTCCTTTTGTGCCTCCAGTGGCACCTTGGGATCTCAATGTAGTTTTGGGGTTCCTAAAGTCACATTGGTTTGAACCACTTGAATCTGTGGAGTTAAAATATCTCACATGGAAAGTGGTCATGTTGTTGGCCCTGGCCTCGGCCAGGCGCGTGTCAGAATTGGCGGGCTTTATCCTGTAAAAGCCCTTATCTGATCTTCCATTCAGGCAGGGCGGAATTGAGGACTCGTCCTCATTTTCTCCCTAAGGTGGTTTCAGTGTTTCATCTGAACCAACCTATTGTGGTACCTGCGGCTACTAGTGACTTGGAGGACTCCAAGTTGTTGGACGTAGTCAGGGCCTTGAAAATATATGTTTCCAGGACGGCTGGAGTCAGAAAATCTGACTCGCTGTTTATCCTGTATGCACCCAACAAGCTGGGTGCTCCTGCTTCTAAGCAGACTATTGCTCGTTGGATTTGTAGTACAATTCAGCTTGCACATTCTGTGGCAGGCCTGCCACAGCCAAAATCTGTAAAAGCCCATTCCACAAGGAAGGTGGGCTCATCTTGGGCGGCTGCCCGAGGGGTCTCGGCTTTACAACTTTGCCGAGCAGCTACTTGGTCAGGGGCAAACACGTTTGCTAAATTCTACAAATTTGATACCCTGGCTGAGGAGGACCTGGAGTTCTCTCATTCGGTGCTGCAGAGTCATCCGCACTCTCCCGCCCGTTTGGGAGCTTTGGTATAATCCCCATGGTCCTTACGGAGTTCCCAGCATCCACTAGGACGTCAGAGAAAATAAGAATTTACTTACCGATAATTCTATTTCTCGTAGTCCGTAGTGGATGCTGGGCGCCCATCCCAAGTGCGGATTGTCTGCAATACTTGTACATAGTTATTGTTACAAAAATCGGGTTATTATTGTTGTGAGCCATCTTTTCAGAGGCTCCCCTGTTATCATGCTGTTAACTGGGTTCAGATCACAGGTTGTACGGTGTGATTGGTGTGGCTGGTATGAGTCTTACCCGGGATTCAAAATCCTTCCTTATTGTGTACGCTCGTCCGGGCACAGTATCCTAACTGAGGCTTGGAGGAGGGTCATAGGGGGAGGAGCCAGTGCACACCAGGTAGTCCTAAAGCTTTACTTTTGTGCCCAGTCTCCTGCGGAGCCGCTATTCCCCATGGTCCTTACGGAGTTCCCAGCATCCACTACGGACTACGAGAAATAGAATTATCGGTAAGTAAATTCTTATTTTTTTTGTCTCAGATTTTACGTATTTTCACAGTTTTTGCGATTTTTGCATTCCTTGTTGAATTAGCCCCAGTGTGTGGTCACTTGTACGATACATAAGGCAGACATGGAGGAGTTTGATGGCACATAAGGGCACGTGTGGGAGTCTTATGGCGCATAAGACACATGTTTTTATGATGTCTGGCAACACATAAGGGCAAGTAGAAGAATCTAATGGCACAAAAGGGTCATGTAGTGGTATCTGATGGTACAAAAAGGACATATAGAGGTGCCTGATGGCACATGGAAGGTTCTGAGGGCACATACGATGCATATGCGGAGGTCTGAAGGGCATTTTAATAACATGCAGAGAGGAACAGAAAAAGTGAGGCTGGACCCCAATTTATTTTTTGTGATGGGTCCCTCAGTGCAATCATTGCAGTCTGTGTGAAATGGCAGTTTTTATAATCAGGCAAGTATTTTTTAAGTCACATATTCTCAAACTCTGTCCTCAGGACCCCACACGGTGCATGTTTTGCAGGTCTCCTCACAGAATCACAAGTGACATAATTAGCTCCACCTGTGGACCTTTTAAAATGTATCAGTGAGTAATTAATACACCTGTGCACCTGAGGGTTACCTGCAAACCATGCACTGTATGGAGTCCTGAGGACCGAGTTTGAGAACCACTGTTTTAAGTTGATCTGCATAGACAGGGTAACCACAATGACAAACATCATATCATATCCTGGTTTTTCATGATATAGAATAGTATCACCTAAATTTGTACATTTACTAAGTAATAACTCTTTTATTTAAGGTAACTTGTGTTCAGGGGCGGATTGGGAACTAAAAGTGGCCCTGGAAAAATATCTAGAAGTTGCCTCACATGGGCGGCACCAAATGAACTGTAGGCGGGACAAACACCAAAGTAGGCAGGATAAGTGCATCAATACACTTGTGTGGCAGTTGTTGGTTTCAATGTTATTGGTAGTCGTGGCCCCAACACTCACAGACCTTTAACCACTTAACTGACGATTTATTTTGCCAAAAACCGCGCCGAAATTGTTGGGGTTTTTTATGAGTGAATTAGGTGAAGAACATCACATCAAATCACAAAACTTACCCGGAAAGGCTAAAAGATCTTAACATGTATAGTTTGGAGGAGAGAAGGGAAAGGGGGGACATGATAGAAACTTTCAAATATATCAAGGGTCTTAACAAAGTTCAGGAGGGAAACATTCTTCAAAGGAAAAGAAGTATTAGAACTCGAGGGCATACATTGAGACTGGAGGGGGGGGAGGTTCAGGGGAAATTTAAGGAAAAATTACTTCACAGAAAGGGTAGTGGATAAGTGGAATAGCCTCCCATCAGAGGTGGTAGAGGCTAAGACTGTAGGGCAATTTAAACATGCTTGGGACAGGCATATGAATATCCTTACAAAGAATTAAGGTTAAAAAAGGGTTGAGATTGCCTAAAGGATAAAATAAAAAAAGGGGCAGACTAGATGGGCCAAGTGGTTCTAATCTGCCGTCAAATTCTATGTTTCTATGTTTCTAACATGAATTTAACCCTATCCCAAATGATTTTAGTAAAAATAAATAAAAAATTTTTTTACATTTTTAAAAAAAATTATCCCCCCCCCCCAACATCGTGACCATCGGAACATTGTGACCATCACAGCTTTCATTTTGAAAGCCGGGACAGCCTCGAGGTATGCAGGGGGGGGCCTGGGGGCAGCTAGGGAGGGTTTATTTACACTTCCCAGCGGCTGCCATTGATCCTGCCGTGCTGACCGATCAACAGTGATCGGCAGCACAGCAATCAGTGGGGGAGAGTGCATGGAGGCAGAGGGACCTTCCGGTCCCTCTGACAGCAGCAGCGGAGGGAAGTTTCCCTTCCCTGTCGCTGCTAACACTCTCTATCTGACAGGTCGCATCCTGTGCAACCAGTCAGATAGAGCACTTGCAGGCATG
The DNA here is from genome assembly GCF_028390025.1 of Pseudophryne corroboree. Taxonomy (NCBI): domain Eukaryota; kingdom Metazoa; phylum Chordata; class Amphibia; order Anura; family Myobatrachidae; genus Pseudophryne; species Pseudophryne corroboree. The sequence goes on along the minus strand of NC_086444.1, from coordinate 251,104,555 downwards.
GTCGCATCTGATGCGACCATGCCAGGCAAGTGGTTAACCTGCAGTGACAAACCCCAAACCTTCATATTCTAAATAACACCCAGCCACCACCTCCGAGACTGAACACAGACACCAAAACCTCTAGCAATTAGACACATAATCATTACAACAAAAATAGACCAAACTAATTGCCCAAAGATCACAATTATCATCACTCCTCATCCGTGGATCCAGGAATCACCAGATAAATTGGTTCAAACCCAGTTAATAGCAACTCCTGACCTTTTAGCGGGGGCTGGCGCACACACACATGGCTGGGAGGAGGTGCAGGGGCTGGCACACACATATGGCTGGGAGGAGGTGCAGGGGCTGGCACACACACATGGCTGGGTAGAGGAGTAGGGGCTGGCACACATACAGAGCTTGGTAAGGGAGGGGACTGGCACACACACAGGGCTGGGTGCAGAGGCTGACACACAGGGCTGGGTACAGGAAAGGGGACTGTCACACATACAGGACTGGGTACAAGAAAGGGGACTGTCACACATACAGGACTGGGTACAAGAAAGGGGACTGTCACACATACAGGACTGGGTACAAGAAAGGGGACTGGCACACACACAGGGCTGGGTAGAGGAGTAGGGGCTGGCACACATACAGAGCTGGGTAAGGGAGGGTACTGGCACACACACAGGGCTGGGTGCAGAGGCTGACACACAGGGCTGGGTAAAGGAAAGGGGACTGTCACACATACAGGACTGGGTACAAGAAAGGGGACTGTCACACATACAGGACTGGGTGCAAGAAAGGGGACTGTCACACATACAAGGCTGGGTACAGGAGAAGGGGCTGGGTACAGGGACTGACACACAGGACTGAGGGTATCATTCCGAGTTGTTCGCTCGCTAGCAGATTTTCACTGGCATGCAAACCGCCGCCCCCAGGGAGTGTATATTAGCTTTACAATAGTGCAAACGCTTCCATCGCAGAACGGCTACAAAAAAAAAATTGTGCAGTTTTAGAGTAGCTCAAAACCTACTCAGCGCTTGCGATCACTTCAGACCATTCAGTTCTGGATTTGACGTCACAAACACGCCCCGCGTTCACCCAGCCACGCCTGCGTTTTTCCGAACACTCCCTGAAAACGGTCAGTTGCCACCCAGAAACGGCCACTTCATGTCAATCACTGTGCGGCAGCCAGTGTGAATGAAAAGCATCGCTAGACCCTGTGTGAAACTACATCAGACATTGTGAAAGTATGCCGCGCGTGCGCATTGCGCCGCAGTGCCGTTTTTTAGCCTCATCGCTGCGCAGCGAACAAATTCAGCTAGCGATCAACTCGGAATCACCCCCTGAGTACATGAGAGGGGGATAAATACAGCAGCGGGGACTGAGTACAGGAGCAAGGTCTGGCATACACACAGGGCTAAGTGCAGGGGCTGACACACAGGGCTGGGTACAGGAATGGGCACTGGCACAAATACAGGGCTGGGTACAGGAGAAGGGGCTGGGTACAGAGACTGACACAGAGGGCTGGGTACAAGAGAGGGGGCTGGGTACAGGAGCAGGGGCTGGGTACAAGAACAGGGGCTGGGTACAAGAACAGGAGCTGGGTACAAGAACAGGGGCTGGCACACATACAGGACTGGGTACAGGAGAGTGTCTGACACAGAGGGCTGGGTACCAGAGAGGGGGCTGGCACACATACAGGGCTGGGTACAGGAGAGGGGCTGACACAGAGGGCTGGGTACAAGAGAAGGGGCTGGGTGCACACATATAGGGCTTGGTGCAGGAGCAGGGGTTGTGTACAAGAGAGGGCACTGGCACATGTACAGAGCTGGGTGCAGGAGAGGGGGCTGGGTACAAGAGAGGGCACTGGCACATGTACAGGGCTGGGTGCAGGAGAGGGGCTGGGTACAAGAGAGGGCACTGGCACATGTACAGGGCTGGGTGCAGGAGAGTGGCTGGGTACAAGAGAGGGCGCTGGCACATGTACAGGGCTGGGTGCAGGAGAGGGGGCTGGGTACAAGAGAGGGCGCTGGCACATGTACAGGGCTGGGTGCAGGAGAGGGGCTGGGTACAAGAGAGGGCACTGGCACATGCACCGGGCTGGGTGCAGGAGAGGGGCTGGGTACAAGAGAGGGCACTGGCACATGTACAGGGCTGGGTGCAGGAGAGGGGCTGGGTACAAGAGAGGGCGTTGGCACATGTACAGGGCTGGGTGCAGGAGAGGGGGCTGGGTGCAGGAGTAGGGGCTGGGTACAGAAGCTGACAGTGGTCTGGGTACAGGAGACGGCTGGCACACATACAGGGCTGGGTACAAGAGAAGGGGCTGGGTGCACACATATAGGGCTTGGTGCAGGAGCAGGGGTTGTATACAAGAGAGGGCACTGGCACATGTACAGAGCTGGGTGCAAGAGAGGGCACTGGCACATGTACAGGGCTGGGTGCAGGAGAGGGGCTGGGTACAAGAGAGGGCACTGGCACATGTACAGGGCTGGGTGCAGGAGAGGGGGCTGGGTACAAGAGAGGGCGCTGGCACATGTACAGGGCTGGGTGCAGGAGAGGGGGCTGGGTGCAGGAGTAGGGGCTGGGTACAGAAGCTGACAGAGGTCTGGGTACAGGAGACGGCTGGCACACATACAGTGCTGGGTACAAGAGAAGGGCTGGGAACAGCAGCAGGGGCTGGGTACAGGGGCTGACACAGAGGGCTGGGTACAAGAGCAGGGGCTGGGTACAGGAGCTGACACAGAGGGCTGGGTACAAGAGCAGGGGCTGGGTACAGCAGCAGGGGCTGGGTACAAGAGAGGGGGCTGGGTACAAGAGAGGGGGCTGACACAGAGGGCTGGGTACAGGAGAGGGGCTGACACAGAGGGCTGGGTACAGGAGAGGGGCTGACACAGAGGGCTGGGTAGAAGAGAGGGGGCTGGCACACGTACAGGAGCAGGGGCTGAGACACACCGGGCTGGTTCCCCTAATCCACCTACCATTGTAAATCTTTGCTGTATCCCATCATTAGATCTTCGGCAGCTCCGCGCCTGTGTCCAGCAGCAATTAGCCTCAGGCAGGAAGTTAAACACACACACATGACACTTCCTGTGTAGCCTGAGGCTGAGCAGAGGTTGTGCTGTCATTGCTGCCGGCGGCCACTAGGTGGCTCTGCCGGTTATACGCAGCAACAACAAAAAATACACCCTAAAAAAAAAACCACTCAGCCGGAGGCCGGCCCCACAGTAGTGCCGGCCTCCCGGGAATCTCCCCGGTAACTCTTATGGCCAGTCCGGCCCTGCTTGTGTTTTAACTTTTGTGATCCTTTTTAGTCTGTAGAGTATATGTGAATTGAAATGTAAAAGCTTTAAAGGGGAGCATTACATTGGGGGTACAGTGACTAAAAGAGATTAACATGAGGGGTCAGAGTCTACAAGAGCTTAGAGTGGGGTATTTATAAAAGCTTGGATAGAGGTAAAATTGTGACAAATTACTAACCAATGAGCTACACAGCCTATAAGGCAGAAGCTGATTGGCTTGCACTTATTTATTAACAGTTTCTTATATAGCGCAGCATATTCCGTTGCGCTTTACAATTGGAACAGCAGTAATAGAACAAAACTGGGTAAAAACAGACAGACATAGAGGTAGGAAGGCCCTGCTCGCAAGCTTACAATCTATAGGGAAATAGGCATTGATACACAAGGATAGATGCTACCTATTGCATAATGGTCCAACAGATTGCTAGGTTCTTAATGGGTTGTATGATATGATCACCCCGCAATGTTGGCCAAGTGTCCAGGAGGGTGTGAGAGTAAAGAAAGACAAGATATGTGATGTTATGTGGACTGTACAGAGAGGATGTAATTAGATAGGGAACAACTGAAGGTTATGTGGGTGGGTCTGGAATTTGATAGGCTTGTCTGAAGAGGTGAGTTTTCAGGGAGCATTTAAAGGTTTGGAGACTAGAGGTGAGTCTTATTGTGCACTTTATCACTCACAGTTTTATCTCTCTCCGAGCTTGGATAAATACCCTTATTAGCAATTAATATGGTGTCGTTATTTTTTATTTTTAGGGGCGAGGAGTAAATGTATTGAAGTGCCAGTCAGTTATTTGGTGGTGCAGGGTTTTAGCATTGTGAGTGAGGGGATGACAGGTATTATTATGGGGCAATCGCTGTACCAGACTTTTTTTTGTCAGTGCATATGATAGTTTAAAAGTTTAAGGATGCCAGATGCTAGTACTGAATTATAAGGTGTCGTGAATTAATGTGGAGGTCATGTAAATTTGGACCAATATTTTTTTTTTTTAATATTCTGAATGTCAAAGATTATTTTTTAACACGCTTAAAAATAAGAATTTACTTACCGATAATTCTATTTCTCGTAGTCCGTAGTGGATGCTGGGGACTCCGTCAGGACCATGGGGAATAGCGGCTCCGCAGGAGACAGGGCACAAAATTAAAAGTTTGACCACTAGGTGGTGTGCACTGGCTCCTTCCCCTATGACCCTCCTCCAAGCCTCAGTTAGGATACTGTGCCCGGACGAGCGTACACAATAAGGAAGGAATTTGAATCCCGGGTAAGACTCATACTAGCCACACCAATCACACTGTACAACTTGAGATCTGAACCCAGTTAACAGCATGATAACAGAGGAGCCTCTGAAAAGATGGCTTCCAACAATAATAACCCGATTTTTGTAACAATAACTATGTACAAGTTTTGCAGACAATCCGCACTTGGGATGGGCGCCCAGCATCCACTACGGACTACGAGAAAAAGAATTATCGGTAAGTAAATTCTTATTTTCTCTGACATCCTAAGTGGATGCTGGGGACTCCGTCAGGACCATGGGGATTATACCAAAGCTCCCAAACGGGCGGGAGAGTGCGGATGACTCTGCAGCACCGAATGAGAGAACTCCAGGTCCTCCTTAGCCAGGGTATCAAATTTGTAGAATTATACAAACGTGTTCTCCCCTGACCACTTAGCTGCTCGGCAGCGTTGTAATGCCGAGACCCCTCGGGCAGCCGCCCAAGGTGAGCCCACCTTCCTTGTGGAGTGGGCATTTACAGATTTTGGCTGTGGCAGGCCTGCCACAGAATGCGCAAGTTGAATTGTGCTACAAATCCAACGAGCAATCGTCTGCTTAGACGCAGGAACACCCAGCTTGTTGGGTGCATACAGTATAAACAGCGAGTCAGCCTTTCTGACTCCAGCCGTCCTTTAAATATATATATATATTTTTAAGGCTCTGACAACGTCGAACAACTTGGAGTCCTCCAAGTCGCTAGAAGCCGCAGGCACCACAATAGGTTGGTTCAGGTGAAACGCTGATACCACCTTAGGGAGAAACTGAGGACGCGTCCGCAGTTCTGCCCTGTCCCAATGGAAAATCAGATATGGGCTTTTGTACGATAAAGCCGCCAATTCTTACACTCTCCTGGCCGAAGCCAGGGCCAGTAGCATGGTCACTTTCCATGTAAGATATTTCAAATCCACCGATTTGAGTGGCTCAAACCAATGGGATTTGAGAAATCCCAAAACTACATTGAGATCCCACGGTGCCACTGGAGGCACAACCGGGCTGTATATGTAGTACTCCTTTGACAAAAGCTTGGACTTCAGGAACTGAAGCCAATTCTTTCTGGAAGAAAATCGACAGGGCCGAAATTTGAACCTTAATGGACCCCAATTTGAGGCCCATAGACAATCCTGTTTGCAGGAAATGTAGGAATCGACCCAGTTGAAATTCCTCCGTCGGAGCCCTCTCCTTCAGGATCCGGCGTTCAACCGCCATGCCGTCAAACGCAGCCGCGGTAAGTCTAGAGGTAGAGTGCACGGATCCTCCGTGCGCATCTCTTGAAGTTCCGGGTACCAAGTCCTTCTTGGCCAATCCGGAGCCACGAGTATCGTTCTTACTCCCCTTCGCCTTATAATTCTCAGTACCTTGGGTATGAGAGGCAGAGGGGGGAACACATACATTGACTGGTACACCCATGGTGTTACCAATGCGTCCCCAGCTATTGCCTGAGGGTCTCTTGACCCGGCGCAATACCTGTCCAGTTTTTTGTTGAGGCGGGACGCCATCATGTCCATCTTTGGTTTTTCCCAACGGTTCACAATCATGTGGAAGACTTCTGGGTGAAGTCCCCACTCTCCCGGGTGGTGATCGTGTCTGCTGAGGAAGTCTGCTTCCCAGTTGTCCACTCCCGGAATGAACACTGCTGACAGTGCTATCACATGATTTTCTGCCCAGCGAAAAATCCTTGCAGCTTCTGCCATTGCCCTCCTGCTTCTTGTGTCGCCCTGTCTGTTTACGTGGGCGACTGCCGTGGTGTTGTCCTACTGGATCAACACCGGCTGACCCTGAAGCAGAGGTCTTGCCAGGCTTAGAGCATTGTAAATTGCCCTTAGCTCCAGTATATTTATGTGAAGTGAAGTCTCCAGGCTTGACCACACTCCCTGGAAATTTCTTCTCTGTGTGACTGCTCCCCAGCCTCTCAGGCTGGCATTCGTGGTCACCAGGACCCAGTCCTGAATGCCGAATCTGCGGCCCTCCAAAAAGGTGAGCACTCTGCAACCACCACAGAAGAGACCCCCTTGTCCTTGGAGACGGGGCTATCCGCTGATGCATCTGAAGATGCGATCCGGACCATTTGTCCAGCAGATCCCACTGAAAGGTTCTTGCGTGGAATCTGCCGAATGGAATCGCTTCGTAAGAAGCCATCATTTACCCAGGACTCTTGTGCATTGATGCACTGACACTTTTCTTGGTTTTAGGAGGTTCCTGACTAGCTCGGATAACTCCCTGGCTTTCTCCTCCGGGAGAAAAACCTTTTTCTGAACTGTGTCCAGAATCATCCCTAGGAACAGCAGACGTGTTGTCGGGATCAGCTGGGATTTTGGAATATTTAGAATCCACCCGTGCTGTTGTAGCATTACTTGGTATAGTGCTACTGCGACCTCTAACTGTTCTCTGGATCTTGCCCTTATCAGGAGAACGTTCAAGTAAGGGATAATTAATACGCCTTTTCTTTGAAGTAGAATCATCATTTCAGCCTTTACCTTGGTAAAGACCCGGGGTGCCGTGGACAATCCAAACGGCAACGTCTGAAACTGATAGTGACAGTTTTGTACCACGAACCTGAGGTACCCTTGGTGTGAAGGGCAAATTGGGACATGGAGGCAAGCATCCTTGATGTCCCAGGACACCATAAAGTCCCCTTCTTCCAGATTCGCTATCACTGCTCTGAGTGATTTCATCTTGAACTTGAACCTTTGTATGTAAGTGTTCAAAAGATTTCAGACTTAGAATAGGTCTCACCGAGCCGTCCGGCTTCGGTACCACAAACAGCGTGGAATAATACCCCTTTCCTTGTTGTAGTAGGGGTACCTTGACTATTACTTGCTGGGAATACAGCTTGTGAATAGCTTCCAACACCGTCTCCCTGTCGGAGGGAGATGTTGGTAAAGCAGACTTCAGGAATCTGCGAGGAAGAGACGTCTCGAATTCCAATCTGTACCCCTGTGATACTACCTGCAGGATCCAGGGGTCGACTTGCGAGTGAGCCCACTGCGCGCTGAAATTCTTGAGACGACCCCCCCACCGGACCTGAGTCCGCTTGTAGGGCCCCAGCGACATGCTGAGGACTTTCCAGAAGCGGGGGAAGGCTTCTGCTCCTGGGAAGGAGCTGCTTGCTGCAGTCTCTTACCCTTTCCTTTGCCTCGGGCAGATATGAATGGCCTTTTGCCCGCTTGTTCTTATGAGAACGAAAGGACTAAGGCTGAAAAGACGGTGTCTTTTTCTGTTGGGAGGTGACCTGAGGTAAAAAAGGTGGATTTTCCGGCTGTTGCCGTGGCCACCAAGTCCGATAGACCGACCCCAAATAATTCCTCCCCTTTATACGGCAAACTTCCATATGCCGCTTGGAATCCGCATCACCTGACCACTGTCGCGTCCATAAACTTCTTCTGACAGAAATGGACAGCGCACTTACCCTTGATGCCAGAGTGCCAATATCCCTCTGTGCATCTCGCATATAAAGAAAATGCATCCTTTAAATGCTCTATAGTCAATAAAATATTGTCGCTATTCAGGGTATCAATATTTCCAGTCAGAGATTCCGACCAAACCCCCCCAGCACTGCACATCCATGCTGGGGCGATTGCTGGTCGCAGTATAACATCAGTATATGTGTATATACTTTTTAGAGTATTTTCCAGCCTCCTATCAGCTGGATCTTTGAGGGCGGCCGTATCAGGAGACGGTAACGCCACTTGTTTTGATAAGCGTGTGAGCGCCTTATCTACCCTAGGGGGTGTTTCCCAGCGCGCCCTAACCTCTGGCGGGAAAGGGTATAATGCCAATAACTTCTTTGAAATTAGCAACTTCCTATCGGGGGTAACCCACGCTTCATCACACACTTCAATCAATTTATCTGATTCAGGAAAAACTACAGGTAGTTTTTTTTACACCCCACATAATACCCATTTTTGTGGTACTTGTAGTATCAGAAATATGTAACGCCTCCTTCATTGCCGTGATTATGTAACGTGTGGCCCTACTGGAAAATACGTTTGTTTCTTCACCGTCGACACTGGAGTCAGTGTCCGTGTCTGTGTCTATGTCGACCGACTGAGGTAATGGGCGTTTTAAAGCCCCTGACGGTGTTTGAGACGCCTGGACAGGTACTAATTGGTTTGCCGGCCGTCTCATATCGTCAACCGACCTTGTAGCGTGTTGACACTATCACGTAATTCCATAAATAAAGCCATCTATTCCGGTGTCGACTCCCTAGGGGGTGACATCCCATTACAGGCAATTGCTCCGCCTCCACTAACATCGTCCTCATACCTGTCGACACACACGTACCGACACACAGCACACACACAGGGAATGCTCTGATAGAGGACAGGACCCCACTAGCCCTTTGGGGAGACAGAGGGAGAGTTTGCCAGCACACACCAAGGCGCTATAATTATACAGGGACAACCTTATAGTAAGTGTTTTCCCTTATAGCAGCTTAATATATATTAATATCGCCAAAATATGCCCCCCTTCTCTGTTTTAACCCTGTTTCTGTAGTGCAGTGCAGGGGAGAGCCTGGGAGCCTTCCCACCAGCGGATCTGTGTGGGAAAAATGGCGCTGTGTGCTGAGGAGATAGGCCCCGCCCCCTTCACGGCGGGCTCTTCTCCCGGTTTTTTCTGTAATCCTGGCAGGGGTTAAATACATCCATATAGCCCAGGGGCTATATGTGATGTATTTTTAGCCAGTAAAGGTAATTACATTGCTGCCCAGGGCGCCCCCCCCCCAGCGCCCTGCACCCTCAGTGACCGCGGTGTGAAGTGTGCTGAGAGCAATGGCGCACAGCTGCAGTGCTGTGCGCTACCTTAAGAAGACTGGGACGTCTTCAGCCGCCGATTTCTGGACCTCTTCTCTCTTCAGCATCTGTCAGGGGGCCGGCGGCGCGGCTCCGGTGACCCATCCAGGCTGTACCTGTGATCGTCCCTCTGGAGCTAGTGTCCAGTAGCCTAAGAAGCCAATCCATCCTGCACGCAGGTGAGTTCGCTTCTTCTCCCCTTAGTCCCGCGTTGCAGTGAGCCTGTTGCCAGCAGGACTCACTGAAAATAAAAAACCTAACAAACTTTTATTCTAAGCAGCTCTTTAGGAGAGCCACCTAGATTGCACCCTTCTCGGCCGGGCACAAAAACCTAACTGAGGCTTGGAGGAGGGTCATAGGGGGAGGAGCCAGTGCACACCACCTAGTGGTCAAACTTTTAATTTTGTGCCCTGTCTCCTGCGGAGCCGCTATTCCCCATGGTCCTGACGGAGTCCCCAGCATCCACTTAGGACGTCAGAGAAATATAATTGGCAAGAACCTTTCTTTTTTAAAATTACTAAAATAATTAAAACATTACTGCATTAAAAAATAACTTTATCCCCTGAATAAAGCATTTTTTACTGCTTCTATTAATGTCATCTGAGTATAGCTTTACCAAAACAGGGAAAACTGACTCGATGATTGAAACCTAAGACCCAACGGTGGATTATAACTATATAAATGAAAACACACCCTTTAGCCAGAAAAAACACCAGTATTGTCTAGCAAAATGGCTTTTAGTCCTTTAATCAGCCCCAGTGTTCTATGCTTAAAAGTAAAACCACTTTTGGGCTGCTGATCAATACTCAGTGTTGTGTTGTAACTTCACAGCCTAGCCCCCACTTACTTGGAGAATCATACTGGGTTTTCCTTTTTTTGCTATTAATATCTGATACAAAACTCATTCATGGAAGTTTATTATCCCTGCGCTCAATCGATCAATCCCAGGCTTGTCAAATAGTCGCATAAATAATTTCTCTTTTGAAGTTAAAATATAATGTGTATACGGTATTTGTCAAGTACAGAAAATGTCTGCTGTTATCAGAGATAGGGTTTGCTGGGTAAACACTAGACGATATGTCGTCTGATCCTGTGGATTGGAGTGACATATCAGGTACATTGTCTAGTGTGCACTCATGATATGTGCTCTCCCGCGGGTCACTAGCGTCATCCCCTGTCGGCCCTGTAGCACGGCTGATGGGGGATGTCGCTAGAGATTACATGCTGAAGAATGTCACGTGGCTACCCCCGTCAGACTCAGCATCGGCAAGTGTGTATGCATTTACCGCATGCAGGGTCTTCTTATCATTAACGATGTCGGGCTGGGTACACATCGAAGAGTGTGTTCCCAGCTTAACACAGGCAGTTCCAAATTGGGTAATTGTTGAGCATCGCCAGCAGAAGCCATCACAGCAGCTCTCTAGTGAAGGCCCAGGAACAGCTTGGGTACGTGGGGGTTTATTTCTGAAGAGTCAGGTTGTAAAGCCCATCCTTTTGGATTGTGTTTCTGCCCGATAGTTAAAATTGCAATGCTTTTACTAGCAAGACATATCTAGTAGAAGCATTGCCCTTTTAAATATCGTCAGCTTTTACAACCCAAACCCTATGTTCTCTGAATATTAAGAATGGCAATAGCAGTGCAGGAGTATAAGTATAATTGTATGTATTGCCATTTTTTATATTAATATTCTTGAATTATTCTTTCCAGAATTTAGATTTTTAAGTGAAAGTGGAACTGGGAGTCCAAATTGGATTTCTTGTTCCACTGCTTCATAAATTGTGGTGAAATTAGATTTTTTTTTATGGCTGCAATAAGAAGCAATAGTGTGTTATAGATGTGGATACATCCCCCCCCCCCCCCCCCCCCCCTCCAATGATGCCTTTATTTAGGGCAAAATTGTTTTATGTTTTTCGCATGGAATGAGTGGAGGCCTCACTTCAAGAAGAAAAGTGGGTAAAACCATTTTTTGATTCCTGGTAAAGCTTCATTGCCATTCTGTCTTCTAATATTAATGCTCAAATTTGTAAATGTTTCTACTTAACACAATGGTTTGAAACTCAGATATTTCTACAAGATGACTCGATACCGCCACCGTGGTAGAAACTTTTCACTTCCTTTAAGAGGTTTCCCACACACGCCTACCTAACCTGTTTAAGTTTAACATATGTAATCCCTGCTTTTTATGTTTGCCCAATATAATTGTCTTATATGCTGATTGTATCTGATCTCTGTCACTACTAAGATGTTAATATACAGAATAAGCATGTAATGTTTTTGTGTGCTTGAACTGATGCTTCAAATAAAGTTGTTTTAAAAGAAAAGAAAATCTATGTTATCACCTTGGCTTAATAACTAGAACCCTAAAACATTGCTCTTGGTGCTGTTCTGCTATAAAGAACAGAGTAAAGGATTAAAAGCTACATCATAGCCAGAACCATCTGCGGCAGCCATCTTACAACCACCTTGCTGAAAAAAATATTATTGTTAAAAGAGCACAGAACTGTGTGAAATCTACCACAGTTACTAAGCTTATGAACTTTACATACAAGTATTATGATTGAAGAACATTGAACTGGCAAAGCATATTACTGTTCCCATGTAATAAATATTGATATGTGTTTACTATGATATTAGCAGTGGATAATACGTAGTTTGGTAGACACGCCAGGTGGGTAGACTTAACCAGGAACTACTGTTTATTGTAGTGCTCAGTGATGGCAGAGCTGTACTCACTAGTGTAGATACACAGATAGTGCTGATAGAGAGGAGCATACTGTATAGTAAAGGTGGTGCGTAGCATACACAGGACAGCATACATTTTGGCAAATGTAAATGCTATATGTAATGGAGCATTAAGAAGGAAGCACAGTAGTACACTCCATACACCATACCTCCCAACTGTCCCGATATTCGCACAACAGTCCTATTTTTTGGGGACTGTCCGATGTCCCACCCGTGGGTCGCAGTGTCCCGGGGTTAAGGGGAGGGTAGAGGGGGTAGTTGGGAGGTTCCTGTCACTCGCTGACCTGCTTAGCAGAGCAGCGGTGAATAGACACTGGGCCTAATTCAGACCTGATTGCTAGGCTGCATTTTCGTACAGCAGGCGATCAACTACGTAAGCACCGTAATGCGCAGGTGTGTCGTACGGGTACAAAATGGATCACCGCTCAGCGATGGGTTTGTGCGAAGAATCCATTTGCATGGGCGTTCGCAAGGAGATTGACAGGAAAAAGCCATTTGTGGGTGTCAAATGACCGTTTTCTGGGAGTGGTTGGAAAAACGCAGGTGTATCCAAGCGTTTGCAAGGCGGGTGTCTGATGTAAATTCCTGTCCTGAACAGGCTAAAGTGATCGCAGCGGCTGAGTAAGTCCTGGGCTACGCAGGGACTGCACAAAATCTGTTTGTACAGCTCTGCTACACATGCGATCGCACACTTGCAAAGCAAAAATACACTACCCTATTTGGCAACTATGCGAACGCAGGACTGCAAAAAAACCCTAGCGAACAAACAGGTCTGAATTTGGCCCAATGTGCGCATGCACACAGCATCTATACACTGGAGATGGAGGGACAGGGGGCATGCCAGCAGCTCAGAGAGCGCTGGGCATGCCCCCTCAGTGATGAAAATGGGGCGCGTGGCTTACATTTGCCTAATCCCAGCAAAGCCATGTCCCTTTACATAGACCACGCCCCTTTCAGGCGTGGTTACACCGCACAAGGAGTCCCGCATTCGAGCCTTCCAATGTTGGGAAGTATACATACACCAACATGAAATGTCAAGTCATATGCTGTTGAAACTCAGTCATAAAATTAGAAATAAACATATATGATGACACATAGTACTTCCATCTTGTACTGTATACAGTATAAATACAAAATGGCTTATTCCATTAAGGACCACCTTTTTGATGTATTTAACTTTATGTTAGTTTAAGTTAATGAAGAATAGTTAACTGTAATTCATAGTTACACATACTCAGTGGGGCAGCTTCATTAAGCCTGGAGAAATGATAAGCAGTGATAAAGAAGTGATAAGTAGAAGGTGATAACCCACCAGCCAATAATTACAGGTTTGAAAAATGACAGTTAAGAGCTGATTGGATGGTCCGTTATCACCTTTCACTTATCACTTCTTTATCACTGCTATATCACCTCTCCAGGCTTAATACATCTGCTCCATCTTAACACAGACCGGTCAGCACACATCTCTCCCCCCGCTCAGCACAGCGTGTTGTGTGCTGAGCGAGGGAGGGGAGGGACGGACGGATGGGGGGGCCGGTCACTTCACACAGCGCTGATTGAGCCTGCATGCTAGATTGAGCATGCAGGCTCAATCTAGCACCGGCGATAGCGATGCGCGGGGAAGAGTACTGCTATCGCTGGGGGGCATACACACAACAGCTCTGTGCTTAAAACCTAAGCAATCAAGTCAGACTGGTTAGATTTAAGCACGGATCTCTCCGTGTGTACCCCCCCCCCTTAAGAGTGTTCAATATACAACAAATAGTCTTTCAAGCATGCCAGTCTAGTTAGTATTAAATATGTTACCATTAGTACCATTAGCATAGTCTTTAAAAAGATCAAAACTAAAATATTTTGCTATATTTTGTTTGTTCTTTATTTGATATTAATCATTGATCTTTTTTATTGTCTGCAGTAAAATATTTACAGTAGATATGAGAGAACTTATTATAATATCTAATGAAAATAGTGTTTTGTAGAGATGTGCACCGGAAATTTTTCGGGGTTTTGTGTTTTGGTTTTGGATTCGGTTCTGCGGCCGTGTTTTCGATTCGGACGCGTTTTGGCAAAACCTCCCTGAAAATTTTTTGTCGGATTCGGGTGTGTTTTGGATTCGGGTGTTTTTTTAAAAAAAAACCTCAATAACAGCTTAAATCATAGAATTTGGGGGTCATTTTGATCCCATCGTATTATTAACCTCAATAACCATAATTTCCACTCATTTCCAGTCTATTCTGAACACCTCACAATATTATTTTTAGTCCTAAAATTTGCACCGAGGTCGCTGGATGACTAACCTAAGCGACCCAAGTGGGCGGCACAAACACCTGGCCCATCTAGAAGTGGCACTGCAGTGTCAGACAGGATGGTACTTAAAAAAAATAGCCCCAAACATCACATGATGCAGAGATAAATAAAAATAAAAAAAGAGGTGCAAGATGGAATTGTCCTTGGGCCCTCCCACCCACCCTTATGTTGTATAAACAGGACATGCACACTTTAACAAACCCATCATTTCAGCCACAGGGTCTGCCACACGACTGTGGCTGAAATGACTGGTTGGTTTGGGCCCCCACCAAAAAAGAAGCAATCAATCTCTCCTTGCACAAACTGGCTCTACAGAGGCAAGATGTCCACATCCTCCTCATCGTCCGATTCATCAGCCCTTTCACTCTGTACATCCCCCTCCTCACAGAGTATTAATTCATCCCCACTGGAATCCACCATCTCAGGTCCCTGTGTACTTTCCTGAGGCAATTGCTGGTGAATGTCTCCACAGAGGAATTGATTATAATTAAATTTCATGAACATCATCTTCTCCACATTTTGTGGAAGTAACCTTGTACGCCGATCGCTGACAAAGTGACCGGCTGCACTAAACACTCTTTCGGAGTACACACTGGAGGGGGGTCAACTTAGGTAAAATAAAGCCAGTTCGTGCAAGGGCCTCCAAATTGCCTCTTTTTCCTGCCAGTATACGTACGGACTGTCTGACGTGTCTACTTGGATGCTGTCACTCATATAATCCTCCACCATTCTTTCAATGGTGACAGAATCATATGCAGTGACAGTAGACGACATGTCAGTAATCGTTGGCAGGTCCTTCAGTCCGGACCAGATGTCAGCACTTGCTCCAGACTGCCCTGCATCACCGCCAGCGGGTGGGATCGTAATTCTTAGCCTTTTCCTCGCAGCCCCAGTTGCGGGAGAATGTGAAGGAGGAGCTGTTGACGGGTCACGTTCCTCTTGACTTGACAATTTTCTCACCAGCAGGTCTTTGAACCTCTGCAGACTTGTGTCTGCTGGAAAGAGAGATACAACGTAGGCTTTAAACCTAGGATCGAGCATGGTGGCCAAAATGTAGTGCTCTGATTTCAACAGATTGACCACCCGTGAATCCTGGTTAAGCGAATTAAGGGCTCCATCCACAAGTCCCACATGCCTAGCGGAATCGCTCCATTTTAGCTCCTCTTTCAATCTCTCCAGCTGCTTCTGCAAAAGCCTGATGGGGGGAATGACCTGACTCAGGCTGGAAGTGTCTGAACTGACTTCACGTGTGGCAAGTTCAAAGGGTTGCAGAACCTTGCACAACGTTGAAATCATTCTCCACTGCGCGCTTGAGTCAGGTGCATTCCCCCTCCTTTGCCTATATCGTAGGCAGATGTATAGGCTTGAATGGCCTTTTGCTGCTCCTCCATCCTCTGAAGCATATAGAAGTTTGAATTCCACCTCGTTACCACCTCTTGCTTCAGATGATGGCAGGGCAGGTTCAGGAGTGTTTGCTGGTGCTCCAGTCTTCGGCATGCGGTGGCTGAATGCCGAAAGTGGCCCGCAATTCTTCGGGCCACCGACAGCATCTCTTGCACGCCCCTGTCATTTTTAAAAAAATTCTGCACCACCAAATTCAATGTATGTGCAAAACATGGGAGGTGCTGGAATTTGCCCACATGTAATGCACGCACAATATTGGTGGCGTTGTCCGATGTCACAAATCCCCAGGAGAGTCCAATTGGGGTAAGCCATTCTGCGATGATGTTCCTCAGTTTCCGTAAGAGGTTGTCAGCTGTGTGCCTCTTATGGAAAGCAGTGATATAAAGCGTAGCCTGCCTAGGAACGAGTTGGCGTTTGCGAGATGCTGCTACTGGTGCCGCGGCTCCTATTGTTGCTGCGGAAGGCAATACATCTACCCAGTGGGCTGTCACAGTCATATAGTCCTGAGTCTGCCCTGCTCCACTTGTCCACATGTCCGTGGTTAAGTGGACATTGGGTACAACTGCATTTTTTAGGACACTGGTGAGTATTTTTCTGACATCTGTGTACATTCTCTGTATCGCCTGCCTAGAGAAGTGGAACCTAGATGGTATTTGGTACCGGGGACACACTACCTCAAGAAATTCTCTAATTGCCTGTGAACTAACGGCGGATACCGGACGCACGTCTAACACCAACACAGCTGCCAAGGCCTGAGTTATCCGCTTTGCAACAGGATGACTGCTGTGATATTTCATCTTCCTCGCAAAGGACTGTTGGACAGTCAACTGCTTACTGGAAGTAGTACAAGTGGTCTTCCGACTTCCCCTCTGGGATGATGATCGACTCCCAGCAGCAACAACAGAAGAGCCAGGAGCAGCAGGCGTTACACTCAAGGATCCATTGGAGGAATCCCAGGCAGGAGAGGACTCGTCAGACTTGCCAGTGACATGGCCTGCAGGACTATTGGCGGTCCTGTCTAAGGAGGAAATTGACACTGAGGGAGTTGGTGGTGTGGTTTGCAGGAGCTTGGGTAAAAGAGGAAGGGATTTAGTTGTCAGTGGACTGCTTCCGCTGTCACCCAAAGTTTTTGAACTTGTCAATGACTTCTGATGAATGCGCTCCAGGGGACGTATAAGGGAGGATGTTCCTAGGTGGTTAACGTCCTTACCCCTACTTATTACAGCTTATTACAGCTTGACAAAGGCAACACACGGCTTGACACCTGTTGTCCGCATTTCTGTCAAAATAATTCCACACCGAAGAGGTGATTTTTTTTGTAATTTGACCAGGCATGTCAATGGCCATATTCATCCCACGGACAACAGGTGTCTCCCCGGGTGCCTGACTTAAACAAACCACCTCACCATCAGAATCCTCCTTGTCAATTATCCCCTCAGCGCCAGCAACACCCATATCCTCATCCTGGTGTACTTCAACAGTGACATCTTCAATTTGACTATCAGGAACTGGACTGCGGGTGCTCCTTCCAGCACTTGCAGGGGGCGTGCAAATGGTGGAAGGCGCCACTTCTACCCATCCAGTGTTGGGAAGGTCAGGCATTGCAACCGACACAACTGGACTCTCCTTGGGGATTTGTGATTTAGAAGAACGCACAGTTCTTTGCTGTGCTTTTGCCAGCTTAAGTCTTTTCATTTTTCTAGCGGGAGGATGAGTGCTTCCATCGTCATGTGAAGCTGAACCACTAGTCATGAGGATCATAGGAGAGCGCCTTAGCCGTTCTTTCCCACTCCGTGTCGTAAATGGCATATTGGCAAGTTTACGCTTCTCCTCAGAAGCTTTTAATTTAGATTTTTGGGTCATTTTACTGAACTTTAGTTTTTTGGATTTTACATGCTCTCTACTATGACATTGGACATCGGCCTTGGCAGACGACGTTGATGGCATTTCATCGTCTCGGCCATGACTAGTGGCAGCAGCTTCAGCACGAGGTGGAAGTGGATCTTGATCTTTCCCTATTTTACCCTCCACATTTTTGTTCTCCATTTTTTAATGTGTGGAATTATATGCCAGTAATATATCAATAGCAATGGCCTACTGTACTGTCTGTACTACTACTATTGGTCACCAAAATGCTGCACTGTCCTACTATATACTGCTCACAACAATGCAGCACAGATATGGATACTTGAAGTGATACAGAGCTGCAAGATACAGCAATGGCCTACTGTACTGTACTACTGTATATGTATACTGGTGGTCATCACAATGCTGCACTTTCCTACTATATACTGCTCACAATAATGCAGCACAGAGATAGTATACTTGACACAGCTGCAAGATACAGCAATGGTCTACTGTACTGTACTATATGTATACTGCTGGTCACCAAAATGCTGCACTGTCCTACTATATACTGCTCACAATAATGCAGCACAGAGATAGTATACTTGACACAGAGCTGCAATATACAGCAATGGCCTACTGTACTGTACTATATGTATACTGCTGGTCACCAAAATGCTGCACTGTCCTACTATATACTGCTCACAATAATGCAGCACAGAGATAGTATACTTGACACAGAGCTGCAAGATACAGCAATGGCCTACGGTAACTGTACTATATGTATACTGCTGGTCACCAAAATGCTGCACTGTCCTACTATATACTGCTCACAATAATGCAGCACAGAGATAGTATACTTGACACAGAGCTGCAAGATACAGCAATGGCCTACTGTACTGTATTATATGTATAATGCTGGTCACCAAAATGCTGCACTGTCCTACTATATACTGTTCACAATAAAGCAGCACAGAGATCGTATACTTGACACAGAGCTGCAATATACAGCAATGGCCTACTGTACTGTACTGTACTATATGTATACTGCTGGTCACCAAAATGCTGCACTGTCCTACTATATACTGCTCACAATAAAGCAGCACAGAGATAGTATACTTGACACAGAGCTGCAAGATACAGCAATGGCCTACTGTACTGTACTATATGTATACTGCTGGTCACCAAAATGCTGCACTTTCCTACTGTATACTGCTCTTAATAATGCAGCACAGATATGGATAGTATACTTGACACAGAGCTGCAAGATACAGCAATGGCCTACTGTACTGTACTATATGTATACTGCTGGTCACCAAAATGCATCACTGTCCTACTATATACTGCTCACAATAAAGCAGCACAGAGATAGTATACTTGACACAGAGCTGCAAGATAGAGCAATGGCCTACTGTACTGTACTATATGTATACTGCTGGTCACCAAAATGCTGCACTTTCCTACTATATACTGCTCACAATAATGCAGCACAGAGATAGTATACTTGACACAGAGCTGCAAGATACAGCAATGGCCTACTGTACTGTACTATATGTATACTGCTGGCCACCAAAATGCTGCACTGTCTTACTATATACTGCTCACAATAATGCAGCACAGAGATAGTATACTTGACACAGAGCTGCAAGATACAGCAATGGCCTACTGTACTGTACTATATGTATACTGCTGGTCACCAAAATGCTGCACTTTCCTACTATATACTGCTCACAATAATGCAGCACAGAGATAGTATACTTGACACAGAGCTGCAAGATACAGCAATGGCCTACTGTACTGTACTATATGTATACTGCTGGTCACCAAAATGCATCACTGTCCTACTATATACTGCTCACAATAATGCAGCACAGAGATAGTATACTTGACACAGAGCTGCAAGATACAGCAATGGCCTACTGTACTGTATTATATGTATAATGATGGTCACCAAAATGCTGCACTGTCCTACTATATACTGCTCACAATAAAGCAGCACAGAGATAGTATACTTGACACAGAGCTGCAAGATACAGCAATGGCCTACTGTACTGTACTATATGTATACTGCTGGTCACCAAAATGCTGCTCTGTCCTACTATATACTGCTCACAATAAAGCAGCACAAAGATAGTATACTTGACACAGAGCTGCAAGATACAGCAATGGCCTACTGTACTGTACTATATGTATACTGCTGGTCACCAAAATGCTGCACTCTCCTACTATATACTGCTCACAATAATGCAGCACAGAGATAGTATACTTGACACAGAGCTGCAAGATACAGCAATGGCCTACTGTACTGTACTATATGTATACTGCTGGTCACCAAAATGCATCACTGTCCTACTATATACTGCTCACAATAAAGCAGCACAGAGATAGTATACTTGACACAGAGCTGCAAGATACAGCAATGGCCTACTGTACTGTACTATATGTATTCTGCTGGTCACCAAAATGCTGCACTGTCTTACTATATACTGCTCACAATAAAGCAGCACAGAGATAGTATACTTGACACAGAGCTGCAATATATAGCAATGGCCTACTGTACTGTACTATATGTATACTGCTGGTCACCAAAATGCTGCACTGTCCTACGATATACTGCTCACAATGACACAGCACAGAGATAGTATACTTGACACAGAGCTGCAAGATACAGCAATGGCCTACTGTACTGTACTATATGTATACTGCTGGTCACCAAAATGCTGCACTGTCCTACTATATACTGCTCACAATAATGCAGCACAGAGATAGTATACTTGACACAGAGCTGCAAGATACAGCAATGGCCTACGGTAACTGTACTATATGTATACTGCTGGTCACCAAAATGCTGCACTGTCCTACTATATACTGCTCACAATAATGCAGCACAGAGATAGTATACTTGACACAGAGCTGCAAGATACAGCAATGGCCTACTGTACTGTACCATATGTATACTGCTGGTCACCAAAATGCTGCACTGTCCTATATACTGCTCACAATAATGCAGCACAGAGATAGTATACTTGACACAGAGCTACAAGATACAGCAATGGCCTACTGTACTGTACTATATGTATACTGCTGGTCACCAAAATGCAGCACACTGAGCACAGATATTTGCAGCACACTGAGCACCGATATGGAGCATTTTCAGGCAGAGAACGTAGATATTTGCAGCACACTGAGCACAGATATTTGCAGCACACTGAGCACAGATAGGGAGCTTTTCAGGGAGAGAACGCAGCCACGTCCTCTCCATTCAATCTCCAATGCACGAGTGAAAATGGCGGCGACGCGCAGCTCTTTATATAGAATACGAATCTTGCGACAATCCGACAGCGGGGTGATGATGTTCGGGCGCGTTCAGGTTAACCGAGCAAGGCGGGAAGATCCGAGGCTGCCTCGGACCCGTGTAAAATAGGTGAAGTTCAGAGGGGTTCGGATCTCGGAGAACCGAACCCGCTCATCTCTAGTGTTTTGTGGTGAAACAGAATGTTTCGCTGTGGTGCAAAGTACCAACCATAAGATGATGTTCCGCTATTTTATTAAGCTTCACTAAACCGCAAAAGCCGATATGTATTCTGCAGAGTAAATAGAGTTGAGGTAACACAACCGTGTGGTGTGGTAAGGGCAGGACTGGGAACACTTAGGACCAAATTCTGCCAGCAAAATGTGCACGTTTGCAAACACGGTATACACTATGAGGAATAGTTTTGAAAACTTTACAGCCACCTGAGCATGAAAGTGATACGTAGGAACAGTTTACAATGTGACAATTCAAAGATCTTTTTTTTTTTTTTTTTTGTAACTTTAAAAGAGACTAATGCAAAAGATGATAACATTCCATTTTTAATCCATTCATACAGTTGCCAAAGTATTTATCTGGAACAAGTCCATTTTATATTATATAGTAATAGGATTAACTATGTTCTTTGTATAATCTTCTTTTATGTTTTTTCTTCTTTTTCTCTTTAAAAGTCCAGGATACAGTAGATTAAAATAAATCAATTTTTCCAGCCGCCTCAGTTAAATTCTCTTAACTTCTATCTCCACAGCCTTTATGTGAAAATAATAATTTAGAAATGTTATTTTCAAATGCACTACTGTGATCAATAGAATGTGTGTTTTTTTTTTTTTTACTAATTACTCATACAAGTTTATAAAGTGATAATATTGTTGTATACATTGATTTGTGTAGAATTTGATTGCTCTTTCAAAAGCAATTGTCCATATTCTTCTGCTCTCAATGCATCTACCACATCGGTACAGGGAGGGAAAAGCCGCACGGCAGAGAGGAGTTAGCTAAAGGAAATCATGTTTGTCGTTTTTACTTTTATTTAAATTTTTGGTTTTCATTTAATTTTGTTTAATGGTCTGTGCCTGTTCATGATTTACTCTGCTCAAACAGTGAACTATGCCTCTGCTCCCCTGGGAGATGCAGCATGAGTAAGTTAGGTACGTAATACTATTTTATGGTGTACTGATCAACAGTGTAATAGCATAGCACAACCTGTAAATTAAGCTTCCTAACCTAAACTTTAAAATCATGGTGACACAGTATCTAGGATTAAGCATGGAGCATTTAACATTTATTTAAGTATTTTTTTTATTGTTTATACAGTGCCAATTACATTTCATGCACAGCACTAACATGCAATCATTTTCAGCAGTCCCTGCCCCTCCATTGGAGTTTTAATCCTCCTCCGACACATATTACGGTCATTATGTGAGAATATCTTGTACACTGGGAGTAAATACACACAGACACCAGGAGATGTCACCTCATGTCCTGCCCTCCCTTTCCTCCTTTTCCCATGACACCATATACTGTATCTCATGACTCCAACCTGTCTCTCTTCACCAATGCCTTCCCCTCTGCATTCAAACACAATCTCACCTCTCTATTTTTATTCCTCATAGAAGTGTCTCTTGACCCTAGCTCTCATCTAGCGCCTCATTTCTCTGAACCATTACTTTATCTTAGGGATGGCAGTCGGAATGTGATGGTTCACAACCAGCAATCAAATTTTTCCAATGCCGGTAGGTTTTTCATTCAATTACCTGATTGCCCCCATTGCAATGTGCTTTCACTGATGTTTTTAAGAATGTTTTGTGATGTTATTAATTGGTGCTGCCTACTATCATGCACAGCTCCTTTGTCTATGATTAAACTATTGATGGCTAAACCATAGAATGGTTTACAAAAGATGGATGCATGCCATTGCAGGGCATGTAGCATTGGCGGCAATAATTAGTTTCCCCCACCTTACTTCCAAACTTTCTGTGAACTTATCTATTTCTTCAGCCTCCGCTACCACTTCTAATCTACTAATACCCAGGTCTACCTCTCCTATCCAGCCCCTCCCCCTTCCTTTTCTCCTATGCTTCATATCCAAATGCCTCTCTGCAATCTTTACCTACAGTAATGTCAATATCTCAATGCTACCTCTAACTTAATTTTATCCAAAGTCGAGTTCATCTTCTGTCTCACTACTAATGTCATGTTCTCCGATTTTCTCCATGTTTGCTACCTCGTTGTCATCTTCTACTCTGTACTCTCTCTGCTTTATACTATACTTCAGTCCATCTAACATATTCATTCACCAAGGCTTTCTTTCACCTGATCAAAGAGTCAGCTCTGCGACCCTCCCTTTTAGACGAAACCAACATATGGAAAATGAAAAATGGAAATTATTTGTCCCACATCTAAAGTTAATAAACATTTTACAAGTCCACATAACATCAGCAAAAGCAGATGGTTTCTAGTTTATATGAAGAAAAACAATTTAATATTCCTACAGTTTATTTCACATGAAAGAGTAATTTAATAATGTACAACACCAGGTCATAACTATGGGATGCAGTCAGGATCCCAGCGGTCAGGATACCGACGCCGGAATGCCGCTGCTGACAATACCGACAGCAGAAATCCTGACTCACAGGGGCTATTCCCACTCGTGGGTGTACACGACACCCATAGAGTGGACACTCATAGAGTGGGAATACAACCTGTGGCGAGCACAGCGAGCCACCAAGTCTGCAAGGAGACTCTTTGCGCTCGCCCCCTTGTCGATATACAAAGGGGCGGCATCCCGACCGTCGGTAAATTATACTCAACCCATAACTACTACAGTTATTAGCCAGTGGGGGGAGGAGTTTTAAGCAGTTTGTGGTAATGTGCTAATGTCCAAGAATTCAGTAATGTAATACATACATATAAGTATTACCTCAACACTTACAATTACACTGATGGCTGACTGTGTAATTCAAATCAAAAATTGACTGTGGGCAACAAAAAAATGCCTCATGATAACAAACTGGATGCTACAGTATATGTATGTCCATACCGCGGTAGTGTAGAATTTTCAGTTCATCGCTAGGTTCGCCACTTGGAATATTTTAGAAATATTGTATTTTAGAACCTCATTCTAAGGTTCCACTAAACATTAAAATAATTATTTGTTAGAATAGCAAAAATGTGTGCCCCGTTATTAAAAAATAAATAATCCTTAAAATCTGTACCTCTATTATTATTATTTTCAAATATATTCTGTAGTGCGGTGATAGCCTCCCCTCCCCCTCTTCCTCCATTATTATACCTATGTGGTCCTGAGTCCAACCCCTGCCTGTGGCTAGCCGGTACCTTCCTGGCTCCTCCTGTTATCAGTGAAGTCCACTTCCCCTGCCTGTGTCAAAGTCGAAAAATATTGTAATGCATACATCATGTACTAACCACACACACTTGCCCGCTGCGCGTGCACTTATTCCGCCGTGCGTGCACATATCCGCAATTTGCGTATGATCGCTCCCGCGATCCTGCGCGTGGTATGGTATTTACGGCGGAGTTTGTGAGCGCATCTTGTTAGCCTTGTAGTGTATAACTTGTACTGTTATCCCCTTTCAAATAATACACTGTGGCGTTAGAACCCAGCGGTTAACTACAAATCGGTGTTGTGTCCTCATTTCCCTGCTAGGGTTTAAAGTGTATTTAACTGTATAAGTTTTAAGAGTGTATTGATAAGGTGTGTACGCACAGCGGGTACTTTATACCTTCAGCGCTGCGTAAGGTTTAAGGTGTAACATCATTACAGTGCTTTGCGGCACAAGGTTTAGAGTGTAAGAATAACTTTGCATTGCATTACGAATAAGGTTTAAAGTTTATCAAGTGTGTGCACGCGCTGTGCGTACTTTGTACACCCAGCGCGGCGTGTGTACGCTAAGTACGTACTACGTACGGGACTCTGTACGCAAATAGCGTACAAAGTGCGTAGCGTGTATATTAAGTTTAGCGGCCGAAGTGGCTCTATGGTAAAGGTGTGATTTAGAGGTATAGCTTTATGTTTTAAGATAATATCGACATTATCAATTGGGGGCATCGTCCGGTTTTTCCTCATACCCGCAGCCTAGCAGGTTACTGCAGACTTTATCTATCAGCAAAGGGCGGACAGGTATCCACGTAAGCCTTCTCCTGGTTGGTGGATACACTGGTAAACTCTATCTCAATTGCTGATAAGATAAGCGTCTGCTCTGCATGGTTTGTAGGGATGCTGGTGGGATCCGTAAGGTAAATACGCAAAGCTATTTTAAAAGTCTGTGAATTTCTGTTTGGCGCCAAATGCGCACACAACACACGCATACACCTGTATTTTGTACTTTGTATACCTGCTCACATTGTTGCCATAAGTATTGATTATTAGATTCATTTTGACCTGTGCTGAGAAATTTGTTGCTATTTAGTTAAAACATAGACTAGATATTAGGGAAGTAAAACGTAAAACACAAATACAGTCTGGCCTATTTAAACAGGTTTATACAGAAAGATATTGTGTTGTGTTAAGTAAACGATTATAGGTAATATCGCTTACATTTATAGAAGTGAGGGATTTGTACTACTGCGGACGTACGGTCTTTGTACACGTGTCTCGGACAAAGTACGGGACTGCGTACGCAACGTAAAGACGTACGCACGGTCGCGTGTTTACGCAACGTGCGTAGGGGTATGGCCGCTAAGTCCAAATTACACAATAGCATTGTTTAGTTTAGGCGCGAAACGGTAGCCACGCGATAATAGCACAAATTGCTCAGTGTCCAAGATTTAGTTTAAACAAAACCTTTTTTACTGTATTACCTCTGGTACTAAGGCTGTTTATCTGAATGAAAGTTAATTTTTCTGTACAGAAAAACCAAAGTGTATTTGAGTGAACGAGCGTGAGTGTGCAAACAATAAAGGTTTTGTGGACCCAGGGAATTCGGGATCCCGTAGGAGACCACACCAGGTGAGTGGAGATTTGGTGGCGTGAGACTAGCTTGCTCACGTTAACATAGATTAAAGTACAAAGGAGCAAGGTAGCAGATATCGCAGACCAAAGGTCAGCGAAGGTTTAGAGTACCGCAGACCAAAGGTCAGCGAGGTTTTTGTTTAGGTACCGCAGCCCAGAGGGTTAGCGAAGAACCCATATAGGCCCGTTTTGATACGCTCCGGCTGAGGTTTCGCAGCCTGAAAAATCGATTCCATTGGTCGTACGGCGGATAAGTAATAGTTACCTATACGCTGTGCGATTGGACCGCGCGTTCGTGAGTGCAATACTTAGCGCAAGGTGATACCCTTTTTACGAGCTTTGCGTAAAATCGCGGGATCATTAGTGCTGGGTGTAGCATACGCAAGCATGATTTGTGTAAAAAATTTTTGTTTTAAGGGAGTTTCGCTGGTCACTCAGGAAGTCTCCAACAACCAATATTTACTGGAAAGGGTAAGTCACTCCCTTATAATTCCAGTAAATAGAGGTTACACAGGGGCCCTAGGTTGGGTACTACCTTCGCTGACGACAGTATTTGGTAGTATTGGCCAACGTGGGCGGTGAGTGGGTGAGAGCACTCGTTGAACTTTCACCGTTGCCTTATATTGAGTATTTTGGTTTTTTGTAGGAATTAGCTGAGAAGGCAATACCTGCAAAATATGGCAGCCAGTTGCTCAAGTAAGGGACGTTCAACCAGGGTTCAGGTTGACATTCCGCGGCCCAGGGGGTCAGCGAGGTACATAATGTGTGAGAAGCATGGATCACACACTGAAGTTTTTTGCAATGAATGGGAACGTATGACTGCGGAAGATAGGGAACCATTCCCTAGGGTAGGCAGTTTTGAACCAGAGGTGTTGCAGAATTTAAGGGTTAGGATATGTCTGATAAAATCCCGAAAACAAAGGGTCAGACACACAAACTGTTTAAATTTATGGCAGCAAGAGGGCGATATGCAGAGGGAACTAGCCGGTTCCAAACCTAGCAGGAAACTGTAGCCACTTTCTCCCCGTATATTACAGGGGAGAAAGTGGCTACAGACAATGGCATACTAGTATATGATAAGAGTAAAGTTGATAAATGTACTAATGCTAACCCGTGCAAGTTGTATCCCATTTTAAACTTCCCTCAGGACTACGAGCAAGAAGATGAGCCCAGCACGATATCGGCACTCTCTCTAGCAGCCACCATACAAGACACCCAGGTGGGCACTGCCCAACCAGTAAGAGCAGTAGTAAAGGCCCCTAGCGGAGGAGTAGGTGAGGTCGTGTCCACAGGTAAGTACGGTACCGTACATTATGCAGAGACAATTGCACCTCACATTTTAGAAGCAACCCAGAATGATGTAATTGAACTAAATCCTGTCAGGGTGATTGCAGTCCCCAATGGGAGGACTGACGCTCAGGGAGTCAGTCCCATCAGGAACATTGCTATGCATTGTCCTTGGTCCCGGACAGAATTGAGGACAATTATGTCTGAATTTCCCGATCCCAGAAAGGATCTAGCCGCATGTCAGAGGTTTATTAAAGAATTAGGTAACGCCACCGAACCCACAAACAAAGATTGGCGAACAGTGCTACGGGCATGTTTACCCTCCAATATGGACCCCGCGAAATTCATTACTGATTGTAAATGAGACGTAGAAGTACCTCTCACTGATGAATACACTCAGGAGAATGTACGACAGATCAATCTGCAATTAGGAGTATATTTCCCTACTGTTGTCAAATGGAATAAAATCTTTTCCATAAGACAAAAAGAAGGTGAAACGGCATCTGAATATTTCCATCGAGCACTGCAGGAAATGGCTAGATACACTGGGGTCGAGGACATTAAGGAAAATATACATCACAGGGAGGTAGCTGTGTCAGTATTAATGGACGGGTTAAAAGAAACATTGAGAACAAGGGTACAAACCACTCAACCTAATTGGAGAGGTATCTCGGTGGCTGCATTAAGAGAGTCCGCTATCGAGCACGATCGGAACATCATTAAGCACAGGGAGTCACAGGGGGATAAGCTGATGACAGTAAGTATAAAAACCCTTACAACGAAGCCGCATCAGCCAAAACCTCAGATCCCTGATGGTAAGTCGCATGTAGTAGTATGTTATAATTGCAAGAGGGAAGGACATTTTGCACGGAATTGTAGGTATAAGGACACACATAAGGTATATCGACCCCCTAGACCAGGATATGAACCACATTATGATACACGTAATTGGGACCAGGGATCGCATAGGAGGAGTTATGAGCCGCATGCAGGGGAAACAAGGAGGTACCCACCTAGGAGGGACTGGCAGACCTCTGAAAATTCTCAGCTACCCCCCTCACATATTGTAGCTGCCAGCGCGCTGCGGGAGGGTCACAATATACAATAGGGGTTAGGCCACACCTGTAGTCTGCAGCCAGTGAAGTTGATTGCTAGCCTAGGTAGTGAACCTGAGGTCACAGTTGATGTAGCTGGTAGATCACTACCTTTCCTTGTAGATACAGGGGCGGCCAGGTCAGTGTTAAATTCAACGGTAGGTATGAAAACCACGGGTAAAAAAATTTCAGCAATGGGAGTAACAGGAATAGTGCAACACTACCCTTTAAGTAGACCAGCGGAGATTACAATAGGGCCTTTGCAGACCAAGCATTCCTTTTTGCTGGCTGCATCGGCTCCGACTAATCTACTTGGGAGAGATTTATTGTGTAAAATGAGGTGTGTCATATATTGTACTCCTGAGGGTGTCTTCTTGGCTATACCCGAGAATCACGTTCAGGAAGTGCAGGATATGTTAGACACCCCACAAAGGTTAATGTCACACTCTGCTGTTATAGACAAGTGTCCATCCAAGGTAGAGGCAATGATCTCCCAGATACCGGAATCCCTCTGGACCAAAGATGGACAAGACACTGGATTGATGGCAAATGTAGCTCCTGTAGTAGTGCAAGTAAAAGATGGTAGGATAGCTCCAAAAATCCCACAGTATCCTCTGAAGCCAGAGGTGGAATTAGGAGTGTACCCAGTCATAGAGCGCTTGCTACAACAGGGCATCCTAGTTAGGACGTCCAGCATTGCCAATAGTCCCATCTTCCCTGTGAAAAAGAGTGGGGGGAGGGGTTACAGGCTAGTGCAGGATCTAAGGGGGATAAACAAGATAGTTGAGAGCCAATTCCCCGTAGTGCCAAATCCAGCTGTCATTCTCATGCAAATTCCCCCTACTGCAAAATTTTTCACTGTAATTGACCTCTGTTCTGCTTTCTTTTCGGTCCCTCTGCACCCTGACAGCCAATACTTGTTTGCATTCACATACAGGGGAGTACAGTACACCTGGACTCGCCTACCCCAAGGTTTCATTGACAGCCCAAGTATTTTCTCCCAGGCTTTGCATGACTGTTTACAATCCTTTCAACCTGAGAGCGGGTCAGTATTAATACAGTATGTAGATGACTTACTGCTGTGTTCTGATTCACTCGAATCGTCCTTGAAAGACACGAAACAGCTTCTGTTTCACCTTTCTAATACGGGACACAAGGTTTCAAAGGACAAGTTGCAGTTGTGCCAGACCAAGGTAAAATATTTGGGACATTGCTTGACACAAGGCATTAGACACCTCACAGCTGATAGAATACAGGCGATTCGCGACATGACTCTGCCATAAACCCAGCAACAGATCCGCACTTTTCTTGGAATGTGTGGGTACTGCCGAAACTGGATCCCAGGGTTCTCCATACTGGCTTTACCTTTGCAGGAAATGGTCTCCTCGAACAAACCAGATCGGATCTCTCACACAGATGAGTCCGAACTGGCATTTGAGAGACTTAAACAGTGCCTATCACAGGCACCTGCATTAGGCATGCCAGATTATGGGAAACCCTTTGAATTGTACGGTACGGAAGTGCTGGGTGCGCGGCAGGTGTCCTAACCCAGAGACATGGTGATGCCAGCAGGCCGGTAGCTTACTACAGTGCACAGTTGGACACCGTAGCGCGGTCTCTCCCCACATGCTTGCGAAGTGTTGCAGCGATAGCCTTGCTAGTGAGTAAAAGCGAAGACATAGTGTTAGGACACAACCTGACCATCCATACACCTCATGCAGTGTCAGCCTTACTGAACTCGGCCCAAACCAGACATGTCTCATCTGCACGGTTTACAAGGTGGGAATTAGCACTAATGGCCCCTGTAAACATCACCATAAAGAGATGCAGCGCACTAAATCCTGCAACTTATCTGCCAGGTGTGCCTGGACAGGCACAAAGGGTGGAGGATGAGAATGATGGTGAAGGAGGATTTAGTACAGACACTGACACACATGATTGTATGGAATATCTGAACCAAATGTTCACTGCAAGACCCAACATTAGTGACAACCCACTGGAAGGCGTAGATTTTACTTTTTACACTGACGGTAGTTGCCACAGACAGACGGACTCGGGAGACCTGTGTACTGGATACGCAGTCGTAGATGACAGAGGTATCATAGAAGCTGAGCCCCTGGGCCCACCGCACTCAGCACAAGTTGCTGAGCTGGTCGCTCTAACCAGAGCGTGTGAATTGGCCAAGGGTAAGTCAGCCAATATATATACAGATTCTAGGTATGCCTTTGGAGTAGTGAATGATTTCGGTGCCCTATGGCGCCTCAGAAATTTCATGACGGCAGCTGGCACACCTGTAGCGCATGCATCCCACATAAAAAGGCTTCTAACAGCGATACAAGAACCAGACAGAGTGGCTGTTATCAAGTGCAAAGCCCACACTTACAGTCAAGACCCAGGGGTAAATTTACTAAGAATCGTATTTTCCCGTTTGAGGTCAAAGTTCAATCACGAATGACATCAAAAGTGTAAATATGCAACTTTTTGAATTGATTACGACTAATTTACTAAGCTGCCGTATTCTGCATTTTCGGTATTTCCGATGTCGATGTCATTCGTTTTTTTAGGCAGTGTTTTACGTGAGTGACTTGTAAAACACTGCCGACTTTAATACAATGAATCTCGGCCGGATCTGAGAGATCCGTGCTGGGCTTCATTGTGCACCTTGTAAAAAAAAAAAAAATGTTTAAACTTAAAAAAAAAATTGCGTGGGTTCCCCCCTCCTAAGCCAAACCAGCCTCGGGCTCTTTGAGCCGGCCCTGGTTGCAAAAATATGGGAAAAAAATTGACAGGGGTTCCCCCATATTTAAGCAATCAGCACCGGGCTCTGCGCCTGGTCCTGGTTCCAAAAATACGGGGGACAAAAAGCGTAGGGGTCCCCCGTATTTTTGAAACCAGCACCGGGCTCCACTAGCTGGACAGATAATGCCACAGCCGGGGGTCACTTTTATACAGCGCCCTGCAGCCGTGGCATTAAATACCCAACTAGTCACCCCTGGCCGGGGTACCCTGGAGGAGTGGGAACCCCTTCAATCAAGGGGTCCCCCCCTCCAGCCACCCAAGGGCCAGGGGTGAAGCCCGAGGCTGTCCCCCCCATCCAATGGGCTGCGGATGGGGGGCTGATAGCCTTTGTTGTAAGTTATGAATATTGTTTTTAGTAGCAGTACTACAAGTCCCAGCAAGCCTCCCCGCAAGCTGGTACTTGGAGAACCACAAGTACCATCATGCGGCGGAAAACCGGGCCCGCTGGTACCTGTAGTACTACTACTAAAAAAATACCCCAATAAAGACATAACACACACACCTTGAAAGTATAACTTTAATGCATACATACACACCACCATATACACATACTTACCTTATGTTCACACGAGGGTCGGTCCTCTTCTCCATGTAGAATCCATGGTGTACCTGTTGAAAAAATTCTACTCACCAAATCCAGTGTAGAGGGCTCCTCGGGTAATCCATTTGTAATCCACGTACTTGTAAAAATAAAAAAACGGACACCCGACCACGAACTGAAAGGGGCCCCATGTTTTCACATGGGACCCCTCGGGCAGCCGCCCAAGATGAGCCCACCTTCCTTGTGGAGTGGGCATTTACAGATTTTTGGCTGTGGCAGGCCTGCCACAGAATGTGCAAGCTGAATTGTACTACAAATCCAACGAGCAATAGTCTGCTTAGAAGCAGGAGCACCCAGCTTGTTGGGTGCATACAGGATAAACAGCGAGTCAGATTTTCTGACTCCAGCCGTCCTGGAAACATATATTTTCAGGGCCCTGACAACGTCTAGCAACTTGGAGTCCTCCAAGTCCCTAGTAGCCGCAGGCACCACAATAGGTTGGTTCAGGTGAAACGCTGAAACCACCTT
Source organism: Pseudophryne corroboree (assembly GCF_028390025.1). Lineage (NCBI taxonomy): Eukaryota > Metazoa > Chordata > Amphibia > Anura > Myobatrachidae > Pseudophryne > Pseudophryne corroboree. The sequence goes on along the minus strand of NC_086444.1, from coordinate 251,072,371 downwards.
AGGGAGAAACTGAGGACGAGTCCTCAATTCCGCCCTGTCCGAATGGAAAATCAGATAAGGGCTTTTACAGGATAAAGCCGCCAATTCTGACACGCGCCTGGCCCAGGCCAGGGCCAACAGCATGACCACATTCCATGTGAGATATTTTAACTCCACAGATTTAAGTGGTTCAAACCAATGTGACTTTTGGAACCCAAAAAACTACATTGAGATCCCAAAGTGCCACTGGAGGCACAAAAGGAGGCTGTATATGCAGTACCCCTTTTACAAACGTCTGAACTTCAGGGACTGAAGCTAGTTCTTTTTGGAAGAAAATTGACAGGGCCAAAATTTGAACCTTAGTGGACCCCAATTTCAGGCCCATAGACACTCCTGTTTGCAGGAAATGTAGGAATCGACCCAGTTGAATTTCCTCTGTCGGGCCTTACTGGCCTCGCACCACGCAACATATTTTCGCCAAATGCGGTGATAATGTTTTGCGGTTACATCCTTCCTGGCTTTGATCAGGATAGGGATGACTTCATCCGGAATGCCTTTTTTCCTTCAGGATCCGGCGTTCAACCGCCATGCCGTCAAACGCAGCCGCGGTAAGTCTTGGAACAGACAGGGTCCTTGTTGGAGCAGGTCCCTTCTTAGAGGTAGAGGCCACGGATCCTCCGTGAGCATCTCTTGAAGTTCCGGTTACCAAGTCCTTCTTGGCCAATCCGGAGCCACGAATATAGTGCTTACTCCTCTCCATCTTATCAATCTCAGTACCTTGGGTATGAGAGGCAGAGGAGGGAACACATACACTGACTGGTACACCCACGGTGTTACCAGAGCGTCTACAGCTATTGCCTGAGGGTCCCTTGACCTGGCGCAATACCTGTCGAGTTTTTCCCAACGGTTTATAATCATGTGGAAGACTTCTGGGTGAAGTCCCCACTCTCCCGGGTGGAGGTCGTGCTGAGGAAGTCTGCTTCCCAGTTGTCCACTCCCGGAATGAATACTGCTGACAGTGCTATCACATGATTTTCCGCCCAGCGAAGAATCCTTGCAGCTTCTGCCATTGCCCTCCTGCTTCTTGTGCCACCCTGTCTGTTTACGTGGGTGACTGCCGTGATGTTGTCCGACTGTATCAACACCGGCTGACCTTGAAGCAGAGGTCTTGCTAAGCTTAGAGCATTGTAAATGGCCCTTAGCTTCAGGATATTTATGTGAAGTGATGTCTCCAGGCTTGACCATAAGCCCTGGATATTCCTTCCCTGTGTGACTGCTCCCCAGCCTCGCAGGCTGGCATCCGTGGTCACCAGGACCCAGTCCTGAATGCCGAATCTGCGGCCCTCTAGAAGATGAGCACTCTGCAACCACCACAGGAGGGACACCCTTGTCCTTGGTGACAGGGTTATCCGCTGATGCATCTGAAGATGCGACCTGGACCATTTGTCCAGCAGGTCCCACTGGAAAGTTCTTGCGTGGAATCTGCCGAATGGGATTGCTTCGTAGGAAGCCACCATTTTACCCAGAACCCTTGTGCATTGATGCACTGAGACTTGGCTCGGTTTTAGGAGGTTCCTGACTAGCTCGGATAACTCCCTGGCTTTCCCCTCTGGGAGAAACACCTTTTTCTGGACTGTGTCCAGGATCATCCCTAGGAACAGAAGACAAGTCGTCGGAACCAGCTGCGATTTTGGAATATTGAGAATCCAATCGTGCTGCCGCAACACTACCTGAGATAGTGCTACACCGACCTCCAACTGTTCCCTGGATCTTACCCTTATCAGGGAATCGTCCAAGTAAGGGATAACTAAAATTCCCTTCCTTCGAAGGAATATCATCATTTCGGCCATTACCTTGGTAAAGACCCGGGGTGCCGTGGACCATCCATACGGCAGCGTCTGAACTGATAGTGACAGTTCTGTACCATAAACCTGAGGTACCCTTGGTGAGAAGGGTAAATTTTGACATGAAGGTAAGCATCCTTGATGTCCCGAGACATCATGTAGTCCCCTTCTTCCAGGTTCGCAATCACTGCTCTGAGTGACTCAATCTTGAATTTGAACCTCTGTATGTAAGTGTTCAAAGATTTTAGATTTAGAATCGGTCTCACCGAGCCGTCCGGCTTCGGTACCACAACAGTGTGGAATAATACCCCGTTCCCTGTTGCAGGAGGGGTACCTTGATTATCACCTGCTGGGAATACAGCTTGTGAATGGCTTCCAAAACTGTCTCCCTGTCAGAAGGAGACATCGGTAAAGCCGACTTTAGGAAAACGGCGAGGGGGAGACGTCTCGAATTCTAATTTGTACCCCTGAGATATCACCTGAAGGATCCAGGGGTCTACTTGCGAGTGAGCCCACTGCGCGCTGAAATTCATTGAGACGGGCCCCCCACCGTGCCTGATTCTGCTTGTAAAGCCCCAGCGTCATACTGAGGGCTTGGCAGAGGCGGGAGAGGGTTTCTGTTCCTGGGAACTGGCTGATTTCTGCAGCCTTTTTCCTCTCCCTCTGTCACGGGGCAGAAATGAGGAACATTTTGCCCGCTTGTCCACGAAAAGACTGCGCCTGATAATACGGCGTCTTCTCATGTTGAGAGGCGACCTGGGGTACAAACGTGGATTTCCCAGCTGTTGCCGTGGCCACCAGGTCTGAAAGACCGACCCCAAATAACTCCTCCCCTTATTAAGGCAATACTTCCAAATGCCGTTTGGAATACGCATCACCTGACCACTGACGTGTCCATAAACCTCTACTGGTAGAAATCAACAACGCACTTAGACTTGATGCCAGTCGGCAAATATTCCGCTGTGCATCACGCATATATAGAAATGCATCTTTTAAATGCTCTATAGGCAAAAATATACTGTCCCTATCTAGGGTATCAATATTTTCAGTCAGGGAATCCGACCACGCCAACCCAGCACTGCACATCCAGGCGATTGCTGGTCGCAGTATAACACCAGTATGTGTGTAAATACATTTTAGGATACCCTCCTGCTTTCTATCAGCAGGATCCTTAAGGGCGGCCATCTCAGGAGAGGGTAGAGCCCTTACAAGCGTGTGAGCGCTTTATCCACCCTAGGGGGTGTTTCCCAATGCACCCTAACCTCTGGCGGGAAAGGATATAATGCCAATAACATTTTAGAAATTATCAGTTGTTATCGAAGGAAAACCACGCATCATCACACACCTCATTTAATTTCTCAGATTCAGGAAAACTACAGGTAGTTTTTCCTCACCGAACATAATACCCCTTTTTGGTGGTACTCGTATTATCAGAAATGTGTAAAACATTTTTCATTGCCTCAATCATGTAACGTGTGGCCCTACTGGAAGTCACATTTGTCTCTTCACCGTCGACACTGGAGTCAGTATCCGTGTCGGCGTCTATATCTGCCATCTGAGGTAACGGGCGCTTTAGAGCCCCTGACGGCCTATGAGACGTCTGGACAGGCACAAGCTGAGTAGCCGGCTGTCTCATGTCAACCACTGTCTTTTATACAGAGCTGACACTGTCACATAATTCCTTCCAACAGTTCATCCACTCAGGTGTCGACCCCCTAGGGGGTGACATCACTATTACAGGCAATCTGCTCCGTCTCCACATCATTTTTCTCCTCATACATGTCAACACAAACGTACCGACATACAGCACACACACAGGGAATGCTCTGATAGAGGACAGGACCCCACTAGCCCTTTGGGGAGACAGAGGGAGAGTTTGCCAGCACACACCAAAGCGCTATATATATACAGGGATAACCTTATATAAGTGTTTTTCCCCTTATAGCTGCTGTATTGTTAATACTGCGCCTAATTAGTGCCCCCCTCTCTTTTTTAACCCTTTCTGTAGTGTAGTGACTGCAGGGGAGAGCCAGGGGAGCTTCCCTCCAACGGAGCTGTGAGGGAAAATGGCGCCAGTGTGCTGAGGAGATAGGCTCCGCCCCTTTTTCGCGGACTTTTCTCCTGCTTTTTTATGGATTCTGGCAGGGGTTAAAATTCATCCATATAGCCCTGGGGGCTATATGTGATGTATTTTCGCCAGCCAAGGTGTTTTTATTGCTGCTCAGGGCGCCCCCCCCTAGCGCCCTGCACCCTCAGTGACCGAAGTGTGAAGTGTGCTGAGGAGCAATGGCGCACAGCTGCAGTGCTGTGCGCTACCTTGGTGAAGACAGGATGTCTTCTGCCGCCGATTTTCCGGACCTCTTCTGTCTTCTGGCTCTGTAAGGGGGCCGGCGGCGCGGCTCTGGGACCCATCCATGGCTGGGCCTGTGATCGTCCCTCTGGAGCTAATGTCCAGTAGCCTAAGAAGCCCAATCCACTCTGCACGCAGGTGAGTTCGCTTCTTCTCCCCTTAGTCCCTCGATGCAGTGAGCCTGTTGCCAGCAGGTCTCACTGAAAATAAAAAACCTAAACTAAAACTTTCACTAAGAAGCTCAGGAGAGCCCCTAGTGTGCACCCTTCTCGTTCGGGCACAAAGATCTAACTGAGGCTTGGAGGAGGGTCATAGGGGGAGGAGCCAGTGCACACCAGATAGTCCTAAAGCTTTCTTTAGATGTGCCCAGTCTCCTGCGGAGCCGCTATTCCCCATGGTCCTTACGGAGTCCCCAGCATCCACTTAGGACGTTAGAGAAATTAAGTGAAATGCAAAATTTGTGTTCTCCACAGGAAAAGGCAGTCTGGAGGTCAAAGGGGTATGGCCAGGAGTCCTCAGGACTCTGGACTGATGGACAGGGTAAGCAAGTAGCCCCCAGACCATATCTTCCAAGCTTAGCTGAGGCGGCACACGGTCTGACTCATCTGGGTAAAGAGGGTATGTGTAAGCTGGTGAGAGCCTACTGGTGTGTGCCAGGATTTTCTTCTCATGCGGGTAAGAGAGCAATGACATGTCTTATTTGCTTGAGGAAGAAATTTGGAAAGTCAATACCAACAGAACCATCCCATATCCCGCCGACAGACGGCCCTTTCCAGGTAATACAGATTGATTTCATACAGTTACCACCCTGCAGAAATTTAAAATATGTGTTAGTCTGTATTGATGTGTTTTCTAATTGGGTAGAAGCGTTCCCTGCTGCCACAAATACTGCTACGTTCACTGCAAAGAAAATTGTGCAGGAATTCGTGTGCAGATATGGTATCCCTAGAATAATTGAAAGCGATAGGGGTACCCATTTTACAGGTGAAGTCTTTCAGGTTATGTGCAAACTGATGGGAATTAATAGCAAGCTGCATACTCCGTACCGCCCACAGGCGAGTGCGAAAGTGGAGAGAGTAAACAGCACTATTAAGAACAAGCTGAGCAAAGTGATGGCTGAAACTGGATTGTTGTGGCCAGAAGCTTTGCCACTTGTATTGTACAGCATCAGAACCACTCCCAGGTCCCCACTTAACCTATCACCCTTTGAGATTCTTTTTGGTCGACAACCCCATGTAATGATAGACCCCCAGGATGATTTGAAATGCAATAACAAAGTGACTGTAAAATATTTGGTTAAGATGAGCCAGCAACTGAGGAATCAAAACAGAAATCTAAAGCTGGTGATTCCTGACCTACCGAACAGTAATTGTCATGACATTGAACCTGGGGAGTATGTAATGATTCGAAATTTTCTACGCTCAGGTTGCCTCATTGACAGGTGGGAAGAACCGTACCAAGTCTTACTAACCAGCACGACAGCATTAAAGGTTGCTGAAAGAGAGACTTGGGTCCACTTGTCCCACTGTAAGAAGGTCGCTGACCCAGAGAGAACCCGTGACAAAGAGGAGAGTGTAGAGAACATCGTATCACTGGAGTGTCTGTTCCGGGAAGGCTGAGAGGCAGGACTGTTGTCACGGCACCTGAGCGCGGAGAACAACAAGACCAGAGGCGGTTGTCGCACCAGTTTTCTTTTCCTTATTTTTATTTTCTCCATTACCCTCCTTTCCTCCCCCTTCTTGTTCCCTTTCTCTCCCCTTAACAAGATGGACTTACCCCAAGAGACTGCGTTCCGGGTTTTCCTGTTAATCCTGTTGTTGACGAGAACAGTCTGTTTCGGTGAGAGTACCAGAGAGGTCGAGAAAGGATCTGGAATGGGTTCTGATGGCGAGGACGGATTTGTAGAATTCCAAGAGCAACACATCAATCGAGCAAAGGCAAGTATCAGAAAATGATCTGGTAGTCAGGAAACTAGGAGGCACTGTGAAGGGTTATTGGCTGAGGAAAATTGCATTTGTAGGAATTGTGAGAACATAGTTGAGGATGGGTGCATCCAGAGATGTCAGTCCAGCCTTAATATCAACATGGGCCGTCATCCATTGAGTGATTACCACTCACTAGTGGGTAAGGTCTTAAACCAGACAGAATGCTGGGTGTGCTCACAAGTACCTCAAGGTCAGAGCAAGTCAGGATTAGTACCGTACCCTTTAGCAATAGATGAGGTACTCGAATTACGGGGTGGGAGACCGGTGGACAAGAAATTTAATATTTCTAGGCCCCCTAGTTTGAAGCTCCACCAGTACCATGTAGATAGATCCTTAGTATGTTTCAACATTTCCAATTCCCGAAAGCCGGGAAATTGGGAGGTGACATGGAATAACCAGACCATGGTATTTTCGCACACAGCTGATAGGATACCCGTAGACTCTGAACTTATACGCCATATAGCCAACAGTGGAAGGTATTTTCGGTATAGGTATACTCAAGGAAGTAAGACCATGCGGGTTGGAGAAGTATCACCAGGGTACTGTGCGCATATCATACAGCCTGATACGTGTACTGAACAGATGAGAGAGTTAGGGATAGGATTTTTCACTTGGAAAGTTTGCAATATGGTAATGTCATATTCTGTCCCATATGTTCTCCCTGATGATGCTTATTTCATATGTGGGAGGAAGGCGTATAAGTGGCTTGCCCCAAACTCAGAGGGATTGTGTTACATTGGAAGAGTGTTGCCAGAGGTCATGACCATAACCCATGATAAGATGAAAGACGTTCACCGCAGTGCTCAAGCTCCTTATACTCATACTCATTATGAACACATCGTTAAGAGACACCTCATAGATAGGACAGAGCATGTAGCCTCTGATTTGATCCACGAATCCACCGGGATTCAATTCCTTCTTGCATTAGACATCACCCGTACTGCCAGATGAATTATAAATTATAGGTACATCCATGCGCTAGTGAACGTGATAGATAATATCACTGAGATGTATGACGACACCTTCAGGTATACGGGTAGGGAGTTGCAAGCTTACAAAACGGAACTGATCCAGCACAGGATGGTCCTCAATTATATCACAGCCGTGACGGGTGGGTACTGTGTCACTTTGGCAACTCAATATGGTGTGAAGTGCTGCACGTATATTACAAACAGCACTGATGACCCAACCGAGATCATCGATCAAAAGATGGACGATATCTTGCAGTTGAAGTGGGAGTTCCGAAGGAGACACAACCTTACCCTGACTGCTGTGAGTAATGAACTGACCGGCTGGGTCTCAAGGTTGAACCCACGAAATTGGTTCTCAGGATTAGGAGAGTGGGCTGAAAATGTCATTATGAGTGTAGGAAAGTTTCTCCTTTGTATCCTGGGAGTCGTCATAATTATTGGCTTGATATTTAGGTGTGTTCGAATTCTAACGCGGCGCAAGCACGGCACAAATTTGATGAGTTTAAGGAGCGGGGGCATTGGTACAGCAGCAGATTTAATTTACGACCCATCCATAGAAACGATGTTGTGATAAGGATTGCAAATGAATTCCATGGCCCGTTTCTTTAACCCGTTTTTCCTGTGTTTCCCCCTCAGAAAAAATACACCCATCCGGAAAAGACTTCGATCAACACCCAAGAATGATTATGAAAATGTTATGTGAATGTATTTTAGATATGTGTCTTATCTTCATCTCTACAACTTCAGTTAGTGACACACATAGTCGACAGGTGATATCCACATATATTAGCACTCACATATGTTCCCCCTCCATGTATCATCAACTAAATGTGCACCCCATTTGTTGGAACAAGAAGCCGAAAAGAGCTCGGTAGTGTTTGTTGGCCCACTTACAGACCCTTAATACGGGATGAGAAGGATTTAATGTATACTTCGCAATACCTCGAAGCTTATCTAGAACATATACGGCACGATGATACATGCCCCTCAGACATGGATTCATACATACATGCTTTTACTATCTCACTAGGTCATACATTTCCCACCTACACCTCTCCTCCTACCGTCCAATCATTTGTAGATATTGGTGGTCATTCCGAGTTGTTCGCTCGCAAGCTGCTTTTAGCAGCTTTGCACACACTAAGCCGACGCCTAATGGGAGTGAATCTTAGCATAGTAAAATTGCGAACGAAAGATTCGCAATATTGCGAAAAGACTTCTCTGTGCAGTTTCTGAGTAGCTCGAGACTTACTCAGCCAGTGCGATCAGTTCAGTGCTTGTCTTTCCTGGTTTGACGTCACAAACACACCCAGCGTTCGGCCAGACACTCCTCCGTTTCTCCAGCCACTCCCGCGTTTTTCCCAGAAACGGTAGCGTTTTTTCGCACACACCCATAAAACGGCCAGTTTCCGCCCAGAAACACCCACTTCCTGTCAATCACACTACGATCACCAGAACGAAGAAAAAACCTCGTAATGCCGTGAGTAAAATACCTAACTGCATAGCAAATTTACTTGGCGCAGTCGCGCTGCGGACATTGCGCATGCGCATTAGCGACTAATCGCTCCGTTGCGAGAAAAAAATAACGAGCGAACAACTCGGAATGACCCCCATTGTATTATATATTTTTCTGTTTAGTGTTTAGATAGTGGCAGTTATTGTTGACTGCCAAAGGGTGGACTGTCAAAGTCGAAAAATATTGTAATGCATACATCATGTACTAACCACACACACTTGCCCGCTGCGCGTGCACTTATTCCGCCGTGCGTGCATATATCCACAATTTGCGTATGATCGCTCCCGCGATCCTGCGCGTGGTATGGTATTTACGGCGGAGTTTGTGAGCGCATGCAGGGTTATCAGAACATTACATATTTAACCCAAATAGTGCACATTGTACACATAGCTCCCCTGCACCACATCAGCAAGTATCAACAGTTTAAATGGTTCCAGGACTAAGGGATTCACCTTTGCATGATAGGAAGGGACAGACAAAGGTTATAGGGTGATGTCTAGTATCCAGCTGTAGGGTATTTTAAGGGTAACATTCCGGTGTTGGTTAGAGAAAGATCGCATGTTCCTGCATATAGTTATGTGCGGAAGTAGAATATAGATATAAACTGTATTTACTGTATATTATGTATGCGGCGGGAATCCAGAGGAGACCACCCACAAGAGCAGTTGAGAAAGACATTGCCCACCTTTTCAAATCAACCTATGACCTCTCCTGTAATGTAGAGATGCATCTCTGTGTCCAATGAACAAAAAGGGATTACAGTAACCATTGTATTGTCTATGGAAGTTGTGTATAAAAAGCCTGTTGTTGCCTGGCCGGTCAGAAGACTCTGAACGCTATCTACCTGATGAGCGGAGGACTGGTCCAGGTTGCGCAAGTGAACATTCTCACGTATGTACATTGACTGTAGCCATTATTCTGTTGTAGATTTATCTTGTTAGCCTTGTAGTGTATAACTTGTACTGTTATCCCCTTTCAAATAATCCACTGTGGCGTTAGAACCCAGCGGTTAACTACAAATCGGTGTTGTGTCCTCATTTCCCTGCTAGGGTTTAAAGTGTATTTAACTGTATAAGGCTTAAGAGTGTATTGATAAGGTGTGTATGCACAGCGGGTACTTTATACCTTCAGCGCTGCGTAAGGTTTAAGGTGTAACATCATTACAGTGCTTTGCGGCACAAGGTTTAGAGTGTAAGAATAACTTTGCATTGCATTACGAATAAGGTTTAAAGTTTATCAAGTGTGTGCACGCGATGTGCGTACTTTGTACACCCAGCACGGCGTGTGTACGCTAAGTACATATTACGTACGGGACTCTGTACGCAAATAGCGTACAAAGTGCGTAGCGTGTATATTAAGTTTAGCGGCCGAAGTGGCTCTATGGTAAAGGTGTGATTTAGAGGTATAGCTTTATGTTTTAAGATAATATCGACATTATCACCTGGCTCCTGATAGTGGAACTTGTGTCGGAGTCACTCCGCTCAGACAGCTGCTCGCTGCTCTTGTTACAATGCCACTTGGCTCAGAAGCAGATGAGAAGTGAACTCACAGATGCTTCCTGTCTGGATATCATGTGGTTGCTGTGGGACTGTCTGCTTAACCTCTCTTTGGATCACTCAGACAGTGGTCTGAGGAATTGCACACAATCGCTAACAACTTTCTGGCACCTACTTGTGTCCACCATCCATCATCAGGGGCACAAGCCCCACAAGTCCCCCCTAGCTTAGACCCTGCTCTCACCATCTTATCTATAATATTTCCAGTATAAGACCTCTCTCACTCAGGATGTCAACAAAACTGCGAACAGACGCCAATATTTCTGCTTGCAGCCCTCCAGGCTGGTGAGCAGAAATGAGCGAAAAGAGACCCATTTGGGTGCCCAAATGGCACTTTTTCCAGTCATGCCCAGAACTTGATGAGTTTAGCTGCTTCATGCAACTAAACCTGCTCTGTCTGGGCATAATAAGCACAAAAAAACCCTGAATTGCACCGTGTGATCTCCCGTCACTAGATGGGAGATCGGGCGCCGACCGCTACAAACAATTGTATTCCCCCCAATTTATCAGTTTAATATCACCTACTAACTACTGGTAAATAAATAATTTTTCAACATCTGTATGTGGTTTTCATTCTTCTACTAGGTCCTTCAGCTATCAAAAAGTAGCTAATATATAAATTATGTTTCCTATTCCTTCAAATTGATTTTTTTTTCCTAGCTGCCCTTTAGAATTATATTTTAGAAAGCAATTTAAATGTTACCACTTAGCAACTAGAAGTTGTTAAAAGATTTTCATATGCGTCTTTCGGTTGGTTTTGAACAGGAACTTCTGACAATCATGTTTTAAAGGCATCTTGTTCTATTTATGTACAGCTTTAACTTACCAACAATTAGTGAACACAAAAAGCCGTAAGCTATATAAAAGTAAATGCTATTTTTAAAGAGGAAGAAATCCCATGCTGTCTGCTTATATGCAAAACAAAAATAATTTGGTCATTGCACCTGAAAAAGGGGTGAAGAGTCCCAAAAAATATGGCCAAGATTCAGAGGTCGATGCAAATTCTTTTGCAATTGTGTCTATGTATGCAGCGGTTCTGCAAAAGTATGCTAGTGCTGCTGGAAGTTGTACAGAGAAACCCACCAGCTTGCATACAGAGAAGACCACCGTCTTGTGTACATAGAAGCCCACTGGCTTTGGTACAGAGAAGCCCACTGGCTTGTGCACATAGAAGCTCGTCGGTTTGTGTACAGAGAAGCCCACTGACTTGTGTACAGAGAAGCCCACTGGCTTGCGTACAGAGAAGCCCACCACTTGCACACAAAGACGAACCATCGGCCACATCAGTCACACCATCAAACTAAGCTACCGGACCAGCTGAACTACAGCACATAGGGGGTAATTCAGAGTTGATCGTAGCAGCAAATTTGTTAGCAGATGGACAAAACCATGTGCACTGCAGGGGGGAAGATACAGCATGTGCAGAGAGAGTTAGATGTGGGTTATATTGTTTCTGTGCAGGGTAAATACTGGCTGCTTTATTTGTACATCGCAATTTAGATTTCAGTTTGAACACTCCCCACCCAAATGTAACTCTCTCTGCACATGTTATATCTGCCCCCCCCCCCCCTGCAGTGCACATGGTTTTGCCCATCTGCTAACAAATTTGCTGCTACGATCAAGTCTGAATTAGGCCCATAGACCGACACAGTCACTGGCTCTGACAAGCCCCTTGACACAACTCTGCATGTAAATCAGGCCCTATGTAACTTCTCTTTTTGAGGATAATGAATATCTTTATTTGAGTTTGTAGTAAGATTAACTATCAGTAGGTGTGTTACCTGAAATTACCGCATTTGTAATGTACATGACGTAATATAACTGCATGAAGTACAAAGGCAGTGTGGAGCTCCGCTGATTCTATTGAAATGCAGATGATACAACCAAACATTAGCATTTCTTCATTGATCCCAACCAGCAAAGAGGTATTACATCTGGGGATTCTATGTCAGTGTGTATCTCAGAAACAGATTTGGTAAGTGACAGGCAAGAACACACAGCAGCACCAGTAAGAGTAGACAATGATACTGTATTTGCTTAAAATTAGTAAAATCCCCAAAAACCTTGTGGTGCAGGGTTGCATAGAAAGACCATTGTGCACAGCTTCAACAAAGCCAAGCTAGTGTGGAGAAGAAACTGTAGCACAAGGGATGCACATCAGTGATGTGCAGTGAGATCAGAGGCTGGAGAGGCACCCCAAGTGTGTGGGGTATTGACGCGGTGAGCCAATATTGGCAGAAATGAATACATTTACTGTATTAATCAAATCTGGTAATTTTGTAGTGTAAGAGGTGGCCTACTGGACCCCGGGGACAAAGGATTATCATGTACTTCTTCTATCTGCCCAGCCCATCATGCTGCACACTTAAATAAGCACTTAGTAATAAAATGATATAAAATATCGCCAGGGAGTGCTTATTTGTAGATAACTTTGTTACGAACAATTTATTGTCTAATAAAAGATTCCAACTGTAAAAGACAGTACAATATGAATAAAAAACAATATAAAACACTGCTAAGTGCTGCCGCACTATGACACATATTTACCAGCTTACAGCACAATGTTGCAGTCCATGGTGAGTGAACAAAACATCTGATGCTCCACTTATTTTGTTTGCAAACAGTACTTGGGATCCCAATATTGCTTTAAAGAAGCGTTTTGAGCATGTGTTTGGAAAGGGCTTTGTTCAATTGTACCCGTAGAGCATGCGATATGCTACCACCTCCCCGAAACGCCAAGATAAGTTTTTTAGCTCACCACTGGGTCCATCAGGTCTTCAGCGAGACCGGCAAATAGCGTGCTGGGTCCGTAGCTAGGTGTGGGAGCAGCGGCATTGTGTCCGTTTGCGGGGAGGGAGGGCGCAGCTCTCAGTTGAAATGCTGTAACGGGTGATGCTGCTGGGAAGCCCCGGCTTTGGAGATTTGTTAGTATATGTACGAGTAAAGGTGCAGGCAGCGTGGTGGGTCCTTTATGCTTTTCTCCATTACCCGGTATCAACAGTTTCTGATGAAACTACTACTGTGTGTATTATGTGCATAAGCAGCACTACCACTATGGGCATTATGTGTAAGGGGCACTACTAGTGTGGAAATTGTGTATAAGGGGCACTACTGTGAGCATTGTGTATAAGAGGCACTACTGTGTGGCATAATGTGTATAAGGGGTACCACTGTGTAGCATAATGTGAATAAGAGGCATTACTGAGTGACGTAATGTGAATAAGGAGAACTACTGTGTGTCATAACGTGAATAAGGAGCACTACTATGTGGTGTAATATGTAGCAGGGGTACTGTGTGTGGTGTAATGTGAATAAGATTGTGCTACTGTGTGGTGTAATTTGAATTGGGGGTACTAATGTTGAACCATGCCCCTTCCTTGTGAGACCACTCTCCCTTTATAAAGTATGGGAGGTAGGGCACATATTTATAGTTTGCAGGGGGGTTTGTCAGGCATCCAATCAGGAAGGGCAGGCAGAAGTGTGTTACACACCCCCTACCCCTCCTGAATTTATCCCTGCATCAGCCATCACATTTGCCAGAGAGGAGTGTACCTTCATATGGGCTGATGGTACAACCCCCTCAGGAGAGATGTACTAAGCAGTAAAAAGAGTGGAGATGTGAGAAGTTGCCCATGTGAAAAGTTGCACATTGGTTGCAATAGCTCACTCCTCATTTTCGATTCTTTTCACTGCTTAGTATATCTCCCCTGAGTGAGGTAGATGTGATAGCTGCCTTCCCTGGTACATTTTCTAGTGCAAGATTTCTGCCCACAGCATGGCCCAATCCCCCACTTCAGACAGTTTATAATTGTCAGAGGGAGGCAAACCACATTTTTGTAAATACTGTATATTTAACTAATATCTCTGTACTTTCTACTACCATGCAGTGTTCATATCTTATTGGTGGGGAATCCCTTGGTGTGCTGGGGAAAATGTTTTGTGCATTTTTCTAGTACTTATTCTGTGTTGGGACTGCCCTTCCATTCTCCATCCAGACACAGGTGGTCATTCAGATCTGATTGCTGCTTTGTGTTTTCACACAGCGGGTGATCAGGTCCTAACTGCGCATGCATATGCACCGCAATGTGCACGCACATCGGACAGCAACAACGGGCATCACCGGTCAGTGATGGGATGGTGCGCAAAATCCGATTGGACTGGCATTTGCAAGGTGATTGACAGGAAGAGGCTGTTGTTTTCAGGGAGGGTGTCTGACGTCAGCTCCGGCCCCGATCAGCCCTTTCTCATCGCACTGGAGGAGTAAGTCCTGGGCTGCGCACAGGCTGCACCAAGTGAATTTTAGAAGCTTGGCGTACACGTAGGAACGCACACATGAATGGCGAATATGCACTCCCTCTGGAGGCGGCGACTATCTGAATGCATGACAGCAAAATTACCAGCCTAGCAATCAGATCTGAATGACCCCCACAGTCAGAAGACATTGTCATGATCACGCAAGTTTGCATGGGTGAATATAACTGCTTTGATGTTCTGGGTATGCACTAAACAAACTGCTCACTATTTCAGTCGCAATGACTAAATGCCTCCAGTATTCTATTATTTATTATTAGAATTATTTATACACTGGCAACTTATTACACATTATTACGTTGTTATTATTAATGTGCTGAGAAATAAAGCAGTCCCTGTCACAGTGGAGGTTACAGCCTAAATTTTCTATCATGCATTACACACAAATTTTGTCAGAAGCCAATTAGCCTCTCAGTTAGTACAGACTTCATTCAGAATCAGCAGAAGTTTTTGCTAAATCAAAAACTGCTACTTGAAAAAAACCGTCATGCTAGGGGCTGCTCATCAGAGGGCAAAGCCGCTCAGCTTGAGAAGCGATCGCAATGCAGGCAGAAATGCGATCACAATGCAGGCAGGATTATCGGTAGCACCCTTGCATACATAGCATGGCTACATATGCAGGCGCAACAGAATCATGTTTTCCCCGCAGCGTGGTCCGGACACGGCTGCATTGTCTGGACCACTCCCCCCCCTAATGCCACATCGACGCCTCATTTGGACCGCACCTGTCCATCAAGGATGCCATTGCAATCTGAAAGTCTGCCCGTGCGCTGAGCGGCCCCAGTGCCTGAACAGGCTTCCAAAAATCGCCCATTTATGACTTTTGGACTTTAACGATTGATACTGAATGTAGGCCATTGTTATGCCAATTTCATCAGTATTTCTTCGAGATTACAAAACTGCTGTCATACTGATGCCTTTTTTTTTTTCAATTAGTGGCATTTTCTGGTGCTTATCACACAGTTCACCTACTATATAAGGCCATGTAGTGCACACCACTGCCATGCA
Source organism: Pseudophryne corroboree (assembly GCF_028390025.1). Lineage (NCBI taxonomy): Eukaryota > Metazoa > Chordata > Amphibia > Anura > Myobatrachidae > Pseudophryne > Pseudophryne corroboree. The sequence goes on along the minus strand of NC_086444.1, from coordinate 251,056,851 downwards.
CCCACTGTACAGTACAGCACCCATGACCTCTGTAGAGTGTGATATATGTGACTGACAGTCGGGATGCCGGAGGTCACAGAACCAAGGCATTCTGAAATTTAGAATGGCAACAGGGGCTGGGGTAATTAATTTACCCCTCCTCTGACCCCTACCTTAACCCGCCTTGGGTAGCAGCTATGGCTAAGGGCACAGAGGGTGGCGGCTACTGCTAAACCCCTTCTGGTGCCTAACCCTAACCCACCCCCCGGGGCCTAACCCTTACCTTCACCCTAATACCCTCGGGATGCCATCGGTTGGGGCGGTCTGGTGGCGGGATTCAGAATGGTGTCAGGACTCCAGCGCTGATCACCTGACTGCCGGCATCCAGAGTGCATCCCCCACCATACACAGAGAAACTGTCATGCCCCCTATATTTAAAATCCACTGAAGTTCCAATGCCACAGGATAGAGTACATAGAACAACACTAATGTTACACTCGGGTAAGTATCACGGGAGCTACACCTGCTGGTAAGTACAGTATATGTTAATTCAGCTCAGTCAATCAAATTCAGCAGATCAATAAAAAAAGAGTTTTATTGCACTGGAACTTGTCAGTGAAGTCTTTACTTACTGCTACACCAATCCGATTTCAGAACCGTGCACTTTGTATGTACAGTGTACAATGCAGCAAAAACATCGCAGATTTTACTATCAACAGTTAATAATCTTATCAAACAAATTTAGGCAATTAAAAATTATCACATATAAACTAGAGATGAGCGCCTGAAATTTTTCGGGTTTTGTGTTTTGGTTTTGGGTTCGGTTCCGCGGCCGTGTTTTGGGTTCGACCGCGTTTTGGCAAAACCTCACCGAATTTTTTTTTTTTGTCGGATTCGGGTGTGTTTTGGATTCGGGTGTTTTTTTCAAAAAACCCTAAAAAACAGCTTAAATCATAGAATTTGGGGGTCATTTTGATCCCATATTATTATTAACCTCAAAAACCATAATTTCCACTCATTTTCAGTCTATTCTGAATACCTCACACCTCACAATATTATTTTTAGTCCTAAAATTTGCACCGAGGTCGCTGGATGACTAAGCTAAGCGACCCTAGTGGCCGACACAAACACCTGGCCCATCTAGGAGTGGCACTGCAGTGTCACGCAGGATGTCCCTTCCAAAAAACCCTCCCCAAACAGCACATGACGCAAAGAAAAAAAGAGGCGCAATGAGGTAGCTGACTGTGTGAGTAAGATAAGCGACCCTAGTGGCCGACACAAACACCGGGCCCATTTAGGAGTGGCACTGCAGTGTCACGCAGGATGTCCCTTCCAAAAAACCCTCCCCAAACAGCACATGACGCAAAGAAAAAAAGAGGCGCAATGAGGTAGCTGACTGTGTGAGTAAGATAAGCGACCCTAGTGGCCGACACAAACACCGGGCCCATTTAGGAGTGGCACTGCAGTGTCACGCAGGATGGCCCTTCCAAAAAACCCTCCCCAAACAGCACATGACGCAAAGAAAAAAAGAGGCGCAATGAGGTAGCTGACTGTGTGAGTAAGATAAGCGACCCTAGTGGCCGACACAAACACCGGGCCCATTTAGGAGTGGCACTGCAGTGTCACGCAGGATGGCCCTTCCAAAAAACCCTCCCCAAACAGCACATGACGCAAAGAAAAAAAGAGGCGCAATGAGGTAGCTGACTGTGTGAGTAAGATAAGCGACCCTAGTGGCCGACACAAACACCGGGCCCATTTAGGAGTGGCACTGCAGTGTCACGCAGGATGTCCCTTCCAAAAAACCCTCCCCAAATAGCACATGACGCAAAGAAAAAAAGAGGCGCAATGAGGTAGCTGACTGTGTGAGTAAGATAAGCGACCCTAGTGGCCGACACAAACACCGGGCCCATTTAGGAGTGGCACTGCAGTGTCACGCAGGATGTCCCTTCCAAAAAACCCTCCCCAAACAGCACATGACGCAAAGAAAAAAAGAGGCGCAATGAGGTAGCTGACTGTGTGAGTAAGATAAGCGACCCTAGTGGCCGACACAAACACCGGGCCCATTTAGGAGTGGCACTGCAGTGTCACGCAGGATGGCCCTTCCAAAAAACCCTCCCCAAACAGCACATGACGCAAAGAAAAAATAAAAGAAAAAAGAGGTGCAAGATGGAATTGTCCTTGGGCCCTCCCACCCACCCTTATGTTGTATAAACAAAACAGGACATGCACACTTTAACCAACCCATCATTTCAGTGACAGGGTCTGCCACACGACTGTGACTGATATGACGGGTTGGTTTGGACCCCCCCCAAAAAAGAAGCAATTAATCTCTCCTTGCACAAACTGGCTCTACAGAGGCAAGATGTCCACCTCATCATCATCCTCCGATATATCACCGTGTACATCCCCCTCCTCACAGATTATCAATTCGTCCCCACTGGAATCCACCATCTCAGCTCCCTGTGTACTTTGTGGAGGCAATTGCTGCTGGTCAATGTCTCCGCGGAGGAATTGATTATAATTCATTTTAATGAACATCATCTTCTCCACATTTTCTGGATGTAACCTCGTACGCCGATTGCTGACAAGGTGAGCGGCGGCACTAAACACTCTTTCGGAGTACACACTTGTGGGAGGGCAACTTAGGTAGAATAAAGCCAGTTTGTGCAAGGGCCTCCAAATTGCCTCTTTTTCCTGCCAGTATAAGTACGGACTGTGTGACGTGCCTACTTGGATGCGGTCACTCATATAATCCTCCACCATTCTTTCAATGTTGAGAGAATCATATGCAGTGACAGTAGACGACATGTCCGTAATCGTTGTCAGGTCCTTCAGTCCGGACCAGATGTCAGCATCAGCAGTCGCTCCAGACTGCCCTGCATCACCGCCAGCGGGTGGGCTCGGAATTCTGAGCCTTTTCCTCGCACCCCCAGTTGCGGGAGAATGTGAAGGAGGAGATGTTGACAGGTCGCGTTCCGCTTGACTTGACAATTTTGTCACCAGCAGGTCTTTGCACCCCAGCAGACTTGTGTCTGCCGGAAAGAGAGATCCAAGGTAGGTTTTAAATCTAGGATCGAGCACGGTGGCCAAAATGTAGTGCTCTGATTTCAACAGATTGACCACCCGTGAATCCTTGTTAAGCGAATTAAGGGCTGCATCCACAAGTCCCACATGCCTAGCGGAATCGCTCCCTTTTAGCTCCTTCTTCAATGCCTCCAGCTTCTTCTGCAAAAGCCTGATGAGGGGAATGACCTGACTCAGGCTGGCAGTGTCTGAACTGACTTCACGTGTGGCAAGTTCAAAGGGCATCAGAACCTTGCACAACGTTGAAATCATTCTCCACTGCACTTGAGACAGGTGCATTCCACCTCCTATATCGTACTCAGTTGTATAGGCTTGAATGGCCTTTTGCTGCTCCTCCAACCTCTGAAGCATATAGAGGGTTGAATTCCACCTCGTTACCACTTCTTGCTTCAGATGATGGCAGGGCAGGTTCAGTAGTTTTTGGTGGTGCTCCAGTTTTCTGTACGTGGTGCCTGTACGCCGAAAGTGTCCCGCAATTCTTCTGGCCACCGACAGCATCTCTTGCACGCCCCTCTCGTTTTTTAAAAAATTCTGCACCACCAAATTCAAGGTATGTGCAAAACATGGGACGTGCTGGAATTTGCCCATATTTAATGCACACATAATATTGCTGGCGTTGTCCGATGCCACAAATCCACAGGAGAGTCCAATTGGGGTAAGCCATTCCGCGATGATCTTCCTCAGTTGCCGTAAGAGGTTTTCAGCTGTGTGCGTATTCTGGAAACCGGTGATACAAAGCGTAGCCTGCCTAGGAAAGAGTTGGCGTTTGCGAGATGCTGCTACTGGTGCCGCCGCTGCTGTTCTTGCGGCGGGAGTCCATACATCTACCCAGTGGGCTGTCACAGTCATATAGTCCTGACCCTGCCCTGCTCCACTTGTCCACATGTCCGTGGTTAAGTGGACATTGGGTACAGCTGCATTTTTTAGGACACTGGTGACTCTTTTTCTGAGGTCTGTGTACATTTTCGGTATCGCCTGCCTAGAGAAATGGAACCTAGATGGTATTTGGTACCGGGGACACAGTACCTCCAACAAGTCTCTAGTTGGCTCTGCAGTAATGATGGATACCGGAACCACGGTTCTCACCACCCAGGATGCCAAGGCCTCAGTTATCCGCTTTGCAGTAGGATGACTGCTGTGATATTTCATCTTCCTCGCAAAGGACTGTTGGACAGTCAATTGCTTGGTGGAAGTAGTAAAAGTGGTCTTACGACTTCCCCTCTGGGATGACCATCGACTCCCAGCAGCAACAACAGCAGCGCCAGCAGCAGTAGGCGTTACACGCAAGGATGCATCGGAGGAATCCCAGGCAGGAGAGGAATCGTCAGAATTGCCAGTGACATGGCCTGCAGGACTATTGGCATTCCTGGGGAAGGAGGAAATTGACACTGAGGGAGTTGGTGGGGTGGTTTGCGTGAGCTTGGTTACAAGAGGAAGGGATTTACTGGTCAGTGGACTGCTTCCGCTGTCACCCAAAGTTTTTGAACTTGTCACTGACTTATTATGAATGCGCTGCAGGTGACGTATAAGGGAGGATGTTCCGAGGTGGTTAACGTCCTTACCCCTACTTATTACAGCTTGACAAAGGGAACACACGGCTTGACACCTGTTGTCCGCATTTCTGTTGAAATACCTCCACACCGAAGAGCTGATTTTTTTGGTATTTTCACCTGGCATGTCAACGGCCATATTCCTCCCACGGACAACAGGTGTCTCCCCGGGTGCCTGACTTAAACAAACCACCTCACCATCAGAATCCTCCTGGTCAATTTCCTCCCCAGCGCCAGCAACACCCATATCCTCCTCATCCTGGTGTACTTCAACACTGACATCTTCAATCTGACTATCAGGAACTGGACTGCGGGTGCTCCTTCCAGCACTTGCAGGGGGCGTGCAAATGGTGGAAGGCGCATGCTCTTCACGTCCAGTGTTGGGAAGGTCAGGCATCGCAACCGACACAATTGGACTCTCCTTGTGGATTTGGGATTTCGAAGAATGCACAGTTCTTTGCGGTGCTTTTGCTAGCTTGAGTCTTTTCATTTTTCTAGCGAGAGGCTGAGTGCCTCCATCCTCATGTGAAGCTGAACCACTAGCCATGAACATAGGCCAGGGCCTCAGCCGTTCCTTGCCACTCCGTGTGGTAAATGGCATATTGGCAAGTTTACGCTTCTCCTCCGACAATTTTATTTTAGGTTTTGGAGTCCTTTTTTTACTGATATTTGGTGTTTTGGATTTGACATGCTCTGTACTATGACATTGGGCATCGGCCTTGGCAGACGACGTTGCTGGCATTTCATCGTCTCGGCCATGACTAGTGGCAGCAGCTTCAGCACGAGGTGGAAGTGGATCTTGATCTTTCCCTAATTTTGGAACCTCAACATTTTTGTTCTCCATATTTTAATAGGCACAACTAAAAGGCACCTCAGGTAAACAATGGAGATGGATGGATACTAGTATACAATTATGGACGGACTGCCGAGTGCCGACACAGAGGTAGCCACAGCCGTGAACTACCGTACTGTACTGTGTCTGCTGCTAATATAGACTGGTTGATAAAGAGATGTCGTAGTATGTATGTATAAAGAAGAAAAAAAAAAAAACCACGGTTAGGTGGTATACAATTATGGACGGACTGCCGAGTGCCGACACAGAGGTAGCCACAGCCGTGAACTACCGTACTGTACTGTGTCTGCTGCTAATATAGACTGGTTGATAAAGAGATGTCGTAGTATGTATGTATAAAGAAGAAAGAAAAAAAAACCACGGTTAGGTGGTATACAATTATGGACGGACTGCCGAGTGCCGACACAGAGGTAGCCACAGCCGTGAACTACCGTACTGTACTGTGTCTGCTGCTAATATAGACTGGTTGATAAAGAGATGTCGTAGTATGTATGTATAAAGAAGAAAGAAAAAAAAACCACGGTTAGGTGGTATACAATTATGGACGGACTGCCGAGTGCCGACACAGAGGTAGCCACAGCCGTGAACTACCGTACTGTACTGTGTCTGCTGCTAATATAGACTGGTTGATAAAGAGATGTCGTAGTATGTATGTATAAAGAAGAAAGAAAAAAAAACCACGGTTAGGTGGTATACAATTATGGACGGACTGCCGAGTGCCGACACAGAGGTAGCCACAGCCGTGAACTACCGTACTGTACTGTGTCTGCTGCTAATATAGACTGGTTGATAAAGAGATGTCGTAGTACTATGTATGTATAAAGAAGAAAGAAAAAAAAACCACGGTTAGGTGGTATACAATTATGGACGGACTGCCGAGTGCCGACACAGAGGTAGCTACAGCCGTGAACTACCGTACTGTGTCTGCTGCGACTGGATGATAAATAATGATATAAAAAATATATATATATCACTACTGCAGCCAGCCGGACAGGTATATATATTATATAATGACGGACCTGCTGGACACTGTCTGTCAGCAGAATGAGTTTTTTATAGAATAAAAAAAAAACACCACACAAGTGAAGTCACACGACGAGTGTTTAACTTTTTCAGGCAATCACAATATAGTATACTACTAACTATACTGGTGGTCAGTGTGGTCAGGTCACTGGTCAGTCACACTGGCAGTGGCACTCCTGCAGCAAAAGTGTGCACTGTTTAATTTTAATATAATATGTACTCCTGGCTCCTGCTATAACCTATAACTGGCACTGCAGTGCTCCCCAGTCTCCCCCACAATTATAAGCTGTGTGAGCTGAGCACAGTCAGATATATAATATATATACATAGATGATGCAGCACACTGGGCTGAGTGAGCAGTGCACACAGTCACAGATATGGTATGTGACTGAGTCACTGTGTGTATCGTTTTTTTCAGGCAGAGAACGGATATATTAAATAAAACTGCACTGTCTGGTGGTCACTGTGGTCAGTCACTAGTAAACTCTGCACTCTCTTCTACAGTACTCCTAAGCTCCAGTAAATCAGGTCAATCTCTCTCTCTCTCTCCTAATCTAAATCACTGTACTCCCTAACAGCTGCTCCCCGTCCCCAATCCTCCCCACAATTATAACTAAGTCACTCAGTCTTTACTCTTTTCTACTATAACGGAGAGGACGCCAGCCACGTCCTCTCCCTATCAATCTCAATGCACGTGTGAAAATGGCGGCGACGCGCGGCTCCTTATATAGAATCCGAGTCTCGCGAGAATCCGACAGCGTCATGATGACGTTCGGGCGCGCTCGGGTTAACCGAGCAAGGCGGGAAGATCCGAGTCGCTCGGACCCGTGAAAAAAAACATGAAGTTCGGGCGGGTTCGGATTCAGAGAAACCGAACCCGCTCATCTCTAATATAAACTGCACTATTAATGGAGCCCCATACACTAGTTTGAGTTTGTTAAATAGTTCTCGTTGGCGTACTCTTGAAAAAGACTAAAGTTCCATAGTATATTGCGCAGTTATTCAAGTTCAGAGTCACTAAAAATTAAAGCTTTGCAAAGATAGGCCTGCTCTGTACACAGGAGGGGGGATTTCCTTTAATATAAATGGTTTACTGCTTGCTTTCACTCTTTATCTGTTCAACAATAAGCACTATGAGCTGCAGGTCTCTGAAGATCTGAATCCTGTAGTTATTTCCTCTCTGTAATGCTGAGGTTACCTTAGCCCTTCTGCACTGCTGTGGGTTAGCAATGCTGACAGTGGACTGCTACAGCAGCTGTAGTCACCAAGCTGTGCTGCTATGCCTGTGTAAATACTCTTGGGAGTCTATAGTTCGATCTTGCCAAAAAAAGAATGATAACTGAGGCTATCACTGCTTGTAATAAGTTTCTGTGAGTGGTAGTGCATGAGTCTCTCTCTGTGGTACCTGTCCCTCACCGGGTCCTCTGACTGCTGCTGTCGCACTTCCTTCCCTCCGGTCACTGGTAGCGCCATCGAATTGGGTAAGCTGGATAAGTACACCACAGCACCTGTGCTCCAAATTGCTGCTCTGTATCCTCCTAAGATGGCTGCCGCCCAACTGCCAACTGTCCCTGAAGATGACTGTAACTACCACAGCGCAAGCCATCTCTCTCTCCCTGGGATTCTTACTCCTCTTGCTGACTGGTCAATGTCCCGGTGCCAGACTCAGCAGTCAGGGCACAGTTAACCCCTTCCCTGCTGCATTTAGCAGGGTAAGGGGCACAAAAGTCTCATTACAGTTTGTGGTAGCTCCAATGGGGTGCTACACTAATGTCCCCTATAAACACTACAGCTCTTGTGATGATAGTATATAATGTTGTACTACTGAGTATTAGTAACTCACTCCAGGTCCAGTATCTGTGCATTTTGCATAGCAAGAGTATCATAGAGACAGTCCAGGCTGCTATCATACTGTTGTAACTGATAGTCACATTGAAATACTGTACACAATTTATTAATATTGTCAGCTTTAGTCATTGCGCATGGGCAGCCATATATATACACAGACAGGCATATGCAGAATAAATACTAAGGGGCCCATTTATCAATCAGAGCAACAATTGAATTGCCCAATCTCCCGATCAGAGCAACAATTGAATTGCTCTGATGGGCGCCCAAAAAAACATTTGATGTATGGAGGCATCAATATCTCAAAATGCATCATGTATGTGCTGAAATATGCATACTGTACATGTATGTGCAAATTTTTGAGTCATTTACGCCCATGTCTGCATCAACCCAGTGATTCTGTGCATGCTCCAAGTGCTCTTTTTGAGAAGTAATGGGTTAAATATTTAATTTCCTTTATTTTCCTTCTGAGCAAATTAATCCCAGTTGGTGACAGTTTAAATATACAGTAATAGCTGCAAATTCATACAATATTCAACGCGTACCAATAGATATTATGGCCATATATGTTGTAGCTACAGGCAAAACATGACCTACACATTAGAACAATTTTATGGTGTGAAAAAAGGGGATGCTCTACACAACAATCACAAATTGTCAGTTAAATGTCACCCAACAGGCTCCAGGCATAGAAATTATTTTAGACATCTATGTGTTTCCAATATCTTCTATTAAGTCTGACAGCCAGCAAAACATATCTACAATATATTAATAATTCCCATTCTATAAAATTGAGTTACTTTTTATTTGTTGTCCTTTGGATGATATTTCAGGAAGTTAGTTAAATGGGTTCGCTTGGCACTTAACAGTTCTTATAAGTTCTAATTCCAATATTTTCATGTGCCTGTTTATGTTTTCACTTGGAAAATTCTGACAGTTATGTTGTAGTAGAGTCTTTCTCTGGTTATTTATGTATAGTTTTTACTTATCTACAATAATATTTTATTGGGTAATCAGTTTGTTTATGACAAACCAAAAAGTCATAAACTATCAAAGAAATACAGTAAACGTTATGTTAAAGCAGAAATGTCATCACACAAATCAATGTTGCAAGCTACTGTATAAAGAGAATCTCTGTATTTACTATTTTGCTTTGCTTTGTTAATTCAGGCTTCTATTGATTTATAATTCTGTACAGTGTTATGTCTTACCACGGTAACCACAGTCACCTGACACATGAGCAGAGTGGCTTTGGAATGTCCCTCTCAGCTCTACCTGGTCTGTCTGCTGTAAAATCCTCCTTTTCCTTCTCTCTACCTTTCCATGACCTCAGGAGAGCTGTGAGAATACTGCAGCTGTGACCAACAGCCATATTTAGTACCTTCCAAAGACTTTGAAAAGTAGATAATAATTTGCAGGATGACAGTTAATAAAAATGACAAATGCTTAAAATGTTTATTAAAGATTTTTTGTTTAACAAATAAAAACACTATTTAAAGGAAAAAAAAAGAGAAACATTTTATCTGGGATTGCTACTGTAAAACTGGAAAAAATGATATGCTACATACAGCACCTTAAAAAACTTGTCATAAAACAAAAATAGTAGGGTTTTTCGTCTCAGTATTGGGATAGCTTTTATGTTGTTCTGTCACCTTAATATCCAGAACCAACAGCCTCATACATAAAGCCAAATTTGCAAATGTTCACCCAACTCAAAGCAGTCAAACAAAAGTCCAAACTGAAATAGCAGTTAGGTAAGATAAACCATCTTCACAATGTTTGTTATATAAGATTTCTATCTGTGAAAACAAGCTTGGTAACTACTAGCCCAGCAAAATAGATTAACTCATCTGTTCTGTATTTAGAAAAGTAAAAGTACAGAACTGCAACAAAGCACCTTAGGTAACTCAGTATGAAAGTTGTATCATTCACTTTTAGTGTCCTGCTTATAAAGTAGTAGAGGTTTGTGTGCCATTATCAGTTTAGAAGGTACTGGATCAATCATTTGTTGCTAAATATTGTCTGGGCCAAGCTATGTGCTCCCAAATGCCAGAGAACGGACAAAAACTGTGTTCAGGCAAATTGGGTAAAACAAACTGAATTACCATAGTCTAATAAAATGTCAATTAGCATGCTAAATAGCCATGAAACACTTTAGTGAGTTTTAATCAAAAGGTTGGAAGAAATGGAGAACAAGTAGTCAAAGCTGTAATTTCTATTCATAACAACGTGAAGAAATCAGTTAGAATTTTGTTTTACAGTTTTTGGACATATTAACAAAAAAACAAATTATGAGTCTGTGTACTTTACCTTTAAGGCACAATTAACACCTTCCACATGGTTCATGCGCAAAAACCTGTGATTTTGAAGTAGGTCTTAAAGGGATATAAGTGTAACACTATCATTCCAAAAACCTCACTGATCCTTTTACATCTGTAGCAATTAGAACATTGAAAATGCTCTTGCTTTTAATATTGCAATGGTAGGTATGGCTGTAGGATGGGTTGTGACATAGTGGATGAATCTTAAGCAGCTCACTGGATGCATATTATGTAGATCTGTGATATTTATATTTTAAATGTTATACTATTATAAAGGTGACAACTGTTAATTTGAAAGAAATTAAATTTGATACATTGAGTGCCAGAGCCGGCCCTAGGCATAGGCAAACTAGGCAAAATGCATAGGGCATTTGGAATGCCATGGGGCAGAAGCAGCTTCTGCTGATTAAAATGATATGCAGCATGCCTATATTCTGTGTGTTACTGCGGCTCTATCTGCATACGAAATGCATTACTAATGTGCGGCATTATGTGTATAAGGTGTACTACAGTACTTTGTGGTGTAACGTATAGAAAGGCAACTACTTTGTGGTCTAGTGTGAATAAAGAGCAATATGGTGTGGTGTAATATGAATAAGGGGCACTACTGTGATGAATAACGTGGTACTACTGTGTGATGTAACATAAATAAATGACAAAATTGCATGATATATTGTGAATAAAGTTGCAGTACTGGGTGGTGTAATTTCAACTGGGAGTATTATTGTGTGGCCATGCCCCTTCCCAGCAAGAAGACAGGGCATTTTGGGCTGCGCATCGAATGTGTGCACTGTTCCTATTTAAAATATAGGGGGTAGGAGCACCAAACTGAGGACTGCTATGACTGAGGGGTGATGGGGCTGGGAAAGGGGTGCAGGATTAGAGGCAGAACTAGTGTTTGTGCAAAGGGGCACCAGCCAAAATCTTGCCTAGGGCATCATATTGGTTAGTGCCGGCTCTGTTGAGTGCTGTTGTTATATAAATCAAGCAATTCAAAACAGTATATGGGCTGTAAACGTTGCAACAAAAAAGCTATGTGAAATGTAATTATATATTGTTTTCTATTTAATGTACAGTAGTTGGAGTATGTGTTATGAATTGAATATATAAATTTATATTATGTAGTAAATGGCAGCATTTTTAATAAGCAAGTTCATTTTTATTGATAATATGTATAAACTCTTAATAGAATGTAGTGTTTAGAATGCTTTATATATTATTTCATCTATCAGCTACCTGAAAATATTATCTATTGATTTTATTATGTCTTATCAAAGCTGCTAATTTCTTTTCTAGGGGTAAGGATGATTGGACATCAAAAGGGTTGGTTTTCACATATCATGAAACCAGCTGTAAATGTTCAGCAAATGTCTATGTACTTTTATCAGCAGACTCAGGATGGTGGTTCTTCAACGTTTTCCATATTTGTAGTATGTTCTGCTACTAGAAATACTTAAATCCAGGAAAGTTTAATACTAACACCTAGTCCCAAGTCTCACTCTAATCCTTCTAGATCTGCTCAGAATGTAATTGGTTTCATAATTTACAACTTCACAACATAAATCATCGTAGCGAATGGTATAAAATCAGAGATTGAAAAATGTAATTTAAAAAAAAATGTGTTGCAATTACTACATTTGCGGGCACACTTACTGTGATGTACCCAGGCAACTTCCTGCCAAAATAATGAATTTACGCTTTACCCAGGCTTCAGCATTACTGAATACCTGCAATGACAAGTCCTGTTTAAAATATGTTTAGATGTACAGTATATCATTTTAATACTGCAAAAATTGACAAGAGTCCAAAAGAAAAGAAAGTGATTAAATCTGAGCGCCTTTTAAAGGTAAACAAAATGATCAATTTCCTGAAACAATTTGCTTTAATATTTCCATAAATCTTAATTATGAGCGATGCAAGTTCTCCGTCTCCTTTTCTGAGAACTGCAATATTGGGCCCAAAGTATTTTTTATGACTAATCAGTCTTTCAAACTCTAAGCTCTTGGCCTGAATATTGAACTAATGAGCTCAGGGCTGAAGCTTTGAGTTTTGACATTGCTTCCTTTTTTACACAAAGGGAACAGGAAAATGGTGATTTTGTGATGTGTATTCCCTAGAGCATTTTTCTGTTCTTTTCTGCCCTATATTTTTTATTAACAATATCTAAGAAATCCTCAGTGTCTGTAAAAAGTGCTATTACTGCAGCAGTAGATTGCCTGTACCTGAGACTACTACTCATGTCAGTGCTGATCATAAATAGGTATGAGTGCTGATCCTACAGGATATAGGATGAAGGCAGCACAGTGCAGCTTATCCAGTGTTTTGCAAAGGTAACAGTGGGTGAATGTGTGATGGGTGTGGCACCCAATAAGGGTGAAGGGGAAATATCTGAAAGCGGGATGTAGTCAAGTGACCACAGGAATCCCGAGTTCTGCACAACCCGACAGTCGGCATGCCGACTAACAGGGACTATTCCCACTCGTGGGTGTCCATGGCACCCATAGGGCGGGAATAGAACCTGTGGTGAGCGCAGCGAGTCACCAAGCCCACTAAATGATGAGTGCACTGAGCCCCATTTTGCTTCCCTCCCGCACCGGCATTCTGGAGACTGTGATTCTGGGGTTGGTATGGTGACCTCCGGGATACCAGCAGCTCTGGGTGATGAGGAATGAGGAGGAGATGAAAGAGGAATGATGAGTTGGAATGAGGAGGAAGAGGAATGATAATGATGATGATGATGATGAGGCTCTACTGTAGTGTAACAATATAAGAGGCTCTACTGTGGCATAATGTGTATAATGGGCTCCACCGTGTAGCATGTAATGTGAATGATGGACACTACTGTGTGGTGTAATGTGAATTGCTACTATTCTATGGCCACGTTCCTTACCCACAATGTCACGATATCCCTATTTCAAATGGAGGCTGGAGGGCAACTTTTCTCTTTTTAGCACAGGGCACCAAAATATCTATTTACAACTCTAGACTTAGTATACGGTACAGTCTTTACTTACCTTCAATTGCACCAGTATTTACTTCTACTCCAGCCACATTTTTGCCTCTGGGTATCTACGAGGGATCAGTATGATTTGCAGATGGATGGGATACCAACTGTCAGTATACCGACAGCGGCATCCCATAAGAATCCCGACAGCCCCCCCATTGAGGCCCCTAACCCTCAGCTTTTCCCTCCCCTAACCCTCCCCTGTGGGTGTCTAACCTTCCCTGGTGGTGCCTAAACCTAACCCTCCCTGCTAGGTGCCTAAACCTAAGCCTCCCTTCCCCGCTGTCTAAACCTAACCCCCCCCTTCCCGCTTGATGCCTAACCTCCCCCTCTTAGTGCCTAAACCTAACCTTCCCTCCCCAGTCCCTAACCCTAACCTTCCGGTCCCTGATCCCTAACGCTAATCTCTCTTCTCCTACCTAAACCTAACCTCTGGCGGCAGGAGGCCATCGCGTCCCGCTGTGAGGACGTTCGGGATGCCGAATGTCGGCAATGTGATGCCGCAGTTGACGCCAGCATCGCGTCCTCCATCGGTATCCCGGCATCAGTATATTGACCGCTGGGATACCATCCGTCGGAAAGCCAACTGCTTCCCATCTACGATGCCCAGAAGCAGTTTAGGATTTTAAAAAATATGTAAACAAATAGTTTATTGCTTACTACATATAAAAGCACTAAATTTTTTAGGTAATTCAATATTATATTAAAATCATGAGCTTCTCTGAAAAGTCACTGCAGTTGCAGTATCCGTATAATTTAATTTCCTGTTTCTAGTGTTAGTGAGTAATGTATGTGTGTTGCATCGCAAAAGCAGAACACTAGGTGGCATAAAATCTTGATGACTACAACATGTGAATATGAATAGGGCCTGTCAAACTGACAAGTACTATATGACAGACTTAAAAGAAGAAAGAGGTTATCAAGAAAAGTTATCTGATTCTTGACAGAACTGAGACATCCTCTAATGTGTTTCCCAAGGTATTGCAAGTCAAGATTGTGAATGCTATGCCACACATGTCTGAACACTGGGGAATAAATTACTCTCTGGCTTTAAAACATAAATGCCATCATCTGAAAATTTTGATCAAGACGACAAGAATTTGAATCAAAAACAAAGGCCTTAAAATTATTGATACACTGAATAGATAGATGAAATTATGTACTAAATTCAATAAAATCAGGCGCTTGTTTTGCTATAGTTAAACTGATGGTCAGTTAATTATGGAGGAATGCAGCTCCCATGGGTAATCTGGATTACCATAAAACTGCATCAAATTGTTCAACTAGTGAAATAAGGGAGCACATATACAATCTAATGTATCAAGGTATAAAACATTCAATAGCATTAATTAATAACAATTTAAAAACATACCCGCAGTAACCAATCATTTGTTATATAGGTTATTGATGTAACAGATGTTTAAAAGTCTGTGCAGCACAGTTCCTGTTTAGATAAATGTAGCAGTGGCAATTTGCTCATAAATGATACATTAAATATTCCAGCCAGTAAGGTATAAGCTTATGCATGCAGCTTGCACTGATGGTTAGTAGGCTGTCACCTGGACACAGCGTTAGGAGCCATCAGAAGACCACGCTATGCTACCCCACCCTCCCCCTGCTACCGCATACTTTATACAGTCAAACCTCTGGTACAAACGTCAGTATGAGAGGAAACACCCCTTTTTGAACCTTCAGCACACACGGGGTCCTAAATTAAAATGCATTACGAGGTATGAAATTGCATTTATTCATTATGGGGTTCATACAAAGCTGGAAGCATTTGTCCAGGGGATGTATTCAGGAAAAAAAGCACAAAACAAATCAGGTTTGTAGGAATGTGTTAACTCTTATTCATAGCAATATGCCTCCAACTCAAAAATAGTGGTATTTTCAGTATCGCTTTTTTTAGTCTTCTACGGGAGAGTCCTGGAGGGGGTAGCTATGTCCAAAGAGTGGTGCCGCAATTGCATCATCATGGCTCTACACCCTGTACTTCAACCCTGCAACTTACTGCATTTTACAGCACGGATAGGTCTATGTGTCATCATAGTCTGTCCCACTATTCAGTGCTGCAATTTGTGGTATTTTACAGTGGAGGATCGGGCTACAATATTGTGATTCAATGCAAATCGTGTCTCCCAACACTAGAACTGCCCACTTGAGTTAAGATGTGGATGGAATGCAGGGGTCAGGTTACTTCAGGACTCTCCAAGGCATTCCAGGAGAGTTGCCAAGTACAGTATATACTTATCATCCATGATAGCAGTGATGCCGTTTAACAGTATTAGAAATACAGTACTGAGCTGTGGAAATTGAGACTGTACAATTGAAACATTATTATAGGTTATAGATTTTATTTTCATTCCATTCACTGCACTAAATGAAGGAAAATGTATGCAAATTTGTGTTTTTAAACATCACCCACTATTTATACAGTTATATTAAGTCAGAAAAAAATATTAAAAGCAGTAATTTGTGTTTATATGTCATCCTTACATGTGGTGAGAGACAGGATTCATTTCCACATATTTTTTGATTGGAAGCCACTATTGACCATATATAATTGGACTTGTTCCTGGACACCAACCCAGAGCACCCCTGCAAGTATCCTGAGGCACAAGCACCCCAAGGTGCCACGGCACCCAGTCTGGGAACCACTGTCCTAAGTATTTAGTAAACTAGTAATCTCTCTTTAAAGGCTGCGGCCCTGGAAGATAGTGATCTGTTTGTATGTGCCTCCTTAATCCTCTGCATGTTGCACATTACCTATCTTCCCTTTCCATACATAATAATTTCCAGGAACACATTGCTGATGATCCTGTGATCTAAGCTCGACACGCATAATGGGGGTCATTCCGAGTTGTTCGCTCGTTATTTTTTTCTCGCAACGGAGCGATTAGTCGCTAATGCGCATGCGCAATGTCCGCAGTGCGACTGCGCCAAGTAAATTTGCTATGCAGTTAGGTATTTTACTCACTGCATTACAACGTTTTTTCTTCATTCTGGTGATCGTAATGTGATTGACAGGAAGTGGGTGTTTCTGGGCGGAAACTGGCCGTTTTATGGGAGTGTGTGAAAAAACGCTACCGTTTCTGGGAAAAACGCGGGAGTGGCTGGAGAAACGGAGGAGTGTCTGAGCGAACGCTGGGTGTGTTTGTGACGTCAAACCAGGAACGACAAGCACTGAACTGATCGCACTGGAAGAGTAAGTCTCGAGCTACTCAGAAACTGCACAGAGAAGTCTTCTCGCAATATTGCGAATCTTTCTTTCACTATTTTGATAAGCTAAAATTCACTCCCAGTAGGCGGCGGCTTAGCGTGTGCAAAGCTGCTAAAAGCAGCTTGCGAGCGAACAACTCGGAATGAGGGCCAATATTGTTTCGATGGACCTCGGAGCAGTACAATTCAAATCATATTTACAGAGACAGATTAGAATGCATTTATTTATTGTTCTCACATTTCAAATGCTGCCCAAAAAACATTCATTATGAAATATGGACATTTCAAATCATACAACTTTACATGGAAACATCCTTAAAACATGTCACTGTGCCTGGAAATTAGGCACAGTTTGCACCACGCACATGTAATATAAAAAAAGTAGAGTAGAAGAACCAGAACAGAGATCTTCCCAGAAAACTTCATCATAAGTGATTACCTGGCCTTCTCACTTTACCTTGGTTAACATGGAAATATACACTATGCTTCGTTCTGATCAATTAATCTGTGGGTTGATTAGAATTGGTTAAATCAGTACTTCTAAAACATAGCTTAAAGTAATTAAATTGATTAATAATTTAATTGATGCAATAACTTCATTGTGCTCGCCCCCCCTCCCCCTTCCCCCTCCGCGCCACCTAACAGCCAGGATCCCACAGGCGGTATTGTGACCGGCGGTCTCCGGTCACACATACCCAACCTGGAGTATACTGCCCATTCAACAGCACAAGCTGCCATATGTGATTTGTTACACTTCTGCTGCAATTAAATCAATATTTTACAGAACAGAAAATGATCTTAAATTGTGACATATTGCTCTAACAGGGCCAAAGCAGTGCAAAGGAGAATTGTATGTTCTATTGTACCTCTGATATATAGACAAATGCTTCACTTTTAACCTACTTTATAATAAACATTCTTCAAAAGTCACTTAAAATATTGGACTAGCTTTAGCCTGACTAATGATTTAAATTGCTATTGTGCATTTCCAAAATTAGTTTTGTCTAGCCGTAGAAAATATACTACATCTATAAATGACACAAATTAAACAAATTGACTATACTTTAAAGATCATCCAAGAAAACTTTATAGTTTAGTTAGGAATCTAATGTATGATATTTTAAAGCCTTCATGTAAATGTAGTTTATTTCATAAAATATCTGACATCTAGGGGTCATTTTACTAAAGCTTCTAAAAGTGAAAAGTGGGGATGTTGCCCATAGCCAGGGCCGGATTAAGGTTGGTGAGGGCCCAGGGCAACGGAGGTTGTGGGGGCCCCCACCAGTAAAGTTGCAGGCAAAGCCCCACCCCTGACACACACACACACACACACACACACACACACACACACACACACTTACACTTGCAGACACACGTACAGCACCCAGTGTCTAGCGGCACCGCATTACAGTGGAGGAGCTCTAAATAAAACTACAGCTCCCAGCATCCCTTGCTTCCAACAGCAAGGGCTGCTGAGAGCTGCAGTTTTATTTAAAGTTGCTCCACCATGTAGTGCTGTGCCGCCGGACACCGCCGCTACCTCAGGACACCGGCTCTAACACCCTGTTCTGGCGGCACTGTCCCCGAAGCAGCAGGGGGAAGCGCCGCCAGAGCACATATTGTCTTGTGAAATCGTGAAGCCACCCCGCAAGACTGTGCATGGAGGAGCTCCTCGGCGGCCACTGTTAATTAACAGCTGAGCTGCCGGAGGGAGACTCCTTTGAAGCAGTGTGTGGGGGTCCCCGATGTGTGGCCCCGTCGCCCCTAACTTAATCCGGCTCTACCCATAGCAACCATTCAGATTCTGTCTATCATTTTCTAGGATGCAATAGAGAAATGATGGACAGAATCTGATTGGTTGCTAGGGGCAACATCACCTCTTTTCACTTTTAGAAGCTTTTGTAAATTTACCCCCTAGAATCTGGGAAATGTGCAAGTAAAATACTTTAAGGGGTTTATTTATTAAAGGTTGATTTTCCATCAATTTTCTCTTAATTTAAAATTGCTGGAAATCAATCTGAATCGATGTTGGGTTTCAGGGGCTAAACACACATTTACTAGCAGACAAAGGCCCAGATTTATCAAGCCTTGGAGAGTGATAAATTGCACGGTGATAAAGTACCAATCAGCCCCTAACTGTGATTTTTCAAACACAGCCTGTAACATGGCAGTTAGGAGCTGATTGGTTGGTATTTATCACTGTGCAATTTATCACTCTCCAAAGCTTGATAAATCTGGGCCAATATTTTATATTAATGTTTAAATATTAATACTGTAACTGTGTGTTTTAGCCCCTGAAACCCAACATCAATGTAGATCATTGATAAAAACAATGGAAATCAACCTTTAGTAAATAAACCTCTTAGACTCTATTTGTATGGTGGATAAGAAGGGCCAGTCAATCCTTATGATGGTTTCCTATGGGCATTAAGGTTGAGTTTGACATGAGTTGTATAACCAGTGCTTAAACCTGCACTTTGTGTTAATTATCAATTGACCCCTTGTGTTTACTTGCAGTATCTATGAACAGTGTCGGACTGGGGCATGAAGGGCCCACCAGGGGAATGCAGTGATAGGGGACCATACTTAAAGGTGTGGCAAGCCTACAAAAGGGGTGTGGCCAGCCTCCACAGAGGCTGGAAATACACAATAGTCTAGTGCAGTGTAATGCAACATATCTACCATGTATAATACAAGTGCACAGTCTGGAACCTGATCCCTAGAGGAAGGAGTGGACACTCAGGCAGTGGGGCCTACCGGTGGTTTCCCTGGTACCCCTGTGGGCCAGTTCGACCCTGTCTATGAATATATAGTATGCAGCATTCCACATCCAACTGGTGATGTCATGCCATCAACACACTCTCAACGGGTGTGGTATTGAAAATCGACAGTTACTAGGTCGACAATGTCTAGGTCGACCACTATTAGTCGACAGTAACTAGGTCGACAGGGTGTCTAGGTCGACATGGTCTTTAGGTCGACATGTTCTAGGTCGACAGGTCAAAAGGTCGACATGAGTTTTTTATGTTATTTTGGTGTCGTTTTCTTCGTAGAGTGACCGGGAACCCCAATTAGTGCACCGCGTCCCCTCGCATGGCTCGCTTCGCTCGCCATGCTTCAGGCATGGTGCCTTCGCTCCGCTACTGCTTCGCTCGGCACAGATTACCGTTCCAATCGTAGTCCATGTGGATCGTTAAATATGAAAAGGTTCAAAAAAAGAAAAAAATTGGGAAAAACTCATGTCGACCTTTTGACCTGTCGACCTAGAACATGTCGACCTAAAGACCCTGTCGACCTAGTTACTGTCGACCTAGACATTGTCGACCTAGTTACTGTCGACTTTCAGTCCGGATCCCCTCTCAACTACAAGTAGAAGTGGGTATGGAGTCACAATAACCAACATATACCCAAATATACCTGCTAACTGTCCTGATTTACTGTAGGAGTGACAGTCCCAATTATAAGGGGCTGCCAATTGATGCAACTACTAAGAATGTTGGAAACATTTTTCAACTTTAATAGTACATGCTTCTCATTAAAGAACTATATAATCTGCACATTTATTATAATACATAGATTCACAAACATAGTAGCAAAACATCCATCAAAATTAACTATCACCAGCAAAAACAACAGTGTTACAAATAAATATTTTCACCCCCTTTGCTTAGAGGACCCATCTAGGGCCCCTTCAAATGTACCCTGGTATTAAGATCGGGTGTGGTATGTTAGATAGAATAAACTTAGGTCGACAGTGTCTAGGTCGAACACAATATTTGTCGACAGTAAGTAGGTCGACATGGTTTCTAGGTCGACAGGGACTCTAGGTCAACATGTACTAGGTCGACATGAAAAAAGGTCAACATGAGTTTTTTACATTTTTTTGGTGTCGTTTTTTTCATACAGTGACGGGGAACCCCAATTAGTGCACCATGTCCCCTCGCATGGCTCACGCTTCGGGCAAGGTGCCTCACTCCGCTGTTGCTGCGCTCGGCACAGGTTACTGTTCCCAATTGTAGTCCACGTGGATCGTAAAGTATGAAAAAGTAAAAAAAATTAAGATTTGTAAAAAAAAACTCATGTCGACCTTTTTTCATGTCGACCTAGTACATGTCGACCTAGAGTTCCTGTTGGCCTAGAAACCATGTCGACCTACTTACTGTCGACCTAAGTCTTGTCGACCTAGAGACCGGATCCCATTAAGATCTTACATTTCTACATACAGATTCTTGCATATTACATAAAAGCACTGTGCAAACAATTCAAAATAGGAGACACATAATAACAGAGTAACAGTATATGGGCAAGATGCCTGGTCATCAGTTTTATCTTGTATATGATTTACATAGTTAAAAATTGTAAAATGATACTAGGGTCACAGGTCTGTAGCCTTGTGTAATTCAGTTACACATCACTTTGGGATAATAGACCATCAATCATACAGATATGTCCTCATACTTAATTGCTGCAGTGGCACCAAACAGCCACTTTTTGCGCACGGTTCCGTAAGACTCTGCAAGCGTTGCGTCTTTTTGAAAAAAAAAAAGCATCTATTGTAAGTTGAAATGCAATGGGGTAGGATGAACCAGGAATGCTGATTAATTTCATATGTGACACTTGTATATCTGTGTGTAAGTCTCTGAATCTGTATACCAGCCAAAGCATTTTTTCAATTCAAGTTCCACTGTAATCCGTATACAGACTCACTCACACACCTATATATGCTCAAAAAAATAAAGGGAACACTTAAACAATACAATGTAACTCCAAGTCAATCCCACTTCTGTGAAATCAAACTGTCCACTTAGGAAGCAACACTGATTGACAATCAATTTCACATGCTGTTGTGCAAATGGAATAGACAACAGGTGGAAATTATAGGCAATTAGCAAGACACCCCCAATAAAGGAGTTGTTCTGCAGGTGGTGACCACAGACCACTTCTCATCTCCTATGCTTTCTGGCTGATGATTTGGTCACTTTTGAAAGCTGGCGGTGCTTTCACTCTAGTGGTAGCATGAGACGGAGTCTACAACCCACACAAGTGACTCAGGTAGTGCAGCTCATCCAGGATGGCACATCAATGCGAGCTGTGGCAAGAAGGTTTGCTGTGTCTGTCAGCATAGTGTCCAGAGCATGGAGGCGCTACCAGGAGACAGGCCAGTACATCAGGAGACGTGGAGGAGGCCGTAGGAGGGTAACAACCCAGCAGCAGGACCGCTACCTCCGCCTTTGTGCAAGGAGGAACAGGAGGAGCACTGCCAGAACCCTGCAAAATGACCTCCAGCAAGCCACAAATGTGCCTACTCAAACGATCAGAAACAGACTCCATGAGGGTGGTATGAGGGCCCGACGTCCACAGGTGGGGGTTGTGCTTACAGCCCAACACCGTGCAGGACGTTTGGCATTTGCCAAGATTGGCAAATTCGCCACTGGCGCCCTGTGCTCTTCACAGATGAAAGCAGGTTCTCACTGAGCATATGTGACAGACGTGACAGAGTCTGGAGACGCCAAGGAGAACGTTCTGCTGCCTGCAACATCCTCCAGCATGACCGGTTTGGCAGTGGGTCAGTAATGGTGTGGGGTGGCATTTCTTTGGGGGGCCGCGCAGCCCTCCATGTGCTCGCCAGAGGTAGCCTGGCTGCCATTAGGTACCGAAATGAGATCCTCAGACCCCTTGTGAGACCATATGCTGGTGCGGTTGGCCCTGGGTTCCTCCTAATGCAAGACAATGCTAGACCTCATGTGGCTGGAGTGTGTCAGCAGTTCCTGCAAGACGAAGGCATTGATGCTATGGACTGGCCCGCCCGTTCCCCAGACCTGAATCCAATTAAGCACATCTGGGACATCATGTCTTGCTCCATCCACCAACGCCACGTTGCACCACAGACTGTCCAGGAGTTGGCAGATGCTTTAGTCCAGGTCTGGGAGGAGACCCCTCAGGAGACCATCCGCCACCTCATCAGGAGCATGCCCAGGCATTGCAGGGAGGTCATACAGGCACGTGGAGGCCACACACACTACTGAGCCTCATTTTGACTTATTTTAAGGACATTACATCAAAGTTGGATCAGCCTGTAGTGTGTTTTTCCACTTTAATTTTGAGTGTGACTCCAAATCCAGACCTCCATGGGTTAATAAATTTGATTTCCATTGATAATTATTGTGTGATTTTGTTGTCAGCACATTCAGCTATGTAAAGAACAAGGTATTTAATAAGAATATTTCATTCATTCAGATCTAGGATGTGTTATTTTAGTGTTCCCTTTATTTTTTTAGAGAGGTGTGTGTATATATATATATATATATATATATACAGGTTCAAAAAGTAGAACACAATTAAAATGTTATATTGTCCATAGTAAGCTATACAACTGCTTCTACAAATGTATACAGCAAAACGTGCGCAATGCTTAGGGATACACACTTAATTATTATTTGGCGCAGCTGAAACAATTTATAAAAGAGTATTTTATTCTTTAATGAAAATGCTAAATTGTCATGGGAACATCAACATTTCAAAAAACATAGGACAGCAACATAACAGTACTTACACTGCCTGTAGAAAATCATCTTACCTTATAAAAAAAATCTTACCTTTTGTCACATTATACCCATTTAAAATAAAATAACTGAAATCAAACTTTTTCCAATTTCTTTACACATACAACATTCAACTAATAAAAAAGGCAATAGTTCTGAAAGTGAATAAAAACATTCAAAAGTAGACTAACAGTGTTAAAAAGGTGATCGATCATCTGATTTACACTAATACTTTGTAGGATATGCGGTCAAGATCCCGCCGTACAGGATTCCGGCGGTCGGAATCCCGACACCGGGATCCCGACCGGCACAATCCCAACATATTCTCCCTCTGTGGGTGACCAAAATTAAACCGCAGTATTTGATTACTATTCCTGAATCATACACATATTATGCGACACTATGGGTGAAGGTAGTACCACAGTAATATAATTTTTTTCGTACTCATGTCATACACGTATTGTGCGACACTGTTGGTGAAATGAAAACGTATCTTTAGATTATTGCTGCCTCATACAAATATTGTGACACTGTAGGTGGTACATTTTTTGTACAAACTGTGGTGTGTACTGTACCCTACTTGGTTCATGTTTGTTGATAGATATGGAGGACAAACAATGAGAGGAGAAACATAGACGGTTTAAGTCAAGGCATGTGAAATAAAAAAAAAGTAAAAGTCGGATTAGTAAAAGTCAGATTAGTGTAATAAAAAAAAGGTTGTCTATGCAATAAATACTGTCACCAATGCCCCCAATGATTAATTAAACTTTTTAAAATCAAACAAATTACCGTATATACTCGAGTATAAGCCGAGTTTTTCCAGCGCATTTTTTGTGCTGAAAAGGCCCCCCCTCGGCTTATACTCGAGTGATGCTCCGGAGCAGAGCGCAGGGAGCAGCCATGAGGGAAGGAGGAGGAGGGAGGGGGACACGGGAGCCGCAGCAGCGCACTGTAATTGGCGCATCAGCCAGTGACGCTGCTGCAGCCATCCCTTTCCCTGCTCGCTGAAGCACCGCCGCGCCGCCCGCCTCCTCAGCCGCTGAAGACTTTCCCTTATGTCCCAAGGCCAGCCACCCCTGCCCGCACCGCCTGCTGCTGCCCTCACTCCGCTGCCCCGTCATTCATTTCATGGTGAGTAGAGACAGGCTGCGGGGGGTGAAGGGGGGGGGGGGTTGGGGGCTGGGCATATCTGGCACTATGAGGGCATATCTGGCACTGTGGGGGAATATCTGGCAGTATGAGGGCATATCTGGCACTGTGGGGGCATATCTGGCACTATGAGGGCATATCTGGCACTGTGGGGGCATATGTAGCACTGTGGGGGAATATCTGGCAGTATGAGGGCATATCTGGCACTGTGGGGGCATATCTGGCACTGTGGGGGCATATCTAGCAATATGAGGGCATATCTGGCACTGTGGGGGCATATCTGGCACCGTGGGGGAATATGTGTATCTGGCAATGTGGGGGCATACTGGCACTATGAGGGCAAATATCTGGAACCATGGGGGCATATCTAGCACTGTGGGAGCATATCTGGCACCATGGGGGAATATCTGGCACTGTGAGGGCATATCTGGCAGTATGAGGGCTGTGTACGGCTAGAGCTGCATTTCCCACCCTGAGCTTATACTCGAGTCAATAAGTTTTCCCAGTTTTTTGGGGTGAAATTAGGTGCCTCGGCTTATATTCGGGTCGACTTACACTCGAGTATATACGGTAAATTAAATTACTAATTAATCCTAGCTTCCACTATATACATACTCTACCTTCCTTGGGCTCCTGATCTAGTTATTGATAAAGATCTATGTCAGACCATTTTTGCTCATTTCTTGAGGGGAAATTACAAAAACGGCTAAAATCACATGATTTGGCTTTTATTTGTTCCTAGAGTATCATTAACCACAATAACATGCATTTCCAGGCAATTTTGACCACAGTACAAACAATGAAAAATATATATTGTACAATTTATATTTTTAGATGCTGTAATCATCTGTACAGATGATTTTCAGCCTCAATGTAGGATCAGTTCCTGAAAGTTATGTTTGACCAGGAGAAGGTAACCGCTTCATCCAGCTTTATGCTAGAGATGAGCGGGTTCGGTTTCTCTGAATCCGAACCCGCCCGAACTTCATGTTTTTTTACACGGGTCCGAGCGACTCGGATCTTCCCGCCTTGCTCGGTTAACCCGAGCGTGCCCGAACGTCATCATCACGCTGTCGGATTCTCGCGAGGCTCGGATTCTATCGCGAGACTCGGATTCTATATAAGGAGCCGCGCGTCGCGGCCATTTTCACACGTGCATTGAGATTGATAGGGAGAGGACGTGGCTGGCGTCCTCTCCGTTTAGAAATTAAAATAGATAGGAGAGTGAGACACTTCATTTACTTACTGGAGCTTAGGAGGAGTTATACTAGTGACTGATGACCAGTGACCTGACCACCAGTGCAGTTTTATAATTTATTATTATTTAATAATCCGTTCTGTTCTTGTTCTCTGCCTGAAAAAAACGATACACAGTGACTCAGTCACACTCACATACCATATCTGTGCTCAGCCCAGTGTGCTGCATCATCTATGTATAATATCTGACTGTGCTCACACAGCTTAATTGTGGGGGAGACTGGGGAGCAGTTATAGGTTATAGCAGGAGCCAGGAGTACATATTAAACAGTGCACACTTTTGCTGCCAGAGTGCCACTGCCAGTGTGACTGACCACTGACCACTGTGACCAGTGACCTGACCACACTGACCACCAGTATAGTATATTGTGATTGAATGTCTGCCTGAAAAAGTACACTCGTCGTGTGACTTGTGTGGTGTTTTTTTATTCTATAAAAATTAAAAAACTCATTCTGCTGACAGACAGTGTCCACTCCAGCAGGTCCGTCATTATATAATATATACCTGTCCGGCTGCAGTAGTGATATATATATATTTTTTATATCATTATTTATCATCCAGTCTACTAGCAGCAGACACAGTACGGTAGTTCACGGCTGTAGCTACCTCTGTGTCGGCACTCGGCAGTCCATCCATAATTGTATACCACCTACCCGTGGTTTTTTTTTTCTTTCTTCTTTATACATACTACATCTCATTATCATCCAGTCTATATTAGCAGCAGACACAGTACAGTACGGTAGTCCACGGCTGTAGCTACCTCTGTGTCGGCACTCGGCAGTCCATCCATAATTGTATACCACCTACCCGTGGTTTTTTTTTTCTTTCTTCTTTATACATACTACATCTCATTATCAACCAGTCTATATTAGCAGCAGACACAGTACGGTAGTTCACGGCTGTAGCTACCTCTGTGTCGGCACTCGGCAGTCCATCCATAATTGTATACCACCTACCCGTGGTTTTTTTTTTCTTTCTTCTTTATACATACATACTACATCTCATTATCATCCAGTCTATATTAGCAGCAGACACAGTACAGTACGGTAGTCCACGGCTGTAGCTACCTCTGTGTCGGCACTCGGCAGTCCATCCATAATTGTATACCACCTACCCGTGGTTTTTTTTTTTCTTCTTTATACATACTACATCTCATTATCATCCAGTCTATATTAGCAGCAGACACAGTACAGTACGGCAGTCCACGGCTGTAGCTACCTCGGTGTCGGCACTCGGCACTCGGCAGTCCATCCATAATTGTATACCACCTACCCGTGGTTTTTTTTTCTTTCTTCTTTATACATACTACATCTCATTATCAACCAGTCTATATTAGCAGCAGACACAGTACAGTACGGTAGTCCACGGCTGTAGCTACCTCTGTGTCGGCACTCGGCAGTCCATCCATAATTGTATACCACCTACCCGTGGTTTTTTTTTTTCTTTCTTCTTTATACATACTACATCTCATTATCATCCAGTCTATATTAGCAGCAGACACAGTACAGTACGGTAGTCCACGGCTGTAGCTACCTCTGTGTCGGCACTCGGCAGTCCATCCATAATTGTATACCACCTACCCGTGGTTTTTTTTTCTTTCTTCTTTATACATACTACATCTCATTATCAACCAGTCTATATTAGCAGCAGACACAGTACGGTAGTTCACGGCTGTAGCTACCTCTGTGTCGGCACTCGGCAGTCCATCCATAATTGTATACCACCTACCCGTGGTTTTTTTTTTCTTTCTTCTTTATACATACTACATCTCATTATCAACCAGTCTATATTAGCAGCAGACACAGTACAGTACAGTAGTCCACGGCTGTAGCTACCTCTGTGTCGGCACTCGGCAGTCCATCCATAATTGTATACCACCTACCCGTGGTTTTTTTTTTCTTTCTTCTTTATACATACTACATCTCATTATCATCCAGTCTATATTAGCAGCAGACACAGTACAGTACGGTAGTCCACGGCTGTAGTAACCTCTGTGTCGGCACTCGGCAGTCCATCCATAATTGTATACCACCTACCCGTGTTTTTTTTTTCTTTCTTCTTTATACATACTACATCTCATTATCATCCAGTCTATATTAGCAGCAGACACAGTACAGTACGGTAGTCCACGGCTG
Source organism: Pseudophryne corroboree (assembly GCF_028390025.1). Classification (NCBI taxonomy): domain Eukaryota; kingdom Metazoa; phylum Chordata; class Amphibia; order Anura; family Myobatrachidae; genus Pseudophryne; species Pseudophryne corroboree. Next base: position 251,028,886 of record NC_086444.1, on the reverse strand, counting down.
TAGCTACCTCTGTGTCGGCACTCGGCAGTCCATCCATAATTGTATACCACCTACCCGTGGTTTTTTTTTTCTTTCTTCTTTATACATACTACATCTCATTATCATCCAGTCTATATTAGCAGCAGACACAGTACAGTACGGTAGTCCACGGCTGTAGCTACCTCTGTGTCGGCACTCGGCAGTCCATCCATAATTGTATACCACCTACCCGTGGTTTTTTTTTTCTTTCTTCTTTATACATACTACATCTCATTATCAACCAGTCTATATTAGCAGCAGACACAGTACAGTACGGTAGTCCACGGCTGTAGCTACCTCTGTGTCGGCACTCGGCAGTCCATCCATAATTGTATACCACCTACCCGTGGTTTTTTTTTTCTTTCTTCTTTATACATACTACATCTCATTATCATCCAGTCTATATTAGCAGCAGACACAGTACAGTACGGTAGTCCACGGCTGTAGCTACCTCTGTGTCGGCACTCGGCAGTCCATCCATAAGTATACTAGTATCCATCCATCTCCATTGTTTACCTGAGGTGCCTTTTAGTTGTGCCTATTAAAATATGGAGAACAAAAATGTTGAGGTTCCAAAATTAGGGAAAGATCAAGATCCACTTCCACCTCGTACTGAAGCTGCTGCCACTAGTCATGGCCGAGACGATGAAATGCCAGCAACGTCGTCTGCCAAGGCCGATGCCCAATGTCATAGTACAGAGCATGTCAAATCCAAAACACCAAATATCAGTAAAAAAAGGACTCCAAAACCTAAAATAAAATTGTCGGAGGAGAAGCGTAAACTTGCCAATATGCCATTTACTACACGGAGTGGCAAGGAACGGCTGAGGCCCTGGCCTATGTTCATGGCTAGTGGTTCAGCTTCACATGAGGATGGAAGCACTCAGCCTCTCGCTAGAAAACTGAAAAGACTCAAGCTGGCAAAAGCACCGCAAAGAACTGTGCGTTCTTCGAAATCCCAAATCCACAAGGAGAGTCCAATTGTGTCGGTTGCGATGCCTGACCTTCCCAACACTGGACGTGAAGAGCATGCGCCTTCCACCATTTGCACGCCCCCTGCAAGTGCTGGAAGGAGCACCCGCAGTCCAGTTCCTGATAGTCAGATTGAAGATGTCAGTGTTGAAGTACACCAGGATGAGGAGGATATGGGTGTTGCTGGCGCTGGGGAGGAAATTGACCAGGAGGATTCTGATGGTGAGGTGGTTTGTTTAAGTCAGGCACCCGGGGAGACACCTGTTGTCCGTGGGAGGAATATGGCCGTTGACATGCCTGGTGAAAATACCAAAAAAAAATCAGCTCTTCAGTGTGGAGGTATTTCAACAGAAAAGCGGACAACAGGTGTCAAGCCGTGTGTTGCCTTTGTCAAGCTGTAATAAGTAGGGGTAAGGACGTTAACCACCTCGGAACATCCTCCCTTATACGTCACCTGCAGCGCATTCATAATAAGTCAGTGACAAGTTCAAAAACTTTGGGCGACAGCGGAAGCAGTCCACTGACCAGTAAATCCCTTCCTCTTGTAACCAAGCTCACGCAAACCACCCCACCAACTCCCTCAGTGTCAATTTCCTCCTTCCCCAGGAATGCCAATAGTCCTGCAGGCCATGTCACTGGCAATTCTGACGAGTCCTCTCCTGCCTGGGATTCCTCCGATGCATCCTTGCGTGTAACGCCTACTGCTGCTGGCGCTGCTGTTGTTGCTGCTGGGAGTCGATGGTCATCCCAGAGGGGAAGTCGTAAGCCCACTTGTACTACTTCCAGTAAGCAATTGACTGTCCAACAGTCCTTTGCGAGGAAGATGAAATATCACAGCAGTCATCCTGCTGCAAAGCGGATAACTGAGGCCTTGACAACTATGTTGGTGTTAGACGTGCGTCCGGTATCCGCCGTTAGTTCACAGGGAACTAGACAATTTATTGAGGCAGTGTGCCCCCGTTACCAAATACCATCTAGGTTCCACTTCTCTAGGCAGGCGATACCGAGAATGTACATGGACGTCAGAAAAAGACTCACCAGTGTCCTAAAAAATGCAGTTGTACCCAATGTCCACTTAACCACGGACATGTGGACAAGTGGAGCAGGGCAGGGTCCGGACTATATGACTGTGACAGCCCACTGGGTAGATGTATGGACTCCCGCCGCAAGAACAGCAGCGGCGGCACCAGTAGCAGCATCTCGCAAACGCCAACTCTTTCCTAGGCAGGCTACGCTTTGTATCACCGCTTTCCAGAATACGCACACAGCTGAAAACCTCTTACGGCAACTGAGGAAGATCATCGCGGAATGGCTTACCCCAATTGGACTCTCCTGTGGATTTGTGGCATCGGACAACGCCAGCAATATTGTGTGTGCATTAAATATGGGCAAATTCCAGCACGTCCCATGTTTTGCACATACCTTGAATTTGGTGGTGCAGAATTTTTAAAAAAACGACAGGGGCGTGCAAGAGATGCTGTCGGTGGCCAGAAGAATTGCGGGACACTTTCGGCGTACAGGCACCACGTACAGAAGACTGGAGCACCACCAAAAACTACTGAACCTGCCCTGCCATCATCTGAAGCAAGAAGTGGTAACGAGGTGGAATTCAACCCTCTATATGCTTCAGAGGTTGGAGGAGCAGCAAAAGGCCATTCAAGCCTATACAATTGAGCACGATATAGGAGGTGGAATGCACCTGTCTCAAGTGCAGTGGAGAATGATTTCAACGTTGTGCAAGGTTCTGATGCCCTTTGAACTTGCCACACGTGAAGTCAGTTCAGACACTGCCAGCCTGAGTCAGGTCATTCCCCTCATCAGGCTTTTGCAGAAGAAGCTGGAGACATTGAAGGAGGAGCTAACACGGAGCGATTCCGCTAGGCATGTGGGACTTGTGGATGGAGCCCTTAATTCGCTTAACAAGGATTCACGGGTGGTCAATCTGTTGAAATCAGAGCACTACATTTTGGCCACCGTGCTCGATCCTAGATTTAAAGCCTACCTTGGATCTCTCTTTCCAGCAGACTTGAAAGACCTGCTGGTGAGAAAATTGTCAAGTCAAGCGGAACGCGACCTGTCAACATCTCCTCCTTCACATTCTCCCGCAACTGGGGGTGCGAGGAAAAGGCTCAGAATTCCGAGCCCACCCGCTGGCGGTGATGCAGGGCAGTCTGGAGCGACTGCTGATGCTGACATCTGGTCCGGACTGAAGGACCTGACAACGATTACGGACATGTCGTCTACTGTCACTGCATATGATTCTCTCACCATTGAAAGAATGGTGGAGGATTATATGAGGGACCGCATCCAAGTAGGCACGTCACACAGTCCGTACTTATACTGGCAGGAGAAAGAGGCAATTTGGAGGCCCTTGCACAAACTGGCTTTATTCTACCTAAGTTGCCCTCCCACAAGTGTGTACTCCGAAAGAGTGTTTAGTGCCGCCGCTCACCTTGTCAGCAATCGGCGTACGAGGTTACATCCAGAAAATGTGGAGAAGATGATGTTCATTAAAATGAATTATAATCAATTCCTCCGTGGAGACATTGACCAGCAGCAATTGCCTCCACAAAGTACACAGGGAGCTGAGATGGTGGATTCCAGTGGGGACGAATTGATAATCTGTGAGGAGGGGGATGTACACGGTGATATATCGGAGGATGATGATGAGGTGGACATCTTGCCTCTGTAGAGCCAGTTTGTGCAAGGAGAGATTAATTGCTTCTTTTTTGGTGGGGGTCCAAACCAACCCGTCATTTCAGTCACAGTCGTGTGGCAGACCCTGTCACTGAAATGATGGGTTGGTTAAAGTGAGCATGTCCTGTTTATACAACATAAGGGTGGGTGGGAGGGCCCAAGGACAATTCCATCTTGCACCTCTTTTTTCTTTAATTTTTCTTTGCGTCATGTGCTGTTTGGGGAGGGTTTTTTGGAAGGGACATCCTGCGTGACACTGCAGTGCCACTCCTAGATGGGCCCGGTGTTTGTGTCGGCCACTAGGGTCGCTTATCTTACTCACACAGCTACCTCATTGCGCCTCTTTTTTTCTTTGCGTCATGTGCTGTTTGGGGAGGGTTTTTTGGAAGGGACATCCTGCGTGACACTGCAGTGACACTCCTAGATGGGCCCGGTGTTTGTGTCGGCCACTAGGGTCGCTTAGCTTAGTCATCCAGCGACCTAGGTGCAAATTTTAGGACTAAAAATAATATTGTGAGGTGTGAGGTATTCAGAATAGACTGAAAATGAGTGTAAATTATGGTTTTTGAGGTTAATAATACTTTGGGATCAAAATGACCCCCAAATTCTATGATTTAAGCTGTTTTTTAGTGTTTTTTGAAAAAAACACCCGAATCCAAAACACACCCGAATCCGACAAAAAAAATTCGGTGAGGTTTTGCCAAAACGCGGTCGAACCCAAAACACGGCCGCGGAACCGAACCCAAAACCAAAACACAAAACCCGAAAAATTTCCGGCGCTCATCTCTACTTTATGCAAGGTATGTAGTACCATGTAAATGTTTTTGACCAATATACATAACTAATTATTGCATTAATTCAACATATTTCCTCTTTATTGCAGACGTCGTGGCAGAAAGGGAGTGCAATTGCGCCGAGTCCTGGCTGCGGCTCCATTATATGGAATCCAAAACCTGCAAGATCCAATACTGGATGAAAACAATATTATGATGTGGTCAAAACTGACTGGAAATGAGTGGAAATTAATGTTATTGAGGTTAATAATACTGTACTGTATGAACAAAAACAGGCAACAATTCTGTGATTTTAGCTTCTTTTTAATCATTTTTTCTGAATGTACTCCAGTATTAAGATCTTACATTTCTACTACAGATTCTTGCATATTACATAAAAGCAGTGCAGGCCAGCATTGTGTAAAGCTTGTGACAAAGTTGTCACATGTGCAGACTGAACAACCTCACCCTTGAAGAATTGTAACCCCTTCAAAATTGATTTGGCCTCTTGGCAGATGCCCTGTTCAAAATCCTCCTAGCTCTGTCAGCCAGTTTGGAGGGTGAGTCCGATCCAGGCAAGGTGTTCCATTTCTTAATAATGCTTTGAATGGTAGGCAGAGTAAAAGATCTGTTTGTAGCCTTCTAACTTGTTCCTTTCCACAACTTTTATCCCGTAACTCTTTTGATAGCACCTTCCAACCATGGTGACTTACATTACCATGCATGTACTACTAGTAGTGGAATCTTCAATGAACAGCCGCTTTTACTGTGAAGTTACCAAAACCACTACCATTCATGTTAGGTGGTGGACAATTAGCCTGTTGTGTGATCTGAAAGGTTATTGGTTATACCTGAGAAAGTTTATAATGGTTGTTTTAAAGGTACAGTATGATCACTTAGCCATACCAGGTGTTTTAATAATTCAATTATATTAATTGTTAATATTTTGTTTAAATGTTATTTTCACTTTTATATTCAGTGATATAATGTGCAAATAAAGGTGAGCAGTTTGATTTTATTTATTTTAATTTCCATGGTGTAATATGACAAAAGGGTAGGACCCCGACAGGGTATAATGATTTTCTATAGGCACTGCGTATGTAAAAAGAGATGAATGGTTTTGAATCAGGCTAATCTGAGCTTTATATCCAAGATGGGTATTGAATTGCCCTTACTCTCCCAATCTTTAAATTAGAAAGAAGATCAATGTCATGTGATTGGATTTCAGATCTCAAGATGCTTGTTTGCTGTTTGCCCGGGCTTCTTATTTTCTGGGAGTTATAGCCCTGCTCAAGTAGTTACTGCAGTGATTTTCAACCTTTTTTTACTCGCGGCACACCGAACAATATTTTAAAATTGCCAAGGCACACCATCAGTTCCCCACTGAAAAAAACAAAAAAACACACATTGGCCATCACAGTAAAAAAAAATCCACACATACATTGGCCTACACAGAAAAAACAATCACATTGCTCCCCACATAAATCATGTTGCTCCCCACATGAATTATTCACATTGTTCCCCCCATAAATCCATAAATCCTTATTCTCCCCACATAAATCCTATTGTTCCCCACAGGAGAAATAAAATAACAAATATTAGCCCTTACCGGTCAGCTGTCCTCTTACCTGTCCCTCAGTGGCGGGGGTTGTTCATAGTGGATTGCTGCGAATACTGAGCAATGGACGGTCGGACAGGTGTGGATGTGGGTTGGCAAGGAAAGCCGTGTATACATGCGAGAATTGGAAGATGTGTATGCAGGGATGCAGTCAGTTTACCTCCAATCAAAATCCCGACGTTCAAAATCCCAACACCAATTGACTGATGGTCAAAATCCCGACAAGGTCAAAATCCCGACATGGACAAAATACCGACATTTAAAATACAGACAAGGTCAAAATACCGACATGTAAAATGCCGACAGGTCAAAATACTGACATGAGTTTTTCATGATTTTTTTCATTGAAACCGACTTGTTCATACTTTACCATCCCAGTGGACCTGGAGAGGGAATATAATAGTGTGCTGAGCGCAGCGAGGCACCGTGCCCGAAGCATGGCGAGGGGACGCGGTACACTTTATTTGGTGTCCATGTTGACTTATGTCGACATACACACACAAAAACAACAACAAAATGCATGTCGGTATTTTGACCTGTCAGCATTTTTTTTACATGTCGGTATTTTGACCTTGTTGGTATTTTGACCATCGGTCAATTGGTGTCGGGATTTTGAACGTCGGGATTTTGATTGGAGGTATTTCATACCGATCCCTGTATGCAGGCGGGTGGGCCAAGGCATAGGTCATGCCCAGAGCACGACTGATCCTCTAAGAAGTGCCCGGGTCAACAGTTCAATCTGAAGGTGCAGGAGCTGCTCTGGCTCCACGGTACTCCTTGCAACTGGTCGCGGCACACTAGTGTGCCAAGGCACACTGGTTGAAAAAGCCTGAGTTACTGTATAGTCCTGTTCAGAAGCCCATGGAAAGGTCACATGTCAAGCTTGAAGTAAGTCTTAAACAAGTCACTGTCATTACTCTTGCATGCTGTAATGGTGATTGCTTGGGTGGAACAAGAGGTTTGGCATTGCTTGGGGGGAACAATAATCAACTGGAATTTGGACAGGATTCTTCTGTATACATCAGTAGGTAATATTAGGCGCTAAAGAAAATTATCCATACATATTCAATACAGCTTACTTACTATTATAACCTTAGAAAAATTGCTCTGCAATGTAGTTTCAACAATGAGTTTGTTAGAAATATATATCATAATTTAAGATTTCACCTGAAGCAATTCAAATAAATCACAAATAAAGTGATCTTGGTAATATGATGTAACACTCCTTTGATTGGAACATTGAGTAACGATTACTATAATAATTTGCCAAATAAAAAGTGGTACCATGTGCACATAATTTTTGATGAGTACTCACTACAATCTATCTTTGTTATGATCACAGAGTATTTGATTAAGAAGAAATACGCACATACTGTCTGTAACGTACAACCACTGCTTATTTCATCAAGTACAGAAATTGTTTTCGCCGTAAAGCAGAAAGCTATTAAATGTGTTCTTTCTCTATCTATCTATTTCTTGTTAAAGCACTTTCCATCCTCAAGAGAGTATGGTAACTGAGAAAAATTAATTAGCATCAAATATATTTTCCACTACATGAGACAAGAGATTGTACACAGTAAATAAAGGTTAGGTAAACAGATGTGTCCTTTATAGGAAAGCTATTCTGTACTCTTCTGTTGGCATGTCTGTTATGATGCATCAGGAAATCAGGAATTGGAATGTAATCAATCGTGGGTGCTGTAGTGTTAGGTATCTCTGCAGATCACTGTCCATCTGCCCTAAAAAAACAACTTTTAGAACATCAGAAGCTCAAATTAAACAGACGGACTTAGAACTCCCGAGAGACCGATGAACGTAAAAGGATAAACAAAGATAATCAGTTGCATTGTGAAAGTCTGAAGGCTGCTTTCCAAACAGACATGAATGATGTTGTGCTGAAATTTTGGGCAAATTGAATTTTGCGGTGAAAGAAGCAATTTAGCAGAAATGATACGTTCTGTTTTAGCTTTGCAATTCTGTGGAAAGGCCATTTTGCACTGTATTGTAAATTCACATTTCACTGGATTTATAGCTCATGAATAGAGCTGCGTGGATGACATTCCATTCTTTTTGCATTGGTGCGTGGCTGAGGATAATGTATTTGTATTGTTGTAAATTACTAGGGCCAGGTCTAGACCATGTGGAGCTCAGGGCAAAAGTTTATTTTGCCCCTCCATGAAATTTTAATTTTTATGCATTTCACTTCAAAATCTGAATCATGTTCATTGTGTGTGTGTGTGTGTGTGTGTGTGTGTGTGTGTGTGTGTGTATATATATATATATATATATACATATATATAATCTCCAAACAGAGGGACGGCACTCATAGGATTTTGCAATGAATTGTATTCAAAAATAGAAGAAAAAGATCCAATGCTTACATCATCATTTTATTTTTTTATTTTTTTTGGATTTTGCAATGAATTGTATTCAAAAATAGAAGAAAAAGATCCAATGCTTACATCATCAACGTTTCGGTGTAGACCACCGTCATCAGGATGTATACAGATACACAGCAACACAAACAATGGTGAACATAAAACAACAAGCAACTTACCAGCCTTATAAAGACCACTAAGTATCCATAACCACATACATGTGTGCAGCCCAGCGACGGGGCGCTCACCAGGGGAGTCACACTCACGCGCGCCCCGGCCGCGTCCCGACGTAGCCATGACAACGGCCGTGGTTATCAAGGGAGCCAGTGAGGCAGCCGTCACGCCGGAGCTGCTGGCCCACTGGCGCTCACCAGAGGCGTCACACTCTCGCGCGCCCCGATCACGTCCCACCGCAACCATGACAACGGCCATGGCTGCCAAGGACGCCAGCGGAGTAGCCGCCTCGCTGGACATATTGGCCCATGTCACATCGCTGCCAGAGCTGTGGGTGGGGGCCGAGCATGTCAACATATAAACAATAAAACACATTAAAAACAACACCGGGTCCCGGTGCATAAACTGTAAAGCACAATGAAACCCCTCTCCAATCACAGGACTACGAGAACATCCGTGGCAAATAGGAAACAACAATCTGAGGTAACATAGCCAATGGTTCACTATGAAATGCTAATGCCAAAATGTCCTGTGACACATTGAAACATATGTCAAGAGTACAGCTGGATCTCTGGACATATGTTATGTATACAAACATTCTCAAAATATGAATATTGATCTGCTGTAGTGTAGATTACTAAACACTAATAAACTGAACCATTGAATCAAAATGAATGAAATATATAGACATAATAAACACAAATGAAAACACAGTCAGACAATTAGACATATGTGAGGCATGATATATCGAACATCCTTAGAACCAACAGAGCTATTGAATTATTATACTGCAACGACACTATAATAACTAGATGCATAGAACACCTTACTACACTAAATATCAGGCTAAACTGTTCCAGCAAATTTTCTCATTTAATCCCCAAGGGGCAACAGTATCAAGCCGGATCTTTTTCTTCTATTTTTGAATACAATTCAAATGAGTGCCGTCCCACTGTTTGGAGATTATTTGTTCATGGCTACCCCATGATAGGACAGGATCACCAAGGTGTTTGTCGGCGGTTTAGTATTTCGAGTGCCGATATACATGGAGATATATATATATATATATATATATATACAGTATATAGCAATTTGGAAATGCAGGCACTCACCAGTGGTTTTTCAACAGGCAAATTTAATGATAACTCACAGATACATGGGTATTGTGTCGACGTTTCGGTCGCCTAAGGACCTTTTTCAAGACATCATTGAACAAACAACCAGGAGACAGCTTGTCAGGATGTATCACCATTCACAGGATGCCACACAGACTTCCCCTATATAGCACAAGACCACACTGGCCACTCCCATCAATCAATTAATGCAGGAAGTGCCTCAAAAACATATAGGGTCAAAATAGTGCACAATAAAAAATATAGATACGCTACATAGCTCATATAGTAAATAGCACCACATAGTATAAAAAACACAGCTCAAAAGAGCATGCGTTCCACAGATGGTGGAACACATATCACTGGAACTGGAAGTGACGCGGCTCAATCGTCGTCATAACTACGGGGCACACTAGTTAACATACTGGGCCGCGGCAGGAAATAGCATGCGTTCCACAAACCGTGGAGCGTATACAGCCGGAACCAGAAATGACGCACCATATCCATAGTCATAGCTACGGAGCACACTGAGAGACATAGAATCAGTGCAGCAGCGCTATTTTGGATGTGGGAGCATAATATATTAATATACATAGAAGCACCATATTACGAAAGGGCAACTGATCCCATATTGTATATAATGTAATTATATGCTCAGTGCAAGGCTGATGCTCATATAGAGAAGGTCAATAGTGGCATACCACATTAATCATATAAGAAAAATGGGACAAACATTATATGTGAGACACATAATAAAAAAGTGTGTGAAAGATATAAAATTACATTATACAAAAATTGGTGAGCACTGTACAACTGGGTCACCTATAGAGTGAGACAGGTAATTGCTCCCATAGAACAAGTAATAGCATAACCAAGCAGTATACGTATACAAAGACACGTATACGACTAACTAGTTAAAAATGGAAACCAATAGCCACTGAATGCCCTTAATGCAAAAAAATATTATAGGGATTATGCTCATTTAACCCACGGTGGGACAAGGTGTCCAATTGGTATATCCAACGTGATTTCCATTGTCTTAGCATTTTTTTACGGTTGCCTCCTCTAAGGGGTGCAGGAATATGGTCTATTAACATGCATTTCATGCTCGAAACAGAATGACTCAATTCTAAAAAATGTTTGGCCACTGGCTTATCCGGCATTTTGGTGGATAAAGCGGTGCGCATTGAGTACCGATGGTTAGAGGCTTGTATTATGTCGTTATGACATCCCGTTGCTTTAGGGATCGAATGGCGAACCGTCGGTACTCAACACGTACCGATTCATCCACCAAAACGACGGATAAACCAGTGACCAATTTTTTAGTATGCACTATACTGGCCTTTGGGGCCCTTTGTAGAGCACCGAACTGTTGTTTTCCTGAAGCCTGGAGTGTGGACTTATTCAAATGCTTATATATATATATATATATATATATATATATATATATATATATATAAACATACATACATACATACATACATATGAAATTGAGCGGCACTCCCAGGACTTATAATACCCACCAGTAGTTTGCAACGTTTCGGTAATTTTATTTCAACCGTCGTCAGGCATAGTAACATGTTAACAGACAATCTTACCTTTAAATAACATATAGAAAACACGTGCACCGGCCACAGGATGCCCAGAGCCCTGGACTTCCTCTGACGTCCGTCAGAGCTGACCTCATTAATTAACAATTAACCCTCCACCGTGAGACAGATGGAAAGCTGGAACAAGTAAACCGGAATGTACATTGTTGAACAGGTCTAGCAGAGACAAATAAACTTATAAACAGACTTGCAATAAACACAAAATAAATGGAGATACAAAGCAAGAACAAAATACACTTAATCAGAATATTACAAGAAGCTGCTGAATGATAATGACTCATTAAGTCCCTTAGGAGCAAGAGTATTAAGCCGATAGATCCAATGAGTCTCACATTGTAATAACTTTTTATTTCTATCGCCACCTCTTCTATTAGCAGGGATGTGGTCTATCATTCTGTAACGTAAACTGGATAAGGTGTGATTTAATTGTTTAAAGTGTTTGGCAAGCGGCTGGTCTATTATTTTACCCTCTAGGATTTGCTTAACAGCGCTGCAATGTTGTGTCATACGTTCCTTAAAGGTACAGGAGGTCTTTCCGACATAGAAAAGCCCACAGGGGCATCTAATGTAATAAACAACATATCTGGAAGTGCATGTTAAGTTGTGAATGATTTTGATGGCTTTACCAGGCTGGGGATGATAGAAAGTATCCCCAGTTTCCAAGTACAGACAGGTAGTGCAACCAAGGCAATGAAAATTCCCTGGTTTCCTGCTTAGAAATTGAGCCGGTTTACTGGCATTGTACTCAGAAATGTCAGAATGTACTAATAAATCATGTAGATTACGTCCCCTGCAATAACAAGGTGTTAACTGTTTACTGGCAAGTGAGGACAGAGCTTGATCAGCCTGTACCACAGGCCAGTGTCTCTTGGCACATCTAGTTAACTGTTTACTGGCAGTAGAGAATTGATTCACATAGATCATTTTATCCTGCGTCTTATTCATAGTACTGGCGTCCTGTTTGATCTTAGGGGCTGCTAACGCTCTCTTCTTTGCATCCTGTAATGACTTATTAGAGTAACCTCGTTCAAGAAATTTGGAAATAAGACTTTCCATCTGTATTAATTCTTCTGATGTATCACTGCAAATACGATGTATCCTCAGTAGCTGTGAGAATGGTAAACCCTGAATCAATGACACAGGGTGATGACTGGAGGCCATGAGAAATGTATTACAATCTGTAGGTTTAGTATAAACCGAGGTTTTAAAACCTACAGCATTGCGGGTAACATTCACATCAAGAAAGTGTATACTGTCCTTCTGTATATTGTATGTGAATTTGATGTTCTCATCCCGTACATTAATCTCAGACATCATGGTAATAAAACCTATATATAACCTATATATAACCCGGAGGGCGCTAGAGCATCAAAATCAATTGTCCATATATGAATCCGTATGATCTTATGGATTTAGACGTCTGAATGCTTTCAATTATGTTGTTAATGGACTTGATTACAATCCCAACTTGGAGTGGATATCCTGGTTCACTTTAAGCAATGGTACCCTTTGATAAAGCTGCTGGGAGCAGCAAAACGCATCACGGAACTTTGCTCCAGACCATTGGACTCCTCCTAAGGCATCCACATTGCAGGACTCAATTTCAGGACGACCCATCCGTTGCTTAAAGTGAACCAGGAGCCTTCATCTTCTCATGGTCCTATGAGATACCATTTAATAGGATTCTCCTAATTGGAACACGGCGTGCAGGATAATAGAGTGCCATCTCCACAGACTGTGAACCAGAATCCATTACATCTATTAAAGACCACCATTTTGGATCCCTGCATTGGAACACAGGTTGGGGAGAAATATTACACCAGTCCTGATTATGGCCATAGACTTTATGTCCTAATTATCAAATGGACTTTATTGCTTTATATTAAGTTGCCATAAGGAGTGTATTTTATGTTCAAATTGGTCCTCAATTATCGGAGTGAGATATTAATACCATCTTTTCTCATTTATTGCTCAGTTTTTTAAATGGTTTTTAACTATTAAATTTATTTGATTGTAGCATCTTGTGTATAGCGCTGTAATTTTCATTTATTGTTTATCGTTTCCAGTAAGGAGAGTGACTCTCTCCTTTTTACAGCAGCTTGGAAAAACCACTCATTTCAGCGTCTGTCAAATTATATACTTGCTAAATAAACTCCATTTGATAAAATCTATAATGTATAGTATTTTCTACATTATATACAAGGTGTACTAGAAGAAACAACCAGATTACATCGAAACAGATGGAAACAAAAGTGCCACCCAACACCCCAGAAGGAGAGCTCAGTGGTGGGGACTCTCCAATGTATACTGGGTATCCTAATCACCTTGATTCTTTAAAACCCTACGCATTTCGTCCCTGTAATAGGACTTCTTCAGGGGTTTATATAAATCTATTTAAGAAAATAAATAAATAAAGAGGGGTGTCACAAGATTTTCTTATTCCATTACACATATATATATATATATATATATATATATATATATGGTGGAGGACATTATAGAAGAAATTAACTAGTACATACCTAAAATTGTATAGTACGGTGGATGTTTAATAATCTCTACCTGCCTATCAACAATTCAATGGGCAAGTTAATAACGCCTACAAAAAAAGAGAGCACATAATTTTGGAACAATAATTCAATTTTTATATGCAAACAGAATACAATATATTTTATATACTGGTACATACCAATAATGGCGAAGAAGATGTAACAACTTCGCTGGCCCGATAGGATTAAAAGATTATACACTCTAAATTTAGAAATTCATATATCAAAAATTATTTTTTATTCCTCAAAGACTCAGTTATCTGTATATCCATGTATATATAGGGGAAACTGTACATACCCCAAAGTTGTAGTTATTTATTACAGAGGGAGGAATTGTAGTTCCTATTTAAAACCACTGATCAGACACATCCCAGGGAATCCAGAGGCACCTATATAAAGGTTACTCATATTATACTCAATCAAAAGATAAAGTTTGATAAACATACAAAGCTTCTATCTTTCCAAACAGTTTTGTTAACATGAACCGTCTCAAAAATAGAACTACTTGGACAATTATTTAAACAACAGTAATCTTTCACATAATAGTAACATTTTTAATCTAAAATTCGTTACACAATAACTATAGTTATCAATTAGGACAACCTATTACAACAATAATAATAGAATTTACTCATACAGTGGGGACTTAATTTCGAAATTCCAGAATGAATGTATACTTACAAAGAACTGTGTGAGCCTGCAGTGATCCTAACACCTCAGTGTCTGTAGTGCAAGTGAAAGCATGCTGCTCCTAAGCAGATATTTATAGTACTTTGGCTATGACCTCATTTCCTATCACTTAACCAATAAGTGATTAAATAGATGATACTAATTGCAAAGTGATCCCTATTCTTATAATGAAAAAGAGCTCCTCTAATTATATTTAATAAATTATATTTTAATATATAAGTGAGAGTACATTTCTAGAGCAGTCCCTCAGCTTAATTTTGGCTGTAATTACTTAAATACACCTAATTAATACCGGACTTCCGGACGGCCCAGTGAGTGGAACCCATAACTGCGTTCCACCCACACCTGTGTGGACTCAAGTCAATAAAACTGGAGTCTGCGTTCACAGTTAATGGACTTCCTGGTTTAGTGTCCTGGTGGAATGCACGCTGCGTTCCACCCAATGCTCGTGTTTGCGCGACTTCCGGGTTTGGCATACCGGTGGAACGCATGCTGAGCTCCACCAAGAGCTCGTGTTAGCGTGACTTCCGGGTTTGGCGTCCACCGCATGCTGCATTCCACCAGGAGCTCAATAGATCAAACACTGTTGTTCATTATAGGTCCGGCACTTTAGTGGAATGCATACTGTGTTCCACTTAGGTTAGTCGTTCATTACATATTTATATAAGGGGCAATACTGCGCAACCTACATTGAAGAGTTAATTTATTTCGTATTTTTATTTCGAGTCTACCCATATCAAATTTTATCATCGTTACATTGACGACTTTATATTTGTGTGGCATGGAGACTTATGCAGTATTGAACAGTTTATCCTGCATCTCAATATCAATGATTTCAATTTAAAATTCACGCATAAAGTACATAAAAATACCATCGACTATCTAGACTTAGTGCTAGAAGGTAATGCTGATGTCACCATCAACTTATTTTAAGGAGGTGGATGCAAACAGTTTCATCCCTGCTACGAATTGTCATCATTTGCCCTGGAAGAATAATGTACCTTATGCCCAATTCTTAAGATTATGTAAGAACTGTAGTAATATGGAGGATTTTTTCAAACAGTCAACTATGTTGAAAACTCGGTTTCGAGAGAGAGAGAGAGAGAGAGAGGTTATGATTATCCACTTCTAGATAAAGCTATTGAAAAAGCTTCAGTTCAAGTAAGGGGAGAACTAATAGAAGGAAAATCAGCCATTGTAGAGAACAAAAAACTTAGTAAGAGACCTTTCATTACACAATTTAATATGGATAATGGTATTATTAAAAAAATACTAAATAAACACTGGAATATTGTCCTGAAAGACCCAATATTGGACCCTAACCTTCCAGAAAAACCTTATTTGGTTTTCAAAAGGGCACCCAATTTAAAGCAAATATTGTCCCCAAGCAGATTGAAACCTATTACTAGCAATAATGAAGGTGTCTCTTTTCTTACTAAAATAGCGGGATGCTTTCCGTGTAGGAAATGCATCTGCTGTAAACATATGGAAAAGAAAACTTTCCAGTGGCAGTTAGACACATGTCTCAAATATACATTGAGGGATACAGTCTCATGTAATACCACCTTTGTAATCTATTGTTAGGGTCTCCTGCCCTGTGCTGCCACGTCGTCATGGCAACCGGGAGACAAGTGCTAGCGGAGTAACCTGAGCGCAGCTGATACTCCGGTTCGGGTCTTTTGCTGTGCAGTGGTTATAGGCTCTGTGCACGGCAGGGGATCCGGTGCTGGTTTTTGTGCTCACAGTCTGTGAGGTCTGAGTGGGGCGTGGACAGCACCTGCTTTATAAGGACTCTTTCCAGGTTAAACAGATGCTGCTGAATCTTTGTTGGTTAGTCAGTTTCTGAAAGTTAGCCAGTACTGTGTAGCTTTGTATTTGTTTGTTGCTTACTGCAAATAGGCCTGGGGATTTGGTATTACACTCTGCCAATCCAGACCTAGCAGTAAGACTGGAGTCAGTCGTTTAGCTTGCTGGGGTTCTGTTACTACTCTGTGAACTTAGCAAGTTTGCGGCTGTATTCTAAGACTTGCCTGTCTAATCCTGTCTCACTGTGCTAGGTGTCAGGGGTCAGTTTAGTGGCAGTAAGCTGAACCTGTGCACTGCAAGTGAGAATTAGGATTGTGGAGACTCTCCTTGTGTCTATCATTCCATCTCTGACCAAGGAGTTTACTGCCACACCCGTTGGTAACCCTTTAGGGTTTTGCTGTTGCCCTTAGCAACAGCATTTCGGGTTCTCTATGTATTAAAACACAACATATTGCTTTTCCCATCTGAGCATTTCTTATACTAGGGAGATACCCAGTTCCTTAGCCTCTGGGCTTCTCTGTTCACTTTGTGTGTATTTTGTTACCCTATCACCTTCTGTGTACGTTATGTCATATTCCCCAGTCTGTCTGTGAGTCCATTTGGTGTGCATAACAGTTCAAACACCAGTACATTCCTGCAGGCACTGGTGTGCATAACATCTATAGGATTCAATGTAATTGTGGTCTAGCCTACATGGGTAAAACCAAAAGAACAGTAAAACTTCGGATTCAAGAACACTTGCGTAATATTAAAAATAATGTAAAAACGTATAGCCTACCATGCCATTTTTCAGAATCCCATGGTTCAGAAGTAAAGGACTTAACCGTCACGATTCTGGAACATGTAAAGCCTAATGTGAGGGGCGGTAATAGGAAATTATTACTTTCAAAACGAGAATCATTCTGGATATATACCCTTAATACCCTCCATCCAGGAGGACTAAATGAGGGTATTGATGTAGTTTCATTTCTTTAGTCTTTGGTAAAATTGTGAAATTACACTTTTTTTGGCCAACAGTATTGAATTGTATGTACTGTGTTTCTGTAAACAATAGGGACAATTTAGAATTTTCAGTAGTATAATAGGTATTGTGATCTATCTATTTAACATACACTTAGATAACCTATGGACATTTATAGATATCTAATTAAGTATACTAAAGTCACTTAAGCACTTCATAATTATATTATAATGAAAATATCTAATATTAGTACTATTATGTAATATTAATCTATATATATATATATATATATATACATACACACACATACTATTGCATCTATCTGTAAAATGCACTGTAGGACACTTTAATACACCACTTTATTATTATTATTATTTTTATAAAGATACTGGAATTATGATAAATTAATAAATATATAAAAATAAATATCAAGGATTAATGTTAAAGTGCATCTTTGCATGTGGTTCTTTAGATTATATCATTAAAATTATGTGTATGTATAAATAAATATTAATTGGTCTAAACTAAATAGAATGTATTATCTGTAAGACACATATGGTAATATAGGTGGTTAAAATATATTAATATTAAAAATAAAGTAGTTTCTATCTTTGTTCCCTAATAAATATGAAATAAATTAACTCTTCAATGTAGGTTGCGCAGTATTGCCCCTTATATAAATATGTAAGGAACGACTAACCTAAATGGAATGCATAATGCATTCCACTAAAGTGCCGGACCTATAATAAACAACAATGTTTGATCTATTGAGCTCCTGGTGGAACGCAGCGTGCGGTGGACGCTGAACCCGGAAGTCGCGCTAACACGAGCTCCTGGTGGTGCGCTCCACTGGGATGCCGAACCCGGAAGTAGTGCAAACACGAGCATTGGGTGGAACGCAGCGTGCGTTCCACCAGGACACTAAACCCAGAAGTCCATTAACTGTGAACGCAGACTCCAGTTTTATTGACTTGAGTCCACACAGGTGTGGGTGGAACGCAGTTATGCATTCCACTCACTGGGCTGTCCGGAAGTCCGGTATTAATGAGGTGTATTTAAGTAATTACAGCCAAAATTAAGCTGAGGGACTTCTCTAGAAATGTACTCACTTATATATTAAAATATACTTTATTAAATATAATTAGAGGAGCTCTTTTTCATTATAAGAATAGGGATCACTTTGCAATTAGTATCATCTATTTAATCACTTATTGGTTAAGTGATAGGAAATGAGGTCATAGCCAAAGTACTATAAATATCTGCTTAGGAGCAGCATGCTTTCACTTGCACTACAGACACTGAGGTGTTAGGATCACTGCAGGCTCACACAGTTCTTTGTAAGTATACATTCATTCTGGATTTTCTAAATTAAGTCCCCACTGTATGAATAAGTTCTATTATTATTGTTGTAATAGGTTGTCCTAATTGATAACTATAGTTATTGTGTAATGAATTTAAGATTAAAAATGTTACTATTATGTGAAAGATTACTGTTGTTTAAATAATTGTCCAAGTAGTTCTATTTTGAGATGGTTCATGTTAACAAAACTGTTTGGAAAGATAGAAGCTTTGTATGTTTATCAAACTTTATCTTTTGATTGAGTATAATTAGAGATGAGCGGGTTCGGTTCCTCGGAATCCGAACCCCCCCGAACTTCAGCCTTTTTACACGGGTCCGAGGCAGACTCGGATCTTCCCGCCTTGCTCGGCTAACCCGAGCGCGCCCGAACGTCATCATCCCGCTGTCGGATTCTCGCGAGGCTCGGATTCTATCGCGAGACTCGGATTCTATATAAGGAGCCGCGCGTCGCCGCCATTTTCACACGTGCATTGAGATTGATAGGGAGAGGACGTGGCTGGCGTCCTCTCCGTTTAGATAGAGAGTGAGACACTTGATTTACTAGTAATTTAATTTTAGTAATTTTGGGGAGCATTAGGAGTACTCAGAGAGTGCAGAGTTTTGCTGATAGTTATACTAGTGACCAGTGACCACCAGTTTTATTTATTATTTAAAATCCGTTCTCTGCCTGAAAAAAAACGATACACAGTCACATACCATATCTGTGCTCAGCATCAGTGTGCTGCATGATAATATCATCTATGTATATCTGACTGTGCTGAGTGCTCACTGCTCACACAGCTTAATTGTGGGGGAGACTGGGGAGCAGTTATAGCAGGAGTACATAACAGTGCACACTTTTGCTGCCAGTGTGACTGACCAGTGACCACCAGTATATTGTCTGCCTGAAAAAGTTAAACACTCGTGTGGTGTTTTTTTTTTAATTCTATAAACGCATTCTGCTGACAGATAGTGTCCAGCAGGTCCGTCATTCATTATATTATAATATATACCTGCAGTAGTGATATATATATATTTTTTATATCATTATCATCCAGTCTATACTAGCAGACGCAGTACGGTAGTCCACGGCTGTAGCTACCTCTGTGTCGGCAGTGCTCGTCCATAATTGTATACCTACCTGTGGTGGGTTTTTTTTTTCTATCTTCTTCATACTAGTAGTTTAGGAGTCTGCTGCTGACAGTGTCCAGCAGGTCCATCATTATATAATATATACGTGTCCTGCAGTAGTGATATATATATATTTTTTATATCATTATCATCCAGTCTATACTAGCAGACGCAGTACGGTAGTCCACGGCTGTAGCTACCTCTGTGTCGGCAGTGCTCGTCCATAATTGTATACCTACCTGTGGTGGTTTTTTTTTTTCTATCTTCTTCATACTAGTAGTTTAGGAGTCTGCTGCTGACAGTGTCCAGCAGGTCCGTCATTATATAATATATACCTGTCCTGCAGTAGTGATATAAATATATATTTTTTATATCATTATCATCCAGTCTATACTAGCAGACGCAGTACGGTAGTCCACGGCTGTAGCTACCTCTGTGTCGGCAGCGCTCGTCCATAATTGTATACCTACCTGTGGTGGTTTTTTTTTCTATCTTCTTCATACTAGTAGTTTAGGAGTCTGCTGCTGACAGTGTCCAGCAGGTCCATCATTATATAATATATACGTGTCCTGCAGTAGTGATATATATATATTTTTTTATATCATTATCATCCAGTCTATACTAGCAGACGCAGTACGGTAGTCCACGGCTGTAGCTACCTCTGTGTCGGCAGTGCTCGTCCATAATTGTATACCTACCTGTGGTGGGTTTTTTTTTTCTATCTTCTTCATACTAGTAGTTTAGGAGTCTGCTGCTGACAGTGTCCAGCAGGTCCGTCATTATATAATATATACCTGTCCTGCAGTAGTGATATATATATATTTTTTATATCATTATCATCCAGTCTATACTAGCAGACGCAGTACGGTAGTCCACGGCTGTAGCTACCTCTGTGTCGGCAGTGCTCGTCCATAATTGTATACCTACCTGTGGTGGTTTTTTTTTTCTATCTTCTTCATACTAGTAGTTTAGGAGTCTGCTGCTGACAGTGTCCAGCAGGTCCATCATTATATAATATATACGTGTCCTGCAGTAGTGATATATATATATTTTTTATATCATTATCATCCAGTCTATACTAGCAGACGCAGTACGGTAGTCCACGGCTGTAGCTACCTCTGTGTCGGCAGTGCTCGTCCATAATTGTATACCTACCTGTGGTGGTTTTTTTTTTCTATCTTCTTCATACTAGTAGTTTAGGAGTCTGCTGCTGACAGTGTCCAGCAGGTCCGTCATTATATAATATATACCTGTCCTGCAGTAGTGATATATATATATATTTTTTATATCATTATCATCCAGTCTATACTAGCAGACGCAGTACGGTAGTCCACGGCTGTAGCTACCTCTGTGTCGGCAGCGCTCGTCCATAATTGTATACCTACCTGTGGTGGTTTTTTTTTCTATCTTCTTCATACTAGTAGTTTAGGAGTCTGCTGCTGACAGTGTCCAGCAGGTCCGTCATTATATAATATATACCTGTCCTGCAGTAGTGATATATATATATATTTTTTTTATATCATTATCATCCAGTCTATACTAGCAGACGCAGTACGGTAGTCCACGGCTGTAGCTACCTCTGTGTCGGCAGTGCTCGTCCATAATTGTATACCTACCTGTGGTGGGTTTTTTTTTTCTATCTTCTTTATACTAGTAGTTTAGGAGTCTGCTGCTGACAGTGTCCAGCAGATCCGTCATTATATAATATATACCTGTCCTGCAGTAGTGATATATACATATATTTTATATCATTATCATCCAGTCTATACTAGCAGACGCAGTACGGTAGTCCACGGCTGTAGCTACCTCTGTGTCGGCAGTGCTCGTCCATAATTGTATACCTACCTGTGGTGGTTTTTTTTTCTATCTTCTTCATACTAGTAGTTTAGGAGTCTGCTGCTGACAGTGTCCAGCAGGTCCGTCATTATATAATATATACCTGTCCTGCAGTAGTGATATATATATATTTTTTATATCATTATCATCCAGTCTATACTAGCAGACGCAGTACGGTAGTCCACGGCTGTAGCTACCTCTGTGTCGGCAGTCACTCGTCATCCATAAGTATACTAGTATCCATCCATCTCCATTGTTTACCTGAGGTGCCTTTTAGTTGTGCCTATTAAAATATGGAGAACAAAAATGTTGAGGTTCCAAAAATAGGGAAAGATCAAGATCGACTTCCACCTCGTGCTGAAGCTGCTGCCACTAGTCATGGCCGAGACGATGAAATGCCATCAACGTCGTCTGCCAAGGCCGATGCCCAATGTCATAGTACAGAGCATGTAAAATCCAAAACACCAAATATCAGTAAAAAAAGGACTCAAAAATCTAAAATAAAATTGTCGGAGGAGAAGCGTAAACTTGCCAATATGCCATTTACCACACGGAGTGGCAAGGAACGGCTGAGGCCCTGGCCTATGTTCATGGCTAGTGGTTCAGCTTCACATGAGGATGGAAGCACTCAGCCTCTCGCTAGAAAAATGAAAAGACTTAAGCTGGAAAAAGCACAGCAAAGAACTGTGCGTTCTTCGAAATCACAAATCCACAAGGAGAGTCCAATTGTGTCGGTTGCGATGCCTGACCTTCCCAACACTGGACGTGAAGAGCATGCGCCTTCCACCATTTGCACGCCCCCTGCAAGTGCTGGAAGGAGCACCCGCAGTCCAGTTCCTGATAGTCAGATTGAAGATGTCAGTGTTGAAGTACACCAGGATGAGGAGGATATGGGTGTTGCTGGCGCTGGGGAGGAAATTGACCAGGAGGATTCTGATGGTGAGGTGGTTTGTTTAAGTCAGGAACCCGGGGAGACACCTGTTGTCCGTGGGAGGAATATGGCCATTGACATGCCTGGTGAAAATACCAAAAAAATCAGCTCTTCGGTGTGGAAGTATTTCAACAGAAATGCGGACAACATTTGTCAAGCCGTGTGTTGCCTTTGTCAAGCTGTAATAAGTAGGGGTAAGGACGTTAACCACCTCGGAACATCCTCCCTTATACGTCACCTGCAGCGCATTCATCATAAGTCAGTGACAAGTTCAAAAACTTTGGGCGACAGCGGAAGCAGTCCACTGACCAGTAAATCCCTTCCTCTTGTAACCAAGCTCACGCAAACCACCCAACCAACTCCCTCAGTGTCAATTTCCTCCTTCCCCAGGAATGCCAATAGTCCTGCAGGCCATGTCACTGGCAATTCTGACGAGTCCTGCCTGGGATTCCTCCGATGCATCCTTGCGTGTAACGCCTACTGCTGCTGGTGCTGCTGTTGTTGCTGCTGGGAGTCGATGGTCATCCCAGAGGGGAAGTCGTAAGACCACTTTTACTACTTCCACCAAGCAATTGACTGTCCAACAGTCCTTTGCGAGGAAGATGAAATATCACAGCAGTCATCCTGCTGCAAAGCGGATAACTGAGGCCTTGGCATCCTGGGCGGTGAGAAACGTGGTTCCGGTATCCATCATTACTGCAGAGCCAACTATAGACTTGTTTGAGGTACTGTGTCCCCGGTACCAAATACCATCTAGGTTCCATTTCTCTAGGCAGGCGATACCGAAAATGTACACAGACCTCAGAAAAAGACTCACCAGTGTCCTAAAAAATGCAGTTGTACCCAATGTCCACTTAACCACGGACATGTGGACAAGTGGAGCAGGGCAGACTCAGGACTATATGACTGTGACAGCCCACTGGGTAGATGTATGGACTCCCGCCGCAAGAACAGCAGCGGCGGCACCAGTAGCAGCATCTCGCAAACGCCAACTCTTTCCTAGGCAGGCTACGCTTTGTATCACCGCTTTCCAGAATACGCACACAGCTAAAAACCTCTTACGGCAACTGAGGAAGATCATCGCAGAATGGCTTACCCCAATTGGACTCTTCTGTGGATTTGTGGCATCGGACAACGCCAGCAATATTGTGTGTGCATTAAATCTGGGCAAATTCCAGCACGTCCCATGTTTTGCACATACCTTGAATTTGGTGGTGCAGAATTATTTAAAAAACGAGAGGGGCGTGCAAGAGATGCTGTCGGTGGCCAGAAGAATTGCGGGACACTTTCGGCGTACAGGCACCACGTACAGAAGACTGGAGCAACACCAAAAACGCCTGAACCTGCCCTGCCATCATCTGAAGCAAGAAGTGGTAACGAGGTGGAATTCAACCCTCTATATGCTTCAGAGGTTGGAGGAGCAGCAAAAGGCCATTCAAGCCTATACAACTGAGCACGATATAGGAGGTGGAATGCACCTGTCTCAAGCGCAGTGGAGAATGATTTCAACGTTGTGCAAGGTTCTGCAACCTTTTGAACTTGCCACACGTGAAGTCAGTTCAGACACTGCCAGCCTGAGTCAGGTCATTCCCCTCATCAGGCTTTTGCAGAAGAAGCTGGAGACATTGAAGGAGGAGCTAACACAGAGCGATTCCGCTAGGCATGTGGGACTTGTGGATGGAGCCCTTAATTCGCTTAACAAGGATTCACGGGTGGTCAATCTGTTGAAATCAGAGCACTACATTTTGGCCACCGTGCTCGATCCTAGATTTAAAACCTACCTTGGATCTCTCTTTCCGGCAGACACAAGTCTGCAGGGGTTCAAAGAACTGCTGGTGAGAAAATTGTCAAGTCAAGCGGAACGCGACCTGTCAACATCTCCTCCTTCACATTCTCCCGCAACTGGGGTGCGAGGAAAAGGCTCAGAATTCCGAGCCCACCCGCTGGCGGTGATGCAGGGCAGTCTGGAGCGACTGCTGATGCTGACATCTGGTCCGGACTGAAGGACCTGCCAACGATTACGGACATGTCGTCTACTGTCACTGCATATGATTCTCTCCCCATTGAAAGAATGGTGGAGGATTATATGAGTGACCACATCCAAGTAGGCACGTCAGACAGTCCGTACGTATACTGGCAGGAAAAAGAGGCAATTTGGAGGCCCTTGCACAAACTGGCTTTATTCTACCTAAGTTGCCCTCCCACAAGTGTGTACTCCGAAAGAGTGTTTAGTGCCGCCGCTCACCTTGTCAGCAATCGGCGTACGAGGTTACTTCCAGAAAATGTGGAGAAGATGATGTTCATTAAAATGAATTATAATCAATTCCTCCATGGAGACATTCACCAGCAGCAATTGCCTCCACAAAGTACACAGGGAGCTGTGATGGTGGATTCCAGTGGGGACGAATTGATAATCTGTGAGGAGGGGGATGTACACGGTGATGAATCGGAGGATGATGATGAGGTGGACATCTTGCCTCTGTAGAGCCAGTTTGTGCAAGGAGAGATTAATTGGTTCTTTTTTGGTGGGGGTCCAAACCAACCCGTCATTTCAGTCACAGTCGTGTGGCAGACCCTGTCACTGAAATGATGGGTTGGTTAAAGTGTGCATGTCCTGTTTATACAACATAAGGGTGGGTGGGAGGGCCCAAGGACAATTCCATCTTGCACCTCTTTTTTCTTTCATTTTTCTTTGCGTCATGTGCTGTTTGGGGAGTGTTTTTTGGAAGGGCCAGCCTGCGTGACACTGCAGTGCCACTCCTAGATGGGCCAGGTGTTTGTGTCGGCCACTAGGGTCGCTTAGCTTACTCACACAGCTACCACATTGCGCCTCTTTTTTTCTTTGCGTCATGTGCTGTTTGGGGAGTATTTTTTGGAAGGGCCATCCTGCCTGACACTGCAGTGCCACTCCTAGATGGGCCAGGTATTTGTGTCGGCCACTAGGGTCGCTGAGCTTAGTCACACAACTACCTCATTGCGCCTCTTTTTTTCTTTGCGTCATGTGCTGTTTGGGGAGTGTTTTTTTGAAGGGCCATCCTGCGTGACACTGCAGTGACACTCCTAGATGGGCCAGGTGTTTGTGTCGGCCACTAGGGTCGCTTAGCTTACTCACACAGCTACCTCATTGGCCTCTTTTTTCTTTGCGTCATGTGCTGTTTGGGGAGTGTTTTTTTGAAGGGCCATCCTGCGTGACACTGCAGTGCCACTCCTAGATGGGCCAGGTGTTTGTGTCGGCCACTAGGGTCGCTGAGCTTACTCACACAGCTACCTCATTGCGCCTCTTTTTTTCTTTGCGTCATGTGCTGTTTGGGGAGTGTTTTTTGGAAGGGCCATCCTGCCTGACACTGCAGTGCCACTTCTAGATGGGCCAGGTGTTTGTGTCGGCCACTAGGGTCGCTGAGCTTAGTCACACAGCTACCTCATTGCGCCTCTTTTTTTTCTTCTTTGCGTCATGTGCTGTTTGGGGAGTATTTTTTGGAAGGGCCATCCTGCCTGACACTGCAGTGCCACTCCTAGATGGGCCAGGTGTTTGTGTCGGCCACTTGGGTCGCTGAGCTTAGTCACACAGCTACCTCATTGCGCCTCTTTTTTTCTTTGCGTCATGTGCTGTTTGGGGAGTGTTTTTTGGAAGGGCCATCCTGCGTGACACTGCAGTGCCACTCCTAGATGGGCCAGGTGTTTGTGTCGGCCACTTGGGTCGCTGAGCTTAGTCATCCAGCGACCTCGGTGCAAATTTTAGGACTAAAAATAATATTGTGAGGTGTTCAGAATAGACTGAAAATGAGTGGAAATTATGGTTATTGAGGTTAATAATACTTTGGGATCAAAATGACCCCCAAATTCTATGATTTAAGCTGTTTTTTAGGGTTTTTTGAAAAAAACACCCGAATCCAAAACACACCCGAATCCGACAAAAAAAATTCGGTGAGGTTTTGCCAAAACGCGTTCGAACCCAAAACACGGCCGCGGAACCGAACCCAAAACCAAAACACAAAACCCGAAAAATTTCCGGTGCACATCTCTAAGTATAATATGAGTAACCTTTATATAGGTGCCTCTGGATTCGCTGGGACGTGTCTGATCAGTGGTTATAAATAGGAACTATAATTCCTCCCTCTGTAATAAATAACTACAACTTTGGGGTATGTACAGTTTCCCCTATATATACATGGATATGCAGATAACTGAGTCTTTGAAGAATGAAAAATAATTTTTGATATATGAATTTCTAAATTTAGAGTGTTTAATCTATTAATCCTATCGGGCCAGCGAAGTTGTTACATCTTTTTTGCCATTATTGGTATGTACCAGTATATAAAATATATTGTATTCTGTTTGCATATAAAATGGAATTATTGTTCCAAAATTATGTGCTCTCTTTCTTTTTAGGCAATATTAACTTGCCCATTGAATTGTTGATAGGCAGGTGGAGATTATTAAATATCCACCATACTATACAATTTTAGGTATGTACTAGTTAATGTCTTCTATAATGTCCTCCACAACACATATATATCTATATATATATATATCTATATATATATATCTATATATATATATATATGTAATGGAATAAGAAAATCTTGTGACACCCCTCTTTATTTATTTATTTTCTTGAATATATTTATATATATATCCCTGAAGAAGTCCTATTAGAGGGACAAAACGCGTAGGGTTTTAAAGAATCAAGGTGATTAGGATACCCAGTATACATTGGAGAGTCCCCACCACTGAGCTCACCTCCTGGGGTGTTGGGTGGAACTTTTGTTTCCATCTGTTTCGATGTAATCTGGTTGTTCCTTCTAGTACACCTTGTATATAATGTAGAAAATACTATACATTATAGATTTTATGTTGGATGTTACGAATAAACATCGGAATTTTACTAATCAAAGGTTATATTTTGGGTGTCTACATTTCTTGGTGAGACAGTATTTTATAGGTAAATTATTTGGCTGAGCATAACTGAACATTGGATCCGAAAGAGATCAGAATATCCACTCCAAGTTGGGATTGTAATCAAGTCCATTAACAACATCATTTAAAGCATTCAGACGTCTAAATCCATAAGATCATACGGATATACGGATTCATATATGGACAATTGATTTTGATGCTCTAGCGCCCTCCAGGTTATATTTTTGTCTACATTGTTTTGTTCTCGCTAACAGGGGTTCTACCGTGAGGTGCCGCTCTTAGAAGTGTGTGATAAGGGTATTCTTTCTCATATATATACCTGACGAAAGGTGGTATTAAAACAGCACCTGAAACGTTGATAATCAAGCTTGTGTAGCTGTCTCAATTCTTCTGAAAGTCCGTGGAGTGCCGCCCGTTTTGCTCTCTCTGTACTTGCTCTGTTTGGACCGTGGGAGGGCACCCAGGTATTTAAATAACTTGTTTGGAGTGCCGGTCATACTGGAACTATATATATATATATATATATATATATATATATATAGAACAGCGGCACTCCACAGTCGATGATAATAAAAAAAAGAAGTCTTTATTACGGTCTTACACTGTTTTGGGGACTAGCCCTGTTGTCAGGGACAAGCGATACACACGTGTGGAGTGCCACTGTTCTACACACACTATTTGGGATCTATGCACGGATCCACAGAGGGCACCGCAGCAAGTATCTTACTATACCCTCATTGAGTGCCGAGCCATACCGCTACATATATATATATATATATATATATAAAATAAGCAGAGGCAGGTTCAGAGAGGAGGGTGGCCGTGTGCAGGCTCTGATCAGGGCCCCTCCTCTCTGGTGGTGCAGTAGACTTTAGCATTGTGCCAAAGTCTACTGCACACGTGCAGGTCTCCGGAAACATTTTCCCCAGTAATTTCTGCAGCCAGCGCCGGTCCAACGTAGCGGTAAGTATCATTTTTATGGTTGCAGAGTGTCCATTATAGATACCCCAGTGAAAAAAGGTATTCATTTGAAATAATAATATACTATATGAATATACTGTATAATGTTGCTGTAGAATATATATATATATATATATATATATATATATATATAATTGATTGTCTTCAAACATTATCCCCTAGAGCAGAGGTTCTCAAACTCGGTCCTCGGGAGCTCACACAGTGCATGTTTTGCAGGTAACCCAGCAGGTGCACAGGTGTATTAATTACTCACTGACACATTTTAAAAGGTCCACAGGTGGAGCTAATTATTTCACTTGCGATTCTGTAAGGAGACCTGCAAAACATGCACTGTGTGGGCCCCCGAGGACCGAGTTTGAGAACCTCTGCCCTAGAGGGTTAAATGAGCAGTCCAGGATTTATGCCTGTATTTAACATCATCAATTATTTAACTTACTTTTGCTCTGTAATATGACTTTATGAATAATTGTGTGGATGACCTATGAATGTTTTACTTGTATGTTGAAAACTCCTCCGTTTGTATATGTTTTTTGATTTTTCTTATTGTTATTATGGTGGTTATGGTAACGGACTGAGTATGATGATGTCATCACTGGGGTGACTGGGGTATAAGGTCAGTGTATTTTTTCATTATTTGTTATGCCTGACGAGGGGGAATGAACCTTCGACGTTGCTCACCTACTGCTGTTTCCATGTGAGTTGTATACTGAGTGCCACGGGTATGCTGTGTTATATATATATATATATATATATATACGGTGTAAGTGTTCGTGGTGACTGAAGCCACAGGTCACTGATTTTTCACCATGTATCCTTGACAAAAACACCCATCGCGGTGTTGAAACGTTGGATTTGACATGCTGTTTGCCGTATAAAGATTTTTTTCACTACTAAACCCGAGGAGTGCCGCCTGTTTCTGTGGTGAGGGGGTCAGTGACCTGTGGCTTCAGTCACCACGAACACTTACACCGTGCATGCATTTGAGGAGGGCACCCCGGTCTGTATCTTTGTTGTTGTTCCTGAGTGCCGACTATTTCCACCATATATATATATATATATATATATATGACACACACACTGTCCATTGTGACTGTACTCTTGTAAATTCAATCCGACAACGGGGTGCTCGATTGAAGACACGGTGGTCCAATAGTATTTCAATGGAATAAATATAGGCACTAGTAGATACAATCACATTTATTTACTCACAGATAGTATAGTGCATCGTCAACATTTCCGTCCCATAAGGACCTTTTCAAAGACAGCAGCATAAAGTGCAAAGTAGATACAGCAGACAATGGGGGTCATTCAGACCTGATCGCTCACTAGCTGGTTTTTGCAGTCCATAGTCACAGCCCACCGGGGAGTGTATTTTAGCTGTGCAAGTGTGCAATCGCATGTGCAGCCGAGCGGTACAAAAAATCTTTGTGCAGTTTCTGAGTTGCCCAGGACTTACTCAGCCGCGGTGATCACTTCAGCCTTCAGCCTGACGTCAGACACTTGCCCTGCAAACACTTGGACACGCCTGCGTTTTTTTCAACCACTCCCTGAAAACGGTCAGTTGCCGCCCACAAACGCCTTCTTCCTGTTAATCTCCTTGCGATCTACTGTGCGAATGGATTCTTCGTAAAACCCATCGCACAGCAACGATCCGCTTTGTACCCTTGTGATGCATCTGCGCATTGCGGTGCATACGCATGCGCAGTTCTGACCTGATCGCAGCGCTGCAAAAAACACTAGCGAGCTATCAGGTCTGAATGACCCCCAATGTAATTAACTGTGATCAATGGGTGTGGGTTATGCATCAAAGAGGCGACAATGTCTAGGTCGACATCACATGGTCGACATGCACAAGATCGACATGGTCAATAGGACGACGGGCCGACACTTACATGGTAGACACATGTAAAGGTCGACATGAGTATTTGATGTTTTTTGGTGTCATAATTTTCCTTCCAGCACGTGGACCCCAAATTAGTGCACCGTGTCCCCTCACATGGCTCACTTCACTGGTGAGTGCCCATATTTTTCATATTTATTCCATTTAAATATATATATATATATATATACAGTATATATATATATATAGAGAGAGAGAGAGATACACATATACACTGCTCAAAAAAATAAAGGGAACACTAAAATAACACATCCGAGATCTGAATGAATGAAATATTCTTATTAAATACTTTGTTCTTTACATAGTTGAATGTGCTGACAACAAAATCACACAAAAATTATCAATGGAAATCAAATTTATTAACCCATGGAGGTCTGGATTTGGAGTCAAACTCAAAATTAAAGTGGAAAAACACACTACAGGCTGATCCAACTTTGATGTAATGTCCTTAAAACAAGTCAAAATGAGGCTCAGTAGTGTGTGTGGCCTCCACGTGCCTGTATGACCTCCTTACAATGCCTAGGCATGCTCCTGATGAGGTGTCATATGGTCTCCTAAGGGATCTCCTCCCAGACCTGGACTAAAGCATCCGCCAACT
Source organism: Pseudophryne corroboree (assembly GCF_028390025.1). Taxonomy (NCBI): domain Eukaryota; kingdom Metazoa; phylum Chordata; class Amphibia; order Anura; family Myobatrachidae; genus Pseudophryne; species Pseudophryne corroboree. The sequence goes on along the minus strand of NC_086444.1, from coordinate 250,997,895 downwards.
CCTGGACAGTCTGTGGTGCAACGTGGCGTTGGTGGATGGAGCGAGACATGATGTCCCAGATGTGCTCAATTGGATTCAGGTCTGGGGAACAGGCGGGCCAGTCAATAGCATCTATGCCTTTGTCTTGCAGGAAATGCTGACACACTCCAGCCACATGAGGTCTAGCATTGTCTTGCATTAGGAGGAACCCAGGGCCAACCGCACCAGCATATGGTCTCACAAGGGGTCTGAGGATCTCATCTCGGTACCTAATGGCAGTCAGGCTACCACTGGCAAGCACATGGAGGGCTAGGCGGCCCCCCAAAGAAATGCCACCCCACACCATTACTGGCCCACTGCCAAACCGGTCATGCTGGAGGATGTTGCAGGTAGCAGAACGTTCTCCTTGGCGTCTCGAGACTCTGTCACATGTGCTCAGCGAGAACCTGCTTTCATCTGTGAAGAGCACAGGGCGCCAGTGGCGAATTTGCCAATCTTGGTGTTCTCTGGCAAATGCCAAACGTCCTGCACGGTGTTGGGCTGTAAGCACAACCCCCCCCCTGTGGACGTCGGGCCATCATACCACCCTCATGGAGTCTGTTTCTGATCATTTGAGTAGACACATGCACATTTGTGGCTTGCTGGAGGTCATTTTGCAGGGCTCTGGCAGTGCTCCTCCTGTTCCTCCTTGCACAAAGGCGGAGGTAGCGGTCCTGCTGCTGGGTTGTTGTCCTCCTACGGCCTCCTCCATGTCTCCTGATGTACTGGCCTGTCTCCTGGTAGCGCCTCCATGCTCTGGACACTACGCTGACAGACACAGCAAACCTTCTTGCCACAGCTCACATTGATGTGCCATCCTGGATGAGCTGTACTACCTGAGCCACTTGTGTGGGTTGTCGACTCCGTCTCATGCTACCACTAGAGTGAAAGCACCGCCAGCTTTCAAAAGTGACCAAAACATCAACCAGAAAGCATAGGAGCTGAGAAGTGGTCTGTGGTCACCACCTGCAGGACAACTCCTTTATTGGGGGTGTCTTGCTAATTGCCTATAATTTCCACCTGTTGTCTATTCCATTTGCACAACAGCATGTGAAATTGATTGTCAATCAGTGTTGCTTCCTAAGTGGACAGTTTGATTTCACAGAAGTGTGATTGACTTGGAGTTACATTGTGTTGTTTAAGTGTTCCCTTTATTTTTTGAGCAGTATATATATATATATATATATATATATAGCTATCTATATTTAACTGTATGGGTATAAATACATTATATATATATGTATATATATATAAGATGATGTTCGGCACTCCCACATACAACAGTCACCTGTAAAGCTGCTCCGGTGCCCTCCTCGCGGACACTGCGGTCCGTGCATATACAGAGACAAAACAACGGCGGCACTAAGGAGACGATAAGATGGTGAAACAGAGCGGTGCTTTATCTATGTTACGGGGTACATGGCCCCGTCATACGCAGCGTACTGGGGCGTAGGGAGGCGCGCCTAGTCACAGAGAGGCATACCTAATCGCACGGAGGCAGACAGAGCGTTTGGCGTTACCTTTACGTGTAGTACCTGCGATTATCCACCAGATGTCACTTTTTACAATCACCACTGCACATGCGTGTGGTCTCCTGTAAAATACAATACTGAAATATATAATAAGGACTTCTTTACTAAGGCGTCTAATTACGCTGCATACAGTAAATACTCATTATGCTGCATTATTTAATACAGTAAATACTCATTACGCTGCATTATTTAATACAGTATATACGGTACAGATGCAAATAGTACAGCATACAGTATATGATCCATCTACAGTACTTTATGAATATGTGAGCGTCCAAGTCCCGCAGACAAAACAACATAAAACCAGTAGTGTACACTGTCGCAAATGGACGTGTTAGAAGTTCACTATTGCCTCTTGAGATTAGGAATTTTGTACAGTATGTTAGCGTCCTAATCCCATAGCCATTACAGCATAATCAAAACCAATGGATTTATTCATCTGTCTGCGGCGAAGTGGTGAAGTGTTCCGCTTCCTATACTCAGAGTCCCGAGTTCGATTCCTAAAGTACGAATGCATGTTAGTTTTTTCCAGACACTTTATTATTTTTTTTATTCACATAAACCAGGGCAAAGCTGCAGGAGCGGTTCTACTGTTAAGGTTCTATGCACCGTACAGTACACATACAATTCTGTAGCAGGGCAGACTCAATAGAAATGGCTACCACCTATGACTCCTTGCCCCACGGAGGCCCTAGGCTACGGAGCAAGTAACAGTCCATATTTTGTAGGTCACGGGGCAATGCTGAAGGAGCGTCACTATCCCCTAGCTAAAATACACAGGGGCAATAGGGATAAGCGAGGTCTATGCACTTAACGATACACCGCAAAGTTCCCCATGGTTTTGATTATGCCTTTTCTTTGAACACCATATTTTCCACTGCCTCGCCCTACCCCCATCCCACTTTCCCCTTCCCCCCTGGGAGCCTGCAAAGTACATGCAGTAGACAGGGAGGGAGTTCCGATCAGGTTACAAGACATGTGCAACAGTATACTACTGTATGTAGGATAATCCCCCGCCCACTCTGATTTATGTGAAACCTGTGTGCACCCTTCCATTGAATGTATAACAAAGAAAAAATAATAATAATAAAGTGAATGTTACAGGAACACATTAAAAAAAAGGTTGGCACTTCCTTCCCATTGGTGTTGATTTATGCCTTAGGGGACTCGGCAAACCTTCTTGCCACAGCTCACATTGATGTGCCATCCTGGATGAGCTGCACTACCTGAGCCACTTGTGTGGGTTGTGGACTCTGTCTCATGCTACCACTAGAGTGAAAGCACCGCCAGCTTTCAAAAGTCACCAAAACATCAACCAGAAAGCATAGGAGCTGAGAAGTGGTCTGTGGTCACCACCTGCAGAACAACTCCTTTATTGGGGGTGTCTTGCTAATTGCCTATAATTTCCACCTGTTGTCTATTCCATTTGCACAACAGCATGTGAAATTGATTGTCAATCAGTGTTGTTTCCTAAGTGGACAGTTTGATTTCACAGAAGTGTGATTGACTTGGAGTTACATTGTGTTGTTTAAGTGTTCCCTTTATTTTTTTGAGCAGTATATATATATATATATATATATATATATATATAGCTATCTATATTTAACTGTATGGGTATAAATACATTTTATATATATATATATATTAGATAGATACAGATGTAGTCACCGTTATCTTGACTGGCTGAGGCATTTGTCCCGATCGAGCATACGCAGCGTACCGGAGCATAGGGAGGCGCGCCTAGTCACAGAGAGGCATACCTAATCGCACAGAGGCAGACAGAGCGTTTGGCGTTACCTTTACGTGCAATACCTGCGATCATCCACCAGATGTCACTTTTTACAATCACCACTGCGCATGCGTGTGGTCTCCTGTAAAATACAATACTGAAATATATAATAAGAACTCCTTTACTAAGGTGTCTAATTACGCTGCATACAGTAAATACTCATTACGCTGCATTATTTAATACAGTAAATACTCATTACGCTGCATTATTTAATACAGTATATACGGTACAGACGCAAATAGTACAGCATACAGTATATGATCCATCTACAGTACTTTATGAATATGTGAGCGTCCAAGTCCCGCAGACAAAACAACATAAAACCAGTAGTGTACACTGTCGCAAATGGACGTGTTAGAAGTTCACTATTGCCTCTTGAGATTAGGAGTTTTGTACAGTATGTTAGCATCCTAATCCCGTAGCCATTACAGCATAATCAAAACCAATGGATTTATTCATCTGTCTGCGGCGAAGTGTTCCGCTTCCTATACTCAGAGTCCCGAGTTCGATTCCTAAAGTACGAATGCATGTTAGTTTTTTCCAGACACTTTATTATTTTTTTTATTCACATAAACCAGGGCAAAGCTGCAGGAGCGGTTCTACTGTTAAGGTTCTATGCACCGTACAGTACACATACAATTCTGTAGCAGAGTAGACTCAATAGAAATGGCTACCACCTATGACTCCTTGCCCCACGGAGGCCCTAGGCTACGGAGCAAGTAACAGTCCAGATTTTGTAGGTCACGGATCAATGCTGAAGGAGCGTCACAATCCCCTAGCTAAAATACACAGGGGCGATAGGGATAAGCGAGGTCTATGCACTTAACGATACACCGCAAAATTCCCCATGGTTTTGATTATGCCTTTTCTTTGAACACTGTATTTTCCACTGCCTCGCCCTACCCCCATCCCACTTTCCCCTTCCCCCCTGGGAGCCTGCAAAGTACATGCAGTAGACAGGAAGGGAGTTTCGATCAGGTTACAAGACATGTGCAACAGTATACTACTGTATGTAGGAAAATCCCACGCCCACTCTGATTTATGTGAAACCTGTGTGCACCCTTCCATTGAATGTATAACAAAGAAAAAAAAATTATAAAGTGAATGTTACAGGAACACATTAAAAAAAAGGTTGGCACTTCCTTCCCATTGGTGTTGGTTTATGCCATAGGGAACTCGGACGCTAATATTTGTATTTCAAAAGCACTGTATTTTACACCGCCTCTCCCTACCCCCATCGCCCTCCCCCCTGGGAGTTTGCACAGGTCATGCAGTGGACAGGGAGGGAGTTCAGGTCAGGTACAATACACAAATGCTGACGATCTACAGTACTGTGTTGCTCAGTTAGTTGCGTCGGAATACACTAATTTATACTCATTACCGCTGTGTATTTTTATATAGCGGAATGAATCACTGCTGCAGATTTATTTTGATTTATGTGAAACCTGTGTGCACCCTTTCATTGAATGTATAACAAAGAATAAAAATAATAAAGTGAATGTCACGGGAACATATATAAAAAAAAAAAGGTTGGCACTTTGGGACTCAAACCTGGGACTCTCAGCGTGGGAGGTGGGAGCCTTCATCGCTAGGTTCGTATGGAAGGGGAGACAATTAGCTACTGGAGGGTACAACCCCAAGTTTCTGTGACCATCACAAGGCTCATGGCAAGCGTCGGAACCCATGGTGGGTCTGAATTAACGGGGCCATTATAGTCTATGGGGAAATGGGTCCACTTTGCCTACTGATATCTCTGGTTCTGGGTGTCCCAGAGACTCAGGACTGGTACCATACAAAAGAAAAGACTCTTGGCTTTCGGGGCAGACCAACCGCTAGTTTATGTGACACTGGAAAGGGAAACGGGAAGCAATCGTGTATCGGGTCCCCTCCAGTTGTCCGCCTAGCTTGCACAGGATGCAGGGTTTCTGGCTAGATAGGAAATACTGTACAGAAATGCTAAGCATGGTAATTTGACATCCAGGAACATAGGGAGGAGTTTTTATCTCTCTCCATTATACTTAGAAAAATTACACTTGCCACTGTACGGTACAAGCTGTTCGTGCTAATTAGTACACTAGTAGAACATACTGTACAGAGATACTAAGTACAGTGATTTGACATCCACAAACTTAGGGAGAAGCTTTAATCTCTCTCCATTGTAATCTTTCTAAGTATAATGGAAAGAGATAAAAGCTCCTCCCTAAGTTCCTGAGTGCCAAATTACCGTCCTTAGTATCTCTGTACTCTATTTTCTACTAGTGTACTAATTAGCACGAACAGCTTGTAACGTACAATGGCAATTTTAATCTTTCTATGTATAATGGAGAGAGATAAAAGCTCCTCTGTAAGTTCCTAGATGCCAAATCACCGTCCTTAGTATCTCTGTACAGTATGTTCTACTAGTGTACTAATTAGCACAAACAGCTTTTAACTGGATGCCAAATCACCGTACTTAGTATCTCTGTACAGTATGTTCTATTAGGGTACTAATTAGCACGAACAGCTTGTAACGTACAGCGGCAAGTTTAATCTTTCTATGTATAATGGAGAGAGATAAAAGCTCCTCCCTAAGTTCCTGGATGCCAAATCACTATACTTAGTATCTCTGTACAGTATGTTCTATTAGGGTACTAATTAGCTGTTCGTGCTAATTAGTACCCTAATAAAAAAATACTATACAGAGATACTAAGAACAGTGATTTGGCAACCAGGAACTTAGGGAGGAGCTTTTATCTCTCTACATTTTACATAGAAAGATCAAACCTGCCACTGTACGTTACAAGCTGCTCGTGCTAATTAGTACACTAGTAGAACATACTGTACAGAGATACTACGGACAGTGATTTGGCATCCAGGAACTTAGGGAGGAGCTTTTATCTCTCTCCATTATACTTAGAAAGATTACAATTTAGAGAGATAAAAGCTCCTCCCTAAGTTCCTGGATGCCAAATCACTGTACTTAGTATCTCTGTACAGTATGTTATACTAGTCTACTAATTAGCATGAACAGCGTGTAACGTACAGTGGCAAGTTTAATCTTTCTATGTATAATATAGAGAGATAAAAGCTCCTCCCTAAGTTCCTGGTTGCCAAATCACCATCCTTAGTATCTCTGTATAGTATTTTCTATTAGGGTACTAATTAGCACGAACAGCTAATTAGTACCCTAATAAAACATAATGTACAGAGATACTAAGTACAGTGATTTGGTATCCAGGAACCTACTGAGAAGCTTTTATCTCTCTCCATTATACATAGAAAGATTAAACTTGCCGCTGTACGTTACAAGCTGTTCGTGCTAATTAGTACCCTAATAGAACATACTGTACAGAGATACTAAGTACGGTGATTTGGCATCCAGTTAAAAGCTGTTCGTGCTAATTAGTACACTAGTAGAACACTACAGAGATACTAAGGACGGTGATTTGGCATCTAGGAACTTACAGAGGTGCTTTTATCTCTCTCCATTATACATAGAAAGATTAAACTTGCTGCTGTACGTTACAAGCTGTTCGTGCTAATTAGTACCCTAATAGAACATACTGTACAGAGATACTAAGTACAGTGATTTGGCATCCAGTTAAAAGCTGTTCGTGCTAATTAGTACACTAGTAGAACACTGTACAGAGATACTAAGGACGGTGATTTGGCATCTAGGAACTTAGGGAGGAGCTTTTATCTCTCCATTATACATAGAAAGATTAAACTTGCCACTGTACGTTACAAGCTGTTCATGCTAATTAGTACACTAGAAGAACATACTGGGGACTCGGACTCATACAGTACTTGCATTTCAAAAGCACGGTATTTTCCACCGCCTCCGGCTAGCCCATCGCCCTTCCCCCCTGGGAGCCTGCACAGGTCATGCAGTAGACAGGGAGGGAGTTATTCACATAAACCAGGGCAAAGCTGCAGGAGCGGTTGTACTGCTAAGGTTCTATGCACCATACGGTACACATACAATTCTGTAGCAGGGCAGACTCAATTGAAATGACTACCGCCTGTAACTCCTTGCCCCATGGAGGCCCTCGGCTATGGAGCTAGTAACAGCACAGATTTTGTAGGTCACGGGGCAATGCTGAAGGAGCGTCAAAATCCCCTAGCTAAAATACACAGGGTCGATAGGGATAAGCGAGGTCTATGCACTTAACGATACCCCAGACCCCATCGCATCACAAAGTGACAAAATGTCCAAGGCACATGAACATCCACCTTGTGTCAGCACTCAGCTATGGAGCGAGTGACGGCATAGGTTTTGCAGGCTTCGGGGTAGTGCTGAAGGAGCGTCGGAATCCCCTAGCTAAAATACACAGGGGCGATAGGGTTATGCGAGGTCTAGGCACATAATGCTACAAGGCAGGGGTTCATGTGCCTCAGACATTTTGTCACTTTGTGATGCGATGGGGTCTGGTGTATCGTTATGTGCATAGACCTCGCTTATCCCTATCGACCCTGTGTATTTTAGCTAGGGGATTCTGACGCTCTTTCAGCATTGGCCCTTTCTTTGAACATGGTATTTTCCACTGCCTTGCCCTACCCCCATCCCACTTTCCCCTTCCCCCCTGGGAGCCTGCACAGTTCATGCAGTAGACAGGTAGGGAGTTCCGATCAGGTTACAAGACAAGATTTATGTGAAACCTGTGTGCACCCTTCCATTGAATGTATAACAAAGAAAAAAAATTATAATAAAGTGAATGTCACGGGAACTCGGACGCTCATACTGTACATGTATTTCAAAAGCACGGTGTTTATGCATTGTACATACTTCCTTTTACACAATTAGTTGCGTCTCCATACACAATCTTGTGTCTGCATACACAAGTGTTTTAACATGTTCGTTTGTGTCTGTATAAACTATATATTCATATTGAGAACTCTCACCGTCTGACCATTGGTCACCATCTATTAACATTACAGTCGTCACTGACCATTTGCCAGAGCTGTAGATCAATCGGCCGCTATACGATCGAAAGTACTGGATTAGTGGAGCATTAGCCACCCAGTGGTGGAGATGTGTAATGCATGCTGAGTATCTAGAATCGCCTCAACACGCCTGCCTGTGATTAAACTCAGCAAGCTAAGCTATCGCCTTAGCGTGACTAAACGTCCGTCTAGGCGGAGAATCGGTCAAGATAAAGGTGGCTACATCTGTAGATAGATAGATAGATAGTGGTGAGAGGGCTTGTGTCTCACCACAATTGCCCACATTTCTATGGGATCAGCTCCCTTCAAGAGAGAGGAAAACAAGACCTGCACACTCTGCACCTGCAGTAGTAATTTGCTTTCTGGATTGCACAGCTCCGAGTTCAACCAGAACCAGCAGGAAGTTAGAAGCAGGAGAGCTTGAGTTCTCGGCACTCATGCCTCTTAGAGGCCAGCGAGTAGGCTGCAGTTCGTAGTGCCAGGGGTTTAAATAGGGACTCCAATTAAGAATTCCCATTGGAGCAGAGTAACCCAGGCTGGAACACCTCCAGAGGTTTCTGGAATGGGCTCTGGCAAGATGGCGGCCACTTACAGTTGAAGTGTGGAAAATGCTAACAAGATGCCAGCACCCAGCAGAGTGATGCAAGAGTGGAGATTGGCCATCACTGATGAGATTGGCACAGCTGGAGAGGAACGCCGGCCGAGACCTCAACACCTCCAGCCAGCACAGATGGATCACTAACTATCATTTACATTCTCTACAATTTATGTCACAAAAGCCCTTATTCTGGTCCACACAGATAAGATAGCCTTTATTGACCTCTTGCATCAATGAGTCTTGGATGATCAACAGCCTCTCAAGTTGTTTGTGTTTTTTGCTTGCTGATCCCTCTGTGGATAGCTATGCACCATGGCTGACCCCACAAACCTATCTGGTTTTTAAATACTCAGATCCACTTGTCTGGCCGAGATGATTTAGCCCTAATCAAAGTCACTCAGGTCTTCACACCTGCCCATATCTTCTGCATGTCATCATGAGTAACCAAAATCAGCTTACCATCAAATGGTTTGGTTTATGGGTTATTACACTGCACTTAATGGTTACTGTAGTCTTGGACCTACTATATGTCTGTTATGTTTGTGTCAAAATGTGCAACGCCATATCGTACGCATATTCCTGCTGACCGCATTGCTATTTTTTTAAGCTACCTAAGAGTAAATTTACTAAAGCTTCTAAAAAAGAAAAGTCTATTGCATCTTCTTACTGCATCTGCGATCACAGCGATGTGACCATGTCACAGCCTGGGATCAAACATCACGACCATCGGTCGCAATGTTCATCTGCGACAGCAAGCTGAGTAAGACTTAGTTGTTCACATAGATAACAAACTTAGCACCAGTATCCAAAGTAGGATTGCAGCAAAGAAGGCAAACAAGGTATTAGCATGCATAAAGAGGGGAATTGATGCAAGGGATGAGAGTGTTAGACTCCCATTATATAAATCCCTAGTGAGGCCACATCTTGAATACTGTGCTCAATTTTGGACACCATACTACAAAAAGGATATCCTGGAACTAGATAAGGTTCAGAGGCGGGCGACCAAACTTATTAAGGGGATGGAAACATTGGAATACGAGGAAAGGCTTGCTGATCTAGGCATGTTTATACTGGAAAAGAGGAGATTAAGAGGGGATATGATTAACATTTACAAATATATAAGGGGACAATATGCAGAGCTTGCGGAGTATCAGTTTTTGATAAGATCGACAGAGAGGACATGTGGACATTCGCTTAGGTTAGAGGAGAGGAGATTTCACACACAGAGGCGAAAAGGTTTCTTCACAGTAAGGGCAATACGTGTTTGGAATTCTCTGCCTGAGAGAGTAGTAATGGCAGACTCAGTCAATACTTAAGAATGGGCTAGATAAATTCCTAATGGATAAGGATATACAGGGATATGGTGGGTAGATCACACACTATAGTAAAACAAAAAGAGGAATAAACATAACGCCGACATATACAACAGATAAAATAAGTCATAAAAATAATACAGTGTAGGAGACCACAAATAGGTTGAACTCGATCAATAAATTGTCTTTTTTCAACCTCAAAAACTATGTTACTATGGGCCTAATTCAGACCTGATCGGTGCTGTACGTTTTCACACAGCAGCGATCAGGACTGGACTGCGCATGCGCCGGAGCATGCCAGACAGCCGACGGCTGTCTCAGCCCTGCGATCGCCTCTGCCTGATTGACAGGCAGAGGCAGTCACTGGGCGGGAGGGGGCGGGCTGGTGGCGTTTGGCCACCATTTAGGGGGCACAGTCCGGGCAACACAGGCATGCCCGTACCATTGAGGGGGCGGGCCGCGGTGGCTGCAAGACATCACACGCAGCCACTGCGACCCAGGCAGGGACGAGTAGCTCCCTGTCAGCGCACCGTAGCTGCGCTGGCTGGGAGCTACTCTTCAAGTACAAAAGCATTGACGCTGTGCGATGCTTTTGTACTTGTGCGGGGGGGGGGGGGGGTAAGGCCAGACATGCGGGGCGGACTAGCCCTGTGCTGGGTGCCCCCCCGCATGTCTGAGTGACTGATTGTAGCTGCACAGCTACGATCAACTCTGAATTAGCCCCTATGTTACTATGTATTTCAGGGCACCTTGCAATGCCAAAGAAACTGCATCTCATGGCGGAGTCCTTGGCCTCGCCAGTCCCGAAAAATTAAATGACATTTCATGTCAACTCCTTTTGTGATTATTTCAATCAAGAAGCATATTGGGCCTGATTCAGGTTCTGATGGATGTGCAGCAAATGCCGCATAGCCACATGCCCTGACAATGGTTTTCCAATTGCCATGATATGAAGCAATAAGGAATGGAATTTTTTGGGGTCTCATACATTAAAATTCATAGAGAGCTTTATCAGGTGTGCTACTGGCAAATCAGCGTTGCATTCAATTATTCTATATCCACCTAAAAGTATTGAGATATTGGGCCTTATTCAACTTCAGTTGCAATTTAGCAAAATCGCTTGGGTCTAATCCATTGCATAGCCTGAATATTGTGACATTGCATTTTCAGAGGTGTGTGTGGTGGATTATAATGGCAAGGGGGCACTGTCGTGTGGCATAATTTTAACTGGAGGCTACTTTAATGTGGTACAATATGAACTGTAGGGCACAGTAATGTGTCACAATCTGATCTGCTCATTGCAATGTAGAGGACATTGTAATGTTATATAATAAGAACTGGGGCACTTTAATGTGGCACAATATGAAATGGAGGCACTATAGCGTGGCAAAATATGACCTGGGGCACTATAACATGTCATAATTTAAACTTAAGGGCACTCTAATGTGACACAGTAAGAACAGTGGATACTGTAATGTGGCATAATATGATCTGGGGGCACTGCAATGTCACGTGGCATAATATGAACTGGGGATACTGTATGTTATAATGTGAATTGGGCATACTGTGCTGCACAATGTGTACTGGCAGCCCTACTAATGTGTCCTACAATGTGACATCATTTAAACTACAGAACTATGATGCTTCATAAAATAAACTAGGGCACTGCTATGGTGCATAATATTAACTAGGGTACGACTATGGTTCAGAAAATGAAATAGGGCACACGGGCCATAACTAGGTGTGTGCCAGTGGTGCCTGGCTCACAGCTCATTATGCACTGTGGTCGCAGAACCACTGCCAGCAACACCCACAGTTCGGAGCCGCAATGTGTGTCCATGGTAGTAGGTGCAGCGCCCGGTGACTTGTTGGACACGGGCAGCACTGTATTCTGTCGGCAGCACACTGTGCTCGTCCCAGCTTCCTGTTGATGTAGCATGCAGAGTAAGGTACAGGGGACCTGTTAGAGGTGGCCAGCGCTGTATTCTGTCGGCAGTGTGCAGAGTAAGGTACAGGGGGTGGGACTTGTTAGAGGCAGCCAGTGCTGTATTCTATCGGCAGTGTGAAGAGTAAGATACAGAGGATGGGACTTGTTAGAGGCGGCTAGCGCTGTATTCTGTTGGCAGCGTGCAGAGTAAGTTACAGGGAGTGAGACTTGTTAGAGGCAGCCAGCGCCGTATTCGGTCGCAGCATGAGGAGTAAGATACAGGGTACGGGACTTGATAAAGGAAGCCAGTGCTGTATTCTGTCAGCAGCGTGCAGAATAATGTACAGGGGACTTGTTAGAGACGACCAGCGCTGCAGTTTGTCCAAACACTGTGGGCCTCCCGTTTTTCTGTTGACACTGTACAATAAGGTAAACTTGCTCCGGGGAGGTGGAAAACAAACAACACACACACACACACACACACACACACACACACACACACACACACACACACACACACATCACCACCACCACCACCCCTCTCTAACTGGCATAATGTGGGCTCTACCTAGTGTAATGGGTATTCGGAGCTCTACCTGGCATAATGTAGGCTCTACCTAGTGTAATGTGTATCAGGGGCTCTACCATGTAATGTGAATTGGTACTATTCTGTGGCCTCTCCCCTTCCTCAAAAAGCCACACCCCTATATTTTGGTATGCACATTCGGCTAGCACTGTCTCTCTTTTAAGTATGGTGGGAGAAGGGGCACCAAAACGTCTAGTTACGGCACTGCAGGGCACTATTATGGGGCATACAATTAATAAAGGCTGCAGAAAGGTGTCTCTCAAGAAACATTGGGACAGCGGCCTTTTCAATATGTTGATATGGGGCCCACAAAGTTCTGGTGATGCACCTGAATATAACCAAATTCTTTACATCACCTACCCAGTATACTACCACTCTCACTTTAAAGCTATATTTATCCTGTGTGCTAAACAAGCAGTATAAAAGAGGAAGAAATCAGATGTTTATTCAAATTATTTGTATCAATTATTGTAATGCAGACTGAGGCTAGTCATTTATTGTTATAAGTTTACTTCCAACACTACACAGCAACAAATTCCTCTATGTTGAATCAGGATATTTCTATAGTACTATAAGGCTTGCCGAGTTGTTTCCACTTCCTTGAAGCAGGTCTAAACATTAGGAATAAATATGGCATTGTGTTCCTCTCACTTCCCAATGAATTAAACATGTTGAATGATTCACATATTGTAGATAACAAGCGAGGCGTGAATTATTTTTAGCACATTTTATTTAATTGGTAGTTTGCTGCCAACCATATAACAAAATAAACGGATGGCTCCATGTTTTTATCAATCATTATTAAAGTTAACTATTAGGTGGGAATGATGAATACGCATGGTATACGGCAATCAGGAAAATGTCACGTGGCACTTGGGGGAGATTGACAGATGTAGCCATACTCATCGTGGCGCATACATGCACTCCCGGCGCGGCAGAGTGCACCCACGTCTGGCCGTGCCAGGCTGTGTCTTTTGCTGGTCCATATACTTTCAATGGAACCACACTCACGCCTAGCTGTAGCCCCAATGAGCGTGACTACATCTGTTTCAAAGAGAGAGATAAAGTGGAAAGAGATAAAGTGTCAACTAATAAGCTCATATCTGTTATTTTACAAAACAGTAACATGACAGTTAGAAGCTGATTGGTTGGTATTTTATCTCTCTCCAATCTTTGATACATATTCCCCTTGGAGTCATAAAAAAAATGCAAAGCTTACAGTTTAGAACCCATAACACACAAAGGCGTCTATGTACTATGATTTAGTAAAGTAAATTGCACTGCGGCACCCGCAAACCTTAATCAAGCTCTGTGCACCAGACCCATACTTGGTGTAAAAGATCCTTCTGAAGTTGGATGGACTTCTGAATACGCTCACCTCCGAAGAGCCTGCAATTTCATCTAAATTGCCAAAGTACGCTAATGGCAAGCTTATTCTATGTGCGAAAACACCCAGCTGCTGCCCAGTTACACCCACTCAGCCACAGTGGAGACCTGTTGGGATTCACACCATTGGGATGCTGCTGTTGGTTTTCTGACCACCTGCATCCCGACCGCCGGTCACGCTTATGTATTCCCTGCATACACAGTGGGATTATTAAGTATGTATGTACACACAAAGGCGTCTATGTACTATGATTTAGTAAAGTAAGTTGCACTGCGGCACCCGCAAACCTTAATCAGGCCCTGTGCACCAGACCCATACTTGGTGTAAAAGATCCTTCTGAAGTTGGATGGACTTCTGAATACGCTCGCCTCCGAAGAGCCTGCAATTCATCTAAATTGCCAAAGTACGCTAATGGCAAGCTTATTCTATGTGCGAACACCCAGCTGCTGCCCAGTTACACCCACTCAGCCACAGTGGAGACCTGTTGGGATTCACACCATCGGGATGCTGCTGTCGGTTTTCTGACCACCTGCATCCCGACCGCCGGTCACGCTTATGTATTCCCTGCATACATAGTGGGATTAATAAGTATGTATGTGCAGTATGTATGTACAATATGTAGAATTGGAATTACAATCAAACTCTTCTTCAATTAAAGACCTGGGGCAGTATTTACTAATATTCGTGTTTTAGCCGTTTTTAAGGGAGTTTGATCTTGAATGGTATCGGGTGCATTTCACTGCAACTTTTTGAATCCTGATACGGTCATTCACTAAGCTGCCGAGTTTTCCACATTCGTTTTTTCCGATGTCGATGTGATTCGTAATATCAGGCAGTGTTTTACGGGAGTGATGAGTAAAACACTGCCTGACAAAACACAAGGAATCCCGGCCGGATCTGTGAGTTCCGTGCAGGGCTTCATTGTGTACCTTAAAAAGGTGTTTAAAGTCGTAAAAAAGCAGAAAAAAATGCGTGGGGTCCCCCCTCCTAAGCACAACCAGCCTCGGGCTCTTTGAGCCGGTCCTGGTTGAAAAAATATGGGGGGGAAAATGACAGGGGATCCCCCATATTTAATCAACCAGCACCGGGCTCTGCGCCTGGTCCTGGTTCCAAAAATACGGGGGACAAAAAGCGTAGGGGTCCCCCGTATTTTTGAAACCAGCACCGGGCTCCAGTATCCAGGTACATAATGCCACAGCCGTGGGACACTTTTATACTGGTCCCTGCGGCCCTGGCATTATATACCCAACTAGTCACCCCTGGCCGGGGTACCCTGGAGGAGTGGGAACCCCTTAAATCAAGGGGTCCCCCCCTCCAGCCACCCAAGGGCCAGGGGTGAAGCCCGAGGCTGTCCCCCCCATCCAAGGGTGGCGGATGGGGGGCTGATAGCCTTGTGAAAAAATGTGAATATTGTTTTTAGTAGCAGTACTACAAGTCCCAGCAAGCCTCCCCGCAAGCTGGTACTTGGAGAACTACAAGTATCAGCATGCGGTGGAAAACCGGGCCCGCTGGTACCTGTAGTACTACTACTAAAAAAATACCCCCCAAAAAACAGGACACACACACCGTGAAAGTATAAGTTTATTACATACATGCACACCTCCATACACACATACTTACCTATGTTCCCACGAGGCTCGGTCCTCTTCTCCATGTAGAATCCTCGGGGTACCTGTGAAAAAAATTATACTCACATAATCCAGTGTAGCATCAGACCTTGGTATAATCCACGTACTTGGCAAAATAATAAAACGGAAACCCGACCACGCACTTTACACATGGGACCCCTTTCCCCGACTGACAGGACCCCCCCTGACTCGTGTCAAAGAGGGTCCCTTCAGCCAATCAGGGAGCGCCACGTCGTGGCACTCTCCTGATTGGCTGTGTGCTCCTGTAGTGTCTGTCAGGCAGCACACGGCACAGATACAATGTAGCGCCTATGCGCTCCATTGTAACCAATGGTGGGAACTTTGCGGTCAGCGGTGAGGTTACTTTCGGTCAACCGGTGGAGCCCGGTGCTGGTTGATTAAATATGGGGGATCCCCTGTCATTTTTTCCCCCATATTTTTTCAACCAGGACCGGCTCAAAGAGCCCGAGGCAGGTTATGCTTAGGAGGGGGGACCCCATGCAATTTTATTTTCAGTTATTACACTAAACAGGCCCTTTCCCATAGATAACCATGCACAGATCTCACTGATCCGTGCATGGTTATCCAAACTCGACTGGAAAAAGCAGGTCTATTTTTTTGCTGCTTTTTTTAACGAATCGAAAAAAAACAGACCCGCACTTGAGCACTCAGAAACTAACACCCAAATACGAATGAATAGTGAATTCCCGTATTCTATGAAATAACAGCCGCGTTTGACCGATGGTCTATTCATTCGTATTTCTGAACGTTGTCATTCAAACCATTACGAATAGTCCAAACACTGCCGAGATTGGTGCTTAGTGAATTCCCGGATTGGGACTTAGAAAAAAAAACACAAATCGGCCAAACTCAGATTTTTAGTAAATACTGGCCCTGTTCTTTGTGATTAGAGAATTTCTGGGTTTATGATCCAGTAGTCCTTATGTCCATGTGCAAGTCGCGAGGACACCCTCTAGATTGACAATGCAAGAAGAAGCCCATAGCCTTTCTGTTAGGCAATGCCATCTATAGATGGCATTGCTTATGATGTCCAAGCTCCGGAAAGTACCGCATTCGAGGAAATGCGGCCAAAACTCAGTTTTCAGAGTTTATGTCCCATTTTGCTTTCAGTACTGTACATCTGGCCCTAAGAAGACTCTTCCACAAAAGAAAACAGGGATGGAGAGAAAGAGCACTTCTGCTTGATTCCCCTTGAAATTGAGAAGGCATCTGATAAAATCACTACCCAAAAAAGGATAAGAACCTCTGACACAGGCAAAGCTGTATCAGAAATACACATAAAAAATCCTTATACTGCAAATCAATATCCAATGTATGTTTTGCACCTGAATCCTACATACTCTTATCAAGACAAGCAAGCTCACACAAATGTAACTATCACTATACTACTATAAATGGAAAACATCAAATTAACATTAATTAAAAAATACACACATGATGCCGTAATAAACCCAGTTCTTAACGTTGTCACATATCATGTAAACTGTATAGTGAGGTTAAACAAAATTGTTCTACACTATTTCCATCCACCACTAGGAGTGCCTTCAGTACATTGTATATTCTTAGTGGATGAAAGGTTACCATGGAGAGAAATAACAGTGGCTGAATGTTTTGTATTATAAGTATGTATTATTCTGTAAGAATGGATCATTACATGGTGTCAAAAATGAAAGACTATCGCAATGAATAGGAGCCAGTGTTGCCGAAAACTGAATCTATTGCAAGATGACCATGGAGCTGGTATATTCCTTGACTGTGGTTGTCTGGGACTCTGCATGTGAATCAAGTGGGGGTGACTTACTGCAGCTGATATAATTACATTTCTCTATAAACAGAGTACAGACTTTAATCAAACTTCTCCATGCACCTTTACCTTCATATCCTCAAGTGTTTAGCTCTGATGTTGTACAGTTAGGGCTCAATCCAAATACACAAGTAATTGTGGCAGCCACCGCAATTTATGGTTGCCTGAACTCGCACAAAGGGGGTGATTCCGAGTTGTTCGCTCGCAAGCTGCTTTTAGCAGCATTGCACACGCTAAGCCGCCGCCTACTGGGAGTGAATCTTAGCTTATCAAAATTGCGAACGAAAGTTTCGCAATATTGCGAAAAGACTTCTCTGTGCAGTTTCTGAGTAGCTCGAGACTTACTCTTCCAGTGCGATCAGTTCAGTGCTTGTCGTTCCTGGTTTGACGTCACAAACACACCCAGCGCTCGCCCAGACACTCCTCCGTTTCTCCAACCACTCCCGCGTTTTTCCCAGAAACGGTAGCGTTTTTTCACACACTCCCATAAAACGGCCAGTTTCCGCCCAGAAACACCCACTTCCTGTCAATCACATTACGATCACCAGAACGAAGAAAAAAACTTGTAATGCCGTGAGTAAAATACCAATCTTCATAGCAAATTTACTTGGCGCAGTCGCAGTGCGAACACTGCGCATGCGCAATAAGCGGAAAATCGCTGCGATGCGAAGGAAATTACCGAGCGAACAACTCGGAATGACCACCAAAAGTGCTTGCGAAGGGTGCAAGATAGGGTGCTGTTGCTGGCGTTGGAACGCAGAGGCAATGACACATCACACCCTTCGCATATATTTGGATGGAGCCCATTGTATTTCATGTGTTTATTTTTCTCCTTTGTTTATATTCTGCAAATGTAAAGTGCTTTGAGTCCTATTGAGAGAAACACATTATACAAATTATTATTATTGGTTATTACTAAACACGTCTCAACAGAGGTTAAAATGAGCTGGAATGGGGCGGAACTGCGTTCCGTCAGTTCCATTTGGAGCTGGAACGTAGTTCCGCCTCCTCTGGCTCACCTAACCCAGAGAGAAATCGGGCACCCGCTGAGATTTTGTTACCAGGGGGCGCCCGGCTTCTTCCTCTCAGTGGCCGCCGGAGGCCGGAGCTCACTGCTGAGCTCCGGCTTCCAGCTCAGGCAGTGTGCAGAGTGCAACGCTATGGGAGAGACATCATGACGTCTCTCCCATAGATCCGAAGAGCGGGTGGCCAGGCAGAGGACAGCAGTGGTCCAGAAGCAGGAGCGGGGCTGGTGAGTATTGTGGGGGTTGTTTTTTTGTGTATGTGTGTAAGCAGCGCTACTACGGGGCACATCTACTGGGGGCACAATGGCTGGGGGCACATCAACTGGGGGCACAATGGCTGGGGGAACATCTACTGAGGGCACAAAGCCTGGGGGCACATCTGCTAGGAGCACAATGGCTGGGGGCACAATGGCTGGGGGTACATCTACTGGGGGCATAACTTCTGATTGGGGGCATAACTACAGGGGGCACAACTACTGGGGCACATCTACTGGGGGCACAACTGCTGGGGGCACATCTACTAGGGGCACATCTACTGGGGGCACAACTACAGGGGGCACAATTACTGGGGGCATGACTGCTAGGGACACATCTACTGGGGGAACAACTACTGGGTCACGTCTACTGGGGGCATGTACAGTATACTGGGAGCACGTCTACTGGGGCAGGCCTACTGGGGCACAACTACAGGGGACATAACTACTGGGGGCATAACGTCTGACTGGGGGCATATCTACTGGGGGCATATCTACTGGAAGCATAGCTACTGACTGCAGGCATAACTATTGGGGGCATAACTATGGGGGTATTACTACTGGGGGCAACACTACACGGGGCCATACCACTGGGGCATTACTACTGGGGGCACTACTGAGGGCATTGCATAGGGGACACTTTATAAGGGGTATCACTCCTGGGGACATAAGGGGCACTACTACTGGGGGCATTGTATAAGTGCCACAATTGCTGTGTGCATTATGTGTATTTGGAGTGCTACTACTGTGGGCTATGTGTATACGGGGCACTAATGTGTGTCATAACAAGAATAAGGGATACTACTATGTTGTGTAATGTTAATAAGATCATGCTACTGTGCGGCATAATTTGAATTGGGGATACTAATGGGTGACCACGCCTCTTTCTTTTTTGAGACCACGCCACTTTTTTTGCGGCATGCGCAATCCCTTTATTTCACAGGCGTGGGGGTGGGGGTTGGGGGGGGTGGTTCCACCACCTCTCTAGGACCACTTTAAGCACGGGGTCTCAACATCCCTTAAGTACAGTATGTCAGATAATCTATATGCTATAGACAATGACATACTGTAAGGCTGTGGCTGGCTTAGTTAGTATAAATAGCATGGGGTAAATGTAATAGGGTACGAGAAGTAGGAGATGCAGCCATCTGTGCTAGGATGCCCGTATTTTAAAGTGGCAATCAGTGGCGGATTTTATCCTCCATCCACGGAGGAGCCAGGAATGTGTCTCAACAGTAACCCACTCTATAAGTAGCACAAAGCAGATAAACAGAGGTTTTCTTTGCTCTATGAATAGACCCCATGTCTTTAGACATAGAAGCTACAGTATCTGTTTCCTCTGTCCTAAAAAGTATTTACAGCCTTTATTTTAATTCCTCGGGACCCCAAACCACTCACGTTTTCCAGATCACCTAACAGTTGCACAGGTGTAGTCATTACTCACTGACACATTTAAAAAAGATCAACAGGTGGAGCTAATTATATTTAATTTGTGATTCTGTGATGAGACCTGGAAAATATAAAACTGTTCTGGGGTCTTGGGTTTGAGTTTGAGAACCTACGACACAGAAGGATAATGAGAAACATTGGTTGCTATGGCGACACTAAACTGCAATTTACGCTATTCAGGTGCTGGAGCTCTCCAGAGTGATTAAATACATTGATGGAAAACAAATACAACAGTAAACCTACAGTTTAGACTAGGAGCTCTCAATGTCATATTGAGTAATAATAAAATAACTCTTCCCTTGCTGGGATGGAAATCGGGAGTATGTGCTCCTTCATAGCATGCACAGAAAATATTGTGTATATTTGCCCCCTCCCTGTACTCTTACTTTGATACCCATTACCCTCAGCAGCGCACACTAACAGCGGCTCTAAACTAGGTGTAACATGCATTTGGACACATGTAACTCATAACTGTAATGTGAACAAACTGTGTGGTTAATTCAGAGATGAACGCAAACCCGATGGTCTGCGTTCATCTTCAATTGAGTTGCATCTAAGCAGGACCCATGTCCAGAACAGGCCCTGTGTCGTCACCTGCAGTGCCCCATAAGCCACGGTCTTATTGAGGGCCTGCAACCATTTGGGGGCATGTCGAGGCCAAGGTCTGCATTTTTTTTTCGGTGCGGACATCTTGGCCTTGGCTACAGAGCTGCCAGGTCCAATCTGAGTAACCTCAATGTTACTCAGACTGCCGACGATCTTATAGATGATCTGATGCTGTGTCTTCAGACGCAGCACTTGAAACTGCGATGCCAGCAGGAGGCGTCTCTTCCCTATAGTTTGTAAGTTTGCGAGCAGGGCCTTCCTACCTCTATGTCTGTCGGTTATTACCCAGTTTTGCGTTATCACTGTTGTTCTGATTGTAAAGTGCAATGGAATATGCTAAACAATATAAGAAATTGTTAATAAATAAATAATATCCCAGATGGCTCCTGCGGCACTAGTATATTTTCAACGATGGAGCAGCAATGTGAATTGCATTCATCTCTGAATCAGGTCCTGTGTACAACTCTGCACTGCTCATACTTGTACATGCACAGTTCCCGTGGGTTCGGTATGATATTCCAGTGGTTGGGATGCCGGTGGTCACATGACCACCACCAGCATCCCGACATTGAAGTTCCCAACGTCAGAGGGGGTAAGTATTTTTACCCCCTCCTCTACTCCTAACCCCCCCTGGGGGTGGTAGCTAGAGCTAACCCTTGGGGGGTGGCGACAAGGACTAACCCCCCTGCCACACTGCCTAACCCAAACACCCCTAGTGCCTAACCCTAACACCCCCCCACTCGAGCCCTAACCCTAACTGTGACCCCGCTACTTAACTTCGGGATGTCGGCTGTCAACGTTCCGGCGCCGGTCCACCGAATGGTGTCATATGACCACTGACATCCCTTCCGGGATGCTAAATGTATCCCGTTCATGTGCATGCATAAAGTGAAAACACACAAGAAACACTCCACAAATAGACATGCATTCAATTTAGCATCCGAGCCTTAAGGCCTGAATTTTGATGTGGGAGTAAATTAAAAAAGAACAAGTTACTGCATATAGAAATACCATGTTGCAAATGCAATTTTTTTTTGCATGCAGAGCAAATACTGACTGCTTTTATATGCAACCGACAAATACCGGACAGCTTTATGTTTACACAGCAATTTAGATTTGAGTTTGGACACAGCCCTTTCAAAGCTACTGTAAATCTCTCTGCACATTTACATCTGCCCCACCTGCAGTGCAACATGGTTTTGCTGAAATGCACAGTTACTTGCTCTTTTCTGCTTTACTCCCACCTTTAGAAACAGGGCCCTAATGTCAAAAAGAGCTAATGCAGAATGAGTACTACCAGTTTGGATAGCGAGGGGGGAATGTAACAGGGTGTGAGAATCAGAAAGTGAGAGATTTTGTGAGTGTTCTCTTGGTTTTTTTTAAAGTGCCAATCACATACATAACAAACTCAACCTGGTTTTGCTATGTAAATGATTGCCACTTTAAAAATAGGAGAACTCTCAAAAAATCTCTCACTTTCTGATTCTCACACCCTGCTACATCTCAGATGCAAATATCTGTTTTGGCAGTTATGTTTGTCTGCATCTTGAAAGGCAGGATGGGGAGGAAAATGGCATTCTAACAAAGACAGAGTACAGTACATGCATATAAGTACCCAACTGTGAACATATGCAGAGTGGAGCCGAGAGTGGGATGAAACATGATTACCGCACTGCTTATGGGAATAGGAGTGCAGGAGTGGTGCAATGTCACCAAGAAGATGTGGCCACATCCTCCATCTGACCTTCTATATAGCACCTCATACCCACATATTACCAGAACCCAAGCCATTTGTTCACAAACCTTTCTGTTTAACAACTAAGTAAGTAAGTAAGTAAGCAGCACCCTTTGACGAATGACATCTGCTGATATAACACTTAAAGTTCTCCTGAATACATTCAGACATTTCCTTGGTTTGGGTAAAGAAAGGGAAAACACTCAACACTGAGGGGTAGTCTACCAGGCAAGCAATCAATGGGGGAGTTACATTATTCCTCTCAATGAGGAGGTAAACACTGTGCCCTGTTTGCTAAACACATCAGAGAATGATTTATAAGGCACAGGAATAGAGATCGTTGAAGGGGTGGTAAAGAGTGGGACTGATTTTACTGGTCTTACTTTTTCAAGACAATTGGACTGACAATGAGATCCCTGAGATAAAAAATGAGACTTATGCCAATCGATAACAGTTTTGTGATGGAAGCAACATACAGTATTCCCAAAATAATGGCATTGTTGCTGTATGTAGCAATAAAAAGGACAATTCTTACTTATGCATAGCACCAACTCTCATGAGTAAGTGTTGAACATCCAACCTGGCCTCTTGGTGCCAGTTAGGTTGCCCCATTTCCCACTCATTTGCAGTAAGAAGATGCCTGGCTTTATTCTCTTCTCACGCCCCTCCAGGGCTATGCATAACCAGCTTATTTGCATGAGTTCTTCTAAGGGTACAACTGGTGTCAAAAAAATAGTGGAGCTAGAAGAATACTTCAGCACATTGATTGCTCCCTCTTTTGAGCATGTACCCGGTATAATACCATCCTGACACTGGTGGTAAGCTCAACCTTAATACATGCAGAGAAACTCTGCCAAATAGCAGCAATAAAAGCTTCTTTGTTCCAAAAACAATCTGAAGAAAAAGTCCTACTAACATAGCTGTCTCCATGACCGCATAATGAAATCTACCAAAGGGCCATGCTCTCGTCCCAATAGAGACAATGTCACCAACTTGAGACCCATGGGATATATCAAGTCTCAAAGAGAGAAAAATAATTAATTAGCTTCTGTCATTCATTTAGCACAGTCTTTAAAATGACAGAAGCTGAGATGCAAGCCTACAGAAACACAAATGTTCCTGTTGATGGGTATCATGTTGACATGCCTCAGATAACCATTAATCATGTCTACACGGATGATATGCCGACATGATGAACTGTCAACAAACCGTCCCTGGTGGTCTAGTGGTGTCTTACCCTTTCCCATTGGCTGCAATGGCTCCAGCACCTTCTTCTGGGTCACTGTAGTCACTTGTCAGCAGCGGCATTCTGCTGAATTTTCTACCCATTCTGAACCAAGTTGACATTGTAATGTAAGATTGTGGTGTCGACATACTGTTGACTATATGACTGGATACCCCTGTTTTGTAGTTGTTTCTTGAGGTACAGTAAAAGAATGGCTAGGCACACCCCTGGCTAGATGCATCCAAAATGGACACGATGGTACACAAGGAATAAGATTAAACTACGAGTGAATATGTTCTGTATTACAATTTAATTTTATACTATTTTGCACAAGAGAGGGGTGAAAAAGAATCTAAAGATATATCTGTGTAATTTACCATTCCGTTTGAAATTACAACTTTTGAACTGAGAGACTGCAAAATTATTAAAAATAATGATTATGAAGGAAAAAGAGGAAATTGATGGAGAATAAGTAGGTTAATGAAGAACATTAACAATGCTGATGAGAATGGTGGCTCAGGCATGACAACATTCCATTAATTGTTTCAGCTTTCATCCAAATCTTAGATCTCACAAGGGAGAAATATATCAACATTTCGTATTTGTCAGCGATAAAACACATTCTGAATCACCGCTTGCGGCACGTTGTGTGATGTCTTAAAGCTGCAATGTATCAATCACAGGTGCTAGAGAAATATTGCAGAAACTTGCCCTTCCAAAGATCTTATGCCCCTTGTGTCCATCAGTGCTACTCTAGAATATGTGGCTGCAATGCAAGTGGGTAGGTGCAAATTGCCATGCATGCTCAGTAAATGTGTCATTACATATTCTGTTTGGCTCTTGTTACAACATAGTTCTCATAACATTTGACACCACTATTAGCCACTTAGTTGATAGTTAATGTAAGCTAAATTTAGCACTGATATTTAATCAGGATGATATATATGGTGCTTGAAAGCTATATCACAATCTTTCACATGAGACATGACCCAATTTTTCGGGTAGCCTCCTGCATCCCCAAAAGACTGGTTGGGTCTCCTGTATCTTGGATGGATCTTCCTAGTAAAGTGGGCAGTATGGAAAGTGTAATGCCAGGAATTGCGGATCGGTAAGGAGGGGGCTGGGCAACATGAATCATAGAATCAAGTCATTTTGGCTTAAAGACTCAATGTGCCTGGCCCCACCCCCTAAAAGGGTAGATGTAACTGTTCTCCACCTTCTCCTGGAGAGGAATTAAAAATGTTGGCAAGTACGCTGTAACACCACTAAAATCAGAAAGAGGAAACTTGGCTCAGGCACAAGATTCCTATCCCACTTACACTGTGTATACAGTATATACCAGCAGTACATTTGTAAGCAATGTCTGTCAAAGCTGGTATTAAGGAATAAATAAGTGTCAAAAAGCTATGCTTGTGAAAGAAGTTCCCCGCCATAGCAGATTTGGCAGTGGAGTTACTTTGCAATCCGGTTAGGTAGCATGCCTTTTGATTCACATTGAAAAATGATAAAATACCCTATTTTCAGCTAAAACACAATAGAAAAGAAGGCTTATCTCCAGCTGATACATCTAACCTTATGAGTATTTTCCTATAGTCCATCAGGTTCTATCCCAGCCCATTCTCCCCAAAATTCTAATCCTCAATCCCCACTGTATGCTTAGGGGATCCCCGACCTGTTAAATTCCAATCACTATCATTAACATTAAACAGACATATGATTGTCTTCTGCACTGAAACGGCAAATGGTGATGTATAAAGGATGAGTTTAATAAAAATATGAGGTGAATTCCTTGCACTCTGATGCAACTGTAATTGTGGACTCAAAACTAGAACCAAAGTATATGAAACTGTGCAAACTATATTTCTTTTCTATTTGGCTATTAGAAGTGCTTAATTTTATCAATTAAAAGAAAATAAAAGATCATGTAATTTTTGCAGTCCATAACCCGATATTCAGATTTTACATTTTGAACCGCGGGAAGTTCCAAAACCGGGACTCTGTTCGTATCAGATCTTCTCAGGAGATCCAGACCAGGGTCCAAATGTAATAGAGAGAGTTTAAAAAAGTGAGAGATTTGGTAAGTTTTTGCAGGTTTTTTTTTAAAGTGGCAATCATTTACACAGCAAGATCAACCTGGTTTTGCAGTGTAAATGACTGCCACTTTAAAAAAAAAACTGAAAAACCTTATCAAATCTCTCACTTTCTGAAATTCTCACTCTGTTACATTTGGCCCCAGGTTTTGGTTCGGTTCGGATCCACAAAATCTGTTCTCAATAAGAGCTAATTCTTACAGGTTTTTTCAGATACATTTTACAAGCAGGTAACTGTTTATCAACCATAACACTTGTACAGAACTGCATACAAAAAGCAGCAGATACAGGACTGGATCCACAGCCTTAGACAAATTCATTCTTTATCATATACTAAAAGTCAAATTGGATCATATTGGCAAAGTTTTATCAGGCTTCAGTGGGGGGTGTCGGACCTAGGAGCTTGCGAAGACTGCATTACATGAATATAAATAAAAGATGAAGCTGAAGTTGAAAGTCGGTTTGTCATATTCTCTGACTGTTGTGATAATTAAACCTTTTCTTGTAGGTGAAGCACCATACAATAGCCAATATTGCAATCATATATAGCAGAGAGAACGTCCTTCACATGAAGGTTGCTGAACAATAACTGATTTATAGATATATGGAAATTTAAAACAGCCACTCGCATTTGTATAAATTACATCAATCTGTGCTAAAGAACATTTGATTATTAGCAGGAGTGGTGGATGTGAATAAAGACTTTTCAAATACTTCTATCTATATTCACTTAAATATTCTTCATGTTTTCTTTTTTCAGATTTAGGGGAAAGTGAAGAACGAAGAGCATGTACAACAAGAGAACTAGGAGCTATTATAAAAGGGGGAAGAATAAAAAAGAGAGAGAGAGCTGTATATCTTGGTGTAATTTAAAAAAAAAACAAATATCAGGGTATCTTAAAATAACCATGTGGACACTGTTGGATTCACACCGTATATTCTGACTCTTTTATTAAATACAAAGAACCTTTGATAAAAACATGCTAAACGAAGAAACAGCTCAGTAGACATATAGTGATGTTTCTAGGTGTTAGGAATATTTGTGTTTGTTTTGCCTTGCATTACCTCATTCCTGCCTCTAGGGGTCTCACTTGTTGCCTCAAGTCTGAATGGCAGTTGCACACTGCCTCTGCAGGGTAATTACCTGATTGTGTGCACCTGGAGCCCAACACCCTGCTGCTATTTAACTCCAGCTCACAGGCACCTAGTTGCAGATCATTGTGGTTCCGTATGGAGTGAGACTGGGCTCTCTCCAGTAATCCTGTCCAGATTCTGCCTTATATGCATCTTGGAGACTTCCCTGCAGTTTGCTAACTCATGTGCCTCGCTTCTGGACTTTTTACCCTGCCGGTTCAGCATCTACATTCCTGGACTATTATTTGCAGTTTGTTTCCATTCCTGCCTGATCACTTCGTTTTTGGTATGTTATTTTTCCCCTGCTTGATTTAAACCCGGATACCTTCATGTTTATTTTGCATCTATGTTTAACCTGAAATATTCCATTTATCGTGTTTTGTTCCATGCAATCAAGGATCCAGTTTATATTTATTTTTACTATTACTTTTTCCACAATAAACTTTACTCAATTTTCACCTGGCTTCAGCTGACATCTTTCCAAGTACGCACACACAGAGAACCCTAGAAATCGTTACAGAATGATCTGCCAAAATAAACGTGTGCAGGAGTTTTGTTTTGATTCAGCTGAATCTCATACAATGGCTTCACTTCAGAAAGGTTCCCTGCCTCTCAAGTTTTTGCCGTTTTTGAGTTCTGCATTGCTGGTGGATTTCAGAGAGAAACTGGAGGGTATTCAAATCCTATCTTCAGAGATACTGTCTGCTCTGCCTGAAGATTCAGTAAGATTACCTGCTCCCTTTAAGGAGACGCAGGAAAAAAGGGGAAAAGATCAGTCTGGTGCTCTCAATTCTGGCTGCTGTTTTTCTAGCGTAAGCAAAGGCAAGTTTTGGAGTTTTCCACGACCCAGTCTCTCTGAGGAAGAAAGGAGACATAGAAGGGATAAGAAGCTCTGTTTTTATTGCGGCAGGTCGGGACATTTTATTCAGTTATGTCCTGCTCGCAAACATAAAAAGAGCTTTCCTCATTCTGCCATAGTGCCAAATTCTGCTCAGTTATGCCACTGTGGTGCTCAAATTTCGAAAGGAGGGGTGTACGGCCAAGCGACCCCAGGAGGGGTGTCCGGCCAAGCGACCCCAGGAGGGGTGTCCGGCCAAGCGACCCCAGGAGGGGTGTCCGGCCCAGCGACTCCAGGAGGGGTGTCCGGCCCAGCGACTCCAGGAGGGGTGTCCGGCCCTGCGACCCCAGGAGGGGTGTCCGGCCCTGCGACCCCAGGAGGGGTATCCGGCCCTGCGACCCCAGGAGGGGTGTCGGTCCCTGCTGCCCTTGCCTTCGGGCATGAGGTCCCTGCTGCCCTTGCCTTCGGGCATGAGGTCCCTGCTGCCCTTGCCTTCGGGCATGAGGTCCCTGCTGCCCTTGCCTTCGGGCATGAGGTCCCTGCTGCCCTTGCCTCACGGCATGAGGTCCCCGCTGCCCTTGCCTCACGGCATGAGGTCCCCGTTGCCCTTGCCTCACGGCATGAGGTCCCCGTTGCCCTTGCCTCACGGCATGAGGTCCCCGTTGCCCTTGCCTCACGGCATGAGGTCCCCGTTGCCCTTGCCTCACGGCATGAGGTCCCCGTTGCCCTTGCCTCACGGCATGAGGTCCCCGTTGCCCTTGCCTCACGGCATGAGGTCCGAGAGGTGCCCGCTTCGCCAGAGGTCCGAGAGGTGCCCGCTTCGCCAGAAGTCCGAGAGGTGCCCGCTTTGCCAGAGGTCCGAGAGGTGCCCGCTTCGCCAGAGGTCCGAGAGGTGCCCGCTTCGCCAGAGGTCCGAGAGGTGCCCACCTTGCCAGAGGTCCGAGAGGTGCCCGCCTTGCCAGAGGTCCGAGAGGTGCCCGCCTTGCCAGAGGTCCGAGAGGTGCCCGCCTTGCCAGAGGTCCGAGAGGTGCCCGCCTTGCCAGAGGTCCACGCCTTGCCAGAGGTCCGAGAGGTGTCCACCTTGCCAGAGGTCCGGCCAAGACCTGTCCAGCCCCAGGAGGGGGTTCTGCCTGTCCAGCCCCAGGAGGGGGTTCTGCCTGTCCAGCCCCAGGAGGGGGTTCTGCCTGTCCAGCCCCAGGAGGGGGTTCTGCCTGCCCAGCCCCAGGAGGGGGTTCTGCCTGCCCAGCCCCAGGAGGGGGTTCTGCCTGTCCAGCCCCAGGAGGGGGTTCCGCCTGTCCAGCCCCAGGAGGGGGTTCCGCCTGTCCAGCACCA
Organism: Pseudophryne corroboree; assembly: GCF_028390025.1. Taxonomy (NCBI): domain Eukaryota; kingdom Metazoa; phylum Chordata; class Amphibia; order Anura; family Myobatrachidae; genus Pseudophryne; species Pseudophryne corroboree. Next base: position 250,968,681 of record NC_086444.1, on the reverse strand, counting down.
GATAGAGGTGCCTGCCATGCCCGAGATCCAAGATTTGCCCGAGGATCTGCCTTACTTTTATGGAAATATCTCTCACTGTTTAGCTCTCTTCAGATATTATCTGAGTTTTGATGACTTGTCCCCTATTGATATCATTGCTAACGTATGTATGAGATTCAGAGGGAGGGCCTTGAAGTGGGTAAATGGTCTTATAGATAAGGGAGATCCAGTGTTACAAGATTTGCCTGGTTTTCTCAAGGCTGTGACCGAAAGATTCTGTCCATCAACTGTCCTCACTCTCCTAGATGAGTCTATAAAGGTGTGCCCGTCTGAGAACCTGCCTTTGCAGTCTGGGGAGCACCCTCAGTTTTTCAGATGTGGGCAGGTATCTCTAGGTGTTCACGCAGATTGCTCGGCAAGTTTAGCATCTTCAAATTTACCTTCCGTTCTTGATTCCATCCAGGAAAATAAGAAGTCAGTTCTACCGCTGGGTTGTGGCTCCGACTCTGAGAGTGAGCTTCTGTATGATCCTAGACTTGTTATTGATGGACCTGTATTGCCAAGTAGTGTCTTTGTGACACCTTCTAGTAAGTCTAGGCAACCCAAAAAGAAAGGAGGAAAAAAGAAGAGAAGATGAACTTTGAGGCGTCTGGAATCCGCCTGTTTAAAGGGGGGGATAATGTTAGGAATATTTGTGTTTGTTTTGCCTTGCATTACCTCATTCCTGCCTCTAGGGGTCTCACTTGTTGCCTCAAGTCTGAATGGCAGTTGCACACTGCCTCTGCAGGGTAATTACCTGATTGTGTGCACCTGGAGCCCAACACCCTGCTGCTATTTAACTCCAGCTCACAGGCACCTAGTTGCAGATCATTGTGGTTCCGTATGGAGTGAGACTGGGCTCTCTCCAGTAATCCTGTCCAGATTCTGCCTTATATGCATCTTGGAGACTTCCCTGCAGTTTGCTAACTCATGTGCCTCGCTTCTGGACTTTTTACCCTGCCGGTTCAGCATCTACATTCCTGGACTATTATTTGCAGTTTGTTTCCATTCCTGCCTGATCACTTCGTTTTTGGTATGTTATTTTTCCCCTGCTTGATTTAAACCCGGATACCTTCATGTTTATTTTGCATCTATGTTTAACCTGAAATATTCCATTTATCGTGTTTTGTTCCATGCAATCAAGGATCCAGTTTATATTTATTTTTACTATTACTTTTTCCACAATAAACTTTACTCAATTTTCACCTGGCTTCAGCTGACATCTTTCCAAGTACGCACACACAGAGAACCCTAGAAATCGTTACACTAGGCATAGGAAAACAGTACTGGCTAATAATGCAAAATAAAAGGTAAAAAATGTGATGCGTGGAATAGGCTTGTGATTATAGTAAGACAACTACTGTACACTTTACACAATCATTCCACACATATTGGTAACTATATAGGATACTTATGATGCATAAATCCAAGATAATTCAATTGTGTATACTTATGTAATGTACGACACTGCAGTCCTCCAACTGGTAAAAAGTCATAATGTCCACGTAAATAGTGACAAACTGTTCTGTATTTACCTGGATATTAATTTTTTTTTTTTTTTTACAATTACAGGACTGCAGTAATAAAACCAATTGCAAAGAATAGAAAAATAAATCATTTTCATACACCTAACAGAAGAAAGTGGTGATGTGATTTCATAGGATGACAGTTGAGTGAAAGAAAGTGGTATAATAGGATTTGGTGGTCTAATCCATTTCCTTGGGAGTGTTCTGAAAGTATAGGTGTTCTATATTATATATATATTATATATACAGGGTGATTCAAAAGTCACAGTACACCCTTTTGTTTAAAAAACTGTGCAGGAAATGGGAAAACTGAATACTCCAGTAAGGTATGGGTGAGGTGGCCTATCTTTTAGGGTATGTGCCGAACATGGGCACCATCTTGAAATCATCCATCTTGAATCTAAGTCAGTTTCCAGCATCTCCTGCACAGTTTTTGAAACAAAACGGTAAACTGCGACTTTGACATGGGAGTACTGCGGCTTTTGAATCACCCTGTATGTATGTATGTATGTATGTATGTATATATGTATGTATATATATATATATATATATATATATATATATATATATATATACACAGTATATTGCATAAAAATATACCGTGAAGAAAAGCGCACAGGTATTCCACCAACTCACACATGATAAACAAATATACATATAGATAACACTCCTCATAAAATAAATGAGTGGCTGCTCGAACCCAGTGTACTGTAAAACACAGATTCAAATATAAAGTGAATAGAATGCCCTTTAAGTGTGTATATATCATATGAAACGATCACCCTGTAAAAAGTGCAAAAAAGATGGTTAGATCCAATGACCTATCTCATTCCATTTGTCTTCGGTCACATGACCAGCTAGTATGGATATACTGTATGTTTTAAAACCAAAAAGTAAACATAGTGCGCACCATTAAAACTGTATATACAGTAAGGCAAAGTGAATCCTGCGATTGGTAATAAGAAACCATATAGTCCAACATAAGAATCCTTCAAGGCAGGCTTCTTTCAATTAAACAGTGTTAATTAAAGCAGTAAAAAGCAAAGACTTGCTATCACATGTGCCATTTACCATTATTTTACACAAATTTAATATTGTGAGATGTAAATGAAAATCAAGGGCGAGACATTAAAATGTGAGGGAAACCATGTATCATGGACTATACGGGTTTCAGTGCAGTGTGACGGGTAACGGGGTCGATGCGACCCGAGACCTGTTTACAGCATAGGAAAGCCGACGCTTGGAGATGATGTCATCACGAAGTGCCGGCACTGCACATGTGACCAGTGACGCGGCTGACCTGGCTTATTGCCGGGTCCAGCATGCCAGTCTGAAAGGGGTTTCAGGCAGGTCGCGTCCACGTTGGACCAATGTACAAAGTCACTGGTGCGTCCCAGTTTGCAGTGTGAAAGGGGTATAAATAATATAGAAGTATAAACATTTGTCGACAGTGTGTTGACCAGACCTCTCAAAATATAATTCAAGCTGAATTCTCTTATTTATTTATTTTTGCATGTCACAAAATGTAGCAATTTTTTTTCCTGCCATCATAATGTATATAGTAATAAAATGCTACATGTCACTTTACTTCTCACACAGCATATAAAGAGAATGGCTACTAAACAAAAGTACAGCAGGAATTACATTGTGGCAGTTAATCTATACTGTAGTCTTGAGTTCATGAATAATTATATAGGCAGAACTAAACAAAAAATATGCACTTACACATAAGATTGTAATGCATCCTAGAAGTAATGGGCTTGTGTGCTGTTGCATAATGCGAATTGCTTCATAAAATTTGATGCAGTTTTACCACTGCCGCATACTTATTTTCAGATTAAATACAGTACAAAGTGTTTCCTGTGTTGTAATTTACAATAGACATCACTTTGCATGCTGATGCATGCTTCTTTGAAAGATGTAACTGCTTATAAATTATTCCCTTGTATCTGTGGTTTCTTGAAAAAACATTTTCTATCATCATTAATTCTTGCTCAAGTATACATTAAGATGAGCATCCAAGTGCATCTGCAGATATGTTTAAAGCACAATAAACTATTATCTAAGAAACATCAGGGATTCTGTTCCTGCTGCTGCAACCTGTACTACTGACTGTGATTTATGTATAAGGAATCACAGCGGCTATGGTGAGAGTCGGCCAGTGGGAGATAACTGTAGCAGGGAGCTTTAACAAGGGCGCAGTTCTTCTCTCAAACAAGCAAGCAAGTCTGCTGGGACCTGGAGGTCTAAATGCGAGGCCTTCTGATTTGGGATGATGCTATTATGCAAGTTGATTAGGTCAAAGGTCAGCATATTGGGGAAAAGGCATTGCATCCTGCTGCCACTGCAATACAAGTGGTGTACATACACCCCTCCCCTCCTTCCTCACGGTCATCTTACTGTATGTCAGGGTGAAGGCAGCAAGCAAGGGCCAGGGATAAGTGAAAAGAGTTATGGCACAGACTAATATTTTGTTAATTAGTGCTGGCATTTAGTAATGTAGGTTATTGCAGTTCAGTGATTTATGTCAGATATTGTGAATATTATATACTGACAGCAATTAGTAATGTATTCAATTACAGTGCAGTGATTTATGTCACATTTTACTTATATTTAATATGTTACATATTTAATCGGGGCTGGCAATGAACAAGGTATGCAATGGGAGAGCAGGTATTTTTGTCATATGCTATTATTACTAAGCTGACAATTACGTACTGTATGCAATTATTTTGTAGACAATTGATAACATGGATAATGGAAAGTGCAAGCAGCTAATGTTGCAGGCAAATAGGAGTACAAGGAACAGGGGTGGGATGCAAGCATTCTAACATACTGTAGGCCACAGAAGTCAAGAAGAAGACGCATATGGAAGGCAGAATAGTTAGTGGTTGGTCAGGTGAAGGTGTACATAGCGGATGATGAGGAGGAGGATGGTTGCTGCCACTATCAAACCATCTCTAATTGGCTGTCTCTGAATTCTCCACTGATGCTGATTGGTCATTTCTTCATCGCTCAGGCAAAGATTATGTTTTTGTAAGTGTGTTTATGCAATTTTTATTTTTTTGTGTGAACGAGAAGCAGAATTATACTGCTACAGTGTATATTAGATAGATTTTTATAGTTTAATTGATTGTTAATAACGAATGTATTTGTTGCACATCTTTATCTCCGAATATGGGCAGAATTATGCAATTTGCTTCGGCATTCAACTTTTTCAACTGCAATTTTCCCCTTCCTGTGGAATACAATTATACTGTATATATATGAATCCAAAGAATGCCTGCACACACAATAAGATATTAAATTGCTGGGGTGACACTCAATATTTATGGTTTAGAGAAGATAATCCTCATTCATGAATACACGTTTCAGTTTTAGGAGTGCACTCACCAGTCTGTCCGTAAAATCACCAAATTTTATTGAGGCATAAATAAAATCATCATACTGATGTTTCGGTCCTCACTGGACCTTTGTCTAGGGTCCAGTGAGGACCAAAACATCGGTATGATGATTTTATCCATGCTTCAATAAAATTTGGTGATTTTACGAACAGACTGGTGAGTGCACTCCTAAAACTGGAATCTCCAATCAGACAAGGTCTCTGCCAAGGGGCGTTTCAACAGAGTAGCGGGCCCATGTCCACCTCCAGGTGGGCCCCCTCCTATGCACGGTGCAATAGTATCCGGCATTTGACGGAGTCCAATGCACATGCGCAGGTCTCCGGAAACATGGCGCCCATCATGTTCCGGAGACCAATTTAACTACTAAGCATACACGGTGGCCATTAAATATGGGTGCAGTGGGTTCGGTGTGGCCCCCCCCTGGACCAAACGGCACCCATTATAGAAACACCAATGCCTCTGCTTCAGAAAAGAAAACACTGGCAACCCCACATTAGTGAACTTCCAACATACAGATGAAGCCGTGCTCAGCTTTGCTACCAAAAATCCTAGTTGTGGCAAAGTTGGCGTGGCAGCGTGCCCATGTACTATGCCGCACGCTGCCATAGGAAATACATTGGGTTGCAGCTAGTCGCAGCCCAGCATATTAAGTCGCACTTGTGTTACAACATGCCATGTGAGTCCGTGCAGCCGTGCAATGAGTGTGGTTACATCAGTACACAGTCCTTATATCTACAACTGCACATACAGGTGGAATAGGATGAGTATTTATCTCACGCTTCACATTTGTAAGCTGGCTCATAAATGACACCTCTTTCTCTCTGTAATGTAATGAAGTGCTATCTCCTGTAATGTTTTCTCATCCTCTGGAATGCTTCTGTACATCTAGAAAAAGATCACACGAGTAAAGTGAGCGTAAAACAAACCTGCTTTAGAAGCACAGATTCTTTTCCTTCTAAGTAACTAATCAATGTACAGTATATGGCTTGCCATTGGCAACCACTGTATTGTTTTGACAGTTAGGAAGCGATAGTCTAGACTTGAGATGCAGCAAATTATTGCAAAGCCGATTTGTATAGTAGACATTCATTTAGAGTAACCCAGTAGGATACTACCTTAACGGTGGGTTACAAGAGCATTGGTTCCTGCGGTTAAGGAGACAGTGATTTGCGTGGTTCCAAGTCCTACACATATAAGCCTATAAAAATCATATACTCAATCTATCAAGTATTGTTTTGTAAAGCTTTTCAGCTTTCATCTTGTCTTAAAAATTGATGACCCACCATTATTAAATAATTGTACTATGAATGACAAAGAAGAATGGTCAAATTCTAGATTAACGGTTCTTGCAACAGTCAAAAGTTTGACTGGGAGCCTGGAAGTTGCAGTCAGAGACATAGGACAATCCATACAGGCAGACAGTTGGTCTGTAGTGGTGACTTGAGTTTTCCTTTGCCTTGTTTTCAGGCACTGAGATGTCAGCTAGGTAGACGATACCTGGACTACTTTGGAGTTACCTGCTGACAGCAAGGTATCTCACTGGGTTGTTGGTGGTACAGTAGGGTTGACAGTGGCTGAACAAAACTGGCCTTTTGTGGCTTTAATATCCATTAATATATTTTAAGATGAGGAGTCACAACCCCTTGCAGCAGTAACTGACAATTTTATTGGCATCATTCTATCTTTATATAGTACGTAGTGTTGAATCTGTCAGTTCATAGAAGAAGGTGCTCAATTTATACCAGACACTTCCATTTCTGGTGTCATTCGTTGAGCGGATATAGGTATTACGGTAGATACTAGATACTTACACAAATATACCAATAAGTAACTAAAAACTCAATGATTTGCTCACCATAGTCGTATTCAGTATGAGGCCCACGTAGCCAAACGTAGTACATCTCCTGGGTCCATTTAGGTATGTTCACATAAAATATGCTCTCTAAAAGGTAAGTGAATATCAAGAGACAACAAATAATTGCATTATAAAATATTAAAGGGTATCTTTCAATTATGCCGTCACAGCTGTATTTAAAGGTCTTAAAATTAGCCTTACACAATAGAGCTACTAATAACATGAAAAATATACTTGTAGAGGTCTACAGTACTTTTCATTAATAAAGATATACATGATTATAAGATAAAATGCGATTGTAGGAGAAGATATTTTCCTATACAGAGCAGATTTTCTTTAAGCAATCACATTGGATGGCGAAGCAGTGAGTTTTAAATAGCTGATATCAGAGCACAGCAAATGTAAATATATTGGGCGTGATGTAAGAGCCGGATGTACCTATTTTGTTCGTACAAATTTTCAGTTGCTTTTTCGTTGCATATATCTGCGTATGTAGATACCATCACATTTTACTCTTATGACTTCTTACGCTTAGAGTGGAAGAACAGGAGATGGATGGTGTGTACAGTAAAGGTGTGTTCACACAAATGTAGACCTCAACATAGACGACTATGGGCCTGATTCAGAGATGGAAGCTTTGGCACAGCAGCTGCATCTTTGGACTTGCTGACGTGCAAAAATATGTTAATGCAGGAGGCATCTGAAGGAAAAAGACGACTCCTGCCAGCATCACAGATCTGAGTGCTGCATCTGAAGACACAGCATCGGATCGCCATTGCACCCATCAGAGCAAGCTTACAAAGAATGACCAACTCTTGGCTACTTGCAAGGCAGCAAATTTGCTCCAGAAAACGCAGACCCTGGCCTCGCAATTCACCAGACAACTTAGCCATTTTCTGATAATGCAGGCAGTGCTGCACCCCCATCTCCACAGCATGTCAATCATGCTGTGATTTGGGGGCACTGAGAGCCATCTTTCAGTAGAAGACCTGCCTAGGTGCAGATATCTAAATATTGGAGATGTATGTATCAGAATTACATACATCACTTAATCAGGCACAATGTCAGACGAAACATAGAAACAGAATCCGACAGCAGATAAGAACCACTTGGGCCATCTAGTCTGCCCATGTACATGAACACACTTACACACTACGGTCAATATTTATTCAGAGCCAATGAAAATACCAGTATATTTTTGGAGTGTGGGAGGAAATCGGAGTACCTGGAGGAAACTCAACGCAAGCACGGGGAGAATATACAAACTCCACACACTTAGGACCATGGTGGGAATTGAACCCAAGATATCAGTACTGTGAGGCAGAATGGCTATAACTTGTAGGTGTGTTACTCCTAGTGCAATATACAGTACACTCTGAGGATGACAATCTACATACACTTCAGACACAATGGGGCTGATTCAGTTTAGCTATGAGTTGGTCAAACATTGCTTAGGTTAAAATCTTGCAGTCGCAACTTTTTGTTAATCAATTAGAAATCTGCATTAAGTTAATACGGGTCTCAGTGGGGGTTTCCAACTCTATAGAACTCTCTTCCCCACACAGTGCGAGAAGCCTCCACTCCAGAATACTTCAAGAACAGACTCTAGACGTATCTATTTACTCAAGTATTTCACTAATGTCCACTGTTAAGCTTGTTTTGTATTTTGAGTTGTAAATGCAAATGTACTGTAAAGCACTCTGAGTCCTATTAGGGGAAAATTGCTATATAAATAACATTATTATTATTATTATTATTATTATTATTCTAAAAAAAGCTTATGCCCTTATTTATCAATGAGTGATAAATTTCACTGTGAGTGATAAATTGCACCAGCCAATCAGATCCTAACTGCCATGTTACAGACCGTTGCCCTTATTTATCAATGATTGCTAAATTTCACTGTAAGTAATAAATTGCACCAGCCAATCAGCTCCTAACTGCCATGTTACAGACTGTTGCCCTTATTTATCAATGATTGATAAATTTCACTGTGAGTGATAAATGACACTAGTCCATCAGCTCCTAACTGCCATGTTACAGACATGCCCTTATTTATCAATGCGTGATACATTTCACTGTGAGTGTTAAATTGAACCAGTCAATCCGCTCCTAACTGTAATTTTTCAAACCCAGCCTATGACATGGAAGTTAGGAGCTGATTGGCTGGTGCAATTTATCACTCACAGTGAACTCTAACCATTTATATGCCGCAGTCGGTATTCTGACTCCGAATGCTGGCATATCAACCCCAACTGATAGACAGTTTAATGTGCTCCAAAATATTCTAGACACTTTTATCTGCTGAAATTTGCTTATCTGCCATCATTTTTCCTTAATTCATATGTAGCCCCCTTTTACCTGCTGGTCCTTAGGCATGCTGTACGTGTGACCCTTATGAGTAGCTTTAAATAAAGCATGTTTTTCAGGCTTTGTAGTATCTTTATGAAATGGTAAAAACATAATCTTGAGAATGAGTTTGCCTTATTTTAGTGCAGGTTATCAGGGCTTCTCTTAAAGGGAATGCTTACAGTATGCTATATTTTGGACTTAATGCTGAATACAGCTGTTTTATATGGTGAGCAATTTTGCTTTAAATAATTAATGAAATAAAATATGTTACTGGCAAATTTGTTCCATTTATTAAAAAAATACTTTTCATTTATTAAAGCGTTTATGAGTTTCACAAGTTAGAAACAATCAGGATTTATAATGGAAATGTTTTTATAACATTAAAGCTGCATTATAAATGTTCATTAAAAATACACTTACCAAGTGATTGCTATGACACTTCTGGAGATAGGAGGGTAGTATCTGGGCTTTTTATTGCTTTAAAGTGCTCATTATCAAATATTTAATATATATTATAATAAAAATCTAAATGTAAAAAAAAAATATCACACAGTTGTAGTGGTTGATTTCCTCAATATAGTTTTTTGTGGTTTTGGTGCAGTTGGCGGAGGCTGATTTCCAGGCTTTAATGGAGGGTGACAGCTACTGGTGGTGATTCCCAGGCCACCGTTTTCAATAGGAAATGGAGGTGTGGGTGGTGGCGGTAAAGGACAGTGATGGGGGATTTTTCCCGTCAGATTAACAGATTCCTCATGTAGATGTACATCTTTGTTCCTCACTTCAGATCGCACATCACAGTCCGGGCAGTAGCCATGGTAGAGAACATTTTCACTAAAACGTACACGTTCTTTCGTTGAAGCCTGAGTACAACGGTCCTTTTCTGGTCTATGTGTTATCTGCTGTCCTGTCATTTTATCCACTTTTATAGTATGAATTGTACATCTGTCACCATTAGGAAGCTTGACAGTTCCCCCTGGCAAACCACCATTCCGAAGCAACATTCCATTATTCTTCCCAGTATTGGATGAGTTAATTAACCTTTGCGTTTCTTCAAATTTCACTGGAGTTAACCGTGGAGGTGGCGGGGGTGGATTGGGCTTTCTGAGTACTGTCAGGATGGCTGAGGGGTGTGCAGGTGGGGTTATTAAAGGTGCATTAGCTCGGAGTTTAATCTTATCTAAGCTGGAAGCTGTTGTGCTGCTTGAGCTGCTATTCAATGTGTCTGTCTTTGAGCTGTCTGTCATCTCATCTTCCAGCTGCAGATCCGACGTTAAAGTGTCTATTTGGTCAACCACCTGTTCATGGAGACAATGAGATACAATTACTATTTAATAACAGTCACAAAACAAGCAAACTTCACTTCCTAACAACATGCATTACATTTGTTGTTTTAGTTCTTATGCTGGGCATACACAGTCAGATGGGATGCGGTCAAGATCCCGCCGGACGGAATCCCGGCAGTCGGAATACCGATACCGGGATCCCGACCGGCACAATCCCGACATATTCTCCCTCTGTGGGGGTCCACGACACCCATAGAAGGAGAATAAATTAGTGTGCCGAGCGTAGCGAGGCACCATGCCCGCAGCGTGGCGAGGCACCGCTCCCGCAGCGAGCCCGCAAGGGGCTGCGTTTCGCTCGCCCCCCTGTCGGGATTGTGCCGGTCGGGATCCCGGTGTCGGTATTCCGACCGCCGGGATTCCGTCCGGCGGTAATATGTACTGATCCCGGTCAGATACTGTAACATGCCTGTTAGACCAACAGGCATTTTATCTGACCCTGTCAATATCCGGGACATACACTGTGAGATCTCACAGTGCATGTCACATGATATCAGTACTCCGCCCAATGTGAAAGTACAGGGGAATGTCCGCCGGTCAGCCGCAGTAGGGTACACACTGCCCAATGCGGTTTACACTTGAAAATATCACATCGGAGGGACATGCTGAACGATACGGCATGCCCGACTGAACGATATTTCAGGGTCGGTCGGCCCAATACACGCTGCAATTATGTGGCCGATACACTGATATCAGGCAGATCTGCCAGATAATTGTAGCATGTACAGTATGCCCAGCATTAAACTATTAAAGGGAATAAAGAAAATAAGAATTGCTTGTTTTATTATTTCAGTATTATTTGTTGTGACAAATCCATAGATGATGACACGCCAGGTGATTCAGTGAAGGTCACCCTGCAGCACAATAGCATTTGGAGGCAATTCTGAACATAAATGCATGGTGATGTCATGTTGCTGGGACGGGGCGGCACAGAACGTCACAGAGCCCTGCTCCAGCACTGGGGTGGTTTTTGTTTTTTTTAAAACAACTTTTGCTTTTATTTATATAAAGTAATACAATACATAATGGGCTATTTTTAACAGTCAAACTGTAACACGCTACAGTAATAACATAATACAAAAAATATGAATGGGTTAAACTTATCTTATACTACATTCAGGCAATATACCGGGTCGGTTGCCATAGCAGCGGAGGGAGCAGCAACAGCAGGGGCGGGGGTGGAGGCGGCGCCGGGAGATGAGCTCATCTCCTGCGCCGCCTCTCCCTATGCTGTGAATGGGAACCGTGTCGCATCGACACGGCTCCCATTCACACCGCACCTGACCCGGTAATCAACCCGGGTAAAACCCTTCTTTTTTACCGGGTTGAATTACCGGGTCAGGCGACCCGCTAAATCGTGAAAGGACCTTTCACATCGCACACTGACCCAGTTTGACACGGCAATATGCCGTGTCGATACCGGGTTATTTGTGCGATGTGAAAGGGGTGTTAGAGAGCCTATGTAATAAACTAAAGCCAAACTATATAGTCGCTTACAACCCGATATAGCATCTTAACACAAAAAGTAAATAATAAAATAGATAGATAGATAGATAGATAGATAGATAGATAGATAGATAGATAGATAGATAGAAATTAAGAATTAAAAAAAGTAGGAAATGCAGTAAGTTAATTCTCAAGTCGATCATCTATAAAGATTCCTTGTTGTTGGTACATATATTTTTAAAATGTGATTTTGGATTGTGTGTCTAGTGTATTTATGCATATTTCCCTTTTTTTCTTTTATAAAAACTGAAAGCTCTTTGCTAAGAATTTTATATGTGGAGTAACATTCTCTTAAATATGCCTAAAAAAGGCGGAGAAGCAACCATCCAGGATTTCAAAATGACTTTCTTAGCGATTGTCAAAATAAGAATGAGAAAGGGTAAAAATTCTTTACACCTTGGACCCAATTATCAATTTCCAAAATGACAGCACTGGAAGAGGGTCTTATCACAGAGGCAAATTAATTACAGAAGAAATACAGTAATACCCCTTTCAGACAGAAAAGTCTGAAACTCCCGGCAATTACCCGGCATTTCAGTGCCGGATAGTTTTGCCGGTCCCTGCCTGAGCCCCCTTTTAACAGACAAGCAAATTACCGGCGCGAGAATTTCGACCCGGTAATTTGCAGATCAATTCAACATGGGTATTTTTTCTGTATGAAAGGGTCAACCCGGGTATAAATTCCAGGGTCGAAGTCCCGGGAATTTTTAACCCGGGTCAACCCTTTCACACAGAAAAAGGACCCATGTGTTTCATGAAATTACCGGGTGGAACTGCTTCACCCTGTAATTTTAGTTTCTGTCTGAGATGGGTATAAATTGGTGAAAGAAGCTTGCCTAGATTGTTTACACTTTAGACATGATCCCGATTTTTAGTCTCTGTCATATGTCTCCTCTCTACGCAGTAGCGGCTCTTGCCACGGGCAAGCAGGCTTTTTGCCTGGGGCGCCGCTACCCTGAGGGCGCCGCCGTGGCAAGAGCCGCTACTGCTCCTCCTTACCTCCCCGCTCCCTGGCTGCAGCGAGCGCTGTATGCGCCCGCTACAGCCGGCATCACTGACTGACGCTAGAGGTCAAAATTGACCCCTAGTGTCAGTGCGGCGCTGCTATGGGAGAGACGTCATTACGTCTCTCCCATACAGCGGAGCTGGCGCCCGGAGACAGCAGCAGCGGCAACAGCGGTCCGGAAACAGGAGCAAGGCTAGTAAGTATTTTCTTTTTTCTTTTAGGTTTTGAAAGCGTCGCTACTACTGGGGGCACATATAGGGGGCACAGCTACAAGGAGCCCTATCAATGGGGGCACAGCTACAAGGAGCCCTATCACTGGGGGCACAGCTACAAGGGGCCCTATCACTGGGGGCACAGCTACAAGGAGCCCTATCACTGGGGGCACAGCTACAAGGAGCCCTATCACTGGGGGCACAGCTACAAGGGGCCCTATCACTGGGGGCACAGCTACAAGGGGCCCTATCACTGGGGGCACAGCTACAAGGGGCCCTATCACTGGGGGCACAGCTACATGGGGCACAACTACAGAGGGCACATACAGGGGGCACTGCAACAGGGGGAACAGCTACTGGGGGCACTACTACAGGGGGCACAGCTACTGGGGGCACTACTACAGGGGGCACAGCTACTGGGGGCACTACTACAGGGGGCACAGCTACTGGGGGCACTACTACAGGGGGAACATGCTGGGGCACTGCTACAGGGGGAACAGCTACTGGGGGCACTGCTACAGGGGGACCAGCTACTGGGGGCAAATTAACTGGGGGCACAGCTACTGGGTGCAAATATACAGGGGGCACAGCTACAGGGGGAAAATCAAGCGGGGGGCACAACTACTTGGGGCAAATCTGGGGGCACAGCTACTGGGGGCATAACTGTGGCCACGACCCTCCCCTAGGAAGCCACGCCCCTATTTTTTGCAAACTAAGTTTTGCCGTGGGGGGGGCGCCAGTGGAAACTTTCGCACTGGGCGCCGCAAGGTGTAGAACCGGCCCTGTCTCTACGCTCTCTGTAAAGTTTGAAATTTACTTCTTGCATCATTGCCTTGTGCAAAATAGTTGTAATTCTATCACTACAGCACTGATTATAAGGGTGACCCCGGGGTAATGGGTTTAAGGGTGGGAGTGTATAGAGTTTTAATCTCATAGCAAAAGTATTTGTTAGAAGACGTGAGGTTGTCTAAGCAATATTCCATGAGAAAACTGTAGCAATTAAATGTAACTTAAAGGGTGTGGTGCAGCTATGATAACAGAATAATACAATTTAATTTATTGCTTTATATTATACAGATCCACTGAGTCATCATTTAAAAGTAAGGTATGCAAAAGCAGCTCACAGTTACGTGATTTTATGAAATTTACCATTTCTCATAATACTCACATCTTTGGGATGAATCCAAAGCAAAACACTACTGTGTCCTGGTCTTTGTAAAACCAAAATCAGTATAAAAACAGAACAATGGTTCCAAAATGAAACCAAATAAAATGAAACCAAATTATGGTTTGCACATATCTAGCTTCTAATTAGCTGTATCAGCCCCTTCTCTCTTTTAAGCTGTACTTGTTAATCTCCGGACAAATGTGTCTGTCCTCTCCAGAACTATCACCATGTGTGCTTGCCTGTGTTACTGAAGTCTTTCTGCCATTTCATTTTGGATGTCCTCTCATAACCTCAAATTCAGTCTTTCAAATCTGACTTAATAACACAGCACCAGCCAACAAAAGCTACCCGTGACATAAGTACAGGCCCCCCAGCCACTGCGGAGACTTGGAGATGCAGGGCTGCGGGGCGCTGCTGCTGATTCAGTGCAGATTCCCATGTCAATCTGCTAAATGCCCCTCCCAAAATGGCCACCGCCATAGAGGAGACAGATTCTAGAGGTCATATTTGACCTTTACTGTGTCTGGCAGAGCCAGGAAGTGCTGGTACCCAGCAACGCATAGCTCATACCCTCCAACATGACCCGCCCCACTAGGTACAAAATGCTCTGTTTCTGGACTTTCCTCTTAATTTATGATTGCCATCACCTGTGAAGAAACAGCTTTCTTATCATTTAACTAGTTCAACACAGGTGATGGAAATCATAAATTAAGAGGGAAGTCCAGAAACAGAGCATTTTGTACCTAGTGGGGCGGGTCATGTTGGAGGGTCTGATAGCGCTGGGTAGCGTTGGTGGCAGCCTTACGCCCTTGGCAATGAGCATGACTCCTACAGCATGAAAGCCTCTCGCAACGAGCATTGAACCCCTGGCAACAAGCATTACCCCCTGGCAACGAGCATGACTTTTTGCTCCAAAGTTTTGATTATAAAAATGATTAGAATAATGCAAAGAAGATGTTTATAATATATTATTTCTATCTTTCATATACTTTACATAGTCAGAACTCTGGCTTATACTGTACGTTAGTATGACAGGAAAGGCTCTGCCTCACCCCACTGCATGTCACTGGTGTGTGTCATACTGTATCACGGGCATTGCGGTATGTAGTATAATGTCTCAGGGGCATTAGGGTGTGTAGCATAATGTATCGCAGGTATTACAGTGTGTGGCATAATGTATCACAGACATTGCGGTGTGTGGCATAATGTATCACAGGCATTACGGTGTGTGGCATATTGTGTAATGGGTATTACGGTGTGTGGCATAATGTTTAAGGAGTATTACTATAGGGAGAAAAAATTACAAATAATGTAAGAGGCAGGATTATTTTTTTTCTGTGGTGGCCAATGTCTGGGCATGCAAGTTGCAAAACTGGGATATAAGGTAGTCTTTTCCTGCAATGCCACACCCCTTTTAGCGAGGTCACACGCGCAAATTCTTTACTTTTCTGATGGCAATTAAGGGGGGGGCAGAACATTTTTTTGGCTTAGGAGAGAAAAAAATTATACTTACGCCACTGAAAGCTACCTACCTACATCTCTATTTCTGTTGACAACAATAAACTGTACATCTGTACATCTACAGCTTGCTCTCATAATACCATCCTTCACTCAGAACTGTCCTTTATACTTCTGAAAACAGGTATATTTACTGGAAAACACAGCCAATTTCATAGACACACTCTCACTAAACGTAGCCTTAGTGCAAATACAACCCTGAATTGCCTGAAGATGCTTACGCTCACCTCCAGAGCATGCAGTGTGTGGAAACATAAAAGAGATGCCTGTAAAAACTGGCTCGTGTTCAACTCAGTTTTACCAAATCCAATGTACAGTACAATGCTTCTAATGAGAAGCAAGGCAATCAAACTGCACCAACATACTGTACATCTGTTCACTTTTTCCAAAATATCTCCAAAATGTACCTCTCTAACTGTGTGTGACTCTCAACCCCACTCACTACATGTTTCGAGGGCCGCCAAGAGCTGTACCGGGCCCAGGTACTGAGGTGCAGGATGCCGGCAAATCTGGGAGCTGTGGCCATGCCCCCTCCAATAAAAAATACTATGCACAGAGCCGTATGCTGCAAAGGGGAACATTTGCCCCCTCAGAAGAAGTAAGCCAAGTAGGGCCTCCATCGGGCTCCTCTGACAAGCCCAGGCCCAGGAAATCAGTACCACCCATCCTCCCAGCTGCCATTCCCAGTTACCTTATTTTCTTCAGGCTATTCCCACTAGAATTTTCTCCCATGAGTAACAAGACCTTCTTCTAGTGTCCAAACATTCTATTTAACTCCCTCCTTCAGACAAGCCTATCAAATTCCCAAAAGTCCCTTTATTCACATTCTGCTATTCAATCCAGTGGATCCGGTATGAATGGTCGACCATGTTATGGTCGACAGTCATTAGGTCGACCACAATTGGTCGACATTGAAATGGTTGACATGGACACATGGTTGACACATGAAAATGGTCGACACGTGAAAGGTCGACACATGAAAAGGCCGACATGTGTTTTTTAACTTTTTTTGGTGTCATTTTTTGCGTAAAGTGACTGGGAACCCCAATTAGTGCACCGCGTCCCCTCGCATGGCTAGCTTCGCTCGCCATGCTTCGGGCATGGTGCCTTCGCTCCGCTGCCGCTTCGCTCGGCACAGATTACCGTTCCAATCGTAGTTCACGTGGATCGTAAAGTATGGAAAAGTCCCCCCCCCCCAAAAAAAAAACTCATGTCGACCATTTCATGTGTCGACCATTTTCATGTGTCGACAATGTGTCCATGTCGACCATGTCAATGTCGGCCAATAGTGGTTGACCTAATGACTGTCGACCATAACATGGTCGACCATGTGAACGGATACCCAATCCAGTGACTACCTCCCTCTGTGTACAGTTCACTTAAAGTTACATTCATTCTGTTTCTTTTCTAAGACAAACATGTCACAACTTTGCTTTGTGACTGGATCACATAATCCCAGACAGCACTTTTCCCATTGCAGTCTGTCTGGATCATTATGCACTACTGTATGTTTAAAAGCCGGCAACAGCAGCCAACTTTGCCTCCTTTGCCCGGCCAGCGGAATGCCCCATTCGCATAAAAGTGCTTGCCCCCTATGGGGTAGCTAGCACTTTTCAGCAAGATCCCCTTTGCTGTAAAGTGCGTCAGGGTAAGGCAGATTCACCGGATGATTCTATCCATACTATTATATATATATATATATATATATATATATATATGGGTGGTCTTCAGTATGCCGAATGTCGGGATCCCCCCGGAGCACAGTATATCGGCGCCGGAATCCCGACACCCGGCATACCGACATATATTCTCCCTCGTGGGGTCCACGACCTCCCTGGAGGGAGAATAAAATAGTGTGGCGCGCGTAACGCGCCACCGTGCCCGCAGCGAGCCCGCAAGGGGCTCATTTGCGCTCGTCAGACTGTCGGTATGCCAGCGGTCGGGCTCCCGGCGCCGGTATGCTGGTCGCCGGGAGCACGGCCGCCGGCATACCATACTACACCCATATATATATATACATATATATATATATATATAGAAAGGAAGATAGAGGCACTCTCCAGATTTTATAAATATGCAAAAAGTACTCATTTATTGTAATATACGTTACATAATCCACTTGAATAGTGTCCTTATAGTATCCTCAAGCGCTTTCGGCCCTCAATGGGCCTTCCTAAGGAGGCTATATACAGCAATTCCATCAAGTAATGAGACCAAACAACAGGTCAGCCCAGGCATCCAGCAGTACAATAGGCTATGCCTGACAGGCTCTATATACACCTATACCCAATTAGAAATTGGCGCCAAAAAACGCCCCTTTTATGACCTCATATCAGTGCGACTTGCATATACATAAAACAATCTAAATTACAGACCGTGCAAATATTCAAAAGAAAGGGGTAATGTGGGACACACTCACACTACAGCCAGGATCCACTTCAAGTGCCAGAGCGGGTCCCGCCGATCGTACCACGGTAGGACTACATCGGCGGTCCAGCATGTCCGCAGAATGTTCCCAGCAGCGGAGCAGAGAGGAGACGCGATGACACGCGTAACCAAGCAGCGGACTCCACTTCCCGTCTGTGAAACGCACGCGTCACAGTAACGGAAGTGTAGTCAGGCATAATGGAACGCAAACAGGAAATCTCCCCGCTGAAGTAGAAGCTTTCATCTCATTCCGTTGAAAACATCCACACACGGCACCAATGCGCAACAATATCTAAGTATCCATGCTAAACAAAAGGTCCTAGCTGGTTAAGTGTGTACCACAAATCCCGGTGTTAGAGCCAGTCGGCTACAGATAAAAACAATCCCCAATTAAAACAATAAAGAAAAATACAGAAAATAATATTAGAGATGTGCACTTGAAATTTTTTCGGGTTTTGTGTTTTGGTTTTGGGTTCGGTTCCGCGGCCGTGTTTTGGGTTCGACCGCGTTTTGGCAAAACCTCACCGATTTTTTTTTGTCGGATTCGGGTGTGTTTTGGATTCGGGTGTTTTTTTTCAAAAAACACTAAAAAACAGATTAAATCATAGAATTTGGGGGTCATTTTGATCCCAAAGTATTATTAACCTCAAAAACCATAATTTCCACTCATTTTCAGTCTATTCTGAATACCTCACACCTCACAATATTATTTTTAGTCCTAAAATTTGCACCGAGGTCGCTGGATGACTAAGCTAAGCGACCCTAGTGGCCGACACAAACACCTGGCCCATCTAGGAGTGGCACTGCAGTGTCACGCAGGATGTCCCTTCCAAAAAACCCTCCCCAAACAGCACATGACGCAAAGAAAAAAAGAGGCGCAATGAGGTAGCTGTGTGAGTAAGATAAGCGACCCTAGTGGCCGACACAAACACCTGGCCCATCTAGGAGTGGCACTGCAGTGTCACGCAGGATGGCCTTTCCAAAAAACCCTCCCCAAACAGCACATGACGCAAAGAAAAAAAGAGGCGCAATGAGGTAGCTGTGTGAGTAAGATAAGCGACCCTAGTGGCCGACACAAACACCTGGCCCATCTAGGAGTGGCACTGCAGTGTCACACAGGATGTCCCTTCCAAAAAACCCTCCCCAAACAGCACATGACGCAAAGAAAAAAAGAGGCGCAATGAGGTAGCTGTGTGAGTAAGATAAGCGACCCTAGTGGCCGACACAAACACCTGGCCCATCTAGGAGTGGCACTGCAGTGTCACGCAGGATGTCCCTTCCAAAAAACCCTCCCCAAACAGCACATGACGCAAAGAAAAAAAGAGGCGCAATGAGGTAGCTGTGTGAGTAAGATAAGCGACCCTAGTGGCCGACACAAACACCTGGCCCATCTAGGAGTGGCACTGCAGTGTCACGCAGGATGTCCCTTCCAAAAAACCCTCCCCAAACAGCACATGACGCAAAGAAAAAAAGAGGCGCAATGAGGTAGCTGTGTGAGTAAGATAAGCGACCCTAGTGGCCGACACAAACACCGGGCCCATCTAGGAGTGGCACTGCAGTGTCACGCAGGATGTCCCTTCCAAAAAAACCTCCGCAAACAGCACATGACGCAAAGAAAAAAAGAGGCGCAATGAGGTAGCTGTGTGAGTAAGATAAGCGACCCTAGTGGCCGACACAAACACCGGGCCCATCTAGGAGTGGCACTGCAGTGTCACGCAGGATGGCCCTTCCAAAAAACCCTCCCCAAACAGCACATGACGCAAAGAAAAAAAGAGGCGCAATGAGGTAGCTGTGTGAGTAAGATAAGTGACCCTAGTGGCCGACACAAACACCGGGCCCATCTAGGAGTGGCACGGCAGTGTCACGCAGGATGTCCCTTCCAAAAAACCCTCCCCAAACAGCACATGACGCAAAGAAAAAAAGAGGCGCAATGAGGTAGCTGTGTGAGTAAGATAAGCGACCCTAGTGGCCGACACAAACACCGGGCCCATCTAGGAGTGGCACTGCAGTGTCACGCAGGATGGCCCTTCCAAAAAACCCTCCCCAAACAGCACATGACGCAAAGAAAAAAAGAGGTGCAATGAGGTAGCTGTGTGAGTAAGATAAGTGACCCTAGTGGCCGACACAAACACCGGGCCCATCTAGGAGTGGCACTGCAGTGTCACGCAGGATGTCCCTTCCAAAAAACCCTCCCCAAACAGCACATGACGCAAAGAAAAATTAAAGAAAAAAGAGGTGCAAGATGGAATTGTCCTTGGGCCCTCCCACCCACCCTTATGTTGTATAAACAGGACATGCACACTTTAACCAACCCATCATTTCAGTGACAGGGTCTGCCACACGACTGTGACTGAAATGACGGGTTGGTTTGGACCCCCACCAAAAAAGAAGCAATTAATCTCTCCTTGCACAAACTGGCTCTACAGAGGCAAGATGTCCACCTCATCATCATCCTCCGATATATCACCGTGTACATCCCCCTCCTCACAGATTATCAATTCGTCCCCACTGGAATCCACCATCTCAGCTCCCTGTGTACTTTGTGGAGGCAATTGCTGCTGGTCAATGTCTCCACGGAGGAATTGATTATAATTCATTTTAATGAACATCATCTTCTCCACATTTTCTGGAAGTAACCTCGTACGCCGATTGCTGACAAGGTGAGCGGCGGCACTAAACACTCTTTCGGAGTACACACTTGTGGGAGGGCAACTTAGGTAGAATAAAGCCAGTTTGTGCAAGGGCCTCCAAATTGCCTCTTTTTCCTGCCAGTATAAGTACGGACTGTGTGACGTGCCTACTTGGATGCGGTCACTCATATAATCCTCCACCATTCTTTCAATGGGGAGAGAATCATATGCAGTGACAGTAGACGACATGTCCGTAATCGTTGACAGGTCCTTCAGTCCGGACCAGATGTCAGCATCAGCAGTCGCTCCAGACTGCCCTGCATCACCGCCAGCGGGTGGGCTCGGAATTCTGAGCCTTTTCCTCGCACCCCCAGTTGCGGGAGAATGTGAAGGAGGAGATGTTGACAGGTCGCGTTCCGCTTGACTTGACAATTTTCTCACCAGCAGGTCTTTGAACCCAAGCAGACTTGTGTCTGCCGGAAAGAGAGATCCAAGGTAGGTTTTAAATCTAGGATCGAGCACGGTGGCCAAAATGTAGTGCTCTGATTTCAACAGATTGACCACCCGTGAATCCTTGTTAAGCGAATTAAGGGCTCCATCCACAAGTCCCACATGCCTAGCGGAATCGCTCCGTGTTAGCTCCTCCTTCAATGTCTCCAGCTTCTTCTGCAAAAGCCTGATGAGGGGAATGACCTGACTCAGGCTGGCAGTGTCTGAACTGACTTCACGTGTGGCAAGTTCAAAGGGCAGCAGAACCTTGCACAACGTTGAAATCATTCTCCACTGCGCTTGAGACAGGTGCATTCCACCTCCTATATCGTGCTGAATTGTATAGGCTTGAATGGCCTTTTGCTGCTCCTCCAACCTCTGAAGCATATATAGGGTTGAATTCCACCTCGTTACCACTTCTTGCTTCAGATGATGGCAGGGCAGGTTCAGGCGTTTTTGGTGTTGCTCCAGTCTTCTGTACGTGGTGCCTGTACGCCGAAAGTGTCCCGCAATTCTTCTGGCCACCGACAGCATCTCTTGCACGCCCCTGTCGTTTTTTAAAAAATTCTGCACCACCAAATTCAAGGTATGTGCAAAACATGGGACGTGTTGGAATTTGCCCAGATTTAATGCACACACAATATTGCTGGCGTTGTCCGATGCCACAAATCCACAGGAGAGTCCAATTGGGGTAAGCCATTCCGCGATGATCTTCCTCAGTTGCCGTAAGAGGTTTTCAGCTGTGTGCGTATTCTGGAAACCGGTGATACAAAGCGTAGCCTGCCTAGGAAAGAGTTGGCGTTTGCGAGATGCTGCTACTGGTGCCGCCGCTGCTGTTCTTGCGGCGGGAGTCCATACATCTACCCAGTGGGCTGTCACAGTCATATAGTCCTGACCCTGCCCTGCTCCACTTGTCCACATGTCCGTGGTTAAGTGGACATTGGGTACAGCTGCATTTTTTAGGACACTGGTGACTCTTTTTCTGAGGTCTGTGTACATTTTCGGTATCGCCTGCCTAGAGAAATGGAACCTAGATGGTATTTGGTACCGGGGACACAGTACCTCCAACAAGTCTCTAGTTGGCTCTGCAGTAATGATGGATACCGGAACCACGTTTCTCACCACCCAGGATGCCAAGGCCTCAGTTATCCGCTTTGCAGCAGGATGACTGCTGTGATATTTCATCTTCCTCGCAAAGGACTGTTGGACAGTCAATTGCTTGGTGGAAGTAGTAAAAGTGGTCTTACGATTTCCCCTCTGGGATGACCATCGACTCCCAGCAGCAACAATAGCAGCGCCAGCAGCAGTAGGCGTTACACGCAAGGATGCATCGGAGGAATCCCAGGCAGGAGAGGAATCGTCAGAATTGCCAGTGACATGGCCTGCAGGACTATTGGCATTCCTGGGGAAGGAGGAAATTGACACTGAGGGAGTTGGTGGGGTGGTTTGCGTGAGCTTGGTTACAAGAGGAAGGGATTTACTGGTCAGTGGACTGCTTCCGCTGTCGCCCAAAGTTTTTGAACTTGTCACTGACTTATTATGAATGCGCTGCAGGTGACGTATAAGGGAGGATGTTCCGAGGTGGTTAACGTCCTTACCCCTACTTATTACAGCTTAACAAAGGCAACACACGGCTTGACAAATGTTGTCCGCATTTCTGGTGAAATACTTCCACACCGAAGAGCTGATTTTTTTGGTATTTTCACCAGGCATGTCAACGGCCATATTCCTCCCACGGACAACAGGTGTCTCCCCGGGTGCCTGACTTAAACAAACCACCTCACCATCAGAATCCTCCTTGTCAATTTCCTCCCCAGCGCCAGCAACACCCATATCCTCCTCATCCTGGTGTACTTCAACACTGACATCTTCAATCTGACTATCAGGAACTGGACTGCGGGTGCTCCTTCCAGCACTTGCAGGGGGCGTGCAAATGGTGGAAGGCGCATGCTCTTCACGTCCAGTGTTGGGAAGGTCAGGCATCGCAACCGACACAATTGGACTCTCCTTGAGGATTTGGTATTTCGAAGAACGCACAGTTCTTTGCGGTGCTTTTGCCAGCTTGAGTCTTTTCATTTTTCTAGCGAGAGGCTGAGTGCTTCCATCCTCATGTGAAGCTGAACCACTAGCCATGAACATAGGCCAGGGCCTCAGCCGTTCCTTGCCACTCCGTGTGGTAAATGGCATATTGGCAAGTTTACGCTTCTCCTCCGACAATTTTATTTTAGATTTTGGAGTCCTTTTTTTACTGATATTTGGTGTTTTGGATTTTACATGCTCTGTACTATGACATTGGGCATCGGCCTTGGCAGACGACGTTGCTGGCATTTCATCGTCTCGGCCATGACTAGTGGCAGCAGCTTCAGCACGAGGTGGAAGTGGATCTTGATCTTTCCCTAATTTTGGAACCTCAACATTTTTGTTCTCCATATTTTAATAGGCACAACTAAAAGGCACCTCAGGTAAACAATGGAGATGGATGGATACTAGTATACTTATGGATGGAGTGCCGACACAGAGGTAGCTACAGCCGTGGACTAACGTACTGTGTCTGCTGATAATATAGACTGGATGATAATGAGATGAAATCAATATATATGTATATATAATATCACTAGTACTGCAGCCGGACATGTATATATTATATATTTATTATGTAATGACTGATGACGGACCTGCTGGACACTGTCAGCTCAGCAGCACCGCAGACTGCTACAGTAAGCTACTATAGTAGT
This sequence comes from Pseudophryne corroboree, assembly GCF_028390025.1. NCBI lineage: Eukaryota > Metazoa > Chordata > Amphibia > Anura > Myobatrachidae > Pseudophryne > Pseudophryne corroboree. The sequence goes on along the minus strand of NC_086444.1, from coordinate 250,944,495 downwards.
ATGTATAAAGAAGAAAAAAAAAAAACAACCACGGGTAGGTGGTATACAATTATGGATGGACTGCCGAGTGCCGACACAGAGGTAGCTACAGCCGTGGACTAACGTACTGTGTCTGCTGATAATATAGACTGGATGATAATGAGATGAAATCAATATATATGTATATATAATATCACTAGTACTGCAGCCGGACAGGTATATATTATATATTTATTATGTAATGACTGATGACGGACCTGCTGGACACTGTCAGCTCAGCAGCACCGCAGACTGCTACAGTAAGCTACTATAGTAGTCTGTATAAAGAAGAAAGAAAAAAAAAACAACCACGGGTAGGTGGTATACAATTATGGATGGACTGCCGAGTGCCGACACAGAGGTAGCTACAGCCGTGGACTAACGTACTGTGTCTGCTGATAATATAGACTGGATGATAATGAGATGAAATCAATATATATGTATATATAATATCACTAGTACTGCAGCCGGACAGGTATATATTATATATTTATTATGTAATGACTGATGACGGACCTGCTGGACACTGTCAGCTCAGCAGCACCGCAGACTGCTACAGTAAGCTACTATAGTAGTATGTATAAAGAAGAAAGAAAGAAAAAACAACCACGGGTAGGTGGTATACAATTATGGATGGACTGCCGAGTGCCGACACAGTGGTAGCTACAGCCGTGGACTAACGTACTGTGTCTGCTGATAATATAGACTGGATGATAATGAGATGAAATCAATATATATGTATATATAATATCACTAGTACTGCAGCCGGACAGGTATATATTATATATTTATTATGTAATGACTGATGACGGACCTGCTGGACACTGTCAGCTCAGCAGCACCGCAGACTGCTACAGTAAGCTACTATAGTAGTATGTATAAAGAAGAAAGAAAAAAAAAACAACCACGGGTAGGTGGTATACAATTATGGATGGACTGCCGAGTGCCGACACAGAGGTAGCTACAGCCGTGGACTAACGTACTGTGTCTGCTGATAATATAGACTGGATGATAATTAGATTAAATCAATATATATGTATATATAATATCACTAGTACTGCAGCCGGACAGGTATATATTATATATTTATTATGTAATGACTGATGACGGACCTGCTGGACACTGTCAGCTCAGCAGCACCGCAGACTGCTACAGTAAGCTACTATAGTAGTATGTATAAAGAAGAAAGAAAAAAAAAACAACCACGGGTAGGTGGTATACAATTATGGATGGACTGCCGAGTGCCGACACAGAGGTAGCTACAGCCGTGGACTAACGTACTGTGTCTGCTGATAATATAGACTGGATGATAATGAGATGAAATCAATATATATGTATATATAATATCACTAGTACTGCAGCCGGACAGGTATATATTATATATTTATTATGTAATGACTGATGACGGACCTGCTGGACACTGTCAGCTCAGCAGCACCGCAGACTGCTACAGTAAGCTACTATAGTAGTATGTATAAAGAAGAAAGAAAAAAAAAACAACCATGGGTAGGTGGTATACAATTATGGATGGACTGCCGAGTGCCGACACAGAGGTAGCTACAGCCGTGGACTAACGTACTGTGTCTGCTGATAATATAGACTGGATGATAATGAGATGAAATCAATATATATGTATATATAATATCACTAGTACTGCAGCCGGACAGGTATATATTATATATTTATTATGTAATGACTGATGACGGACCTGCTGGACACTGTCAGCTCAGCAGCACCGCAGACTGCTACAGTAAGCTACTATAGTAGTATGTATAAAGAAGAAAGAAAAAAAAAACAACCACGGGTAGGTGGTATACAATTATGGATGGACTGCCGAGTGCCGACACAGAGGTAGCTACAGCCGTGGACTAACGTACTGTGTCTGCTGATAATATAGACTGGATGATAATGAGATGAAATCAATATATATGTATATATAATATCACTAGTACTGCAGCCGGACAGGTATATATTATATATTTATTATGTAATGACTGATGACGGACCTGCTGGACACTGTCAGCTCAGCAGCACCGCAGACTGCTACAGTAAGCTACTATAGTAGTATGCATAAAGAAGAAAGAAAAAAAAAAAAAACACGGGTAGGTGCTAGGTGGTATACAATATTATATATATATTATATACAATTATATATATATATAATATATATTAAACTCATAAACTGGTGGTGATTATTAAACTGGTGGTCAGGTCACTGGTCACACTATCAGCAACTTGCAAGTAGTACTCCTGAGTCCTAAGCAGACAATCACAATATATATTATACTGGTGGTCACAGTGTGGTCACAAACAATGACAGTGTGGCTGGCACTCTGGCAGCAAAAGTGTGCACTGTACGTTATATGTACTCCTGAGTCCTGAGTCCTGCTCTCAGACTCTAACTGCTCCCCACTGTCAGTGTCTCCCCCACAAGTCAGATAATACAGTCACACTATCTCTCTCTATCACTTCAGCAAGTACTAGTAGTAGTAGTACTCCTCCTAATGCTCCCCAAATTACTACTGTGTCTCTCTCTGTCTCACTCTCTTCTCGAATCTCTATAAACGGAGAGGACGCCAGCCACGTCCTCTCCCTATCAATCTCAATGCACGTGTGAAAATGGCGGCGATGCGCGGCTCCTTATATAGAATCCGAGTCTCGCGATAGAATCCGAGCCTCGCGAGAATCCGACAGCGGGATGATGACGTTCGGGCGCGCTCGGGTTAACCGAGCAAGGCGGGAAGATCCGAGTCGCTCGGCCCCGTGTAAAAAAAACTGAAGTTCGGGCGGGTTCGGATTCCGAGGAACCGAACCCGCTCATCTCTAAATAATATAAAACAAAAACAAGCAATAAATAAACGCTGTGGCCACTAGTGGGAAGGGTTAATGAGACTGTTCCATATTTTAAGAAAGGATTTTATAACTACATTCTACTTCACCAAGAAGGTAACAAAAGGTCATCCTACCCCACCAATAGGTGGCCACAGTCCGCCAATTTTAAACAAAAAAATTCATATATTATTACAATAATATAGTAGATCTATACTACATTCTCAATGCAGACATAGATCTCTATAAGGAAATCAATCAGAAAAACCATGGATAAAAAGGCCATGGGTAAACGGGTATGTGTGTCGGTCATATCATCCTATTAGCAGCATAGAACATACCCTTCAAAAAGACGGGCAAAAAGGGTCTTATTATATTAATCTGAATCTCCATTTCTCACCGGAGGAAAAAATTTAAAGGATTAGATTCATTAAGTCCATGGGGAGCCACCGAACCCAGTCTATGAATCCACCTTGATTCCAGCTTTTTTAACAGGAGTGATCGGTCCCCACCCCTCTTAGGCATTGGAACCCAATCAATGATTCGACACTTGAGAGATGCCACTTGGTGTCCTGCTGTCAAGAAATGCTGGGCGACCGGTTTGTCGGTATGTCCTGTCAATAATGCTTTGTGGATAGAGCTCCGGTGGTTCGCCATCCTCTCCCTAAAGGTACATGTGGTCATCCCCACATAAGGGAGGCCACACAGGCAAAGCAGCATATAAATTACATGGCCAAGACGGCAATGCAGCCGAAATCTGATGTTAATCATTTTCCCACTCCTAGGGTGCGGGAATTTATCCCCAATCAGCATGGAACGACATGTCACACATCCCAGACATTTTATACAGCCCTTCTTTTGTGGTTTTAGCCAGCCACACTCTTCATTGGCGGCCTGTTTTGCTGGATGCATTAGGAGCTGCTTCAAATTGCGGCCACGTCTGTAAGCCATCATAGGTGGATGTTCAAACATTCCCTTCAATTTAGGGTCAGACTTTAGTATTGGCCAGTGTCGTCTTAATGATGATCCAATGCTGGTTGATTTACCATCAAACTGTAACGTATATCATTCGTGCCTCTTTTGGTAGTTTAGGCTCTATACATTTTAAACGTGCCTTCTCCAGGCAGTTATTGATCGTACTTTTTTTGTACCCCCTCTCCAGAAAACGAGTCTTCATATCCAGAATTTGTGTCTCTGCAGTTACTGGATCTGTGTTATTCCTCAGTACTCGCATAAACTGGGAAATGGGTAAGCTTGACCTGAGTGCGGGTGGGTGGTTACTTGTAGCATGCAAGATCGTATTTCGATCTGTCTCCTTTCTAAATAAGGTGGTGCCCATTTTAGTACCATTACAAAAAATGGTTAAATGCAAAAAATTTATAGAATCTTCACTGAAGTGACCAGTAAAGCGTACTGTAGAATCTAAAGTGTTTAAGTGTTCCAGCATACTATTGAACTCAGACTCAGTGCCGCCCCACAGCATAAATATATAATCTATAAAACATTTGTAATAGATAATTTTACTGCCATATATGGGTAAGATAATAGTCGTCTCATATTGGTGCATAAAGATACCTGCATAAATGGGGGCCACATTGGAACCCATAGCCGTTCCCGAGCACTGCATGTAATAATCACCCTGATACATAAAGTGGTTATTAGTCAAGATCAGCTCCAGAAATTCCAGAAGTCCCTCAATGGGAACTGCCAGCGTACCCACTGAAATGAGTAGTTCCCTTACTGCTTCAAGACCCAAACTGTGGGGAATTATGGTATACAGTGACGACACATCGAGTGTTACCAGCATGATTCCCTCATCAATATCACCAAGTTCCAAGATTTTGGTTAGGAAATCCCCTGTATCTTTCAGATAACTTGGAATGAAAGGGATCAATTCCTGTAAAAAGGTATCTACAAACATCGCTAAAGGTTGTAAGAGGGACCCCCTGGCAGATATGATCGGCCTGCCCGGGGGGTTGACTAAAGTTTTATGAACTTTAGGAAGAGTATAGAGCATCGGACAGGTGGGATGTTCCACCTTTAAAAAGAGGGATATTTGCTCAGTCAACCACCCAGGACTGACCGATCTATCAACCAGAGAGTCAACCTTCTTTTTAATGAGTGGCATCGGGTTAACATCACATTTGGTATAGGTACCAACATCAGATAATTGGCGCCTGACCTCCGCATCATAGTCCTTAAAATTCTGAATAACTACGGCCCCGCCCTTATCGGCGGGCCTGATGACAATCTTGTCATTACTACGTAAGTCATTTAAGGATCTGCGTTGTTCAGGTGTCAAATTACCAAATGTCCTATCGGGCGTGTTTTTAAAGTCGCTCTCAGTCATTCTCAGGAAGGTACGTATACTCGGGCTACAAATCGGTGGGTCAAACACACTAGGTTTCTTTAAAACAGATGATCGAGTCATTTCAGCCCCTCGGTCCCCAGCTTGGTCACTAAAGAATTCTCTCAACCTTAACTTCCGCCCAAATTTATAGTGGTCAACCGCTAGATTAAAATCATCATGTCTAGCTGTCGGTACAAATGACAGACCAAGTGCCAAGAGTGAGGTCTCACTCATAGTGAGTTCATGATCAGATAGATTAAATACACTAGTTAATCCTTCTTCCTTCGCCCGCTTCTCTATGAAGCCGCCCCTCCTTGGATGGGGTCTTCTACTTCTACTCGGTTTTTTACTGTTGCTACTTGTTTGCCTCTGCCTAAAAAACCACTTGGTGGTCTTGTTCCCAGGGAATCAGAGTCTGAGGCTGAATGTGATGTAGATGAATCTGCACTTAGTTGATATCTATTGCGAAACGGTTTATTCTATCTAAACCGCCTAGAGTTACCAGCTCCACCTGTTAGCCATCTATAGACCTGATGGGTAGCGTAATCATGATTCACAGCCTGTAGCTTTTTCCTTTTGAATGTTACCAGTTCATCCCTAAATGAATCAACCTGTGTCTGGATCTTTTCACACCATGTGTCTGTCTTATCAGATTTTAATGCCTGTTGATGAGTTTTCTCAAACTTAACAATTTCTTCCCGGATTTTAACCAGCTCCAGACCAACCTCTTCAATAACCAATAAAATGAGGTCGAGTGAGCATTTGTTTAATTCTCCACACCACTTAGTGCAAAAAACTGCATTGGTTCTTCCAATGGTGGGAGTATTGCTCACTCGAAACCCACATGGGATTTTTTTGGAGCGGTGATACTCGGAAAGGAACTGGCCATGGAGCATAAGCTCAACCTCTCGACGTTTCAAGCGTGTAATTCTATGAAATAAATCAATAGATTTCTCAGCAGGTAAAGTAGTAAATACAAAATGGTCGAAATATACTTTCTCTGCATCATCGTCTGTTAATGATACTAATTGGTTCTCAGCTGCGAAAAGAAGGCCCTCATCAAAAGCAGGAGTCCCTGATTGGGTCATTCTCTATGTCAAAACAAACCACAGCAGCTAGGAAGACTTGATTATGCAGTGTAACCCTAGATCACAAGAATCATATAAGGTTACAACCAAAAAAAAGTCATATACATCAAACAAAAGAACCTTAAAGCACTGTGGGACAGCACTGAGTCATCTGACCGACACACAAAAAAACAAAAAAATAAAACATAAAAAATACACAACTTCATTAAAAAGGGGGGGAAAGAAAAAACTGTTTTAAAGACCAATTGTACGGCCAAAGATGTCCCAGGAGACTAATTGAATAAACGAAAAAACAGGTGATGGGTGTCCAACCAGAAGACAGTTTTAAAGAAAACTGAGTCCTTGTATATTTCCAATGACGGTCGCACTCACATCTTCAAAAGAAACAACGACTGGGGTGTCCACTCCAAATGCAAAGCATTGTACTTATAGAAAGGAAGATAGAGGCACTCTCCAGATTGTATAAATATGCAAAAAGTACTCATTTATTGTAATATACGTTACATAATCCACTTGAATAGTGTCCTTATAGTATCCTCAGGCGCTTTCGGCCCTCAATGGGCCTTCCTCAGGAGGCTATATACAGCAATTCCATCAAGTAATGAGACCAAACAACAGGTCAGCCCAGGCATCCAGCAGTACAATAGGCTATGCCTGACAGGCTCTATATACACCTATACCCAATTAGAAATTGGCGCCAAAAAACGCCCCTTTTATGACCTCATATCAGTGCGACTTGCATATACATAAAATAATCTAAATTACAGACTGTGCATATATTCAGAAGAAAGGGGTAATGTGGGACACACTCACACTACAGCCAGGATCCACTTTAAGTGCCAGAGCGGGTCCCGCCGATCGTACCACGGTAGGACTACATCGGCGGTCCAGCATGTCCGCAGAATGTTCCCAGCAGCGGGGCAGAGAGGAGACGCGATGTCACATTTCTATTATATTCTTAATTGTCCTTTTGAAGATAGCCTGGCCACAATTGTACACTGTACTCAGAATGAGATCTTATCAGTGACCTGTATTGGGAGAATATAATCTCTGTCTTCCTGGTACGAATACCTTCCCAACGCTTGACTACACTGCTTGATTACCTTCATATCATTTTCAACTATAACTTAAAGCTCTTTTTCTTCTATTTGTGTTCCACTTTAGTAATAATTTTCTATTCTGCTTTCTTGATTTTTGTGTTCCAGGTGTGTTACTTATTTTACATTGTGAAAATACACAACATAAAGCTAAGTACACATATTTCACAAACTCAGTAATACATACAGCACATTCTGTTTGGATTAACCCTGTGATAGAGGGCCAGTCTCACATGTGACATCTCTAACCCTTTCATCCTACCACTTATAAAGAAAAAAGGAGTGGTATTATTGCATCATGTCTGGTACCGGTTTCCCCACCAATGCCAACCAGTCCTTCTCATAAACTCTAAATCTCCATCCATCTCTGAATTACAGCTAGGGGGATGAGTTTGAGTTGGACACACTGGCGATTTTGCACTCAGCTCAGATGTTTTTCTTCTGTGCATACTGTATGTCTAAGTCGCACTGTGCATGTGTCCAGACTCAGTGCAGTGAGAAATTAGACCCTTTGGGAGATACTCAGTCTCTGAAATGTCTTGAAAATATATTGGTCGTACCTGGGCAGTGACAGGGAGATGGCTAAGCGGATGAACAGAGAAGGTCCATTTTATGATGTGTTGCTGTAGTGGTTGTGAATTGAGGCACACAATCATTCCCATAGGAGGCCATGCCCTAACGGAGAATCTGCACCTAGCATGGGACTGGTGCCAGTTTTAATGGTGCAACTGATGGTTACGTCTAAAGACGCACCAAGTAGTATTTGAGCATCCCTCAAAGTGGGTGTTTCAGTCCTTGCACAAGCAGACACACATATGTACCCCAGGGAAGGACTTGTAGCAGAGAAGCAATGCCATAAATAGATGCACATACAGATGCTGCAGCATCCCAATCAGGCCCTAAGTTGTTTTGACCACTCTCTCTACTGTCATGGTCTCTCTCAGACTTTGATGCTTGTAACCTGACCTTCTCTCATAGCCATGTAATAAAAAGTGTAAGCTTTCTTATACGCACCCAGCCTTACCAACAGAGGTTGTGTGGAACCCGTGGTGAAGCACTTGCTTCAAAAAAGAACAAACACTATTCAACCCTGTTCAAATCAGAAGGGTTGAGGAGCCAAGACTTACAGTTGATGCTGCCAGTGGAGTGGCGTATGGTTGGTGGCCATGGGGCATATGTATCAAAGCTTAGAGAGAGAGATAATGTGGACAGAGATAAAGTACCAAACAATCAGCTCCTATCTGTCAGTTTAGTGGCTGTGTTTGAAAAAAGATCATTAGAAGCTGAGATGAGCCGGACTCAGGTGACTGTAGGACATATCATGATTCCTTCTCACAATATCCAAATGCTTTTTTCTCCAGAGAGAGAGAGTGAGCCCTATTGACACAAACACTTGATAAGTCACCAGGCCTACTGTGGCTTCTTATCTTTCCAACCAAGGAGATTCACATGGTTAATCTACTGCATTTTTCTCTGACTCATTGGCGAACACAGGACTAACAGAATCTATGACTCTTTATTAAACAAGTATACTAATAACAAAAGTCCTTATTTGTAATCCAGTGGCAGTTTTATTACATGTAATGCGAGGGAAAATCTAAATGTAATCCACAGGAAAATCTTCCTGTAATACAAGGAAAACTCTTCTAACTATAATCCACAGGAAAATGTTCTTCTTGTAATCCAAGGCAAACCTCTAATTGTAATCCAAGGGAAACATTCTCTTGTAATCCAATATCTCCTTGTAATCCATGGGAAATAGGAATAAAAACAAACAAACATTTGACAGAAACTGTTTGCTCTGCACAGAATTTCAGAAGTATAAATTGGGCAGCAGTTGCATTCTCTGATTAGCCTATCACAAATAGTTACCCGCACTATCCTATAGCTATATCATTGTCTGGCAGAGAGAGGAAATGTGGGGATTCCTCCTTTGGTCACACATCAATATAGGTTCATGGATTTGGATAAAAGGCAATTATCTCACTTTAATTGCATTTGATTTCAAACTGACTCATTTGTGCCCTTCATTTTTGCATTTATTTTATCTACCTTGTATAGACTGGATTTTATCAAGTATGTGAAACTTGGATATCCTCTCAATAAAATTAATCAAATGGTCTATCTACCAAAACATCACATTTGACCCAGTTACATTATTATTTAAATACCAATAGTGGTAGTGCCTCCTAACTAAATATATTACTCTAGCAAGAACCTTAAATATTTTTAAAGATAACAAGAACACACTCCCAAGAGACTTTATATTCTCCTTTAATCTCTATTATCTAGACATCATGGGTGATGCATCACACACTTACAGTATATGTAAACAGGTATCAGGTCTCTAGGTCAACCACACTTGGGTCGACAATGTCTAGGTCGACCACTATTGGTTGACAGTAACTAGGTCGACTGGGTCTCAAGGTCTACATGTTCTAGGTTAACAGGTCAAAATGTCGACATGAGTTGTTGTTTTTTATTTATTTTTTAACTTTTTCATACTTAACAATCCACGTGGACTATGATTGGGAACAGTAACCTGTGCCGAGCGCAACGAGGCACCTTGCCCAAAGCATGGTGAGCGCCGCGAGCCATGCGAGGGGACACGGTGCACTAATTGGGGTTCCCAGTCACTGTATGGAGAAAACGACACCAAAAAACATTTAAAAACTCATGTTGACCTTTTGATCTGTCGACCTAGACCATGTCGACCTAGAGACCCTGATGACCTAGAATCCCTGCCGACCTAGGTACTGTCTACCAATAGTGGTCGACCAAAACACTGCTGACCTAAGTGTGGTCGACCTTCAATACCACACCCATGTAAACTTGTCAAAGCAAAAAAAGAAAAGTATTTTGTTGATAGGCTCTTTGGGGTTACACTTGGGGCCATAACTAGGGGGTCTGTCAGCCATGGCACCTGCATTTAGCTTGCAGGGTGCCTGGAGCTGTACTGCAGAACTGCCAAAAGTTTCCTTTGGACTCTACCATGCAGCCTGTACAATTGTACTTTCGGGTGTGGTGGGGGACCGGCACATGGAGCAAACTCGCCCTGCTGCTGCACTGGTTAAACTGTTGTTAAAAAAAAACCAGACAGTTTTATTAACATTAAAATAATGCCTATACACTACAGTGATATATTAATAATAAAAACAGTAAAAACAAATCCTTTTTTTTTTTACTACATGACTGACAAGGAGATAAAGATAGATACAAAACCTTAAAATTTATTGAACCAATAAGAACAAGAATTCTCACAACTAGCACTGAATTTTTATCCAAATAGTTCCACCTCTGTATTACATCATGGATAGTTTAAAATAAGACAGGAACAGTTGTGATACTAGCCAATAGCTGGCAACTCAGGCACATCTTAATACTTTGTTTACATACAATAATGAATGCCATAACACATTATGGGGATAATTCTGACTTGATCGCAGCAGCAAGTTTGTTAGCAATTGGGCAAAACCATGTGCACTGCAGGGGGGGAAGATGTAACATTTGCAGAGAGTGTTAGATTTGGGTGGGTTATTTTGTTTCTGTGCAGGGTAAATACTGGCAGCTTTATTTTTACACTGCAAGTAGATTTCAGTTTGATTACACCCCACCCAAATCTAACTCTCTCTGCACATGTTATATCTGTCCCCCCTGCAGTGCACATGGTTTTGCCCAACTGCTAACAAAATTGCTGCTGCGATCAACTCTGAATTAGGCCCTATATTAACAAGTCAGATGTCATACTAAGAAATGTAAGGTAAAACAATAGATTTTCTATCCAATCAGGACTAGAACAAGAATACATTTCATGTCAGGCAATCGGTTATACCAGACTCCAAGTCACTGACATAAGCTATTGGCTAGCTCATACATTCATACATTATTTCAATACAAGACACTCTAATACACAGAATTTAAGTTCTCAAAATAATGACTATAAAATATTTAAATAATTATATAGGTAGAACTTTCATAAAAAATAACAAGAAAATAATGATAATATGTATAGAAATGAAGTTTCCAGAAATCTGTGTGAATGAACAAAAAATGTAAGTTAAAATGAAAGCTAGTCACATAATAAATGAAATAAGCATATAGTTGTGGTGTGTTTATATTAGTGGTGGGCAACGATTAAAATTTGTAATCGCGATTAATCGCATGATTTTCCCAGATTAATCGCAATTAATCGCATTGTTATGCGCAAGTTTCAATAATGAATTCAAAAGTAGTGTATTGCGCTCCTGATTGGCTGCCAGTCCTCGAGTTCCGATTGGCTCGCTGGCGGCCAGCAATACACTTGAAATGGCACCGGCGCTGTCACGGTCTCCATGGCTACCCGCAGCTAACTACTCTATGCACCAACAGCTGGGAGGACGAAGAGAGCTGATTACAACTGCACAGTGCTTGGGGGGGGGATCGCCACAATCACCCTCCGCCAGGGCTGCCATCAGAAATGAAGGGGCCCGGGACTGACAAATGAGGCAGGGCCCCCCTCCCCACACAAACGCTGCCCCATTGCTCCCCCCTGCATTCTACAAAACTTACATTTTGAGGGGGCCCGGGAGGAAGCAGCAAAGACCGGGACAGGGACAGCTGCCTGCGAACCGCCAGGCAGCCACGGCATGGAGGAACAGAGACGCAACGCTATTATTAGTACAGAGCCTGACGTGAGCCAATCGGAGGTCACGGGCCGGCAGCCAATCAGGAGCTGCCAAATGGCAGCTCCTGATTGGCTGCCGGTCCGTGACCTCCGATTGGCTCACGGACGGCATTGTAGTTAGAATAGCGCAGCGGATTAGCCTCTGTCCTTCCAAGGCAGCTGCCGGTATGCAGCGTTAAAATAATTGTCGCCGTTAATTAGTTAATGCGTTAACGCGATATTAACGCGTTAACTTGCCCAGCCCTAGTTTATATACATATTTTTTTCTGATTAACAACGCATACAAATAATCATGTGTTTTCAAAATCAGTGTAATGTCTAGAGAGAGGGAGGAATGCAGGAAATCCGACCACCTTTACAATAGAGTGCTACTCAAAAAAGTGGAAGTCTTCCGCAGCTTAATAGAGAGTAGGCAAATATGCTGGAATAGTCTTTAAAAATTATATGAGTCCAACCAGATTACACTTTCCCCACCCACCTGCTTCATAGTGCCACCTGGCTGGCAAAACTTTTTGTGGAGAAAACTGTATACCAAATGTTTTCCATGGGATCCGGACTACTTGTCGATGTCTAAATCGACACTCAATAGGTTGACCCTATATGGTCAACATAGAATCATAGAATTTGACAGCAGATAAGAGCCACTCGGCCCATCTAATCTGCCCCTTTGTTTTACCATATCTCAAACCTTATTTGATCTCTATTTCTTTGTAAGGATATCCTTACGTCTATCCCATGCATGTTTAAATTGCTCTACTGTCTTAACCTCTTCCACCTCAGATGGGAAGCTATTCCACTTGTCCACTACCCTTTCTGTGAAGTAGTTTTTCCTCAAATTCCCCCCCTCCCCCCCTTCCTCCAGTCTCAGTGCATGTCCTTGTGTCCTATTGCTTCTCTTCTTTGGAGAATGTTTCCCTCTTGGTCTTTGTTAAAACCCTTGATATACAGTATTTGAAAGTTTCTATCATGTCCCCCCTTTCCCTTTTCTGCTCCAAACTATACATATTGAAATTATTTTGTCTTTCTGGGTACGTTTTGTGATGTAGGCCATGCACCATTTTAGTTGCCCTTCTTTGTACAGACTCTAATGTATTAATATCCTTGTGAAGATATGTCCTCCAGAACTGAACACAGTATTCTAGATGAGGCCATACCAATGACCTATACAGTGGCATTATTATTTATTTATTTCTGCTGCTGATTCCTCTCTCAATGCAGCCAAACATCTGACTAGCCTTCCTCACTGTTTTGTCACATTGCTCACCTGCCTTTAAGTCACCTGAAATAATGACTCCTAGATCCCTTTTCTCCTCGGTAGTTTCCAATACAGTGCCATTAATACTATATTTAGAAATTGGATTTTTGAGACCCAAGTGCATGATTTAGCATTTTTGGCATTAAACTGTAATTTCCACACTCTTGACAATTTCTCTAGTCTACCTAGGTCCTCAATCATTTGTTTTACCACACCTATTGTGTCTACTGTGTTGCATACCTTTGTGTCAGCTGCAAAAAGGCATACTTTCCCTTTAATGCCATTTGCAATGTCACCAATAAAGATATTAAAAAGCACTGGTCAAAGTACAGATCCCTGGGGTACTCCACTGGTAACAATTCCCTCCTGTGAATGCACTCCATTTACCACAACTCTCTGTTTTCTATCCTGCATTAGGTCCACATTGACAAAAGATCGACATGGACGAAAGGTCGACCTATGAAAGGTTGACACTGGAAAAGTTCAGCATGGACAAAAGGTTGACAGGGCCGACACTGGAAAAGGTCAACATGGACAAAAGGTCGACAGGGCAATGGTTGACACGCATATGATCAACACGTGTCTTTTGGTGTGTTTTTTCAACATTTTCATCATGTTGACCTTTTTGTCAATGTCGACCTTTTCCTGTGTCAACCTTTCATAGGTCGACCTTTTGTCTATGTCAACATTTTGTCAATGTCGACCTAATGCATGTCGGCAATATGGGGCCGACCTAATGACTGCTGACCTACACATTGTAGATCTTGAATAGCACACCAATTTTCCATTGTCTGATGCAGAGAATCACAGTGTTGCCTAAAAATCATTATGTCCTAATAAATGTATCAACACCTGGTCAAGTTAGCTAGCCTACTATGACGCCTAATGTTCAAATTGCTATAATACTATCTTTGCCTTCACCTATGCTGCCTTGGTCTGGGATGCCTCATAAATCTCTTCCCTGCTTCATTCACCCTAGAACAGGCATGTCCAAACTGCGGCCCTCCAGCTGTTGTAAAACTACATATCCCAGCATGCCCTGACACAGTTTTGCTGTCAGAGAATGCTAAAGCTGTGCCAGTGCATGCTGGGATGTGTAGTTTCTCAACAGCTGGAGGACCGCAGTTTGGACATGCCTGGCCTAGAAGCTAATAAGTCAGTACAATGTTTTTACACTCAGTTGCTATCTTTTGTGATTCATTTAGTCTAACAAGCAAGGACAACTAAATGGTAGTAATCTGTTTTCTTACTGTTAATATGCACTTAGTCCTTCCCTCTCCTTTTTATGTTTCTATTCTGCCAACACTACCCCATAATCTCTTGCTAAACCTCAACAAAATATATTTAAAATAAAAATTGTAATAATAATAAATGTCCTATTGATTTAGATGGGATTTGTTTAGGCAACAAAAAAACCCAACTGAAATGAATGGTCCATTCACAGTAATAGAAACTAGAGATGAGCGGGTTCGGTTCCTCGGAATCCGAACCCCCCCGAACTTCAGCCTTTTTACACGGGTCCGAGGCAGACTCGGATCTTCCCGCCTTGCTCGGCTAACCCGAGCGCGCCCGAACGTCATCATCCCGCTGTCGGATTCTCGCGAGGCTCGTATTCTATCGCGAGACTCGGATTCTATATAAGGAGCCGCGCGTCGCCGCCATTTTCACACGTGCATTGAGATTGATAGGGAGAGGACGTGGCTGGCGTCCTCTCCGTTTATAGTTACTGTTAGTAGTTAGTTGATCTGATTGCTGCTTAGCTTATTGTGGGGAGGATTGGGGAGAGCTGTTAGGAGGAGTACAGTCAGTGCAGATTTTTGCTAGTTTTTTTTAATCCGTTCTCTGCCTGAAAAAAACGCTCCATACCATATCTGTGCTCAGCCTCAGTGTGCTGCATGATATATCTATGTATATCTGACTGTGCTGAGTGCTCACTGCTCACACAGCTGAATTGTGGGGGAGACTGGGGTGCAGTTATAGCAGGAGTACAGTGCACACTTTTGCTGCCAGTGTGACTGACCAGTGACCACCAGTATATTGTCTGCCTGAAAAAGTTAAACACTCCTGTGGTGTTTTTTTTTTTTTATTCTATAAACGCATTCTGCTGACAGTGTCCAGCAGGTCTGTCATTCATTATATTATATAAATATTTACCTGCAGTAGTGTTATAATTTTTTTGTTCATCTCTATCATCTTTATCATCTCTATATTAGCAGACGCAGTACGGTAGTCCATGGCTGTGGCTACCTCTGTGTCGTCAGTGCTCGTCCATAACTGTATACCTACCTGTGGTGGTTTTTTTTTTTCTATCTTCTTCATACTAGTAGTTTAGGAGTCTGCTGACAGTGTCCAGCAGGTCCGTCATTATATTATATATATACCTGCAGTAGTGATATATATATATATTTTATATCATTATCATCTCTATACTAGCAGACGCAGTACGGTAGTCCACGGCTGTAGCTACCTCTGTGTCGTCAGTGCTCGTCCATAATTGTATACCTACCTGTGGTGGGGGGTTTTTTTTCTATCTTCTTCATACTAGTAGTTTAGGAGTCTGCTGAAAATGTCCAGCAGGTCCGTCATTATATTATATATATACCTGCAGTAGTGATATATATATATTTTTTATATCATTATCATCTCTATACTAGCAGACGCAGTACGGTAGTCCACGGCTGTAGCTACCTCTGTGTCGTCAGTGCTCGTCCATAATTGTATACCTACCTGTGGTGGGGTTTTTTTTTCTATCTTCTTCATACTAGTAGTTTAGGAGTCTGCTGACAGTGTCCAGCAGGTCCGTCATTATATTATATATACCTGCAGTAGTGATATATATATATTTTTTATATCATTATCATATCTATACTAGCAGACGCAGTACGGTAGTCCACGGCTGTAGCTACCTCTGTGTCGTCAGTGCTCGTCCATAATTGTATACCTACCTGTGGTGGGGTTTTTTTTTCTATCTTCTTCATACTAGTAGTTTAGGAGTCTGCTGACAGTGTCCAGCAGGTCCGTCATTATATTATATATACCTGCAGTAGTGATATATATATATTTTTTATATCATTATCATCTCTATACTAGCAGACGCAGTACGGTAGTCCACGGCTGTAGCTACCTCTGTGTCGTCAGTGCTCGTCCATAATTGTATACCTACCTGTGGTGGTTTTTTTTTTCTATCTTCTTCATACTAGTAGTTTAGGAGTCTGCTGACAGTGTCCAGCAGGTCCGTCATTATATTATATATATACCTGCAGTAGTGATATATATATATTTTTTATATCATTATCATCTCTATACTAGCAGACGCAGTACGGTAGTCCACGGCTGTAGCTACCTCTGTGTCATCAGTGCTCGTCCATAATTGTATACCTACCTGTGGTGGGGTTTTATTTTCTATCTTCTTCATACTAGTAGTTTAGGAGTCTGCTGAAAATGTCCAGCAGGTCCGTCATTATATTATATATATACCTGCAGTAGTGATATATATATATTTTTTATATCATTATCATCTCTATACTAGCAGACGCAGTACGGTAGTCCACGGCTGTAGCTACCTCTGTGTCGTCAGTCACTCGTCATCCATAAGTATACTAGTATCCATCCATCTCCATTGTTTACCTGAGGTGCCTTTTAGTTGTGCCTATTAAAATATGGAGAACAAAAATGTTGAGGTTCCAAAAATAGGGAAAGATCAAGATCCACTTCCACCTCGTGCTGAAGCTGCTGCCACTAGTCATGGCCGAGACGATGAAATTCCTTCAACGTCCTCTGCCAAGGCCGATGCCCAATGTCATAGTACAGAGCATGTAAAATCCAAAACACAAAAGATCAGTAAAAAAAGGACTCAAAAATCTAAATTCAAATCGTCGGAGGAGAAGCGTAAACTTGCCAATATGCCATTTACCACACGGAGTGGCAAGGAACGGCTGAGGCCCTGGCCTATGTTCATGGCTAGTGGTTCAGCATCACATGAGGATGGAAGCACTCAGCCTCTCGCTAGAAAAATGAAAAGACTTAAGCTGGCAAAAGCACAGCAAAGAACTGTGCATTCTTCGAAATCACAAATCCACAAGGAGAGTCCAATTGTGTCGGTTGCGATGCTTGACCTTCCCAACACTGGACGTGAAGAGCATGCGCCTTCCACCATTTGCACGCCCCCTGCAAGTGCTGGAAGGAGCACCCGCAGTCCAGTTCCTGATAGTCAGATTGAAGATGTCAGTGTTGAAGTACACCAGGATGAGGAGGATATGGGTGTTGCTGGCGCTGGGGAGGAAATTGACAAGGAGGATTCTGATGGTGAGGTGGTTTATTTAAGTCAGGCACCCGGGGAGACACCTGTTGTCCGTGGGAGGAATATGGCCATTGACATGCCTGGTGAAAATACCAAAAAAATCAGCTCTTCGGTGTGGAAGTATTTCAACAGAAATGCGGACAACATTTGTCAAGCCGTGTGTTGCCTTTGTCAAGCTGTAATAAGTAGGGGTAAGGACGTTAACCACCTCGGAACATCCTCCCTTATACGTCACCTGCAGCGCATTCATCATAAGTCAGTGACAAGTTCAAAAACTTTGGGCGACAGCGGAAGCAGTCCACTGACCAGTAAATCCCTTCCTCTTGTAACCAAGCTCACGCAAACCACCCCACCAACTCCCTCAGTGTCAATTTCCTCCTTCCCCAGGAATGCCAATAGTCCTGCAGGCCATGTCACTGGCAATTCTGACGAGTCCTCTCCTGCCTGGGATTCCTCCGATGCATCCTTGCGTGTAACGCCTACTGCTGCTGGCGCTGCTGTTGTTGCTGCTGGGAGTCGATGGTCATCCCAGAGGGGAAGTCGTAAGATGACTTTTACTACTTCCACCAAGCAATTGACTGTCCAACAGTCCTTTGCGAGGAAGATGAAATATCACAGCAGTCATCCTGCTGCAAAGCGGATAACTGAGGCCTTGGCATCCTGGGCGGTGAGAAACGTGGTTCCGGTATCCATCATTACTGCAGAGCCAACTATAGACTTGATTGAGGTACTGTGTCCCCGGTACCAAATACCATCTAGGTTCCATTTCTCTAGGCAGGCGATACCGAAAATGTACACAGACCTCAGAAAAAGACTCACCAGTGTCCTAAAAAATGCAGTTGTACCCAATGTCCACTTAACCACGGACATGTGGACAAGTGGAGCAGGGCAAACTCAGGACTATATGACTGTGACAGCCCACTGGGTAGATGTATTGACTCCCGCTGCAAGAACAGCAGCGGCGGCACCAGTAGCAGCATCTCGCAAACGCCAACTCTTTCCTAGGCAGGCTACGCTTTGTATCACCGCTTTCCAGAATACGCACACAGCTAAAAACCTCTTACGGCAACTGAGGAAGATCATCGCAGAATGGCTTACCCCAATTGGACTCTCCTGTGGATTTGTGGCATCGGACAACGCCAGCAATATTGTGTGTGCATTAAATATGGGCAAATTCCAGCACGTCCCATGTTTTGCACATACCTTGAATTTGGTGGTGCAGAATTATTTAAAAAACGAGAGGGGCGTGCAAGAGATGCTGTCGGTGGCCAGAAGAATTGCGGGACACTTTCGGCGTACAGGCACCACGTACAGAAGACTGGAGCAACACCAAAAACGCCTGAACCTGCCCTGCCATCATCTGAAGCAAGAAGTGGTAACGAGGTGGAATTCAACCCTCTATATGCTTCAGAGGTTGGAGGAGCAGCAAAAGGCCATTCAAGCCTATACAACTGAGCACGATATAGGAGGTGGAATGCACCTGTCTCAAGCGCAGTGGAGAATGATTTCAACGTTGTGCAAGGTTCTGCAACCTTTTGAACTTGCCACACGTGAAGTCAGTTCAGACACTGCCAGCCTGAGTCAGGTCATTCCCCTCATCAGGCTTTTGCAGAAGAAGCTGGAGACATTGAAGGAGGAGCTAACACAGAGCGATTCCGCTAGGCATGTGGGACTTGTGGATGGAGCCCTTAATTCGCTTAACAAGGATTCACAGGTGGTCAATCTGTTGAAATCAGAGCACTACATTTTGGCCACCGTGCTCGATCCTAGATTTAAAACCTACCTTGGATCTCTCTTTCTGGCAGACACAAGTCTGCAGGGGTTCAAAGAACTGCTGGTGAGAAAATTGTCAAGTCAAGCGGAACGCGACCTGTCAACATCTCCTCCTTCACATTCTCCCGCAACTGGGGGTGCGAGGAAAAGGCTCAGAATTCCGAGCCCACCCGCTGGCGGTGATGCAGGGCAGTCTGGAGCGACTGCTGATGCTGACATCTGGTCCGGTCTGAAGGACCTGCCAACGATTACGGACATGTCGTCTACTGTCACTGCATATGATTCTCTCCCCATTGAAAGAATGGTGGAGGATTATATGAGTGACCGCATCCAAGTAGGCACGTCAGACAGTCCGTACGTATACTGGCAGGAAAAAGAGGCAATTTGGAGGCCCTTGCACAAACTGGCTTTATTCTACCTAAGTTGCCCTCCCACAAGTGTGTACTCCGAAAGAGTGTTTAGTGCCGCCGCTCACCTTGTCAGCAATCGGCGTACGAGGTTACTTCCAGAAAATGTGGAGAAGATGATGTTCATTAAAATGAATTATAATCAATTCCTCCATGGAGACATTCACCAGCAGCAATTGCCTCCACAAAGTACACAGGGAGCTGTGATGGTGGATTCCAGTGGGGACGAATTGATAATCTGTGAGGAGGGGGATATACACGGTGATGAATCGGAGGATGATGATGAGGTGGACATCTTGCCTCTGTAGAGCCAGTTTGTGCAAGGAGAGATTAATTGCTTCTTTTTTGGTGGGGGTCCAAACCAACCCGTCATTTCAGTCACAGTCGTGTGGCAGACCCTGTCACTGAAATGATGGGTTGGTTAAAGTGTGCATGTCCTGTTTATACAACATAAGGGTGGGTGGGAGGGCCCAAGGACAATTCCATCTTGTACCTCTTTTTTCTTTCATTTTTCTTTGCGTCATGTGCTGTTTGGGGAGTGTTTTTTGGAAGGGCCATCCTGCGTGACACTGCAGTGCCACTCCTAGATGGGCCAGGTGTTTGTGTCGGCCACTTGGGTCGCTGAGCTTAGTCACACAGCTACCTCATTGCGACTCTTTTTTTCTTTGCGTCATGTGCTGTTTGGGGAGTCTTTTTTGGAAGGGCCATCCTGCGTGACACTGCAGTGCCACTCCTAGATGGGCCAGGTGTTTGTGTCGGCCACTTGGGTCGCTGAGCTTAGTCATCCAGCGACCTTGGTGCAAATTTTAGGACTAAAAATAATATTGTGAGGTGTGAGGTGTTCAGAATAGACTGAAAATGAGTGGAAATTATGGTTATTGAGGTTAATAATACTTTGGGATCAAAATGACCCCCAAATTCTATGATTTAAGCTGTTTTTTAGGGTTTTTTGAAAAAAACACCCGAATCCAAAACACACCCGAATCCGACAAAAAAAATTCGGTGAGGTTTTGCCAAAACGCGTTCGAACCCAAAACACGGCCACGGAACCGAACCCAAACCCAAAACACAAAACCCGAAAAATTTCCGGTCACATCTCCACACAGCACAATACAGGTACAGTAAAACTGCTTTTGTTGACCTCTACTGGTTATATGCACAATGAACGCCCATTGAGATGAATGGACTTTCTCAAACATGTTGCCATGCTTGCATAGGCGTGCGCACGGGGGGTGCCTGGTGCGCACACCACCTCCTAATGTCCGTCACCCCCCAGCACGTCACACTAGCGATCCGATCATCGCTGTCTGTGTGCTCCTGTTGTAGCAGTGCTACTACAGCAGCACACTGATAGCGATGATCGGATAATCTCCTGCAACGCTGCCCAGGTTGTTACCCCCTCCCAATGCACAGCCAGTCAGACTCACAGCTGAACTGACAGCTTCTTTGTGGGTGGGTAGGCTGACCACACAGCCAAGCCCACCCGCCATCATGCTTCCTTGTGGATGGGTGGCTGGCCGCCCAGCCCATCCGCCGCCATGGTACGACTGCCTTGTGGTTTGACATCAGCACGTCACACTGCGCGCCCTCTCTCCCTTCCTGCCCGCCTGCCCTGCCTTGTCATCTCGGCTCCCACCCGTGCTCAGTTTCTAGTGGCAGTGGCAGTCACTTGTGTGTGCCCTGCCCAGCCAATTTCAACAGCACACACTACGCCAGGACTGTTTGGAGCCCCTAGGACCGCTGGAGGACAGTGGTGGTCTCTCTGGACATCCTGCCTGAGCCTTCAGAATGTGAGTGAGAGTCAAGACTTGAATGAGTCACTCACACACTCACTGTGTGCACCAAGGGAAAGAGAGGGTTCATGCAAGGCAGGGGGTGGGGGGATAAAATTTTGGATAGAAAAATAAAGGGTTATTATTACCTTGTGCTATTAAATATATACATACAGTATGTATATATATATATATATATATATATACATATATATAATTTTAGCTGAGCCAAGCAATCAGTGGTTTACTGAGTGCACCTATCGACTATAGGTGCACTCAGTGAACTACTGATTGCTTGGCTCAGCTAATATATATACCCTTCCTTGCACCACAACAGATTGCTGATTTTTTTCTGAAAATAATTTTGCAGAACACTGACAACATGTCTATCTCCTAAAGCAGAGATTTTTAAATAAACCACTAACACCCACCTTCCCAGCTCGTTTAAGTCATTTACAATACTGGCAATACGATATATCTGTTGTAATGTAGGGGGCACGAACAGATGTCAGCGAGGTCCCATATTATTTAGTGTTAATTGACTACTAATATATGGTGCTAGGCACGCCACTCCAGTCATGCACCCCCTAATAAAGGGGGTAATTCTGAGTTGATCGCAGCAGGAACTTTGTTAGCAGTTGGGCAAAACCATGGCCCTCATTCCGAGTTGTTCGCTCGGTATTTTTCATCGCATCGCAGTGAAAATCCGCTTAGTACGCATGCGCAAAGTTCGCACTGCGACTGCGCCAAGTAACTTTACTATGAAGAAAGTATTTTTACTCACGGCTTTTTCTTCGCTCCGGCGATCGTAATGTGATTGACAGGAAATGGGTGTTACTGGGCGGAAACACGGCGTTTCAGGGGCGTGTGGCTGAAAACGCTACCGTTTCCGGAAAAAACGCAGGAGTGGCCGGAGAAACGGTGGGAGTGCCTGGGCGAACGCTGGGTGTGTTTGTGACGTCAACCAGGAACGACAAGCACTGAACTGATCGCACAGGCAGAGTAAGTCTGGAGCTACTCTGAAACTGCTAAGTAGTTAGTAATCGCAATATTGCGAATACATCGGTCGCAATTTTAAGAAGCTAAGATTCACTCCCAGTAGGCGGCGGCTTAGCGTGTGTAACTCTGCTAAATTCGCCTTGCGACCGATCAACTCGGAATGAGGGCCCATGTGCACTGCAGGGGAGGCAGATATAACATATGCAGAGAGAGTTAGATTTGGGTGGGTTATTTTGTTTCTGTGCAGGGTAAATACTGGCTGCTTTATTTTTACACTGCAATTTAGATTGCAGCTTGAACACACCCCACCCAAATCTAACTCTCTCTGCACATGTTATATCTGCCTCCCCTGCAGTGCACATGGTGCCCAACTGCTAACAAAGTTCCTACTGCGATCAACTCAGAATTACCCCCAAAATGTGCTGCGCTCGCCTATGCATGCTTGTAATGCACAGAGACATAGTAAGCAGCAGCCAAAAATAATGTGCTGCAAATAGACACATACTGTAAGTATGAATTCAACCGATAATGAGCTTACAGAACATCATGTATTTATTTTCACATGCAGTTCCATTTTTTTTTACCTGCATTAAAAATGCAAGACAGGAGCAGTGTTTAAGCATCAATGGACATGGACCTTAATTGTTTGTAAAATTAATTAACATAATAAGTATGAAAGGTTATAGGGCCTAATTCAGACCTGATCGCTGCTGTGCGTTTTTGCACAGCAGCCATCAGGTCTGAACTGCGCATGTGCCGGCGAAGCAGTGCGCCGGCGCATGCCAGACAGCTGATGACCATCTCAGCCCTGCGATTGCCTCTGCTTGATTTACAGGCAGAGGCGCTTGCTGGGCAGGAGGGGGCAAGCCGGCGGCGTTTGGCCGCCATTTTAGGGGCGCGGTCCGGGGCAATGCAGGCATGCCCGGACCATGCGGGGGGCAGGCCGCGGCGGCTGCATGATGTCACACACGGCCGCTGTGACCCAGACAACGACGGGTAGTTCCCTGCCAGCGTGCAGGAGCTGCGCAGGTAGGGAGCTACTCATCAAGTACAAAAGAATCACCGCTGTGCGATGGTTTTGTACTTGTCCAGGGGGGGGGGGGGCAGACATGAGGGGCGTCCCCCCACATGTCTGAGTAACTGATAGTAGCCGTGCAAAATTTTGCATGGCTGCGATCAGGTCTGAATTAGGCCCATAGTCTCCTGTCATGGTCTATTATTCATAATGAGTCAAAACGACTCATATTAGTATCTTTACAACGTCATTTCATAAAGGTCATCAGAATACTAGACACAGTGGAGGGTATTCAATTGTTTGAAAAGTCAGTTGGGTGTCTGTTTTTACCTATCTAATAGAAAAATTGAATATCCCCCATTATGTTACAAACAAATTTTAGTATGTGCTTTAGTTCCATCTGAAAGTCCGACAAATAGCAAGAGATCATGCAAACAATATCATTACCAATTAAACTGAAACATTTCTCTTTAAACAAAATAAATGTAGGGGTAAATTTACTAAGATTCGTATTTTCCCGTTTGAGGTCAAAGTTCAATCACGAATGAAATCGAAAGTGTAAATATGCAACTTTTTGAATTGATTACGACTAATTTACTAAGCTGCCGTATTCTGCATTTTCGGGTTTTCCGATGTCGATGTCATTCGTTTTTTTTGGCAGTGTTTTACGTGAGTGACTTGTAAAACACTGCCGACTTTATTACAATGAATCTCGGCCGGATCTGAGAGATCCGTGCTGGGCTTCATTGTGCAGCTTGTAAAAAAAATAAAAAATGTTTAAATGTAAAAAAAAAATTGCGTGGGGTCCCCCCTCCTAAGGCAAACCAGCCTCGGGCTCTTTGAGCCGATCCTGGTTGCAGAAATATGGGGGGAAAATGGACAGGGGTTCCCCCATATTTAAGCAACCAGCATCGGGCTCTGCGCCTGGTCCTGGTTCCAAAAATACGGGGGACAAGAGTAGGGGTCCCCCGTATTTTTGAAACCAGCACCGGGCTCCACTAGCTGGACAGATAATGCCACAGCCGGGGGTCACTTTTATACAGTGCCTTGCGGCCGTGGCATCAAATATCCAACTAGTCACCCCTGGCCGGGGTACCCTGGGGGAGTGGGGACCCCTTCAATCAAGGGGTCCCCCCCCCCCAGCCACCCAAGGGCCAGGGGTGAAGCCCGAGGCTTTCCCCCCCATCCAATGGGCTGCGGATGGGGGGCTGATAGCCTTTGTGAAAAGTGATTGATATTGTTTTTAGTAGCAGTACTACAAGACCCAGCAAGCCTCCCCCGCAAGCTGGTACTTGGAGAACCACAAGTACCAGCATGCGGCGGAAAAATGGGCCCGCTGGTACCTGTAGTACTACTACTAAAAAAATACCCCAATAAAGACAACACACACACACCTTGAAAGTATAACTTTAATACATCCATCCACACCTCCATATATACATACTTACCTTATGTTCCCACGCAGGTCGGTCCTCTTCTCCAGTAGAATCCATGGTGTACCTGTAGAAAAAATTATACTCACATAATCCAGTGTTGAAGGCTCCTCGGTAAATCCTTTTGTAATCCATGTACTTGAAAAAATAAAAAAACGGATACCCGACCACGAACTGAAAGGGGACCCATGTTTTCACATGGGCCCCCTTTCCCCGAATGCCAGAAACCCACTCTGACTGATGTCTAAGTGGGTTTCTTCAGCCAATCAGGGAGCGCCACGTTGTGGCAACCTCCTGATCGGCTGTGTGCTCCTGTACTGTATGACAGGCGGCACACGGCAGTGTTACAATGTAGCGCCTATGCGCTCCATTGTAACCAATGGTGGGAACTTTCAGGTCAGCGGTTGACCGAAAGTGACCTCACCGCTGACCTGAAAGTTCCCACCATTGGTTACAATGGAGCGCATAGGCGCTACATTGTAACACTGCCGTGTGACCAGACTGCACTGCTCCGGGTAACACTACGGTGGGAGTGAGCACTGCATAATAACTTTACAGTACCACGCCCGCCTACCAGTAACTGAGGATTAGCCGGCAGTGCGGGGCCGTCTCTGTGGGCAGCCCAGCATCTCCGGTAGTGCTGGACAAGCCCCCAGAGTTATTAAACCTGACTAAAGGCCATGCCCCCTTCTCCCCAAGGCCATGCCCCTTTTCTGGCATGTGGGGCACATTGAATGACACTGCTTCCCATTAACCCACTTCCCATGGTAAGATGCACATACTGTACTGTAAGAGGATAATTCATCTCCTAGTCACCCTGTGGTTGCCTAGAATGAATCTGTTGTGGTACCTTTAAGTCAAGTGATTCATTAAATTGTTCCTTTATTTGAAGGGTTCTTCTGATACTATATGAAAGCTAAGGTGTTATTGATACTAATCATTTCACATCCTTGGCATCTATGGAGCTAAAAACTTTATATACCAATACAGCATAGGGCAAGACATTGCAAGTCATGGATCAATAATGGTCCTTAATCCCTTCTCCCATTTATCCCGATATGTTATGTTGCTGTTTGGAATTAGTCCTGACATCTAATTACTTGAAATGTCAAACCAAATATTTCTCTCAGTGAAAAGTCTTTTGCTTTATCGACAATGTAATTTTATTTATGGACAGGTCTTCAAATAGTTCATTGATAAATTAATTACCCTTTTAGTGTATTATGTTCCCCCTGTACAGTAGAAAAAAAAGCTATTTTGTTTTTAGATATTGCAATATACAGTATATAAAAAGATGACCTTAATATGACTCTACATCCATTAAAAATGAATTTCTATAACTCAATTACTGTATACAATACAAGATAATTCAATTTAGCATTCTTTTACTCCTGATCATATTCCTGAATCTCAATTTAATAGGATTGCATTTATGTGCATTAATTCATCGTGAAGCTGATACACATGATCAAAGTTATATATTGTATATATACTAGATCCTCTGTTAATACATAGTATAAAACAGAACACTAATTTACTGTACCTTCAATTAAATATCAACATATTAAAATGTTGTCACTAAACACTTGATGCAGAAGGTGTACATTCACATGTTCTAATATACTGAATAGGTTGGAAACATAATTCATCCTTAAAACAAAAAAAAACAAAGGATTGGGAAACATAAAAGTAATTTAGGAATTATTTCAAAATGTAATGCACTGATCAGGAGGCCTACTGTATATTGCTTTCAGATGCTCTATCTAAGACCACCATTCTTTATGAGACTATCTCTCATCCATCCCCAATTACTCCTCTTTGGCAAAATTCAGCATTCCCTCCAGATTTCAGTCAAACTCGCTTCTCTTCATTTATTGAAGGAGGCATTAGGGTGGTATCTGACCTTCTCAATTCTGGCCAATGTGCCTCTCTGGGTTCTTTGCAGAGCATGTTTGTTATACCTACTATTAGTTGTGTTGCCTACATTCAAGCCAACACTTTATTAACTCTCTTCCCCCTCACTCTATCACTAGATCTCTGACTCTGTTTGAGGCTCTGTGTCTTCATACTCCTCCTCTTTTAAAGGGTATCAACTCTGTTCTTTATAACCTCCTGCTCCATGTTGAACAACCAGTTAACCAGGGTCATAAGCTTTAGTGGGAAAGCCCACCAGATGATGACACCTGGTCTGTGGTGTGGGAGAAGATCTCTAAGTCCTATGTCTCCTCCTCAGTTAAGGTGATTGAATACAAGATTTACTCTAGGTGGCACCTAGTTTTCGTCTATGAAAAATGTACAGTTCCATCTCAGACAAATGTTGGAGAGGTTGTGGTGAGGTGTGTACTTTTATTATATCTAGTAGTCATGCCCAAAGATACTGTAGTTCAATACTGGGATGAGGTAGTCTGTGTCACGATCCGGGTATCTGGACGCCATTTCTTACCCATCAGATGCCTCCTAAGGCTGGCTCAGCGCTCCAGGACCGGATCCCATCTGTTATCCTGATGTGTACATTCCTGTATCCTCTCCTGTCACTCTGGGACGCTGTCACAGTAAACGCCATATTACACCTGGCATGGCGTCTCCCGCGGCCTCCGCCGTCGTCCCTGAACTTCTGCATGCAGAGTGTCTGAGTGGCGATTACGTCAGCCGCGGCCTCCGCTGTGTCCGCGTGGTTGGATGTGCATCTGTCAGCCTGGCGCCTCCTGTCTCCGGTGGCCGGCGCCGCCATTACTGTTTTCATTACCACATGGATTACAAACCAAACTTCCCTCCAAGTGTCTGCATGGGCGCAGCCATCTTGGATTCTGTCAGCTGATCATTTCCACCAATCTGTTCTCAGTATTGATAATCTGCATAATTGCCTAGCCAATCCCTTCCTTGCTGCAGGTATAAATACACTGTGCCTGAGCAAGGAAGGCGTCAGTGCTTTGGTTGTCAAACCTAGTTCCTGTTTGTCTCTCTCCTGTGATTGTCTTCCAGGTTCCAGCTCCTGTCTCAAGACTTCCACCATAGAGACCCGCACCAGCATTCCACCTGCGGTGTAGCCTGACTCTCCAATCCATTGTGGATTCATCTGTTTCCAGCTACAACATTACCTGCTTCCAGCTCAGCTTCCAGCAGTGTACAGCTTCCCTTAAAGGGCCGGTGTCCTTTCTACACTTTACCACTCTCCACCGGTATTATTATTTCTCCGCTCTCAAGTTCTACATTTCAGTTCATATTTCATCGCTCCCAAGTTCATTTATTATTTAACTGGTTCCAGCCAGTATCCACTCCGTGCTAACAACAGTCTGGTTCCAGCCAGTATCCACAGCAGCTGTTTTATCTTCAGCAACCCAGCTTTTCCTGGAACACCAGCTGGCACAATCCTGGGTTATCTCCATTGCTACAGTCGGGCCTGGTAAGGACTTTCCATCTAGAAGATCATAAGAACTATCTCACACTACCAGTGCCCTGTGGCTCCTGCCATCCTGTAGTACCCAGGAACTGTATTTATTCTTTGCTGACTTTTACGTTTTCTTTTACTGCTGCTGTGTTGCGGAGTTGTCATAATAAACATCATTGACTTTTATCCAAGTTGTCGTGGTCACGCCTTCGGGCAGTTATTATTCATGTTACTTACATGTCCAGGGGTCTGATACAACCTCCCAGGTTCCGGTACATCTCAGCCCCTACAACTGAGGCTGCCTCCCGTCAGCTCAGGCCCTCAGTTGTGACAGTAAGCACTGACCTAAAGAATCCAGCCGGAGACCAGGATCAAGCGGCCAGGCCGATGCAAGAACTGGCAGCCCGACTAGAACATCAGGAGGCTGCACAGGGCCACATCATCCGCTGTCTCCAGGATCTCTCTACTCGGCTGGATGGGATTCAGACAACTCTCCGTGGATCAGGCGCGTCTGGTGCGTCAACCACAGTGACTCCAGCTATAACCCCACCCACCTTACCCATTTCTGCTCCACGTCTTCATCTTCCAACGCCAGCAAAATTTGACGGATCTCCAAGATTCTGCAGGGGATTTCTCAACCAGTGTGAGATTCAGTTTGAGCTACAACCTGGCAATTTTCCCAGTGACCGTACAAAAATTGCCTACATTATTTCTCTTCTCAGTGGCTCAGCCCTTGATTGGGCATCACCGTTATGGGAGAGGTCCGACACCCTGCTATCTTCCTACACTGCCTTCGTGTCAACATTCAGGCGCATCTTCGACGAGCCAGGCCGGGTAACCTCAGCTTCATCCGAGATTCTCCGTTTACGCCAGGGGTCACGTACTGTAGGACAATATCTGATACAGTTCCAGATCCTGGCATCCGAACTGGCATGGAACGACGAGGCCCTGTATGCTGCATTCTGGCATGGCTTATCTGAGCGTATTAAAGATGAGTTAGCTACCAGAGACTTACCTTCTAAGTTAGATGAGCTAATCTCACTCTGCACGAAAGTTGATTTACGTTTCAGAGAGAGAGCAACTGAGCGTGGAAGATCATCTGCTCCAAAATCTTCTGCTCCTCCTCCTCGTCAACTGTCACCATCTAAAGATGAGCCCATGCAACTTGGCCGTTCCCGTTTAACTCCTGCTGAGCGCCGAAGACGTCTCTCCGAGTTTCTCTGTCTCTATTGTGCAGCTCCGTCTCACACCATTAATGCCTGTCCCAAACGTCCGGGAAACTCCAAATCCTAGCTCGCCAAGGAGAGGGCCGGCTAGGAGTAATGATCTCCTCTCCATCTCCTCAAGATTGTAATCTCCCAGTCTCGCTTCAAGTTGCTCAACGTTATCGGAACGTCATTGCCCTCCTTGATTCCGGAGCAGCTGGGAACTTTATTACTGAAGCCTATGTTAAACGGTGGTCCCTACCCACCGAGAGACTTCCTTCGTCCATTTCTTTAACTGCCGTGGATGGCAGCAAAATTTTTGATGCAGTTATTTCTTTAAGGACTCTACCAGTTCGTCTGAGAGTGGGAGTTCTTCATTCCGAACTTATTTCTTTTTTAGTGATTCCAAGAGCCACACATCCTGTGGTCCTGGGCCTTCCATGGCTCCGTCTTCACAATCCTACAATTGATTGGACGACTACGCAAATCCTGGCATGGGGTTCCTCCTGTGCTGAGACATGTTTGTTTAAAGTATTGCCTGTCTGTTCTTCCTCCCCCAGGTCGTCTGATGTTCCACCTCCTCCATATCAAGATTTCACGGATGTGTTCAGTAAAGCTTCTGCTGATATCCTTCCTCCTCATAGAGAATGGGACTGTCCGATTGATCTCGTTCCAGGGAAGGTTCCACCTCGAGGCCGAACTTATCCGTTGTCTCTGCCTGAGACGCATTCTATGGAGGAATATATTAAAGAGAACCTAGCAAAGGGGTTCATTCGACCTTCTTCTTCTCCAGCCGGCGCAGGCTTCTTTTTTGTAAAAAAGAAAGATGGTGGTCTGCGGCCGTGCATCGACTACAGAGGTTTGAATGACATTACCATCAAGAACCGTTATCCTTTACCCCTGATTACTGAGCTCTTTGACAGAGTTAGCGGAGCTACCATCTTTACAAAGCTGGACTTGCGAGGTGCATACAATCTCATCCGGATCCGTGAGGGTGACGAGTGGAAGACCGCCTTTAACACCCGTGACGGACATTATGAGTACCTCGTCATGCCCTTCGGATTGAGCAATGCTCCAGCTGTCTTCCAGCATTTTGTCAATGAGATCTTCAGAGACATTCTATACCGTCATGTCGTGGTCTATCTAGACGATATCCTCATTTTTGCCAACGATTTAGAGGAACATCGTTTTTGGGTTAAAGAGGTTCTGTACCGTCTCCGTGTCAATCATCTCTATTGCAAATTAGAAAAATGCGTCTTTGAAGTCAAGTCCATTCCGTTTCTAGGGTACATTGTGTCCGGTTCCGGACTAGAGATGGATCCTGAGAAACTACAAGCAATCCAAAATTGGCCGGTACCCTTAACCCTCAAAGGGGTCCAGAGGTTCTTAGGGTTCGCCAACTATTACCGAAAGTTTATACGAGACTTTTCCACCATTGTGGCGCCTATTACTGCTTTCACTAAGAAGGGTGCTAACCCGTCCAAGTGGTCTGAAGAAGCCATGCAAGCATTTCATCTTTTAAAACAAAGGTTCATCTCTGCGCCTGTTCTGAAACAGCCTGACATCGACTCTCCTTTCATCTTAGAGGTGGATGCCTCCTCCGTTGGAGTAGGAGCGGTGTTATCTCAGAGGGCTAAAGATGGCCATTTACACCCTTGCAGTTTCTTCTCCCGGAAGTTTTCCCCAGCTGAGCGCAACTATGCCATTGGCGACCAGGAGTTGCTAGCCATCAAGCTCGCTCTAGAAGAGTGGAGGTATCTGTTGGAGGGAGCTTCTCATTCAATCACCATACTTACAGACCACAAGAACCTTTTATACCTGAAGGGCGCACAATGTCTCAACCCTCGTCAGGCCAGATGGGCACTTTTCTTTTCCAGGTTCGACTTTAAACTCCAGTTCTGTCCGGGCTCTCAGAATCGCAAGGCCGATGCCCTTTCCCGCTCATGGGAGCAAGAAAATGAGTCAGAGTCTTCAGACAAGCATCCTATTATAAATCCGTTGGCATTCTCCACGGTAGGGATGGACTCTACGCCCCCATCAGGGAAAAGTTTTGTGAAGCCGATGCTAAGGAAGAAGCTCATGCATTGGGCCCATGCTTCCCGTTTTGCCGGACATACAGGTATCCAAAAAACCCTGGAGTTTATCTCTAGGTCCTATTGGTGGCCAACTCTGAAAAAGGACGTCTTGGAGTTTATTGCATCTTGCCCAAAGTGTGCCCAACATAAAGTATCCCGCCAGTCGCCTGCGGGGCAACTGGTTCCACTATCCGTTCCCCGTCGACCATGGACCCACTTGTCGATGGATTTCATTACAGACTTACCCATGTGCAACAAGTTCAATACCATCTGGGTGGTAGTTGACCGGTTCACCAAGATGGCACACTTCATTCCTCTCACCGGTCTTCCGTCAGCTTCCAAGTTGGCTCAAGTATTCATACAAGAGATCTTCCGACTCCACGGTCTTCCTGAAGAAATTATCTCAGATCGAGGAGTTCAATTCACAGCCAAATTCTGGCGAAGTTTATGTCAAGTCCTCCAAGTCAAGCTAAAGTTTTCCACGGCTTACCATCCTCAGACCAATGGTCAAACCGAGAGGGTGAATCAGGACTTGGAGGCCTTCCTCCGCATCTATGTGTCCTCCTCTCAAGATGAGTGGGTTCAATTACTTCCCTGGGCCGAGTTCTGTCATAACAACCAGTATCATTCTTCATCTGCTTCAACACCATTCTTCACTAACTTTGGATTCCACCCTAAAGTCCCTGAGTTCCAACCGCTTCCAGCAACTTCTGTTCCCGCAGTGGATATCACCTTGCATCAGTTTGCCAATATCTGGAAGAGCGTACGATCAGCTCTGCTCAAGGCATCGTTCAGGTACAAGAAGTTTGCGGATAAGAAGCGTCGAGCAGTTCCTGCTCTCA
This sequence comes from Pseudophryne corroboree, assembly GCF_028390025.1. Classification (NCBI taxonomy): domain Eukaryota; kingdom Metazoa; phylum Chordata; class Amphibia; order Anura; family Myobatrachidae; genus Pseudophryne; species Pseudophryne corroboree. The sequence goes on along the minus strand of NC_086444.1, from coordinate 250,911,986 downwards.
AGGTGGGTGATCGGGTATGGTTATCCACGAAGAATTTGAGGTTAAGAGTTCCCAGTATGAAGTTTGCACCTCGCTATATCGGTCCTTTCAAGATTGAACAAGTCATCAATCCTGTTGCTTACAGACTCCAGTTGCCTCCCTTCTTAAAAATACCCAGGACATTCCATGTTTCCCTGTTGAAACCGCTGATCTTGAATCGGTTTCATTCCTCACTTCCTCCAACTCCGAAAGTCCAAACTCAACGAGGTGTTGAGTATGAAGTGGCCAAGATCCTGGACTCACGTCACCGTTACGGTCAACTACAATATCTTATTGACTGGAAGGGTTATGGTCCTGAGGAACGTTCATGGACCAATGCTTCTGATGTCCATGCTCCTGCCTTGGTCCGGAGATTCCATTCCAAGTTTCCTCAAAAGCCAAAGAAGTGTCCTGGGGCCACTCCTAAAGGGGGGGGTGCTGTCACGATCCGGGTATCTGGACGCCATTTCTTACCCATCAGATGCCTCCTAAGGCTGGCTCAGCGCTCCAGGACCGGATCCCATCTGTTATCCTGATGTGTACATTCCTGTATCCTCTCCTGTCACTCTGGGACGCTGTCACAGTAAACGCCATATTACACCTGGCATGGCGTCTCCCGCGGCCTCCGCCGCCGTCCCTGAACTTCTGCATGCAGAGTGTCTGAGTGGCGATTACGTCAGCCGTGGCCTCCGCTGTGTCCGCGTGGTTGGATGTGCATCTGTCAGCCTGGCGCCTCCTGTCTCCGGTGGCCGGCGCCGCCATTACTGTTTTCATTACCACATGGATTACAAACCAAACTTCCCTCCAAGTGTCTGCATGGGCGCAGCCATCTTGGATTCTGTCAGCTGATCATTTCCACCAATCTGTTCTCAGTATTGATAATCTGCATAATTGCCTAGCCAATCCCTTCCTTGCTGCAGGTATAAATACACTGTGCCTGAGCAAGGAAGGCGTCAGTGCTTTGGTTGTCAAACCTAGTTCCTGTTTGTCTCTCTCCTGTGATTGTCTTCCAGGTTCCAGCTCCTGTCTCAAGACTTCCACCATAGAGACCCGCACCAGCATTCCACCTGCGGTGTAGCCTGACTCTCCAATCCATTGTGGATTCATCTGTTTCCAGCTACAACATTACCTGCTTCCAGCTCAGCTTCCAGCAGAGTACAGCTTCCCTTAAAGGGCCGGTGTCCTTTCTACACTTTACCACTCTCCACCGGTATTATTATTTCTCCACTCTCAAGTTCTACATTTCAGTTCATATTTCATCGCTCCCAAGTTCATTTATTATTTAACTGGTTCCAGCCAGTATCCACTCCGTGCTAACAACAGTCTGGTTCCAGCCAGTATCCACAGCAGCTGTTTTATCTTCAGCAACCCAGCTTTTCCTGGAACACCAGCTGGCACAATCCTGGGTTATCTCCATTGCTACAGTCGGGCCTGGTAAGGACTTTCCATCTAGAAGATCATAAGAACTATCTCACACTACCAGTGCCCTGTGGTTCCTGCCATCCTGTAGTACCCAGGAACTGTATTTATTCTTTGCTGACTTTTACGTTTTCTTTTACTGCTGCTGTGTTGCGGAGTTGTCATAATAAACATCATTGACTTTTATCCAAGTTGTCGTGGTCACGCCTTCGGGCAGTTATTATTCATGTTACTTACATGTCCAGGGGTCTGATACAACCTCCCAGGTTCCGGTACATCTCAGCCCCTACAACTGAGGCTGCCTCCCGTCAGCTCAGGCCCTCAGTTGTGACAGTCTGTCTCCTCTCAGAAGTTCTTAAACTATCACTAAATACAGTAAGTCACCATGGTCGCTTATCCTTGGTGGCCTACTAGAGGGCCTCAATAACCATGCTTACAAGCTTCCTTTACATATTTTAAATGCAGCTCTGTGTTTGACTGATAGACAATGGAGGTGCACTGATCCTCCTTCCTGTCAGCAACTCATGAATACAATATGGAACTTATCTCCATAATGAAAATAGCTGCTTATTTGCACAATACCTCCCATACATTTCTCACGGTTTGCTGTGACTGGTTTCTATATAATAATGATATACCCCATGAGCTTCCCTCAGGCTTTTCATACCTCTTGCTTTAATGCTGTGGGACCTCTCTTTACCATTGTCATTTTTGGGGAGTTTTTACCTATTTCCCCAAGTCTACAATGTGGACCCAGATTAGGTCCCTCCCTTTTCCTGCTCCCCCACCACATCTCTTTGCTCCTCCCTCATTCACTGTTTACCCTTTCTCTAACATTATATTTCACAATTTTATAGTCTATTTGACCTTCTCAGCTGAATAATTTCCAATTCCCTCATACCAATAACAGTTTAGCTTCCTACTTAAATTGTTCATTCAAATTTCTATGTATTTTTCTGAATTCTATTCCATATGCCATTGTACCTTTTTTTCAGTGTATTGTAAAAAAAAAAAAAAAAAAAACTTCTAAAAAAAAAAAAATTGCCATAGCTTGATATGTGAGCCCAGAAGGGGCCTTTCTCAACACCTCTCAAATGTACAGGAGTCTTGAGAAAGGCCACTGCTGCACCAAAATGTCAGCCTATGAGTGCTTTTTGAGCTGTAACATTGTAAATAAACACATATTTTCACTTATGGAAGACCAATGATTTCCCTCTTTCTATTTGGGATACACTATGATCACAGGCACTTTAAGAGACGAGGGGGCACGTGTGCAGTCTCCGACTGGGTCCCCTCCTATATGGCGGTGCAGTAGACTCTGACATTGCACCAGAGCCTACAGTGCATGCACAGGTCTCCGGGACATGGCGCCCGTTCCGCGTTACCGGGGACATCTCTACTGTGCATGCGATAATCACCGGATCATATAATCACTCAGACATTTTTTCATGAGTGATTCTTGCCGCTCTTCAGCAGGCTCCAGGACAACAGAGGATGTGCAGTGTGTGGGGCCCCCTGGACCCAGGTTCCCGTATGCACTGCATACATTGCACCCATTTTAAATATGCCAGTGATTATGATTTGGACTATGGTCCCTATTTGAGGCTTAAAGCACCCCAGAAAATTGGTTATATATAATGTGAGTGATTTTCGTGGATTTGGATTATATGTTTGTGAAGAAATCACAAGGAGGTGTTTGAAATAGCAATCAGGAACAAAGTGCAGTTACACTTTAATATGTTGTTTTGGTACAAATACAACATTTTTTTATTTTATTTTAAAGTGTATGTGTGTGTGTGTGTGTATGTGTGTGTGTGTGTGTGTGTGTGTGTGTGTGTGTGTGTGTGTGTGTGTGTGGGGGGGGCACTAGGGGGAATCATACAAGTTCAACTGTTTCATAAAGTATGGAGGGGGCTACAAGTAGACTTAATCATTAATAACTAATTCAATTATAATTTCTTTCATTTAATCTCAATGTATTGAGTTTGTGAGATACTGTATAACATTTTTCAAACTCATCTTCTAAAGGAGATGAGTGCCCAGGATCACATTTTGACTTCTGTGCAGACCTGTATACAGCAAAATATTTAAAGGAAGTGATAGTTAGTGGTACAAAAGATGGTAGAAAGGCTTGTGCATGTTTCTGTAGGAAATATAGGCTCCGAAATTTTGCTAACAGACCTATGAGAGTAAGTAGAGAACAACCATTAATGGTTAGAAAACCATTAATGTAGAAAACGAAAACAGAATTATTACTTTTCACTATATATCGCATTGGTTTAATGTGATATACGGCTTTGTACATTAACAAATCAAGTATACTTTCCTTTTCAGCAGTGCAATCCGGTATCCATGTCTCCAGGGGTTGTATACCTCATCTCAATGGATTGGCATACTCAATGGATTGGCGTAGAGTTACACTTCATGCCTACTTAGTGACAGCTTTGGAAGACTTTCCCACTCTTCTGAGTGGCTGAGAACGCCACACGATTTTCAGGAGCCTCCTGGCCTTTCCGGGAGCGTAGGAAAGTATGACTTAATATGAGGTATACGAGCTTATAGCAAAGTATTGCTGAAAATGTTCAAGAGCAGCCCATAAATATGACAAATGTTTTATTGCAGTTGCACTGACATAATACTGTACATGGTGCACCAGCCATGGGCCATGATTCATCGCAGAGCCCAACAGCAGTGTCACCCCATGTAGTGGTGGTAGTACTGTCACTGTTGCTATTGATCTATAGTATCTACAGTATCAATTAATACCCCTTTCAGACTGACAAAAAATTCCCGGGTTACTGCACATGAACGCGCATCAACCCGGGAATTTTCTCAGTGTGAAAGGGTACAGGAACAATATCCCGGGACAAGCGTCCTGGTATTTCATCCCAGGTCTCGACCAGGGTTGAATCCGGGCTCGTCCCAGGATGCGGTGCAGTGTGAACGGGTATACCGGGTCAAGGCGACCCGGCACCCATTCTCTACATAGGAGAAGGCGGTGCTTGGAGATGATTATTTCCAAGCACAGCTTCCGGTAACGTCAGCGGGGACGTCACCAACCCGGGATTATGCCGGGTCGGGCTACAAGTCTGAAGGGGTCTCAAGCCGGGTCGCACCTGGGAAGCACCCGCGTACACATTTCCGGGTGCAACCCGGCTATTGTCAGTGTGAAAGGGGTATAACTTATACTGAGCAGAATCAGACCTGAGTGTACTTTATATCATATTCACCTGGAACGGCCAGCAGTCTCCTGAAAATCGGGTTTACATTCCATTCTCAGCTGCACGCAACCCACGATCCATTTGCTCACCACCGCCCGCAGCCTCACCAGCATCCGGTCAAAAAGGAGAAGACCGCATCATCATAGCATCGCCCCCCCCCCCCCCGGCTTTACAATTCCGGTAATGTGGGCATTGTAAAGCGGAGGTGGGCTACGTTGACACATTCACATCACCACACCCCCGTATCACCTCCTCCACACCCGTGTCCGCCTCCTCTGTGCCCACGTCTGCCTCCTCCACGCCCCCTTCCTTTGCGACCTGGCTGCTCCCTCCGGAAGAGAGCAGCTATAAAGTAGGCAAGTACAGTATGCTTTATATCTATGTACGGGCTATAAGAATATAGGATAAGTAATAGAATTTGCAGCTATAATCCAATTTAACTGTAACATAGCATTCACATATTGGCAGTACAACTTGATAGAAAACAATAATAACGTTCAATATGATTCCATTAAATCCAAACCAGCCCACAAGTATATACAATATATTTTCAGCTTCAAATGTTGCAAAAAGAATAATGTGGTATCATATACTGTAAGTATTAGATCAGTTTAAGCTATTAATTTCCAGGGAACAGTATTCAGCACTGAATAACTGGCAGTATTACCTGACACAAAGGAAAAACACTGATAGGAGCCATATGTGGAGCACAATGAATGTTAAATGAAATCAAGCTATTAGATTGTCAGTTACTGGTGATACAGCCCTCAGGGCATGGCAGTAATAAACAGACAGGGTTTTAGTTGTCACCTTAATCATAGGAAAGTCGCCATGAGTTTGCCTATAGGTGTAACAAAAATACTTTTTTCTCCGTCCACATCATACTAATAGGCATACTGTACTGTATGCCAGATTCTGTTATTAGAGTGTGAACGTCACATTATTTCTTCCTTTTTATCTCACTAAAATAATCTGTGTACACATGCGGACAGAGTTTATTATTACTATATTAGAGGTCATGCAGTGGTTACATAGAGTGTTGCCTACAAACCTCTATCCAACAATCTACGGTAGATTAAACAATTGTCTATGGGCCTGAGCTCCTGAGCCCCTTGTCTCCACCGGCATACCTGCAATTCTGATGTTGTTCCTCCTGAAATGATTTTTAGAATGATCTCATTTGTTTCTCTTAGCGCTGAGCTACCTTTGGGGCTCCCTTTAGGTGATAGAAAGAGACAGTGATCTGGTTGAGAGGCAATGTGACAGCCATTAAGGTGAGCGGTGTCTGCTCTGATGCGGACCTGTGCCCCACTGTCAGCTTTATTTATCACTTGCAGCTAAGTGAAGACTGGAGAAGTAAATAAAGGTGTGTTTTACTGAGAGATAGTCCGGTGCCCACTCTGCTAACATCAACGATTATACTGCACCCCTATACTGTATCTGCGTCAGAAGCCAACCTAGGAAGAACCAGGCAAGAGTGCTTATATCACCACACAAGTGTATAAAGCAGGGGTGGGCAATTATTTCAGCTGGTGGGCCGCTTAACACTTCCAATGAATAGTCGAGGGACACACACAAAATATATTGTAAATCGGGTCAGAACTGTGCATGCACCGCAGTCCCTACCCCCCTTCCCCTGAACCTATATAGCAGTCCCTACCCCCCTTCCCTGAACCTATATAGCAGTCCCTACCCCCTTCCCTGAACCTATATAGCAGTCGCTACCCCCCTCCCCCTCCACTGAATCTATATAGCAGTCCCTACCCCCCTTTCCCCCCACCTATATAGCAGTTTTTATCTCCCCTCCACCCCCCTCCCCTGAACCCATATTGCAGCTTAAGTACAGATCCATTTCAGGTACTGGCTGGGCAGGGGGTTTACCTTTTTTTCACAGTGGAAGATGATCCGCTGCCTGATCCCCGCTACCCATGCTTCACGGAGTCGCTGCTGCTGCCCGGAGTCACTGCTGCTGTCCGCTCCCCGGAGTCATTGGTGCTGCCCACCGCTCGCCGCTCCTGCTGTGGCTCCGCCCCCTGTGCCGCCCAGCGCATGACATCACAGAGGAAATCCCGGTCAGCAGACCCTGTGACGTGACCGGGATTTCCTCAACGGCGCCGCGTCTGGCAGCAGTGTAGCGCAATGACAAGCGGCTCAGCCAGTCGGGCCGCTTGTCATTGCACACTGATGGGAGACAGTGGGCCAGGCAGGATCGGTTCGCGGGCCGCATGTTGCCCACCCCTGGTATAAAGGGCTACACATGTTTGTTATACGTAATGAAGTTTTTCATAAATGCCGTGTACATTAATTATTGGGGCTGATGCTTAGTTGAATGTACAGCTTGAGTGTGTTCACACTGCACATGCTCCGAAGGTCAGCATACGAGGCATGAATGTCACAGAGTTGTACACATTTCAGTAGCGGCGCCACTTACATCTAAGGAAGTGTAATTAATGGGTTCTCGCATACCCACAGCTCAGAGAGGGGGATGAGAAGCATCTGCAGGTAATACAGAGTGAATACATAGAAGTATCATTTGCACCAAATACAGATGTATGCATATAGCTGCAAAACCCTCTGTTTACCCTTAGCTGCAACCAGTACCGGAACCTACTCCTTGCTGGGTGCAATAGATCCATCAGGGACTGGCATTTCTTGGTCATATTCACGCTTCATAATAACAGAGAAGTCCATAACACTCCCGCAAAACAAATATGTGCTCTCCCAACAGACACCCAGAAATTCCCATTTCATGGATAGAGAGAACAAGCGCACAGAGCCTCATCAAGGTGCGTATGCACCAAGTACAGTACCAGTGTATGCTAGCGCGGCTTGACGATGATGGCGGCAATCAAGCTAAGTGCATATATAGGGATGGTTGGCTGCACAGATGCATGCAAGTCCAAATGCAATCAAAATGATATTCCAATGTGGGATCAGTTGTGGCTGACTTGTGTTCACCTTCGCACCTTGCCCATTGTGTTTTACTAGGGAACTTCAACATACTTTACATTATTTTTGTTGATACTGAAATGAACTTCATATTGTCTTATGAACTGTAATTTACTTGCAAATAATATACCTCTCTTAAACGTAAAACTTGTAAAACTAAAATAATCTAACTTCAGCAGATGGAATGTATGGGATTTTTTATTTATTGAGACATAAGCACAATGTGCAGTCTATCAGTCCTACAATATCTGTCTACTTCCAGTACCTTACATCTAATATATGGAGTCTTTCCAAATCCCTGTGTAAAGTCCATCTCTTGCATTTTTATTAAATAATGAACAAAATTTTCCATTCCTACTTAAATCAGCATTTGACATTTGCCTTTCCATTTGCTTAGTGCTGTAGCAGTCAGACTTCTTAAATTTCCCAATATCATGCATTTAAGTGTGTTTCATTTCACTGACCAAAGCAAACCTACAACATTATACGGTATAACTCTGTAGTCAGTATCACTGCAGCTGTCCACTCTAGAACTAACTGCACTATTCTATGAGGTTCAGGTTATAATTAAAATAACTTATTATACATTTCAAGTGTCCCTATTTAGGTCTGACCATCATCATATGTCTTGACTCTTCCTCCACTCTAATCATTGACACCTTTGTCACAACATTTGGGATGTTTTCAGGTATGACCTGTTCATGTCTATTTTGCTTACTGTACATGCTACAGGTGAGCGCAGCACTGCATGTCAGAGAGATGCCCTACATGTGATCTTATCACACCCACTTTCATACACGTACCTACATTATTATGTATTTGGCTACAGACCATGCTAGAGACTCCCAAAACCTACTGTAGGTGGCTCTAACGGATCCCCGAAAAAATACTGTATGCAAGTTTCCTGGAGGTCAACCACTGCTACCAGCCACTCCCAACTGAAGTGAGTGGTCCTGGGTGGCTTGATAATGTGATAAGTGCTGATATTGCATTATCATAGCCCCACCCATGCTTTACAATGCCCAGAATTGCTGCTTTGTATTTTGAAAAGATAGGAAATATGTAATACAGCAACACATACTACAGATAGGGTAGCCTCATATCATACTTACCTAGTCTCCCGGAAGCTGCGGGAGACCTACAATTTTTCGGGTAGTCCTCTGGAAGAGTGTCCGGATCTCTTACATCCCATCTGCTTCTATAGTGAAGCAGGCAGCATGTGGAGGTTAAAACGCTGGAATTGTGGCTCCGTTTGGAGGGGGTGGGGCTAAAATCACATCATTTAGCCAGGTCCCCTTCTCACTGACCTAGAAATTGTGCCATTTTGCCACTACAAGGGGTGGGGCCTAGTGACATGTTATTGCCCGGCAACTACTGCATTACATAATCTTGTACACTGTAATGATTTGTCTATTTTACACAGTTCTTACAACTTTTGTACCATGAAACGTTTGTGTCTTGCATCGCAAGAGTGTGATAGAGACAAGATTGGTGATTAGATCTGCGCTTATAAGTATAGAGGCAGCCTGTGTGGTACAAAAGAGCCTTCACCAAGACCCCAATATAGGACAATAGAAACAGAAAGTGACCACACCTGGCGCCACCATACACCAATTAAAAATTAAACGGCTTACTTTAATAACAACCAATACAAACCATACAAACGGTGGTGAAGCATCATGCTTCTGAGGAAGGTCTGAGGACCAAAAGCGCGCTTAAGCACAAGGCTCTAACCAACTGGATCCCGCACAGGTGACCAAACGCAGCTGGCTCTGTAGTGAAGTGGTGTTCCAGTATCCCATATGGGTGATATGCTTTTAAATTATATGTTTGATGTAAGTGTGTTTTTGTCAGAATAAACCGTTTGTATGGTGAAGCAGTATTGCACTATATTTTTATCCCTCTGAGTTTTCAGTATATCAGGATATCTGTGGGAATTGAGGATCCACGCCATCTGGTGGATGATATGCATGATTGACTCATATTTATGTGAGTTGAACCAATAAAACCTCTCTTTCATTTTAACCTAAAAAATTGGTTGCACTATGTCTGTTTATTTTAATTTTACAGAATATGTTACGTCTCTGAAAAGAGTGGACTAATACATCTCTCTGTCAACATCCTCTGAAAAAGAGGTTACCTACTCTAATTGGTAGTTATTAAAGTAAGCCGTTTAATTTTTAACCGCAAGAGTGTACTGTGTTACATAAATACAAGAAGAGAAAGCGTCCCAATTTTTGTAGTACACTGTCTCACCCACAATTGCTGCCCAGAAGAAAAAGGCCAGGGGGCAATAGCTTACCCATGAAAAGACAGTAATATGAAAGACCTAATGCGCACAGTGGATGAGGATTGTCAAATATTCAACATTTATTCTTAATAAAAATTCACGTTTATAAAATTTATAATGTACAATTTTTTTACTCGCCCTACAAACACAAAAGACACTGAAATACAATTCCATACATTAATATCAATAATCTGCATACATTCCTGGTACTTTTCAAATGTTGCTAATGTTATATCACACTTTCATCATAAATGATACCATAGTATCTTTCTTTAGTTCTGTAGTAATTTGTATCAATATAGTCCTTTATGTGTGGCCACACTTATAATTTCACATAAATATAATGATGATCGTAATAAAAGATGATTTCCCAAAAAATCCAAACTGATCCAAAAAGGAGCTGCTTTGGAAGAGAATAAAATTTAAAAGCGTCAGCTACTACGTAGAATTCATGGATAGATTATTGATATTAATGTATTTCAGTGTCTTTTGTGCTTGTAGGACAAGTAAAAAAATTGTACATTACATTACATATTTTCTAAACTTGAGTTTTTGCTGTGATACATATTATAGTCATATAAATACCACGCTAGGTACCTCTTATTGTTACCATAAATGTCAAATATATACTGTAGCTACTGTTCTTTCCTAGTGGACTCAACTATCTTTTTTTTTTTTTCAAAAAATTTTTATTAAGACATTATGAAAATCACATCACAAGGTGAGATGTACATAGATCATTAAGTAATGATACACAGATATTAAAGTCAAAAGGTGTACATCAATTTTTTCTACTTTTTCTAATAATAAAGACATTAGTTTTCCAAAAATTCAACAGTTATTATGCTGATGTTATTGTGCACAGTATAGGCAACCAAGAGAGAGACCGCCACAGCCGCCCGCACCTAGGCCAAGGATATAGATTGTTCCTGTGCAGCCAATCTAGTCAGGTACCATGTGGTGTTCTTGAGGCTGTTGTGAATGTGTAGACGTGTAGTAAGGGGCAAAGTGGAGATATAGGATTCCCAAAGATTAAAGAATCGTTCCACTTGTTTACCTTTATCTACAATGGCCTCCACCCAGTCCATCCTAAATATATGATGTAGCTTATTTAAAAATAGTGGTATCTGTGGTGGTGTACTATTTATACATCCCTGTAATATTTTCTTTTTCCCCGCCGCACTTAAGGCTATCAGTAGTTTTTTACAATCCGATGGCATGCGGAGGGCAGGGTCAATGATACCCAGAACTGCCCATTCGGGGGTAAAGGGCACATAGGTTATAAGGTTTGCCTCCGCATATCTCCTAACTAGATGCCAAAAATATTGCACAATCAGACATGTCCACAAACAATGAAAGGTATCCGCCTCACTCTGATGGCATTTTGGACAAGAATGTGAGTCAGTCGCTCCCATATGGAAGCGCCGCAATGGGGATAAGTAAGTGTTATGATATACATTAAGAAACAATTCAGTGTACATGCTTGCTGGGAGGACTTTTCGGGAGTAAAGTAGCGATTTTTCCATAATTGGTATGGTCAGACCAGGAAAGTGAGCCAACCATGTGGACATACCACCCCTCACAGTAGCATGATCTAATATTTTTCTCCAAAAAGTGTAGTGGATGGAAATGGCCTTATGACTCGGTACAGGGTGTGTTAAGAGGTTATCCAGAGGGTTGGTCCAGTCTCCATCCGCAAAGTGTGCAAGGACATGCCTGACATAGAATTGTGTCTGTAGAAATGGAAGGGGAGACGAAGCAATCACATCATGCTTCGATGAAACCTCTGAAAGGGCGAGTAGACGGTGGTCTTCCACAGACACCAATGAACGAACTGACATTATACCATCCTCCCTCCACATTTTGAAGGGATGGGCAGCCATGCTGTCTAAAAAGTCTGGGTTTTTAATTAGGGGTAAGTGTAAGGAGTGATACGGGTTCAGTTTCGTGTCATGTCGCAGTATGTGCCACATCTTCATGGTAGACCATAGAAGAGGGTTAGACCGAATATGATCAGGTATTTCCCAGTCATGCTGATGAAGGAAACATGTCAAGGCTACGGTCGGTAGGAAGCACTGTTCGAGGGATGTATTCGTATAGATAGAGCTGTTCTGCAACCAGTCCCTTAAATGTCTCAAAACAGCAGCATGATTATAAACCACTACATCTGGAAAATTGATACCCCCATTGGATTTAGGTTGAGCAAGTTTGCGCAAAGCAATACGTGCTCCCCCCCCCCCCCTCAATATGAAGGTTCTAATAAGTTTATTAATCTGTTGTGAGTCCTGCTTCGTCAACAGTATGGGAAGCGTTTGCAAGGGGTACAGTATGCGTGGTATAGCCACCATTTTTAAAAGGCTAGCCCTACCAAGATATGACAATGGAAGACGCTCCCATCTCTTAATATCATCGGTTAGGGTGTGTATTACCTCATGTATGTTGAGTTTGTATAGTTCTGAAATGTAACGTGGCACCTTAATACCCAAGTATATAATATATGTGGACACCCAATGTAAGGGGAAACGTGTGGCCCAAGTCAGATACGTCACATTGCCACACAACAACAAGGCTTTAGATTTGTCCATATTAATACTAAAACCTGAAATGTGGCCGAATAATTGAATCTTGTCCAAAATCTGAGTAAGGGAATGTTCGGGGTCTGATATATAAAGAAGGATATCGTCAGCGAAAGCTGAAAGTTAAATTTCCTGACCACCCACTTTTATACCTCTAAAAACAGACCAATCCTGCAATGTCCTAAGCAGCGGGTTTAGGGCCAAGTTAAATAGCAGAGGCGATAGAGGGCATCCTTGACGGGTTCCCCGTTCCAAAAAGAATCGTTGGCCTCTGATCTCATTAATTAGTAGAGAGGCAGATGGAGCGTTGTATATATATCGTATATAGTTAATAAAGCTCGTGTCAAATCCCCTTCTCTCTAATACAGCAAACAAATGTGGCCATAGTACCATATCAAAAGCCTTACTGGCATCGAGGCTAAGAAGCATGTTTGAGTCTGTTCAGGGAGACTGGGATGCCACCACCGCCGCCAGAGCCATGCAGATTGCCTTAACCGCATGTCTGCCAGTCACAAAGCCAATTTGTGTCGTGGTGAGGATATCAGGAAGAACGGACTGAAGTTGCGTTGCCATTATCTTGGCTAATAGTTTGTAGTCTACATTCAAGAGACTAATTGGTCTGTAGGAGGAAAGGAAATTGGTGTCCCTACCAGGTATAGGGATAAGTGTAATAAAGGCTTCATTAAAGAGCGGGGATGGGGAACTCCGCTCGTGTATTGCGTGAAACAATTCCAGTAATGAAGGGACAATTTGGGCCTGTAACATGTGGTAATAATCGCCCGACAAGCCATCTGGGCCTGGGGACTTACCATGGGGCAAATTGGAAATGGCGGTGTTAATTTCCTCCGCCGTTATAGGACCCACAAGGGCTTCTCTCTGGTCTCTGGTCAGGGGGGGCAATACTTCATCTGTGAGCAACTGTGTTTGTATATCAGTATCTATTCGTGTCGATTGAAACAAGGACTGAAAGTAGGACTGAAATTGTTCTACTATTTCCTGAGACTTTGTGATAACCCGGCCGGACCTGGGGTGGTATATGGTGGTTATAACATGCCGTTTTTTGGGGGGTCTGGAAATGACCGCCAATAACCTACCAGCCTTATTGCCCCATCTATAAAATTTATTTTTGGTGAAATCTAAGGAATGTTTCGCTTGGGTAGCTAAGTAGGTTTCAAGCAGGCGTCTAGCCTGTTTGTATTCGTCAAGGGTAGTCTCTGTTGGGTTAGAAGTATATGTTCGGAAGGTCCTGGACATAGTTGCTTTTAACATAGTGTATTCCAATTTGGAATCTCTTTTTTTTCCGGGTGACATAACTAATAATATGACCCCTCATCACTGCCTTTGAGGCATTCCAAAAAATGTCGGGTTTGTTCCAGTATTCTATGTTGTCATCAACGTAATTGGTCCAATGATATGTTAGGTATAGTTTAAAGTCCTCCGAATTTGCCAGGTATTGTGGAAATCGCCAGATACGATCTGTCGAATGCTTTTGGGGATGAGCCAGCGCTAGCGTGACGGGGGCATGACCAGAGATCAATATGTCAAGTATATCTACCCTGGGACATTAAGTCATCGGCAATTAAAAACCTGTCAATACAGGACAAAGTTCCATGTGCCAACGATAAATGGGTGTGCGTCTTGTCAGTTGGGTGTAGCAATCTCCATGGGTCAGAGAGGTCTAAGGAGTCTCGAAATGCCAACAGGTGTCTGCTCTGGGAGTCAGTGGTTCTCGACACAATCGGTGATCTTTCAACTGTAGGATCGTCCACCATGTTATAATCCCCACCCACTATTAGAGAGTAGTTAGTTCTGCTTAGAAGAATATGGGCAATGTCCTGAATAAATGTATGTGTATTGACATTCGGGGCATACAAGTTGACAAGGGTATACTTGGTATGAAAAAGCTCTATGCCTATAATGATATATCTGCCTTCGGGATCAATGATTTCTGTCAAAACAGTAACAGGAAGTTTTTTTTTAAAAAGTATGGCTACCCCTCTGCTTTTGTGCGAAAGGGAGCAGCGATACAGGGACCAAGCCATGGTGCCTTCAATACATTTTCCTCACCCACCAGCCAGTGAGTTTCCTGTAAGAAAATTACATCCGGGTGGAAACGTTTAAGGTGCGTGACCACACGTTGTCGCTTGACTGGGGAATTAAGTCCTCCCACATTCCAAGAAATGAATTGTATTGGCTTCAGGGGTAGTAACTCAGATGAGGAAGAAACTACAGACGGCATGGCTACCCAATCCCCTCAGGGCAGTGAGAAACTTGACTGGTGAGCAAAAAAATTCAAGCGGACAGCGGCGGCCCCCCTCCCAACCCAAGGCCGCCAGGACAACAGTGATTTCAAAAGCATAAACATCAGCATGACATGAAATATATAGCACAGTCTTAATATGTGAAATAACAATAGTGAACCATAATCACTCATAACTCTATTTTCTAACATTTTCCTAACATCCAAAACCATGGTGGGCACCAACTAGGTCTAGTGGTGCGCACACAAAATACCAACAAAGTAATTACTAAATTAGTAAAAGTAGATACTCATAGTAAATTACTATATAAACTATAGAAAAATAAAATAAAAAAATAAACCAATAATTGGCAAACACACATCCACCCGAGGCGGAAGTACCCGATGTGATCAACCCATAGCACCTCACCGACAGATACCCTAATTAACAGATGACTTTGATGGGGATTTGTGAGTCAGAAAGTGAGATCTCGCCACTTCCGGGTCTGTGTAAAACAGAGACTACCATTCTCTGTGACCCATAGTTTGGCTGGGTACAACAAAAGCAAACCTGATATTTTTACTATGTAAATGGGAACAAACCTCAGAGAATTCCTTTCTTTTCTGAGCCACTGCAGCCGAGAAGTCTTGAAATATCAAGATCTTGTGACCCTTGACTAACAATTCCCTAGTTTTACGATAAGCTGTGAGAACCTGTTCTTTGGCCCTATAGTCAAGGTAGCGAGCAATGACCGGACGTGAGCGCTTCCGCACTCCGTCCTGCATCGCCCCAAGCCTATGAACTCTTTCAAGATGTGGGATTTTCATATTGTCTATAATTCCCAATGAGTTTGGGAGGTCTACAGAAAGATATGAGGAGAGGGCTTGACCCGTCAAGGACTCCGGAATACCTATAAATCGAAGGTTATTCCTACGAGATCTATTTTCCAGGTCCTCAACTTTATCCTGCAGTTGTATATATTTATGTTGGGATGATATCCCCTCCTGACAAGATTGGACCAAGTCCTCAGTATCACCCAGTCTCGTTTCCAACGCAGTAAGACGCGTCCCATGAGAGTCTATGTGAGCCAAGCCCGTTTCTAATCGGGCCTGTAGGTCGTCAAATCGCTTATCAAGCAAGGGCATAAGGAAATCTGAAATCTCTTTAGCCGTTAGGGGAGGGGTTTTTTCACTAGGCAAGCTAGGTGATTCCGACCCATGTCCAACCGGAGAGGGTGGGCCTGATTTAGGGAGGGGCTATTTCCCCTTCCCTGCCTTATAAGAGGTGTTGGATTGTTTCGGGGGCATGGTCTTGTCGAGGTATTTGTCCATACCCCAGAGAATGAAATATGAAACAGTCAACGTCACCTACAAATAGTGTTTCCCCAGATATAGACAATGGCAGAAATACAGAGGCGATTACATATAAAGCTCGGGCGGAGGTGCTAAGCCAAACCCATTATCTAGAGCATACCGCAACCTGCAAGAGAGCCAATGAAGCAGCCCCAGCAACAAACTACGTTAATTCTCGGCTAGAGTGAAAACATATATCTAGAAACAATATACTATGTATCTAGGAACAATATGTTATGTCAAGCAATACAGAATAGAGTATCTGAATAAAAATAACAAACGTCACATGTTAGTATAAGAAAAATAACAAACGGTACATAAATGTTGCCTCAGGAGCCAGCAGAGCTGAATATGTGACTAAAGCAATCAAAGAGACACAAAAGAGGAGCGCAATCTCTCCGTGAATCTCCTAACAAAGAATCACTGGGTGGCACTATTCCCTCTGTTGCAGAGCAGGGAAATATTATACAGAGTCCTCTTCTGGGAGTGCAATATCTCAGTACAGCACCAGCCGGTGCTAAACTGCGCTGGAAGAGGCGGGAGGCACTCCGACAGGGACCGCGACAACACAGTCCATAGAGAATGTCAGTACTCCCCTATCGCGGTACCATGAGAAACAGGAATCCGTGAAAGCCCAGGTAGGGGGCCAGTCTCTTCCAGAAACAAGTAAGAGGCTCTTAAACAGAGAGAAGAAATAAAGAGGGAAGCGAGTGAGGGTAGGATTGATTAGGGAGGAGAGGAATGTTTTGCGAGGGGAGGAGATGGCTGACACATGAGGGGGAGTGATACCAAGAGTGAGGTAAAGTGAAAGAAGCAGAAGCAGGACGTTAGTAAAAGGTAGTAGGGGAGACAAACAATGTTAGTACCTTTGGCGGGGACAAGGCCCTGCAAACGAGAAAAGGCCTTGACAGCAAAGTCCAAGCTCCGATCCTCAGCACCCAGACGGCAACAGGCGCTGTCGTCTCAGGCACCGTGCAGACACGAGTTGTCGGTCACCATCTCCGTCCCCAGGAACAGCAGCATGTCCGTCCCAGAAAGTCGGGCAACGCGCCCGGTAAAATCACTTTTATTAGAATAGATATTCCAAACAGGTAGTGGACAGGAAGCTCAGGCCAGCCCCTTAGGATGTCTTCAAGGCTGAACATGGGTCTAGTATATTGGTGCCCTTGACCCCCCTTTTTTCAGGGCACACAGCTTTCAGTGTCCCTCATATGTCTGCAGGGTGCAGGGCCAGTGTTGGTAAGTTCCACCAGGTGCCTCTCCCGGGACTCAGGACGGCCACCCAAGGCGCAGCTCACAGGCGGAGACAGGAAAGATTTCAGCTGCAGCTACCCGAGGTGCACTCACGGGCAGAATATGTGACCGCACAGCAGCAGCCGCCCGGAGCACATTAGCAGGCAAGGCAGGAGAGAGCACTGCTGCGGCCTCCCGGTGCGCTATCACTGGCAGAGATGGGGTTCCTCAGCCGTGACCTCCCAGCAGCGTGATCACAGGCAGAGCAGAGAAGATCATGGCCGCGCTCACCAGACACGTGTGGACCCAGCTATCTTATTGATACTGCAACCCACGGCTACCCCACAAAGTGAGAATGACCCATGTGCAAGGAGTAGACAGACCTACAATGATTTCTAATCAATAAATCAAATTAATGTTTTATTTCTGTGAGATACACATACACAAATATGTTTTCTTTAATTATAAGTACTATGCAGTCTGTATTATCAAAATAAGTCACAAAATATAAAGTTAATGGCTTTCTATAAAATATTTTTTTTCATAACAATTAAGGGCCTATTTATTCTTTAGCTGTGATACTGTAGTAAGGATTATCTATCTCCCCTTAATGAAGTTATACAAATCTTTTACATAACAAGAAAACTTTGCCAGGTGCTCAGTAATGCTCTGCACTACCGTCAAGACGTACCACTTACCATGCTCGATGCACTGGTACACCAAGCTTGTATCTGCAGAAGCAGATTGTACTAAAAATAAAAAGATATACTCTCCAATCGCTATCCTGACAAACAAATTAAAACCTGTTTTCAATGGAAGAAGGGCATTTCTCCTCATCATAATAGACCCTTGAATCTTTTATCTCATCATTTGTACTCTACCTTCCAACTTTCCAAACAGAATACTTGGGACAACGTGTTCTATAGCACAGTCTTACACAGTCATTACCCAGCTAGCGGTAACTATTGTGCAATACAGTAGAGGAATCAGGGCTGTTTTTAAATTTAAATTGGTTCTTTTGTGTAGTATTAAACATAAATGGACAAATATCTGGTCTCTCGGGGGCCTATTCATTATTGGGGGCCGGTGGTGCAGTGGTAGTTACCTACAGTAACTACTGTATGGGAGCAATTAAGTAGCTCTGGTGCGGAGACAGCTGCTCCGAAAAACAGCGTCTCCCGAACGACTAACATTGATACCGAAGTACAGTAGTAGTGTAACTTATCCCTTCCGATCCAGCCCATGTGTCTGCGAGACCTGAGATCACGCATGCACACAGCCAGTGCAGGAGGGATTCGATCAGATCCCACTTTGCAACCCAGCTGAAGATGGCATTGGCTCCCAAAGGCAAAGTCCAATAAACTTTGCTGAATATTAGTTGGCTCAGTCAGACCCTCAATATTGAATTGGTCTCTTACTAGTGCCTCCGCAAGTACAACTGGCCCATAAAGGATCATAAATAGGTCCTCCGTTCAATTCTAAGTGAAACAAAATGTAAACATTTTTAAAAACAGAAACCGTGGGTAGGCATGTGTATAAATTACAACAGTCTCATGTTTATTCATGCTTTAGTTTAAGTATGTATTTCTTTATATGAGTACATAAAATGACATGGCATATGCAGTGCCTTACTTGGGATAAATTGGTTGAAAAATTGCCGTAAATATTTGATAATTTTATGGAAAACATTTCCGCCATGGAGTAGTGCTATTTTTGAAAAGACTGGCGACAGAATCAGCAAAGTAATAATATACATATTGCATGGTGTCATTCTTATATAATGGAAGCTCATTTCTCATACATTTACATCCTAACCAATCCAGTTTGAGGAAACGTTATATGGAAGAATAATTTCTTTTAAATAGTTCTTCGTTCAGCAAAAAGAAACAAATGGTGCAGCACTCCCATGGCTGATATATTCCTCATTTGAAAGCTATTGCTTGGTAATGACATGCAAGCACTGATTCATTTTTCATGATAATTTCGCTATTGTGTGGGACTGTTCTAGTGTAGTCAATGGATAATATTTTATTTTAATTTGGCGGTGCAAGTAATACCGGCGCTCATAAGGCTCTGCAAAATAAGCTAACGTTATAAGCCACATTATACTCTACAGTGTTCCGTAAAACTAGAACAGTATTCTAAAATGAATGTCATCTGTAGGAAATAGAACCTCATATTTACTTAGTGTATTGAGTATATATATATATATATATATACACAGTATACACACACAAAGATCCATTTCATTTCTCCCTGCTCTAAATTCATATGGAATTGTCATCTCTTCAACATGAGAGTGGTAGATGCCTCACTCCTCAGGTGTGTTTATGCATATAGTATGAATTATGTAACATTACTACTAGGTATGCATTATGCAGTGAGCAAAAGTAAATCTGAACTATTATGAACTTAAAAAGCAAAACAGTTTGGTCTTTCTTACATTACAAAACAGGGGAACAAAATTCAAATACAGCAAAGTTACAAACTGCGCACCATAGCAAAAATTAAAACATACAGAACTTACATATTCTGGGCTACTCGCTGCCAAACTAATGACAGATAATAAACTGTGCTCCATTTGTATAAACCATACTCAGCAATATACTCTCAGAATACCTTAGCCTGCATTGGCAGACAAGGCTGGTGTCAACTTAGATAACTGACACACAGTGTCATTAATGTGTCAGTTAGAACATCTGACATCACATCTCTTGCTAGAATTATAAAGACAGGTGTGTTGTGTGATGACTGTGAGAATGTCATCTATCTTTTCTAAGTTTATAAGGACCTAATTTAAATGTGTTATTTTGCTTTAAAACTATTATTATTAGTAGTAGTATATTATTATTATTATTATTATTATTATTAATATTAATAATAATAATAATAATAATAATAATAATAGCTTTATTGTACGGATGTGTCCACTTACATTTAGCCTGCCTGCACATTAAACAGCCCTTCTAGTCACACCATGACATGGAATGACTTGGTAGCCCCGAGTGTCTTTTCATGCGACTTGTTTTATTAAAATGTGTCTTGTTTGCAAAATGAAGCAAATTGGACACACAAGCAGCTTTTGCTGATTAAAATTATAATTGGGTGCTTATCTATCTATCTATCTATCTGCATAACTTTCCTTAAAGATTAAAGTAGTTTTCCAGAGAGACACATAATTTGACAGCATAAAATAATTCACAGTCAACCCCAGAATTATTGTCACCCCTTAATACATATGGCACAAACTATAATAGAAAACAAACAATAAATACTCTATCCAGAGCTGTAACTGGTGTGGCCAGTGCTCAACAAATTGGCCGCATCCACCTGTGATTGCACTGTCATCAGCTGAAGAACTACCCGCACTAATGTATAATAGTAGAGATGCATCGGCTCCTTCTCTGCCATGTGCATGCCAACCATTACAGATTACAGTGGGTAGTGTTGCAGCTGCCTGCTCATTTGCTCCACCCCTTCCCATTTCCTACAGTGTCTCTTGGGACTTGGGGGGAGATTTTACTAAGCAGTAATAAAAGTGGAGAAGTGAGCCAGTGGAGAAGTTGTCCATGGCAACCAATCAGCATTGACGTAACATTTATAATTTGCATACTATAAAAGTACAGCATACAGAACATACCATTGGTTGCTATGGGCAACTTCTCCACTGGCTCACTTCTCCACTTTTATCACTGTTTAGTTCATCTCCCCTTAAGAGATATGTCATGCTTCGGCAGACAAGATGTTAATACATGTCCCTTCTAGCTTCGTCTCGGTAATGAGACGAAGCAGGAAGTGTTAGTACCGCTATAATATATTTACCTGTGTGTCTGGTGCCAGGACTGATGGAAAGGGAGCCAACAGTACAGGGCCAGGCAGCAGCTGTGAGGGAGCAGTGCTGCACCCAGTGACACGGTACACCCCCGTACAGCTTTACAATGTTAATTAATATAAAAAAATATATCATCATTGAATCATGACATCCTTGTGGGGGTGGGTGGGGGGGGAATTAAGAAAGGTTATGTTCTAAATGAAAGAGCGGCATAGGGAGGGGGTTTGGGGGGTTATTAATAGGCGGGTAGAGATATTATAAATTTAGAGAGACTTAGGCATAGAGAGGGGTTGGGGGAGAGTAATAACTGACACTACTGTGTGGTGTAATGTGACTAATGGACACTACTGTGTGGTGTAAATTTAGAGATGTGCACCGAAAATTTTTCGGGTTTTGTGTTTTGGTTTTGGATTCGGTTCCGCGGCCGTGTATTGGATTCGGACGTGTTTTGGCAAAACCTCCCTGAAATTTTTTTGACGGATTGGGGTGTGTTTTGGATTCGGGTGTTTTTTTTTACAAAACCCCCTCAAAAACAGCTTAAATCATAGAATTTGGGTGTAATTTTGATCCTATAGTATTATTAACCTCAATTACCACAATTTCCAGTCTATTCTGAACACCTCACACCTCACAATACTATTTTTAGTCTTAAAATTTGCACCGAGGTCGCTGGATGACTAAGCAAAGCGACCCAAGAGGGCAGCACAAACACCTGGCCCATCTAGGAGTGGCACTGCAGTGTCAGACAGGATGGCACTTAAAAAAAATTGGCCCCAAACAGCACATGATGCAAAGAAAAGAGAAAAAGAGGTGCACTGTGGTCGCTGGATGGCTAAGCTAAGCGACACAAACACCTCAATATCACAGGAATTATTCGTTCTAATCAATGGTATTATTGGTCCAAATCACTGGAAGAAAATGACAAAATCACTGGAATTATTCGTTCTAATCAATGGTATTATTGGTCCAAATCACTGGAAGAAAATGACAAAACACTGGAATTATTCGTTCTAATCAATGGTATTATTGGTCCAAATCACTGGAAGAAAATGACAAAATCACTGGAATTATTCGTTCTAATCAATGGTATTATTGGTCCAAATCACTGGAAGAAAATTACAAAATCACTGGAATTATTTGTTCTAATCAATGGTATTATTGGTCCAAATCACTGGAAGAAAATGACAAAATCACTGGAATTATTCGTTCTAATCAATGGTATTATTGGTCCAAATCACTGGAAGAAAATGACAAATCATTGGAATTATTCGTAAACATTTGAAGAAAGTCGCTGCTTTCTGATTACAGAAATGCTCAGATATTCCTGCGAATCGACAATCCCTTCACAGAGGAAAAAGAAATTGAGAAACCGTTGTTTGAGAATGTTTGTTCTCTTTCCCTTACAAAGGAACAAACCACTTTTCAAGAAGACTGACGTTTTAGGGATTATGGAGACATAGGCCCTCATTCCGAGTTGTTCGCTCGTTATTTTCCTTCGCATCGGTGCGATTTTCCGCTAACTGCGCATGCGCAATGTTCGCACTGCGGCTGCGCCAAGTAAATTTGCTAAGAAGTTTGGTATTTTACTCACGGCATTACGAGGTTTTTTCTTCGTTCTGGTAATCGTAGTGTGATTGACAGGAAGTGGGTGTTTCTGGGCGGAAACTGGCCGTTTTATGGGAGTGTGTGAAAAAACGCTGCCGTTTCTGGGAAAAACGCGGGAGTGGCTGGAGAAACGGGGGAGTGCCTGGGCGAACGCTAGGTGTGTTTGTGACGTCAAACCAGGAACGAAACTGACTGAACTGATCGCAGTGGCAGAGTAAGTGTCGAGCTACTCAGAAACTGCTAAGAAATTTCTATTCGCAATTTTGCGAATCTTTCGTTCGCAATTCTGCTAAGCTGAGATTCACTCCCAGAGGGCGGCGGCTTAGCGTGTGCACTGCTGTGAAAAGCGGCTAGCGAGCGAACAACTCGGAATGAGGGCCATAATGTTTTTGAATATAAATCCTAAAGCAAGTGGTGTATTAGAGCAAAAGAGTGCAAGAGACCAGCCATGCAGTTTCTGAAATATTATGACAAAATGTTACTATATTTCATAAGCACTCATTCCTAACTCTGCTAAGTACTGTTTGGTATACTGTATCTGGCTTCCATGAGGTAGTTGTCCATTATTTCAGCTTCCATTGACCTTTTTTAAAGCGGTAGAAGTTATCAATTCTTTTTTTTTTTTTTCCCTATTTTTAATTTTCTCCTGCATAGCCCAGTAAAATGTTGCAATGTTAAGTATTGACTTGTGCCTTCTGGGGGTTCACTTCTTTACCAAACCTAGCCAAATCTCATCCTAACCCTCTGTTCCACGTTCTCTATGTACCCCATCTGTGTCACACATGTTTGTCTACCCCTCCCTTTAGATTGTAAGCTCTCACGAGCAGGGCCCTCTTCCCTCATGTGCTTATCCTTTGTCTTACTTTAATAATCAACTGTACCACATCCAGCAGTCTTCTGCCACCTGATACTTATTCCAGTGTCATCTGCTGATGTAACTATGTGTATTTACCCTGTACTTGTCCTATACTGTCATCAACTGTAAGTTGCTGTTTTCCTGTTTGATTATTTATGTACTCTGTAATTGGGCACTGCAGAACCCTTGTGGCGCCACATAAATAAAGGATAATAATAATAATAATAATAATATAAGGTGTATAATCCCCAGGTGTATCTCACACATCACACAGCACAGTATATAGGGTGTATAATCCTCAGGTGTATCTCACACATCGCTCAGTACAGATTACAGGATGTATAATCACCAGGTGTATAACACACGTCGCACAGTACAGTATACATACTGGTCACAACAATGCAGCAGATATTGAGCACTGATCAGGATACTAGAAGTGACACAGAGCTGCAAGATACAGCAATGGCCTACTGTACTGTACTGTACTATATATGTATACTGCTGGTCACCAAAATGCTGCACTGTCCTACTATATACTGCTCACAATAATGCAGCACAGATATGGAATGGATACTTGCAGTGACACAGAGCTGCAAGATACAGCAATGGCCTTCTGTACTGTACAATTATATACCGTTGGTCACCAAAATGCTGCACTGTAATACTATATATACTGCTCACAAAAATGCAGCACAGATATGGAATGGATACTTGCAGTGACACAGAGCTGCAAGATACTACAGCAATGGCCTAATGTACTGTACATCTATATACTGTTGGTCACCAAAATGCTGCACTGTAATACTATATATACTGCTCACAAAAATGCAGCACAGATATGGAATGGATACTTGCAGTGACACAGCTGCAAGATACAGCAATGGCCTACTGTACTGTACAACTATACACTGTTGGTCACCAAAATGCTGCACTGTAATACTATATATACTGCTCACAAAAATGCAGCACAGATATGGAATAGATACTTGCAGTGACACAGAGCTGCAAGATACTACAGCAATGGCCTAATGTACTGTACAACTATATACTGTTGGCCAGCAAAATGCTGCACTGTAATACTATATATACTGCTCACAAAAATGCAGCACAGATATGGAATGGATACTTGCAGTGACACAGAGCTGCAAGATACTACAGCAATGGCCTAATGTACTGTACAACTATATATTGTTGGTCACCAAAATGCTGCACTGTAATACTATATATATATATATATATATATATATACTGCTAACAAAAATGCAGCACAGATATGGAATGGATACTTGCAGTGACACAGAGCTGCAAGATACTACAGCAATGGCCTAATCATGTACTGTACAACTATATACTGTTGGTCACCAAAATGAAGCACACTCAGCACAGATATTTGCAGCACACTGAGCACAGATATGGAGCTTTTCAGGCAGAGAACGTAGATATTTTCAGCACACTGAGCACAGATATTTTCAGCACACTGAGCACAGATATTTGCAGCACAGATTACGGAGCTTTTTCGGGAGAGAACACAGCCACGTCCTCTCCGTTCAATCTCCAATGCACGAGTGAAAATGGCGGCGACGCGCTGCTCTTAATATAGAATACGAATCTCGCGAGAATCCGGCAGCGGGATGATGACGTTCGGGCGCGTTCGGGTTAACCGAGCAAGGCGGGAAGATCTGAGGCTGCCTCGGACCCGTGTAAAATAGGTGAAGTTCGGGGGGGGTTCGGGTCTCGAGGAACCGAACCCGCTCATCTCTAGGTGTAATGTGACTAATGGACACTACTGTGTGGTGTAACGTGCATTTGTACTATTCTGTGGACACCCCTCCTCCCCATGAATTCATGCCCTTATATATTTTACACAAGCACTGTCCCTTGGGGGGGGAGCGGGCGGTTACCAATTACCAATTACCTTTCTGGCACAGGGCACCAAAATGTCTAGTTACGGCTCTGACTATCATTTCAAATGTTGTTCAATATTAGGAGAAATTGCTTATCACTTACATAACAGATCAATCTTGCAAGGGAGTTTTATATAAAAACAGTGTATTCGTTCAAAAACATATGGGCTAACACTCTTGGTACCCCTTAAATAAAACCAACTCCATTGGTGGCTATAACCATTTCATTTTTTAAATATGAGGTTACGCACATGTATAACTCCTTTGCCATCCATCAATTGCATATAACAAAAGAGCTGGCAACTGCAATGAGACAGAGGGTCAGAATCCTGCATAGATTAGGAAACAGTTATAAAAACAAATGAGTAGACAGTTGATATTACTATTACAATAATTAGGGCAATAATAAAAAAAATCAAGAAAGGCATAGAACAATTACAAAATTTGACAAGGAGAGGACACATGAACATACTGCCCCCACATACAGTAGTGAGGATGATAAGAGAGGTAAAGATTACAAAAAAATCACAGATTCAGAACTGCACAGAATAGGTGACTCTTGGGGTTTTAAAATGACAAAATCTATTCTCATACCAACATCTATGATCAGAAGTTTTTGGAAGAGTTCTACGAAAGATGCATTTCCAGTAAAACATAAAATGCAGTGCCTGAACATTGCTACATGTCACTGAAAGTACAAATGGAATCATGTGATGTGGTCAAATGGAATAATGTGATGTGGAATCATGTGATGTAAAGATAAAATTTTACTATTTGACCAAGGTACTACTTACATAGAAAAGCACTTGTTGCCCAGTTTCACGTATGGTAGGGGATTATTGATGCTTTGTGGCATTTTTGTGGCTAGTGGTCCAGATATAATTGTACATATCTATGGCATAATGAACCACTGCCTGCCACGACCTCTATGTTCGACTGTGACTCTTATATGGTTTGCTGCCTGCCCTGACCATTGCATTGAATTTTATTATCTAGAGGCTGGCTACTCTGAAACTTTGTTTAAACGCAGTCTATTCCTGGATTATGTCTGCCCAGATTACAGCATAAACTATTCCATCTTTTCAGACTTGTGTGAGAACCTGCATTTCTTTTTATCTTTCCAATATCATTGTTTGGTGTTTCCAATACGTCTAGTGCTAGAGACTTTGTCAGAATGACCCTCTACTACCACATGCCTACTCAAGTAAATGAGTCAATGAGCAACTTAAGATCTAAAAGAGGGCTGCTAAAGATAAATGGGTATATGCAATTGCGGTCGAATTTGCGGCAATTTTCGCCGTTTTTTAATTCGACTCAATTCGACAGGTGAATCCCGGAAGGTGGCTTCCGGAATTCACCATATTCAATGAAAAACGGATTCGCCAGAGTCGCGGGCGAAAATCGGCCGATTTGGCGGATTTTGCCGCGATTTTAAAAAACGGTAAAAAAACGTGAAAAACCCGAAAAAAAAATGGCGTGGGGTCCCCCCTCCAAAGCATAACCAGCCTCGGGCTCATCGAGCTGGTCCTGGTTCTAAAAATGCAGGGGAAAAATTGGCCAGGGATCCCCCGTATTTTTAAAACCAGCACCGGGCTCTGCGCCTGGTGCTGGTGCCAAAAATACGGGGGACAAAAAGAGTAGGGGTCCCCCGTATTTTTAACACCAGCATCGGGCTCCACTAGCTGGACAGATAATGCCACAGCCGGGGGTCACTTTTATGCCGTGCCCTGCGGCCGTGGCATTAAATATCCAACTAGTCACCCCTGGCCGGGGTACCCTGGGGGAGTGGGGACCCCTTCAATCAAGGGGTCCCCCCCCCCAGCCACCCAAGGGCCAGGGGTGAAGCCTGAGGCTGTCCCCCCCATCCAATGGGCTGCGGATGGGGGGGCTGATAGCCTTTTGTGATAATAAAAAGATATTGTTTTTTTCCAGCAGTACTACAAGTCCCAGCAAGCCTCCCCCGCAAGCTGGTACTTGGAGAAACACAAGTACCAGCATGCGGGAGAAAAACGGGTCCGCTGGTACCTGTAGTACTACTGGGAAAAAAATACCCAAATAAAAACAGGACACACACACCTTGATATATACATTTATTACACACTACCGACACACACATACTTACCTATGTTGACACGCCGACTGCCACGGTCTCCGACGATCCGAGGGTACCTGTGAAAAAATTATACTCACCTTCCAGCGTCCAGAGATAAATCCACGTCCAGAGAGTAAAATCCACGTACTTGTTTAAAAAAAAAAAAAAACGCAAATACCCGCTCCATACCGGACTAGAAAGGGGTCCAATGCTTTCACATCAGACCCCTTTCTCCCGAATGCCGGGACATCACGTGACTCCTGTCACTGACGTCCCTTCAGCCAATCAGGAAGCGCTACTTCCGTGGCGCTCACCTGATTGGCTGTGCGCTGTCTGTACTGTGACAGCGCATCGCAAAGCCGCTCCATTACTTTCAATGGTGGGAACTTTGCGGGTAGCGGTGGGGTCACCCGCCGGTCAGCCGCTGACCGGCGGGTGACCTCACCGCTAGCCGCTAAGTTCCCACCATTGAATATAATGGAGGGAGCTGTGCGATGCGCTGTCACAGTACAGACAGCGCTCAGCCAATCAGGTGAGCGCAACGAAGTTGAGCTTCCTGATTGGCTTAGAGACCTTTCTGTGACAGCTGTCACTGACAGGTCTCATTCGTGGAAAGGTGTCCCATGTGTCAGCATGGGACCCCTTTCAGTCCGTTATGGAGCGGGTATTTGCGTTTTTTTATTTTTAACAAGTACGTGGATTTATCTCTGGACCATGGCTGAGGTGAGTATATTGATCTTTTTTTTCAGGTATCCGTGGATTCTACATGGAGAAGAGGACCGATGTCGGCGTGTGAACATAGGTAAGTATGTGTGTGTCGGTAGTGTGTAATAAAGTTTTACTGTCGACGGTGTGTGTGTCCTGTTTTTATTTGGGTATTTTTTTCCCAGTAGTACTACAGGTACCAGCGGGCCCGTTTTTCTCCCGCATGCTGGTACTTGTGGTTCTCCAAGTACCAGCTTGCGGGGGAGGCTTGCTGGGACTTGTAGTACTACTGGAAAAAACAATATCTTTTTATTATCACAAAAGGCTATCAGCCCCCCCATCCGCAGCCCATTGGATGGGGGGGGACAGCCTCGGGCTTCACCCCTGGCCCTTGGGTGGCTGGGGGGGGGACCCCTTGATTGAAGGGGTCCCCACTCCCCCAGGGTACCCCGGCCAGGGGTGACTAGTTGGATATTTGATGCCACGGCCGCAGGGCACGGCATAAAAGTGACCCCCGGCTGTGGCATTATCTGTCCAGCTAGTGGAGCCCGATGCTGGTGTTAAAAATACGGGGGACCCCTACTCTTTTTGTCCCCCGTATTTTTGGCACCAGCACCAGGCGCAGAGCCCGGTGCTGGTTTTAAAAATACGGGGGAACCCCTGTCAATTTTTTCCCCGCATTTTTAGAACCAGGACCAGCTCGAAGAGCCCGAGGCAGGTTATGCTTTGGAGGGGGGACCCAACGCCATTTTTTTTTATGATTTCACCGTTCCAGCATAAAAAAAAAATAAAAAAAAAATAATATTTTAAAAAATATATAAATAATATTTGTGCATCCAAAAAAAAAAAAAAAAAGTACCTAATCCCTTCTAATATAAATAGATCTGCTATTCCCCCCCAAAAAAAACACAAAAAAAAACATGTTTAAATTTTTTTTATTTGTTTTCACCCTCCAAAGTGTGGCGGATTGAAAATGACGAATTTGCTGTCTAAAAGCACTGCTGTCGAATTTCCAAACTTGAATTGAATATGCTTTGGTCGAATTGCAGCACTTGTATCATTGCAGAAAAGTCGAATTTGCAAAAATTCGAATTTCAAAAAGTCGAATTTTGAAAGTCCGTTTTTTGGTCGGAAAGCACTGAATTGCATAGGCGATTTTTTTTTTTGGTCGAAAATGACCCGAAATTCGACAATTTCGGGAATTCGACCGCAATTGCATATACCCCAAAGACTCTGACAGACCTGGTTCTAAAGTTTTATTCTGGGAATTTGCCATCTGTTGTCCCATTACATTTAACTTGAAAAGATTGTCTGTAAGTCATCGCATGATGCTAAAGCAGCCAATTAAATTTCATGTAAAGCATAACTCACTTTCCCCAGCATTATTTTCTGTTCTAGTGCTGATTACTGACAGGCTGCCTTATTTTTAGTACTATCACTGGCACAGATAATATCCACTGCAACATAACATTCTAGTAGAGATGAGCGGGTTCGGTTTCTCTGAAACCGAACCCGCACGAACTTCATGTTTTTTTCACGGGTCCGAGCAGACTCGGATCCTCCCGCCTTGCTCGGTTAACCCGAGCGCGCCCGAACGTCATCATGACGCTGTCGGATTCGCGAGACTCGGATTCTATATAAGGAGCCGCGCGTCGCCGCCATTTTCACACGTGCATTGAGATTGATAGGGAGAGGACGTGGCTGGCGTCCTCTCCATTAGAAATTAGATTAGAAGAGAGAGAGAGATTGTGCAGAGTCAGACAGAGTTTACCACAGTGACCAGTGCAGTTGTTGTTAGTTAACTTTTATTTATTTTAATATAATATATCCGTTCTCTGCTATATCCGTTCTCTGCCTGAAAAAAAACGATACACAGCAGCAGCCAGTCACACAGTGTGACTCAGTCTGTGTGCACTCAGCTCAGCCCAGTGTGCTGCACATCAATGTATAAAAGGCAAAGCTTATAATAATTGTGGGGGAGACTGGGGAGCACTGCAGGTTGTTATAGCAGGAGCCCCCAGGAGTACATAATATTATATTAATTTAAAATTAAACAGTGCACACTTTTGCTGCAGGAGTGCCACTGCCAGTGTGACTAGTGGTGACCAGTGCCTGACCACCAGTATAGTAGTATATTGTTGTATGTATTGTATACTATCTCTTTATCAACCAGTCTATATTAGCAGCAGACACAGTACAGTGCGGTAGTTCACGGCTGTGGCTACCTCTGTGTCGGCAGTCGGAACTCGGCAGGCAGTCCGTCCATCCATAATTGTATTACAATATATACCACCTAACCGTGGTATTTTTTTTTCTTTCTTTATACCGTCGTCATAGTGTCATACTAGTTGTTACGAGTATACTACTATCTCTTTATCAACCAGTGTACAGTGCGGTAGTTCACGGCTGTGGCTACCTCTGTGTCGGCAGTCGGCAGGCAGTCCGTCCATCCATAATTGTATTATTATTATAATATATACCACCTAACCGTGGTTTTTTTTTCATTCTTTATACCGTCATAGTGTCATACTAGTTGTTACGAGTATACTACTATCTCTTTATCAACCAGTGTACAGTGCGGTAGTTCACGGCTGTGGCTACCTCTGTGTCGGCAGTCGGCAGGCAGTCCGTCCATCCATAATTGTATTATTATTATAATATATACCACCTAACTGTGGTATTTTTTTTTCTTTCTTTATACCGTCGTCATAGTGTCATACTAGTTGTTACGAGTATACTACTATCTCTTTATCAACCAGTGTACAGTGCGGTAGTTCACGGCTGTGGCTACCTCTGTGTCGGCAGTCGGCAGGCAGTCCGTCCATCCATAATTGTATTATTATTATAATATATACCACCTAACCGTGGTTTTTTTTTCATTCTTTATACCGTCGTCATAGTGTCATACTAGTTGTTACGAGTATACTACTATCTCTTTATCAACCAGTGTACAGTGCGGTAGTTCACGGCTGTGGCTACCTCTGTGTCGGCAGTCGGCAGGCAGTCCGTCCATCCATAATTGTATTATTATTATAATATATACCACCTAACCGTGGTTTTTTTTTCATTCTTTATACCGTCGTCATAGTGTCATACTAGTTGTTACGAGTATACTACTATCTCTTTATCAACCAGTGTACAGTGCGGTAGTTCACGGCTGTGGCTACCTCTGTGTCGGCAGTCGGCAGGCAGTCCGTCCATCCATAATTGTATTATTATTATAATATATACCACCTAACCGTGGTTTTTTTTTTCATTCTTTATACCGTCGTCATAGTGTCATACTAGTTGTTACGAGTATACTACTATCTCTTTATCAACCAGTGTACAGTGCGGTAGTTCACGGCTGTGGCTACCTCTGTGTCGGCAGTCGGCAGGCAGTCCGTCCATCCATAATTGTATTATTATTATAATATATACCACCTAACCGTGGTTTTTTTTTCATTCTTTATACCGTCGTCATAGTGTCATACTAGTTGTTACGAGTATACTACTATCTCTTTATCAACCAGTGTACAGTGCGGTAGTTCACGGCTGTGGCTACCTCTGTGTCGGAACTCGGCAGGCAGTCCGTCCATCCATAATTGTATTATATACCACCTAACCGTGGTTTTTTTATACCACCTAACCGTGGCAGTCCGTCCATAATTGTATACTAGTATCCAATCCATCCATCTCCATTGTTTACCTGAGGTGCCTTTTAGTTCTGCCTATAAAATATGGAGAACAAAAAAGTTGAGGTTCCAAAATTAGGGAAAGATCAAGATCCACTTCCACCTCGTGCTGAAGCTGCTGCCACTAGTCATGGCCGAGACGATGAAATGCCAGCAACGTCGTCTGCCAAGGCCGATGCCCAATGTCATAGTACAGAGCATGTCAAATCCAAAACACCAAATATCAGAAAAAAAAGGACTCCAAAACCTAAAATAAAATTGTCGGAGGAGAAGCGTAAACTTGCCAATATGCCATTTACCACACGGAGTGGCAAGGAACGGCTGAGGCCCTGGCCTATGTTCATGGCTAGTGGTTCAGCTTCACATGAGGATGGAAGCACTCAGCCTCTCGCTAGAAAAATGAAAAGACTCAAGCTGGCAAAAGCAGCACAGCAAAGAACTGTGCATTCTTCGAAATCCCAAATCCGAATTCCGAGCCCACCCGCTGGCGGTGATGCAGGGCAGTCTGGAGCGACTGCTGATGCTGACATCTGGTCCGGACTGAAGGACCTGACAACCATTACGGACATGTCGTCTACTGTCACTGCATATGATTCTCTCACCATTGATAGAATGGTGGAGGATTATATGAGTGACCGCATCCAAGTAGGCACGTCACACAGTCCGTACTTATACTGGCAGGAAAAAGAGGCAATTTGGAGGCCCTTGCACAAACTGGCTTTATTCTACCTAAGTTGCCCTCCCACAAGTGTGTACTCCGAAAGAGTGTTTAGTGCCGCCGCTCACCTTGTCAGCAATCGGCGTACGAGGTTACATCCAGAAAATGTGGAGAAGATGATGTTCATTAAAATGAATTATAATCAATTCCTCCGCGGAGACATTGACCAGCAGCAATTGCCTCCACAAAGTACACAGGGAGCTGACATGGTGGATTCCAGTGGGGACGAATTGATAATCTGTGAGGAGGGGGATGTACACGGTGATATATCGGAGGATGATGATGAGGTGGACATCTTGCCTCTGTAGAGCCAGTTTGTGCAAGGAGAGATTAATTGCTTCTTTTTTGGTGGGGGTCCAAACCAACCCGTCATTTCAGTCACAGTCGTGTGGCAGACCCTGTCACTGAAATGATGGGTTGGTTAAAGTGTGCATGTCCTGTTTTGTTTATACAACATAAGGGTGGGTGGGAAGGGCCCAAGGACAATTCCATCTTGCACCTCTTTTTTCTTTTATTTTTCTTTGCGTCATGTGCTGTTTGGGGAGGGTTTTTTGGAAGGGACATCCTGCGTGACACTGCAGTGCCACTCCTAGATGGGCCCGGTGTTTGTGTCGGCCACTAGGGTCGCTTATCTTTCTCACACAGTCAGCTACCTCATTGCGCCTCTTTTTTTCTTTGCGTCATGTGCTGTTTGGGGAGGGTTTTTTGGAAGGGACATCCTGCGTGACACTGCAGTGCCACTCCTAGATGGGCCCGGTGTTTGTGTCGGCCACTAGGGTCGCTTATCTTTCTCACACAGTCAGCTACCTCATTGCGCCTCTTTTTTTCTTTGCGTCATGTGCTGTTTGGGGAGGGTTTTTTGGAAGGGACATCCTGCGTGACACTGCAGTGCCACTCCTAGATGGGCCAGGTGTTTGTGTCGGCCACTAGGGTCGCTAATCTTACTCACACAGCTACCTCATTGCGCCTCTTTTTTTCTTTGCGTCATGTGCTGTTTGGGGAGGGTTTTTTGGAAGGGACATCCTGCGTGACACTGCAGTGCCACTCCTAGATGGGCCCGGTGTTTGTGTCGGCCACTAGGGTCGCTGAGCTTAGTCATCCAGCGACCTCGGTGCAAATTTTAGGACTAAAAATAATATTGTGAGGTGTAAGGTGTTCAGAATAGACTGAAAATGAGTGTTAATTATGGTTATTGAGGTTAATAATACTATGGGATCAAAATGACCCCCAAATTCAATGTTTTAAGATGTTTTTTAGGGTTTTTTGAAAAAACCACCCGAATCCAAAACACACCCGAATCCGACAAAAAAAATTCGGTGAGGTTTTGCCAAAACGCGGTCGAACCCAAAACACGGCCGCGGAACCGAACCCAAAACCAAAACACAAAACCCGAAAAATTTCAGGCGCTCATCTCTACATTCTAGCTTCATGCAACCTTTCTATAAACAGTTACACCAGGAGTAGATCTTTAAATGAGAATCAAGGGGTAGAGAAGTGTCTTTACAATTGTGTTCACAAGTGTCTATAAAACCTCTTTCTCCCCAACTAAAGAACTATTTTATTTACTGTAGATGCTACGGAAAATCAGAAGTCATCCTATATACAAATATCAAAAGTGAACAAGCAGTATTTTAAAGGGGAACATTTTTTTTATTCACTTAGAGGAGTAGTAATATGTACTGTAGGTTAGCATATGTGCAAGGCAGATAAATGAAAGAAAATAAATTGTGCATCCAAATTATTGTACAGTATTTTCATAACATGGCTTTGGTGTGTTGATAACCCTGCTCCATATAATGTCAAATGTCCTTTGGGCAGGACAATGAGGGCTTATTTCTTTAAGCAAGGGGTGGGGAACCTTTTTTCTACCAAGGGCCATTTGAATATTTATAAAATCCTTTGGGGGCCATACAAAAATTATTAACTTAAAAATTACCCTGCCCCCCAGTAGTTATGCCCGCAGTAGTTATGACCTTTAGAGGTACTGAATGTGCCAAAAAATGGGTGTGGCCAATTAAAATGGGATGTGATACACATATGCCCCAATAGTGCTGTGCCAGATACACATATGCCAGTGCAGTGTCAGATACACAAACGCCCCCACCGTGCCAGAGACACAAATGCCCCCACCGTGCCAGATACACAAATGCCCCACCATGCCAGATACACAAATGCCCCACACATGCCAGATACACATTGCCCCCACAGTGCCAGATACACAAATGCCCCCACAGTGCCAGATACACATATGCCCCCACAGTGCCAGACCACTCACCGCTGCTGCAGCTCTGTCTGGCGGCTGCATGTCTCAGCTGTCGGGTCAGGGCAAGGAGGAGAGCGCGGATATGTCGGGCGGCGGCGTGTAGGACCTCAAACCAGCTGCCAGTTCGTGAGCCAATCAGAGCTCACGGACCGGCAGCGGCGGCTCCTGATTGGCTGCCATTCGGCGAGCTCTGATTGGCTCACGAACTGGCGGCTAGTTTGAGATCCTACCCGCCGCTGCCGCCGGACATTGTAGCCTCTCTCTCCTGCCTTCCCTGACAGCTGAGACACGCCACCGCCGGACTGAGCGACAGCATGTCTCGCTGACAAACAAGTGGGTGGACAGGAACAAACGGCTTTGCGGGCCTTATACGGCCCGCGGGCTGGAGGTTTCCCACCCCCGCTTTAAGCAGAAGTAGATAGAAAAGAAAGAGAAAAAGACTGAAAGCAG
This sequence comes from Pseudophryne corroboree, assembly GCF_028390025.1. Taxonomy (NCBI): domain Eukaryota; kingdom Metazoa; phylum Chordata; class Amphibia; order Anura; family Myobatrachidae; genus Pseudophryne; species Pseudophryne corroboree. The sequence goes on along the minus strand of NC_086444.1, from coordinate 250,876,589 downwards.
CAAAAGCAGCAGTGAATCACACTGACTTACTGTAATGACAGAACCTACAAATAATGGAAAATACTTTATTTGTTCAAACGAGTACTGTAGCACAATTTCTGGTGGGCAGGATGAAAATTTTTGGCAAAGTGAACTACCAGAAATGTCCTTATATTAAAATATATAATTTCCAAAGGAAAAATAATAATTTATTGTTTCCAAATAAAAAAATGACATGAATGTCAAGAAGATAGGGAGGCTAATAATTTTTACTGCTCATTATCAATTTCAGAGTTAAAGGGCTTCTATGCTACATACTGTAGGTCCAATACCTAAATGTGGGAATTATTTTTGTACTCAATAAGCCCTTTGGTCACCTAACATAAAAGGAGAATTACACTCATGAATCCCAGCATTGGACTAGGCAAGGGGTGGGGAACCTCCCAAAAGCCATTTGTTCCAGCCCATCCGCTTGTTTGTCAGTGAGACACGCCGCCACTCAGTCCGGCGGTGGCGTGTCTTAGCTGTCAGGGCAGGGAGGAGAGCGCGGCTATGTCGGGCGGCGGCGGCGTGCAGGACCTCAAACCAGCTGTTGGTTTGTGAGCCAATCAGAGCTACCTCACTGCACCTCTTTTTCTTCTTTGCATGATGTGCTGTTTGGGGCCTAGTTTTTGTAAGTGCCATCCTGTCTGTCACTGCAGTGCAACTGCTAGATGGGCCAGGTGTTTGTGCTGCACACTTGTGTCGCTTAGCTTAGTCATACAGCTACCTCATTGCACCTCATTTCTTCGAATGATGTGCTGTTTGGGGACTATGTATTTTACGTGCCATCCTGTCTGCCACTGCAGTGCCACTCCTAGATGGGCCAGGTGTTTGTGCCGCACACTTGTATTGCTTAGCTTAGTCATACAGCTACCTCATTGCACCTCTTTTTCTTCTTTGCATGATGTGCTGTTTGAGGCCTAGTTTTTGAATAGTGCCATCCTGTCTGCCACTGCAGTGCCACTCCTAGATGGGCCAGGTGTTTGTGCCGCCCACTTGTGTCGCTTAGCTTAGTCATACAGCTACCTCATTGCACATCTTTTTTTTCTTTGCATCATGTGCTGTTTGGGGCCTAGTTTTTAAATCTGCCATCCTGTCTGCCACTACAGTGCCCTTCTAGATGGGCCAGGTGTTTGTGCCGCACACTTGTATCGCTCAGCTTAGTCATACAGCGACCTCGGTGCAACCTTTTGTCTTAAAAACAATATTGCGAGGTGTTAGGTGTTCATAATAGACTGGAAATGAGTGCAAATGAATGTTATTGAGGTTAATAATGCTGCAGGATCAAAATTACCCCCAAATTCTGTGAGTTTAGAAGTTTGTTTTTTTCCCAAAAATCATCCAGATCCAAAACCAAAACACGAAAGGGTGGTTTTGGCAAAACCAATCCAGATCCAAAACACGAGCAGGGAACAAGAACCAAAACCAAAACACGAAAAGTGCCCACCACACATCTCTAATAGGGATTCCCTGACTGTATGAAGGAGAGACAGTGGCAGATATCTCCATATCTGCTGCAGTCATTCCATTTCTGACAGCAGCCGCAGCCATCATAGGGTTCAACAGTGTGCATCTTGTTACAGCTCCCGATCATTGAGAGCAATGCTTTCTGCCAATTGCTTAGAGAAGAGAATGCTTTCATTCCTCGGTGTGGGAAGCAGGATGAAATCCTTGTCATACAGAACTATCAGGCCAAATAACTCATGCTACACAGGTTAATGAGTACTGACTCTACTGTACTTAATCATTCAATCTTCTATTAAGGTTTTCTAGCCAGTGTTACTTTATAATCATAGCACTGACTTGCAAATAGGAAAGGACGCCTTTGTGTTTGGATGGGAAGATGAGAAGTGAGGCTACTACAGCCCATAAGAAGGGCCTTGGCTAATTAGATAAAATGCAGATGACGGGCACAAAAACAGGTACAAGGCCTGTAAAACAGATAATGAGAAAGGCAAAATTGCATATGGCTGAGCACTCCCCCACCTTGCAAGAAGTACCCATAAAATGACCCTGTTATCTAATTTGAATAATCTTTCTCCACAAACAGAAATCCTGTTTCCGCACAGAGCTATGCTTTGCTCTGTAAACTCATGCACACTGGCAGGAACATACAAGAGGCGCACTTGCGCAATCTGAGAATTTTGCACTTCATAGAGGATAGTTTGTGCTTTATAAATATTTCCCATTTTTCTTAGTGGTCTGAAATACTCACGTGATGGATCTAATCTCTTACTGACCAGCAAACCCTGCACCCTCATTTCTACTGCAGTCATTCATCTCTCTGCATTATAGTCAATGATTTACCTCAGAGCAGTACTGCCTAAGACATTTATTTCACCTCATGAAATAGCATTATGTGTGCAGTGTCCGTTAGTCACATTACACCGCACAGTAGTACCCTTATACACATTACGCCACACAGGAGAGCCGCTTATACACGTTATGCAAGAGTAGCCATCTGCATTCATCTCTGAATAACCCCCTATGCCAGGTACAGCCCTCATTCCCTCCACAGTGCCGCCCCAGTACCTGCAGGAGGTCCCAGCTCAGGCGCTGCTCCTACTCTCCCTTCTCCGCCTCCGGTTTCTCGCAGGCTCCATTACTCTAGCAGCAGCGGCTGTAGGATGTCGGCAGTGACGACGAGAGCGGGTGAGGGAGCCGGTACTAATTACCTGGGCCTGGGACTAATGGAGTGGCCCGGCGGGGAGCCTGATCTGCCGCACTTCCACCACCATTCCTCTTTACTGGGCAGCAGCATAAGCTCTCATCCTGGGAGCACAGCACATGCTGCAGTTCCTGTACAGGTGTGTGTGTGTGTGTGGGGGTGATCACACTGATCACGCTCCCCCACCGAATTGACCCTGGCTGAGGGCTGGGGGCTCAGGGATCAGGCACTACAAAGATTTAAAAAAAAACTTTTTCCAAAAGGGAGCGTGGCCACGCTGCCACGATAAGGCCATGCCTCTAAAACAAATCAGCTGCACGGGATGTCGACGGCGGCAACAGAGCTGTGTGTGGGCTGAGTGTCTGCACACTGCCTGCAGTCTCTCTTGGGAGGAGGAAGGGGAGGGAGCCGCGCTAACCGCTGCCAGCAACGCTACCTGTCATCCAGTCTGACAGGTGCAGCAGCAGCCGGCAGCAGCAGGATAGCAGAGCAGGGAGAGCGCCTCTTCAGCTTGGCGCCTCCCTGCGTTGCATACCCTTGCTGAGCGGGTAGCGCCTGCTCTGGTAGGACAGAGGGAAGCTGTAGTGACCAGAACAATGGATGCAGGGGACATGGGGCTGCATTGATGGGACACAGTGGGAAAAGGTTGTGGGGACCGGAGCAGTGTGCAGGGAAGGGGATACAGGGTAGCACGTGTAATGTAGTATATGCAGGGAGGGGTAGCACCTGTCCTGTACCCAGCCGGTCTCTGGAAGCTGTCTGCGACACTGGAGAGAAGAATGGGACGCATCATAATTTTATTTACAGGTACCCCGTGGATTCTACGTGGAGGGGACCGACTCGTCGTGTCAACATAGGTAAGTATGTGTGTATGTAGGTGTGCATGTATGTAATAAAGTTATACTGTCACGGTGTGTGTGTACTGTTTTTATTTGGGTATTTTTTTGTAGTAGAACTACAGGTACCAGTGGGCCCGTCCCCCCCCCGCATGCTGGTACTTGTGGTTCTCCAAGTACCAGCTTGCGGGGGAGGCTTGCTGGGACTTGTAGTTCTGCTACAAAAAACAATATTCTTTTTTTCTTACACAAGGCTATCAGCCTCCCATCCGCCGCCCTTGAATGGGGGGGCAGCCTCGGGCTTCACCCCTGGCCCTTGGGTGGCTGGAGGGAGGGACCCCTTGATTTAAGGGGTTCCCACTCCTCCAGGGTACCCCGGCCAGGGGTGACTAGTTAGTGATTTAATGCCAGGGCCACAGGGACCAATATAAAAGTGTCCCCCGGCTGTGGCATTATCTCTCTGACTAGTGGAGCCCGGTGCTGGTGTGAAAAATACTGGGGACCCCTACGTGTTTTGTCCCCCGTATTTTTGGCACCAGGACCAGGCGCAGAGCCCGGTGCTGGTTGTTAAAATACGGGGGATCCCGTCATTTCCCCCCCGTATTTTTACAACCAAGACCGGCTCAAAGAGCCCGAGGCTGGTTATGCTTTGGAGGGCGGACCCCACGCATTTTTTTTCTGAAATTTTAACCCATTCCCACCCCTTCCCACTGAAAAACATGCACTAATCTCTCCATATTATTTTAGTCAGTAAAAAAAAAATATATATATTAAATATATAAAAGTACTGTATTGCATTGTCGAAACCAATTCGACATGTTTTTTTTTTTCCGACATTTACGGCAATTCGACCGCAATTGCATATACCCCATAGGATTCCCTGTAGTCAGTTTATAGCTACAGAGTAGTTCCTTTGTACTTCGTCTCTTGAGCAGAAATCATACCTACCAAATATCCCAATTTCTCCAGGACAGTCACTATTTGTGAGCTCTGTCTCATAGTCAAGATCAGGACTGAACTGTCCCAATCAACAGGCAGTTGGGAGGTATTTCCATTTACTGCTGCTCTGCTAAGCAGAGCTGCGATGAATAGGTAGCACATGTATGACATGGATATGAGGCTCAGAATACAAAGATTTTGCTGACCTGGGGACAGGTGGGATAATCCTATGTAATAAGGATATGTAGGCCTTGGCTTGGATTCACTAACTTTGATCCTGTAGGTGATCTCCTACTGGAAGCTGTGCTGTAGGGTGCTATAGAAACTCACCACCACAGAGAGGCAAGAGTCACAACACAGAGGGCGGGATGTACTAAGCGGAAAATGCTGTAAACTCCCTGTTTACCGCATTTTCCTGATGTACTAACCCCCGGCCGGCAGGACAGCGCCGCGGCGGGGGCTGGCGTACGTCCATAGAAGCCTATGGGCTTCTCTCCGCGGCGCTGTGTGAGGGATCCGATCGGATCCCCCCCAGCATGCCCTGCGGCCGCCCCCGTCACCCCGTGAATGTGCAGACTGACTACTGGGGCCGAATTCCGGAAGTCAGGCTGCCGCTGCGCATCGCGGAGGACAGCTCTTATCGGAAGAGATGTCCTCCGCAATGCTGATCGCATATGTTAGTACATATGCGATCAGCATCGTGGCGCAGGGTGGCGATGGGCGGCGATGTACATTAGTACATCCCGCCCAGAAAGAGAAAGGAATTTTTCCAGTAAACTGAGTGTGTTGAAGTCTGCACCTTTATTACAATAACATAATGCCTGTACCCTGTATACTAGTGCAAGTCTGGGCTCACAAGCTGGTACAGAGTCTGCGTGTAGTACTAAATTGTTTGAGCTTCTCAAATCCTTAAGAGATATTGTTGCTACAGGTTTTATTGTACAATTGAGTGAGAACTGATAGGTAGGTGTGAAGTTTAATGCTTTTTCCTGTTTGAAAATAGTGGTCCATGGTTGGTGAATGGAGTACAGGCGCCTGGTAGCCATGGTGACATAATGGGTTGTTGACCAGTGGAGGTGGAAGATACGTCTGGTCATTATGGTAACTGGACGTATACCAGTGATGATGTGTGTTTATTATGATGTGTGCTGTCATCGTTCCCTATGGTCATCTCCTTCATGGTGCTCTCTGTTATCACATACAACAAATAAATATAGACAGGGAGCGCTGTCCAATCACAGCATATATAATTCAAAATTTATTTAAAATGTACTTTCCACATAATGGGGCAGATGTATTAAGCCTGGAGAAGTGATAAAGCAGTGAGATCTAATCGCAAGTCTGATATTTTAAGGGTTCTTACTATACTCAGACTAGACCAGTCACAAGAATTTATTTAGAAAATATAAATTGCATATTTATTATTTTATTCATTACAGCAATGTAATCTTAATAGGGCTTGTAGAAACTATCATTGATAAGCTGATCAGGGAGACTGAACAATTTATTTCTGTTAAAAGCAAGAGATTAATTTAAAATGTATAGGGATCTACTATATACAGCCCCTTTGACAATGACAAAAAAATATATCCTATCACAGTTTTTAAACAACACGCTGTTGATACTAATACACATAGGGGGTAATTCAGAGTTGATCGTAGCAGCAAATTTGTTAGCAGTTGGGCAAAACCATGTGCACTGCGGGGGGCAGATATAACATGTGCAGAGAGAGTTAGATTTGGGTGGGGTGTGTTCAAACTGAAATCTAAATTGCAGTGTAAAAATAAAGCAGCCAGTATATTCCCTGCATAGAAACGAAATAACCCACCCAATTCTAACTCTCTCTACAAATGTTATATCTGCCACACCTGCAGTGCACATGGTTTTGCCCAACTGCTAACAAATTTGCTGCTGCAATCAACTCTGAATTACCCCCATAGTGTTAAGAGCTAACATACAGTACTGCGTTACCAGGCCAATCTTTGAGCTGGCTTGCCGTATTTGGTCATGAATTTCCATTAAAGAATGATAAAGTTTGAATGTAAATAACATTTATTTAAATAACCTCTGTACGCTAAAACATATACAGTATGTTACATACAGTACATTTTTAATTATTACATAGGCCCTATGTGCCTACCACTTGGCAACCAAGGTGTGGCTCATTTATTAGTTTTATAATTATTACTTTGCATAGTAAAACCATGTTATGCAGTGCATTCCAGAGAATATGGAGTCACTAGCTAATGTACTGTGTTGCCCAGCTCATATATATTTTCTATATACCTGAAAATTTCATTTTTAATATCTTCTTATAATTGCAAATTGGTCCAGCCAGATTGCAGAGGTTCTTGGTGGGCAATACAATCCAATGACATAGAAAGGTTGGCTGGGTGTCAGCTGGATGAGTGAATGTAAATAATTGGGTAGATAAGCTTATGTGGATGGTTCTGCAATTGGATAAGCTTGAGGTGAGATTTCAGGGAACACTTCAAGATTTGAAGGCTAGAAGAGAGTTTTGTTGTGCAGAGGAAGGCAATCCATCTGGGTGGGTGGAGCCTCCCAAAAGTCCTGTTACCATGAATAGGAGCAGATGATTAATGTGGAAGAGAGAAACAGATCTTGCGCAGAGCGGTGGCATCAAGCTAGGAGATATTTTAAGATAAGCGAAGAGATGTCTATTGGTGTGGTTTGATAGCCTTATGTGTAAGCAGAAATATTTTATACTGAATTGAGTAAATGCGGTCAACTTATAGAAGGAGTGACTGAGTAGAGCAGCAGAAGAATATTTAGCAAGGAAGACCAGTCGTGGACACCCACGAGTGGCAACAGCCCGTGAGCCAGTATTCCGACTGTTGGCATTGCCAGCTGTCGGGATTCTGACGTCAGTAACCTGACAGCCGGGATCCAGGAGCCGGCAAATTTATTGCCCTCCACAGTAACAGATTGTAGGGGTGATATTCTGTTTATGGGAAGACCTATAAGGAGACTACTGCAATCATCAATGTTGGAGAATGGTGCAGGAATGAAAGTTTTTGCAGTGTCTTATACGAGATATGGGCATATTCTGGATGTTTCTTAGATGCATGTAAGGTGATTTAGATACAGATTGAATGTGGGGTACAAAGGCCAGTTCAGAGTAAAGGAAGACACGCAGGCAGTAGGCTTGAGGGTTAAGGCTTATTGTCATGTTGTCAATAACAGAGACGTCAAGTTGGCAACTACTATTAGCTGATGGAAATAATGCCAACTACTAAGCTAATTACTGCTGTTAATTTAATATGTTCAGTACTAATGTCTAATTTTCTACCTACTTGAAATTAAATACTTGGATTTTGCCTACAGCAAGGTCATAAAATAAATGCAGTATTAATTTAAAATTGAACAATGGGTTTTACAGCTAAATCCTACATGTGCTTTAAGCTCTAAAAAGGTTAAGATCCATTACCATAAACACTGAATTAAATGATTCACAAGCTACAGACTACAGCTTGTATAATTACAGTACATACAAGAATTATTTTGCTCATTCTTACATTTTAAATAATTATCTTTATTTTAACAATTTATTTATACTTTGGTAAACTAAGTCCATTAAGACAATATTATTGGGGGGGGGGGGGGGGGTTTGCTGCATTGGTAATTATTTTATAGTTCCAGGGGGGAATTTGGCCAGGGGCATTTTTTTTTTTTTTTTTGCCATTTCATTATCAACACAAATTAACCCTCAATAGAATTTAACACAGATTTTTCTTTGCAGCCCCTGCGCTGGTGTAACGTTTGGGAAAATTCCTATTTTAAGTTAAATATGTCAAGACTTTAGGGATTAATCAGGTTTGTTAGTAAACAAAAAAAGCACATTAATGGGCAAAACCATGTTGCACTGCAGGTGGGGTAGATGTAACAAGTGCAGAGAGAGATAGATTTGGGTGGATTATATTGTTTCTGTGCAGGGTAAATACTGTCTTCTTCATTTTGACACATCAATTTAGATTTTAGTTCGAACACACCACACGAAAATCTAACTCTCTCTGCACATGTTACATCTGCCCCACCTGCAGTGCAACATGGTTTTGCCCATTAGTGTGCTTTTTTGGTTTTCCAACCTGAATAAGGCCCTTGGTTCAGCACCCCTGGAACATCTCCACCTAATTATAAAATAGACACATGGAAGTTTTAATATAACTTACTTTGGCCAATAATTCTGTTATTTTTGGGGTCATACTCTGCAAAATGCAGAATAATGGCTTAAATGGTGTGGGACAGCTATATAGGGATACTGTATGTTGTATTGATGGAGCAGGTGTTTTACTGTATATCATAAGAAAGGACATTGGCAATGAAGACAGTAGCAAAAGAACAGGCTTTTTATGTGTTTTTAACAAATTGTTTAAGGTAATTTGCTGAAAAACACTTTTTTCTATTGTTTTTCAATGTTAGAAAAAAATGCAAAACTCAGCACATCTCCAATGTTTTTGGATCAGCTATGCACAGAAGCCGCACTGCACATGTGCTGATCCCGGGCTGTGATGATGTTTGCAGTGCCCCAAATGCTGACATCTGGGGGCATCAACAGGCAATGGGAGCATGTACTATAGGCCCCATTTTCTGGGCATGGCAAAAGATAGTGGATGCTTCCTCGGACACAATTACACTGGCTTCAGCAGCATGAATTTCCAGGCCATCCTGAGTGACATGAGGGTTACTCAGATGACCAATGCTAACACAGATGAGTCGATGGTGCATTGTCGAATGCAGCAGTAAATCAGAGAAGCTGGCAGGTGTCTATTTACACAAGATGCCTTCTGCAGAATTTACATAATGGGGGTATTCAATTACTGCCGTTTTTCGCCTACGTGAAAAAACGTAATTTTTCGCTATTTTTTAGGGCAAATGGGGATTCGGCCTGTGTAATAGCAGGGCCATTTTTTCGCCTAGGCAAAACATTCGGCAGGAGCGAAAAACATGTGGATCGGCAAAAAATAAGTGGCATTGGCGAAAATGCCCTAAAAATGCTCAAAAACATCCTGCAATTGAATACTCAGTGCGGTAATTCGATAGCTCCGAAATTGTCGGAACTAATTGAATATCCCATGATATCACAAAGCCGCTGCATACAGTATACAGACATAGCAGCTGTGTAAACCGCATCTTTCTCTGAATGAGCCTCTTAACTGATGATTTTTTCACTAAAAAAACAGTCAGCAATTGTTGTTTTTGTATTACTTATTAAAGTTTAAAAAGTATTTTGAGTAATATATAAAAATATATGTCTAGGGGGTTGTTTAGCACCCCCATCCTCTCTTTAAAAAGGCGCACATTAAATAAGAACTCCACCCCCCCATTGGCAACAGACCATCCAGTGGTCTTAAACCCTAATAATAGTAACCCCACACTGCCTTAATGGCCCCCAAAAAATCCATGCTTTGTAAAAAAAAAAAAAACCGTTACAAATAAAAAAAAACCTTTTTTGCACTTTACCTACCCGTGAAAATGTATTTTTTTATTATTATTTTACTCCCCTCTCCCCCAGCATAAATTTTCTTATTTGAAATCCCCCACCCATTTGCTATTTATTCCCCCTGGGGTCCCCCCCCACAACCACCCCCATAGGCATAACCCCCTTCCTCACCCACATGTAGAGCACAGCGGAGCATTTGTTGAGGGGGTAACTGATGAACAGTCATCCTGCTGCAACTGATCACACAGAGATCAGCCAAAATGTGCTGGGAGAGGAAAAAAATTCCACTCCCCGCTCTGTGCTTCCCAGAGCATGCACTCCAAAATGCCGGATGCACGGCATTCTGGGGAGCGATTCCGGAAGTGTTGCCGATGGACATAGACCACTGCATCACTCCATAGGATCCAGGATCCTGCACTTGTGCAGAAAGGATCTCCTCTTCCACATGGCGGGGGACATGGCGGGCAGCATGTCACGTGTGATGCAACCTGGGCAGGTAATGTACAGTACACCTGGCTCTGGTCCCATCACATGCAACAGTGCCAGGCAAGTAGTTAATGTTGCTAACTTCACAGAACATTACAGCGTGACAACTGGGATAAGCATTTTCCAACTGAATTACCTGTTAACCATTTGCCTGGAGTGGTCGCATCCGATGCAATTACACCAGGCACGGACACATCTGCTGCAGCAGGTCAGAAAGTTACTGTGCGGATGCTGGAAGATAATTTTACAGCAGTAACCACTATAAGAGGTTCTTCTGCTTCCTGGATCCTCCCCCCACTGCCTGTTGTGCAGCTCATCACTGCAGCTCAGGCAGCTTGGCAGTACCCCTCAGCCAGAGCCGGCCCTAGCCAATATGATGCCCTAGGCAAGATTTTGGCTGGTGCCCCCTAGCACCACCGCTGGTTCCGCCTCTGACCTTGCAGCTCTTTCCCAGCACCATCAACCCATAGCAGTCTTTATTTTGGGGTTTGTACCCCCTATATGTTAAATAGGAACAGTTCGCACATTTGGCGCACAGCCCAAAAAGGGGTGTGTTTTTGCTGGCAAGGGGCATGGCCACACAATAGTAACCCCAATTCCAATTACGCCACACAGTACTGCAACTTTATTTACATTTGATCATGCGATAGTGTCCATAATTCATATTACATCCCACAGTAGTATCTTTTTACCTTATAAACTTTACTCCTCACAGTAGAGCTCCTTATTCACATTACATCACACTGAATTGCTCGTACAGGTTGAGTATCCCATATCCAAATATTCCGAAATACGGATTATTCCGAAATACGGACTTTTTGGAGTGAGAGCGAGATAGTGAAACCTTTGTTTTTTGATGGCTCAATGTACACAAACTTTGTTTAATACACAAAGTTATTAAAAATATTGTATTAAATTACCTTCAGGCTGTGTGTATAGGGTGTATATGAAACATAAATGAATTGTGTGAATGTACACACACTTTTTTTAATGTACAAAGTTATAAAAAATATTGGCTTAAATGACCTTCAGGCTGTGTGTATAAGGTGTATATGTAACATAAATGCATTCTGTGCTTAGATTTGGGTCCCATCACCATGATATCTCATTATGGTATGCAATTATTCCAAAATACGGAAAAATCCCATATCCAAAATACCTCTGGTCCCAAGCATTTTGGATAAGGGAGACTCAACCTGTAATTCACATTACACCACACCATATTGCTCTTTTGTTCACATTAGACGACACAGTAGTGCCCTTTCTATACGCAACGCCACATAGTAGAGCACCTTATACACATGATACCACACAGTAATGCCCCTTACACATATGAGACACATTATTAATGTCCTTATAAACATAATGCACCTTACACATTATGACAACCTTTATTAATGCCCTTTTACATGTAATGTCCCTTACACATATGCGGCACATTATTAATGCCCTTATACACATAATGACACACATAGTGCCCCCTACACATTTGCTGCACATTAGTGCCCCTATACACATAATGACACACATACAGTAGTACCCTGTTACACATATGCCGCACATTATTAATGCCCTTATACACACAATGACACACATAGTACCCCTTACACATATGTTGCACGTTATTAATGCATTTTTACATGACACACATAATGCTCCTTACACATTTCCGAACACTACTGCATAACCAACCTACTCACATGCACACAACACTCACACTGCCACTGCCACTGTGACCTCTGCCTCTGCTTGAATACAGATGTGTCCTCATAAATCTTGCCTCAATGGTAACGTCGGGCACATTTTTTTCATGAAAATTCATCTTATTTGCATTGCTATGTGGATGGATGCACAAGCAGCTTCTGCTGATTAAAATGATATGCAGCATGCCAATATACTGTGCGAGACTGTGGCTGTATCTGCATATGAAATGCTACACACAGAATATAGGCATGCCACATATAATTTAATCAGCAGAAGCTGCTGATGCCCTAGGCATACCAGATGCCCTAGGCAATTGCCTAGTTTACCTATGCCTATGGTCGGCTCTGCCCCCAGCCGCAGCTGCAAAGATTAGCAGCAGCTGAACAAATGTAAAAAAGCAGCCCCTCACCTTCCATGTGGCCACCTGATGGCTGCAGTGAGGAGCAGTGGACAGGAAAATATAATCTCAAAATCGATGGTCCATATTTCCCCCTCTCCCCCACCCCCTAACCTTAACCCTCTGATCCCGCAGCCTAACCCTAACCTCACCTCCTGGTACCTGATGCCTGACCCTAACCACCCCCTGGAGGTACCTAAACCTAACCCCCAATCCCCGATGCCCAAACCTAACTGTGCCTCCCCCACAGCCTTACGATAACCCCCCTCCCCGGGTGCCTAACCCTAACCCCCACTCCCTGCAGCCTAACCTACCCCACCCCCACAGCCTAAACCTAAGCCCACGTATGGCGCCTAAACCTAATCCCCCCCTTCTTATCTGTAAACCAGTTCTTACGGTTGGGATGCCAGCTGTTGGGATTCCAGCGTCTGGATTTCGACTGCCGGGATCCCGACAACTGGCATGTTCACCGCACCCCCCACTTATACGTTTAAGAATGTTTGCTAAATATCCCCTTAGGTTTGGAACTGTGGGGGAAATTCATACCTGATCATAGCAGCAAATTTGTTAGTAGTTGGGCAAAACCATGTGCACTGCAGGGGGGGGGAGGGCAGATATAACATGTGAAGAGAGAGTTAGATTTGGGTGGGGTGTGTTCAAACTGAAATCTAAATTGCAGTGTTAAGCCAGTATTTACCCTGCACAGAAACAAAATAACCCACCTAAATCTAACTCTCTCTGCCAGGCCCGGCGCTACCCGCTCAGCGAAGGGATGCAGTGCAGGGAGGCGCTGGGATGGATAGGCACTACCCCTGCTCTGCATCCCTTCCCTGCTGCGCCGTCCTGTCCCTCCTCCTGCTGCTGCTGCTGCCAGTGCTGTGTCTGTCACTGTATGACAGGCACTGGCAGCGGGCACCTGCAGCATGAAAAGCCTCCTCCCTCCCCTCCCCTCCCCTAACCTGTGTGACAGCGCCGAGTACGGGACAGAAGGGGGCGGAGCTACACGGGACAGAAGGGGGCATGGCTAAATGGGACATAAGGGGTGGGGCTACACGGACCAGGCTGCTGTACAGAGGGAGACTGGCTTAGTGGGGGGCATTACGTATAAGGACGCTACAACTACTGGTGGGGGGCATTACGTATAAGGACGCTATTACTACAGGGGGGGCCATTACGTGTAAGGACGCTACTACTATTGGGGCTGGGGGCATTACGTATAAGGACGATACTACTACTGGGGTGCACTACGTATAAGGACGCTACTACTACTGGGGGGGCATTACGTATAAGGACGATACTACTACTGGGGTGCACTACGTATAAGGACGCTACTACTACTGGGGGGGGCATTACGTATAAGGACAATACTACTACTTGGGGGCATTATGTATAAGGACGCTACTATTACTGGGAGGGCATTACATATAACAATGCTACTACTACTGGGGGGAGGGCATTACGTATAAGGATGCTACTACTGCCTGGGGCATTATGTATAAGGACGGTACTACTACTGGGGGCACATTACGTATAAGAACGCTACTACTACTGGGAGGGCATTACGTATAAGGACGCTACTACTACTGGGGGGACATTACGTATAAGGACGCTACTACTACTGGGGGTGCACTACGTATAAGGACGCTACTACTACTGGGGGGGGGCATTACGTATAAGGACGCTACTACTTTTAGGGGGGAATTACGTATAAGGATGCTTCTACTACTGGGGGTGCACTACGTATAAGGACGCTACTACTACTGGGGGATATTACGTATAAGGACGCTACTACTACTGGGGGTATTACGTATAAGGATGCGTCTACTACTGGGGGTGCACTACGTATAAGGACGCTACTACTACTGTGGGTGCATTATGTATAAGGATGCTACTACTACTGGGGGGGCATTATGTATAAGGACACTACTACTACAGGGGGGCATTATGTATAAGGATGCTACTACTACTGGAGGGGATTATGTATAAGGATGCTACTACTACTGGGGGGGGCATTATGTATAAGGATGCTACTACTACTGGGGTGCATTACATATAAGGACGCTACTACTACGGGTGGGGCATTACGTATAAGATTAATAAGATTGTGCTACATTGTGGCGTAATTTTAAATGGGCCATGCCCCTTACTTGTGAGACCCCCTTTTCCCGGCGCGCGCCAAAGGAATATGGGAGGGCGCAAATGTATAGTTTGCAGGGGGGCGCCGAACACCCTAGCACCGGCCCTGCTCTCTGCACATGTTATATCTGCCACACCTGCAGTGCACATGGTTTTGCCCAACAAATTTGCTGCTACGATCGGGTCTGAATTACTGCCTGTGCTCACTATATAATATTAATTTATTTCGGTCTTTGTATTTATATTCCAGCTGTTTGTCATAAATTAATTTCAGAAAATGTCAGATGCACCAGATTCTGACAAACAAAACTGAACAACAATACATTAAAAACACAAGTCAGTGTATTTAATTGGAAGACAATGAAATGTACAAATTAACAAAGCATAAATACACATATTTCAAGCTAATTACTCTTGATGTGGAATGCATTTTCCCCTGGTGCCTGGGGGATCAATGTAAACATTTGCGTTGGATACCAATTCTTCTACTGAAAAACAACACAAAAGATAATTTACTTGAAAGTTTATTTGTCCACATTTAAAAAAACCTGCGCAGTGTCACAATAAGCATTAATTATCTGAAAACTACTAATTTACAAAACAATTAACAGAATAGCATTTGATATGGTGGTTTATTTCTGGCTCATCACACCCACTAAAAACATGTCCAAATCTGTAAGTGGCAAAAATCTGCACGCAGAGAAACCACCTGGGTTCTCTCAAAGGCAATTTGTGTAATCTTTTAATAATATAGGCAGAACGTGTAAACTTAAACACCTGAGCATTTAAGAAGTAAATTATTTTCACTGAATAATGTAGAATAACAAACCAATGTGTGAAAATCTTCAAGAGAAATAACCGTTTCACATCATCCAATGCAGCCCATTAACGCAAGCGCACAAGGGCATGTATCCATGCTTGCAAACTGCAGTAACCTGTGCAGAAATAAATAATTTGAGTCTTAAAAATACTGTCAACACTGATTAAAGTCATTAAGGTCACGTTACTGCAATTAGAAAATAAGCAGCACGAACAGAAGCAGACCACACTGTACTGTACTGGGCAAAATGGACTTTGCTAAAAAGTATTAACATTTTAGAGCAATATTGTAAATCATGTAAGTTGCACGGTCCAGGTAATCTTATTTATTATCCACAAATATTCCGTAGTGCTGTACATAGGCATTGAACATAATGGTCTACATGGAAACAAGGCTAACAATATAGAGAGATACAGACATTTATTACCTACAGCCGTTGTTGTACAAAATATAATTAAACTTTTAAATATATTTTAGAATAAAACTGCACAATTATATTTGTTTAAGTGCTCCCTCCCATTCTAATTCTGTTGTGGCATGCAGTATAGTACTCTTGAATAGCCTGCAGAAGTCCTTGTTATAATTATTTATTTCCTAAAGGAAGCACTTGGCGGATGGTTAAATCTCACAATAAATAGAAATAGAATAAACATTACAAAAGTACTGTAGACTTAAAAATATACAAAATATTTTACAGATATTTGAAACTGTTGAAAGTTGGGTCATACAGCAATGGTAGATCGCTACTTTTAATCAGTGATTAGAATAGCTTTAAAACGATGCAGTGATAAAATAACTCATTTGAATTAATTTCATGGCCAGTAATAATAATAACCTTCAGTAACGAAACTTTAAGCAAGCTGTTCTGGTTTGTTTTGACAGAATGAAACTACAGAGCCATCATTACGAAGATAAAATGTTCCAATGGCCATGTAGTCACAGCACATTTTGGGTTATCTTCGCCAGTAACCTTCTATCTGCACACCTACTATTATGTTCTATTTATAAAGCTTTTATATACTGTCATTACTAGTCTTAATATATAACTTGGACTGTATATTTTAGTTAAATACCTGGGAAGAAAAAATTTTCCCCTAAAATACAGTAGGTCTCATAAATTGTTTTTATAGAACAAATTGTGTACGTTTCTAATGCATTTCATATGCCCCATAATTGAAAAGCCACAAATAATTTTTATTTTGTCAAAATACAAAGTATATCTATATAATAAAAATGACTACTGATAAAAATGATGTCATTATGGTGGAATGTAATTGGTGAGAACTCTACAGTACATAGTCATGGAGACACACAGATTTACACAGCATCACATGGACATGTAGGGGTGATTCAGTTGTTTTTCCAGCAGCTCTGTATAATGGGTGCCTGAGGAAGCAATTGAATTGTTGCTCTGTTTCAGCTCAAGTGCCACCAGTGCAGACATTTCTGCTCACAGCCTCCTATATATTTATTTATTTTGTTTATTAACAGTTTCGTATATAGCGCAGCAAATTCCATTGCGCATTACAACTGGACACAATTAGAAAACAAAACTGGGTAAAAACAAACAGTCATAGAGGTAGGAGGGCCCTGCTCGCAAGCTTACAATCTATGGTTAAATGAGCATTGATACACAAGGATAGGTGCTTTCTATTGCATAGTTGTTCACCAGATTGCAAAGGTGTATTGGTGGGCTGCATGATATCACATCACAGCAGTGATGAACCAGGGTCAGGAGGAAGGGAGAGCAAAGAAATAAAATATGTGGGGGATTTGTGTGGACTGTACAGTGGGGGTATAATTGGATAGGAAAGCTACAGTATGAAGGTAATGTGAGCAGTTCTGGAATTTGATAAGCTTGGCTGAATAGGTGAGTTTTCAGGGAACGCTTGAAGGTTTGAAGACTAGAGGATAGTCTTATTGCACGTGGTAGGACATTCCACAGAGTGGGTGCAGCCCGAAGAAAGTCCTTTAATCGTGCATGGGAGCAAGTAATGAGTGTGGATGAGAGACGTAGTTCTTGTGAAGAGCGAAGGGGCCAGGTTGGGAGATATTTTCAGATAAGCAAAGAGATGTATGTTGGTGTAGTATGGTTAATAACCTTGTGTGTAAATAACAGTATTTTATATTGAATATGGTAGAATACAGGTAGCCAATGGAGGGACTGACGTAGTGGGTCTGCAGACGATGAACAGCTAGCGAGGAATGTTAGCCTCGCAGCTGCATTCAAAATGGATTGTAATGGTGAGAGCCTCTTCTTAGTAAGACCAGTAAGAAGACTATTACAATAATCAATGCCGGAGATAATGAGAGCATGGATTAGAGTTTTAGCAGTGTTTTGTGTAAGATATGATTGTATTTTGGATTTGTTTCTTAAATGCATGTAACATGATTATGAGACAGATTGAATGTGGGGAGCAAAGGACAGTTCTGAGTCAAGTATGAAGCCTAGGCAGCAAGCTTGTGATTGATTGTAGAGATCTCAACAGTGATAGAAATATCAGGTTGGTAACTGCTATTGGCCGGTGTAAATATAATTAACTCTGTTTTAGACATAATAAGAATTTACTCACCGGTAATTCTATTTCTCGTAGTCCGTAGTGGATGCTGGGAACTCCGTAAGGACTGACAATGCTAAATTCCTCTGTCGTATAAACAACCCTTTATGAAGTCTAAGAACACTGTACGCTGTTTACTTAAGAAGTACCATAATGGTACGCTAGTTGCGTAACGATCGCTCAGCCGTAGGCGAGACGCTCAAGCGTCACGTTCGCTCACGGCCCAGTGATCACAGGACACGTTATTGGTTATGACTAGAGTAATGATTCGCTATGGCATAGCGGACGCTCGAGACCACGAGGAGATCACCAGCGGCGCAGACGCTCACAACGCTATACCTTTATGTCTAAACCTTATACCAATGAAATTCACAGAATACCTTAATGTAAGTACAGGGTGTAAGTGCAACCTTGTGTAACCTGACTAACTACAAAGCTGCTTGAGCGTCACCGACGCTCAAGTGAACACTTAACACTATAGGAAATACACAGATACTGGTTTAGGGTCCAAAGCCTATTAACTGTATTATATCTAATATACTCGTAAAAGGGGATAACAGTACAAATGATACACTACAATATAACAGAGACTTCCTAACCAAAATACAATACTATCTAATACAATACAATACTAGTCTAGGGGAGATGTGAGAGAAAAGAGAAAGGAGAGAGAGAGAGAGAGAGAGAGAGAGAGAGAGATTGGCTCACAGTAAGACAATATGATTACGGAGAGAAACTTACGCACAAGGGTAAACGATCGCATGCGCCTGGACATCCAGCACCCGATTTTCAGCAATGAGAACCGTTGAAGAGTGAGCTGGATGTGGTCGGCCTGCCTATTTATGCCCCACACACAATGCAATCCTACAGTCCCTACAATCCCATTGTCCATTGGACGTCGGAATTCGGCCCTGCATCATAACAAAAGGTCATAGGTTGATTCATACAGGTGGGCTGTCACGATTTCAAACAGCTCAGGTGGGTGGGGAACTAGGTTTCCCGCCGCATACCTGGAGTATGAGTAAATAATAGAAATGGACATAAACTTCTTATGTCCATAACTATTCGCACGAGCGATTAATACGCTCCAAACCAACACCGGAATATTGCTATTTAAATACTCTTCCGATGGGTACCAAACACTACTGCATGACTCCTGTTAGACCCTTCCTACGATACAAAGAGGGATTCCTCAGCTCAGGGACATTCTATATTAACCAAACTTTCAGAATCTATCAAAGGGACCATGATCTACAAACTACATTAATTATGAAAATATGTAACGAACGAGTCGCACGCTACGACTACATAAACTCTACCGTAAATACGCATACCGTGCGCCCGCGGGTGCACGCTATTGCGGGTATGCGCCTTCACGGGAGAGCGTACGCATGCGCAGCACGGACCAGTGTGCGGTGCAAATATGGCAACGTGCATAGAGACATTTTTCTGACTTTGACAGTCCACCCTTTGGCAGTCAATAATAACTGCCACCTTCTAAAATATTTAAGGAGAAAAATGTAAGTCAGGGGTTAATTGATTTCCATGGTGGGGTAAGGAAGAAGAGAGGAGTAGGTGTGAAAAGGGTATGACCTAGTGAGAAAGTAGAAGCATGTGTGTATGAGTCCATGTTTGGAGGGTCATGTATCATCGTGCCGTACGTGTTGTAAATCAAGCTTCGAGGTATTGCGAAGTATACATTTGAATTCCTTCTTATCCTGTGGTACAGGTCTGTGGATGGGCTGTCAAACTTTACCGAGCTCTTTTCGGATTTTGAACAAAATGGGGAGCACATTTTAGTTGATGGTACATGAATGGGGGAGGTATGTGGTTGCTGATATCTGTGCCTGTATTCCCTATCGTCTATGTGTGTCATTACCTGAGGGTTGTAGAGATGAAGATAAAGAACACTTATGGAAAATGCAATGATATTCTATGTCAGGGAAATGTACATCTGTCGTCGAAGTTGTGTTCGGTATCTGTTGAGAGTCGTCTTCTTTGCGCTGTATTGCTCCTTGGGCATGAGCAAATAGCTTTGTCAGAGCCATCGGATTTACAAAAAAATGTTGGGCTAGCGTGAGTTTAAAAGTACTAGGGAAACTGGGGATCCATGGCAAAGTTCATCAAATGTCCATTTCTCAAGTGGTCAAAACTTCATCTTTGGTGCTTGTCTGTTGTCTGTATAGCGTCTCGTCAACTTCCTCGTCCAAGGGGGTCTTTGTATCTTGGAGAAAAGCAGAAAAAACAGGTGAAAGAAACGGACCGTATAATCGCATTTTCATCACATTCTGGTTTCTATCATTGGGTCATAAATCAAATCCAGGTTAATTACAGTTTCCTCACTCCTCACGCTCATCACTTTTGTACTTTGTTTGCACCTCATTAAAGCCTGCCCGCATCTAAATATCAATCCAATCGATATAACGACACCCAAGATACATAGTAGAAACTTTCCAACATCCATTATGACTCCTTGAGCCCAGTCTCCTAAACCGGAGAACCAATTTCGCGGGTTCAACCATGACACCCAACCAGTCAGCTCATTACCTACAGCAGCAAGGGTGAGATTGTGTTTTCGACGAAATTCCCACTTCAATTGGAGAATATCGTCCATCTTTTGGTCTATGACTTCTACCGGATCCTCGGTGCTATTTGTGATATACGTGCAACACTTTATGCCGTACTGTGTTGCCAATGTAACACAATATCCGCCTGTTACTGCTGTAAGATAATTAAGAACCATCCTATGCTGAACTAGTTCCGTTTTGTAAGCTTGAAGTTCTCTTCCAGTGTATCTAAACGTGTCATCATACATTTCAGTGATATTATCTAACAAATTGGCGAGTGCGGAAATGTATCTATAATTCATCACTCCCCGAGCGGTACGAGTGAAATCTAACGCTACCAGAACCTGAATCCCGGTGGATTCATGGATAAGATCAGAGGCCGGATGCTCTAACCTTTCTGACAGTTGTCTTTTAACTCGGTGCTCGTAATGAGTGTGAGTATAAGGAGCTTGGGCACCACGGTGTATGTCCTTCATTTTGTCATGTGTAACAGTCATCACTTCAGGCAATACCTTTCCAATATAACACAATCCTTCAGAGTTTGGGGCAAGCCACTTGTACGCCTTTCTCCCGCATATGAAATATGCGTCATCGGGGAGAACATATGGGACGGAGAAGGACATGACCATGTTACAGACCTTCCAGGTGAAATCTCCTGACCCTAATTCTTCCATCTGTTTAAGGCACGTATCAGTTTGTACGATATGTGCACAGTATCCTGGTGATACCTCTCCAACTCTAGTAATCCTATTTCCTAAGGTATATCGATACCGGAAAGATTTTCCTCTACTGGCTATGTGGCGTACAAGCTCTGTATCCGTAGGCATTCTATTTGCTCTGTGTGAAAAGGTCATGGTAAGGTTGCTCCATGACACTTCCCAATTTCCCGGCTTACGGGGGTTGGAGATATTAAAACATAAGAGGGACCTATCCACATGGTATTGGTGGAGCTTCAAACTAGGAGGGCTGGAGATGTTAAACCTCCGGTCCACCGGTCTCCCACCACTTAGCTCAAGTACCTCCCCTAACGTTAAAGGAAATGGTACTAGCCCTGATTTGCTATGACCCTGAGGTACTTGAGAGCATACCCAACAATCTGTTTGGTTTAACACGTTACCCACTAAGGAGTGATAGTCACTCAATGGATGCCGGTCCATATGGATATTAAAACTGGATTGGCATTTCTTTATGCATCCATCTTCAACCAGATTATCACAGAGCCTACAGATACAGTTTTCTTCAGCTAACAATCCATCACAATTTCTTCTATCGGATCGTTTTCTGATACTCGCCTTTGCTTGTTGGTTTGGTTGATCTTGGAAAACTACGCCTCCATCATCATAATCGGAACCCATTCCAGAACCTCTCTCGACCTCTATGGTATTCTCGCCGGAACAGACTGCTCTGGTCAACATCATGGTTAACATCAAAATCCGGATCACAGTCTCTTGGGGCAAGTCCATCTTTGAGGAGGAAATGGAGAAGAATGAGAAGGGGGAAAAAGAAATTTTAAGGGAGAGGGGATGGGAAGTGGAGAAAAACAATAAAAGGGAGAGGGGAGTCGACAGCTGCTTTCGATCTTCAAGGCTCAGGTGCCGCCTCAGTCCTCCTGGAACAGACACTCCAGTGATACAACTTCTACCGTCTGTTCCTTATCACGGGACTTCTCTGGATCAGCAACCTTTTTGCAGTGGGATGAATGGACCCAAGTCTCTCTCTCAGCAACCTTCAATGCTGTGGTGCTAGTCAATAAGACCTGGTATGGTCCTTCCCATCTATCAATAAGACAACCTGAGCGTAGAAAATTTCGTATCATTACATAATCCCCAGGTTCAATGTCATGACAATTACTATCTGGTAAATCAGGAATCACCAACTTCAGATTATCATTTTGATTCCTCAACTGTTTACTCATGTTAATCAAGTACTTTACAGTTACTTCATTGTTACATTTCAAATCATCCTGAGGGTTAATCATGACATGCGGTTGTCGACCAAACAGAATTTCAAAAGGGGACAGATTAAGAGGGGACCTGGGAGTGGTTCTGATGCTATACAAAACAATGGGTAAAGCTTCTGGCCACGTCAATCCTGTCTCTGCCATTACTTTACTCAATTTATTTTTAATAGTGCTGTTCACTCTTTCGACCTTCGCGCTCGCCTGTGGACGGTACGGAGTGTGCAGCTTGCTATCAATTCCCATCAACTTACACATTCCTTGAAAGACATCACCTGTAAAATGGGTACCCCTATCACTTTCAATGATTCTAGGGATACCATATCTACATACAAATTCCTGCACAATTTTCTTAGCTGTAAACATAGCGGTATTTGTAGCTGCTGGGAAAGCTTCGACCCAATTCGAGAAAACATCTATACAAACAAGTACATATTTCAAATTTCGACATGGGGGTAATTGAATGAAGTCGATTTGTATTACCTGGAAAGGGCCGCCGGCAGGTGGGATATGGGATGGTTCTGTAGGTATTGCCTTTCCAATATTCTTTCTCAGACAGGTAAGGCATGACATTGCTCTTTTACTCGCATGAGAGGAGAATCCTGGGGCGCACCAGTATGCTCTTACCAATTTGCACATCCCCTCCTTGCCTAGATGAGTCAGCCCATGAGCTGCTTCAGCCAGACATGGAAGGTATGCCCTGGGGGCCACTGGTTTACCATGTCCATCCGTCCAGAGCCCTGAGGACTCCTGGCCATATCCCTTTGCCTTCCAGACTGCTCTTTCCTGTGTGGAACACAAATTCTGCATCTCACACAACTTTTGTGTGTTGATGGTATTAAATACCATCAGTTGTGTGGTGTCTGTCTGTATGGGGGTAGCAGCTGCAAGCTTTGCGGCTTCGTCTGCTCGGCTGTTACCAAGGGATACTGGGTCTTGGCTATATGTATGTGCTTTACATTTGATAACAGCCACTCTGTCGGGTTCCTGTATCGCTGTTAGAAGCCTTTTTATATATGCTGCATGCGCTATCGGTGTACCAGCTGCCGTCATGAAATTTCTGAGGCGCCATAGGGCTCCGAAATCATGTACTACCCCGAAGGCGTATCTAGAGTCGGTGTAGATATTGGCTGACTTACCCTTAGCCAATTCACATGCTCTGGTTAGGGCGACCAGTTCAGCAACCTGGGCTGAGTGAGGTGGGCCTAGCGGTTCCGCTTCTATGGTGTCTTGGTCATCTACGACTGCGTATCCAGTACACAAGTCTCCCGAGTCTGACTGTCTATGACAACTACCGTCAGTGTAGAACGTGAGTTCTGCATCTTCCAGTGGATTGTCACTGATGTCAGGCCTTGCGGTAAAATTTTGGGTCAAATATTCCATACAATCATGTGTATCTTCCTTTGCATTAAATCCTCCTTCCCCATCACTCTCACCTTCCACCCCTTTGTGTCTGACCAGGCACACCTGGTAGAAATGTTGCAGGATTTAATGCGCTGCATCTCCTTATGGTGATGTTTACTGGGGCCATTAATGCCAATTCCCATCTTGTAAACCTTGCTGATGAGACGTGTCTGGTTTGGGCAGAATTCAATAAGGCAGATACCGCATGCGGTGTATGGATTGTGAGGTTGTGGCCTAGCACGACATCTTCGCTTTTCGTCACTAGCAATGCTATCGCCGCAACGCTACGCAAGCATGTGGGGAGGGATCGCGCTACCGTGTCTAGCTGGGCGCTGTAGTATGCGACTGGCCTGCTGGCGTCACCGTGTTTTTGGGTTAGTACACCTGCTGCGCACCCAGCACTTTCTGTTCCGTATAGTTCAAAGGGTTTCCCATAGTCTGGCATACCTAGTGCTGGTGCCTGCGTTAGACACTGTTTGAGTCTCTCAAATGCTGTTTCAGATTCGTCTGTATGCGAAATCCGATCAGGTTTGTTTGAGGAGACCATTTCCTGCAAAGGTAGCGCCAATATGGAAAACCCTGGGATCCAATTACGGCAATACCCACACATTCCTAAAAACGTCCTGATCTGTTGCTGGGTTTGTGGCAGTGTC
Source organism: Pseudophryne corroboree (assembly GCF_028390025.1). Classification (NCBI taxonomy): domain Eukaryota; kingdom Metazoa; phylum Chordata; class Amphibia; order Anura; family Myobatrachidae; genus Pseudophryne; species Pseudophryne corroboree. The sequence continues at coordinate 250,851,982 of NC_086444.1, read as the reverse complement.
ATGTCTCTAATGGCTTGGATTCTATCAGCGGTCAGGTGTCTCAGTCCTTGTGTTAGACAGTGTCCCAAATATTTTACCTTAGTTTGGCATAATTGTAACTTGTCTTTGGAAACCTTGTGACCTGTGTCTGAAAGATGAAACAGGAGCTGTTTCGTATCCTTCAGAGATGCTTCCAGTGAATCTGAACACAGTAATAAATCGTCCACATACTGTATCAATACTGATCCACTGTCTGGTTGGAAAGACTGTAAACAATCATGCAAAGCCTGAGAAAATATACTTGGACTATCTATGAAACCTTGGGGTAACCGAGTCCACGTGTATTGGACTCCTCTGTATGTGAATGCAAACAAATATTGGCTGTCAGGGTGCAGAGGTACCGAAAAGAAAGCGGAGCAGAGGTCAATAACAGTGAAAAATTTGGCAGTGGGAGGAATTTGCATTAGGATGACAGCTGGATTAGGCACTACGGGGAACTGACTCTCAACTATTTTGTTAATCCCCCTTAGATCCTGCACTAGCCTGTAACCCCTCCCCCCACTCTTTTTAACAGGGAAGATGGGACTATTTGCTGTGCTGGACGTTCTTACTAGAATGCCCTGTTGTAGCAAGCGCTCTATTACGGGAAAAACTCCTAACTCCACCTCTGGCTTCAGAGGATACTGTGGGATTTTTGGAGCTATCCTACCATCTTTTACTTGTACAATTACTGGAGCTACGTTTGCCATTAATCCAGTGTCCTGTCCATCTTTTGTCCAAAGTGACTCTGGTATCTGAGATGTCATCTCTTCTACTTGGGATGGATTCCTATTTGTCATAATGGAATGTGACATTAATTTTGATGGGGAGTCTAACATGTCTCGTACCTCCTGAGCGTGATTCTCAGGTATGTCCAAGAATACACCTTCAGGAGTACAATAAATGACGCAACCCATTTTACATAGTAAGTCTCTACCCAGGAGATTAGTTGGTGCCGATGCAGCCAGCAAAAAGGAATGCTTGGTATGCAAAGGCCCTATTGTAATCTCGGCTGGTTTGCTAACAGGGTAGTGCTGGACTACTCCTGTTACTCCCATGGCTGGAATTGTCCTACCAGTGGTTCTCATGCCCACTGTCGAATTTATCACTGACTTGGCCGCCCCTGTGTCTACAAGAAAGTTTAAAGTTTTACCAGCTACATTGATTGCAATCTCTGGTTCACTTCCAAGACTGGCAATCAACTTAACTGGCTGCAGATTACAGGTATGGCCACACCCCTATTGGGTATGTTGACCTCCCTGAATCCCGCTGGCAGCGACTACTTGTGAGGGGGTTAGCTGGGAACTACCAGAGGCATGCCAATCTCTGTTCGGGGGATATCTTTTTGTTTCCCCTGTATGTGGCTCAAAACTCCGCCTCTGTGGACCCTGCTCCCAATGTCGTGTGTCGTGTCGTTGTCTAGGGGGTTGAAAAGATCTTTGTACACTCTTTGTTCTACATTCTCGTGCATAGTGTCCCGGTCTGTTACAAGAAAAACATGTCATTACACTTGCCTTACCCACAGGATTCGGTGGTACATACGCAGGCTGCCTTGTGGTCAGCGCCTGTATACTTACGGACATCAACTTATCACTTTGCGACTCCCTGTGCCTAGTGATGTTTCTGTCGTGATCAATAGCAGCCTCTCTCAATGTGGACACTGACAGACCTCGCCAACATGGTTGTGTGGTCTGTACCCTAGCTTTTAATGTTTCTTTCAAACCATCCATCAGTACAGATACTGCTACTTCTCGATGGTTTGGGTTGGTCTTAATGTCTTCTATACCAGTGTACTTTGCCATTTCTAATAGTGCCCGGTGAAAATATTCTGTTGCCGTTTCGGACTCCTTTTGCTTAATGGAGAATATCTTGTTCCATTTAACAACGGCTGGGAAATACTCCTTTAGCTGTAAATTTATCCTTTTTACATTATCCTTGTTGTACACGTCTGTAAGCGGTACATCTTTATCCAATGCGCAGTCAACTAAGAATTGAGTTGCGTCGACATTGGAAGGTAAACAAGCTCTTAGCAGTATCTGCCAATCCTTGTTGTTGGGTTCTACAGTGTTACCTAGATCCCTGATGTATTTTTGGCTAGCAACTAAGTCTTTCCTGGGGTCAGGAAATTCGGACACTATTGTTCTTAATTCCATTCGGGAAAATGGAGTGTACATGGCAATGTTCCTTATGGGAGTGGCTCCAGACACATCTGTTTTTCCATTGGGAACTGCTATTACCCTTACAGGAGCAATTCTAACAGCCTCATTCTGCGTAGATTCTACAACTTGTGGTACAATTGTTTCAGTGTAGTGCATGGTGCCGTACTTACCCGTTGACACGACCTCACCTATCCCTCCGCTAGGGGCTTTCACTAATCTCGTGGGTGTCGCTGTGCCTACTGTGGTCTCTGCTATGGTGGCCGCAAGAGAGAGAGCTGAAATTGTTGCCGAATCTTCTTCTTGATCACACTCCTGAGGAAGGTTCAAAACAGGGTACAACTTGCACGGGTTAATAATAGCATGAGTTACTTGGTTAACATCATTTACATTTACAGGGTTACTAAGTGTTTGTGTTTTACAACCCAGTGCGTTTCTCTCCGCAATCAACTTCTCTCCTGCAATGTATGGTGGAGGAGGAGCTGTGGCTATCAGCTTCCTGACTGCCCCAGATCCTGCCGCCAGAGCCAAACCTCTCTGTATCTCACCTTCCTGGTGCCATAACTGTAAATAATCATGATGTTGAATTCGTCTCTTTGTTGATCTTACGAGACATATCCTCCTCCTTAAATTTTGTAACACTTCTGGACTGAAGCTACCTATTCTTGGGAATTTGTCCCTGTCTTGTACAGTCATTCTCTCCCATTCATCACATAAAACCTCTGTGTGACTTCCGTATTTTTCACACATGATGTATCTTGCCGACCCGACTGGTCGGTTCTCTGAATCAACCCGAACCGAGGTTGATCGCCCCCTACCTGAACAACTGGCCCCCATAATCTGCAGGTGTTGCTTATTCCTCCTTGGATCTTTATATCAAGGTTTTCAGCGAACCCTTACAGCAAACCAAATTATTCAAAAATAGGCCGGCGGTGGCGGTTTACCGAGTACCCCACTCACTCGCCCACCTCGACCAATACGACCTGATCACACCGACGTGGTGCTGGCGTACTCGATACAGGGCCCTACCAAAAGAACCTTCGGTTTACTGGAACATATAAGGGTTAACCGCAGGACACTTACTCTTTCCAGTAAAGGTGGGGTTGTTAGATAGTTCCTGAGTGACCAGCGAACTTCCCTTTAAAAATAAAAAATTACACAAATCACGTCAGAATGTACAAATAGCGTTTGTGACCACTTTACTCTAATGGTATTAGGTCAGATTACTAACTACTGCACACAATTACGTGCGGTCCAATCGTTCAGTACATAAGCACTACCTGTTATGTACTGAGAGATTTAATGGAATCGATGTTTCCGGCCGCGATTCCTTCAGCAAGAGCTTATGGCCTATATGGGTTCTGCACCAACACCCCAGGCGTTGTGCCTCTTGTACCTTTATAGCGGACCTCTTTGTCTATTTTACCTGTTACCTTATGACCTCCTGGTCTGTTACCGTCTGTTAATGACCTCCTGGTCTGTTACCTTATGACCTCCTGGTCTGTTACCTTATGGTCCGCTATACTCTAATGCTCAAATATTATTTAACCAAGGATGCCTCCCTAGCCACCGTATATGTCACTTACACGTGTGTCCCTTGACGAGTACCCGACTTTCCTTTTGGTTCAACCTCTAAGTTATATAAACTTATGTGATAAAAACACACTCACTCAACACATGTACACTTTGTTTCTATATCTATTTCTGCGCAGAAATTGTCTTCAGTCCAACTGTGTTACCAATTAGGAGCAGGATCTGTTAAACTAAATTTCAGATTTTTCCAAAAATAGATTTGCGTTATTTACCGCGTCGCGTTATTTATCGCTGTGCGTTACTTATCGCCTTTGCGCTAATTATCGCTTTGCGCTAATTCAACTTTTCGTGACTTGAGCTACGTGGGCGTAACCAGACGCTACGTTGCGTAATGTACGCTGCGTGCGTCTGCCGTTTGGATTGCGTACGCAAGTCTTTTGTTAGGGACACGTGTACGCAAAACAAAGATCCACCGTAACACAATTTCTACCTTTATCAATGTAGATGATCCCTGATCATCTACCGCACACCACACTGACTGCCTTATCTCCCAGACAAGCCGTGTGTTGGTCTATACTTTAACTATTACCTCTACTATGAAATAACAGCAAATCTCTTTTAGCACTTTCTATCAACTATAAAACTTGGCAAACAGGAATAGTGATATACGAAATTTGAAAAAGAAATGCAGATAAATGTATGCGTGCGTGTATACGCAAGACAGAAGAGAAATAAAACAGTTTTAAAAGACACAAGCGTTTTGTTCTTACTTCCGGTTCCCGGATTCCTTCAGCACTCTTTATCTAAGCGAAGCAGACGCTTATCCCGTCAGCACTGCGAGACAACCTCCCACCCTTTGCTGGGGGGATAATGTCTGCTGATCTACCTAGTGCAGATATGAGAAGGATAGGACGAGTCCCCAATTGACAATGCTAAATTCCTCTGTCGTATAAACAACCCTTTATGAAGTCTAAGAACACTGTACGCTGTTTACTTAAGAAGTACCATAATGGTACGCTAGTTGCGTAACGATCGCTCAGCCGTAGGCGAGACGCTCAAGCGTCACGTTCGCTCACGGCCCAGTGATCACAGGACACGTTATTGGTTATGACTAGAGTAATGATTCGCTATGGCATAGCGGACGCTCGAGACCACGAGGAGATCACCAGCGGCGCAGACGCTCACAACGCTATACCTTTATGTCTAAACCTTATACCAATGAAATTCACAGAATACCTTAATGTGAGTACAGGGTGTAAGTGCAACCTTGTGTAACCTGACTAACTACAAAGCTGCTTGAGCGTCACCGACGCTCAAGTGAACACTTAACACTATAGGAAATACACAGATACTGGTTTAGGGTCCAAAGCCTATTAACTGTATTATATCTAATATACTCGTAAAAGGGGATAACAGTACAAATGATACACTACAATATAACAGAGACTTCCTAACCAAAATACAATACTATCTAATACAATACAATACTAGTCTAGGGGAGATGTGAGAGAAAAGAGAAAGGAGAGAGAGAGAGAGAGAGAGAGAGAGAGATTGGCTCACAGTAAGACAATATGATTACGGAGAGAAACTTACGCACAAGGGTAAACGATCGCATGCGCCTGGACATCCAGCACCCGATTTTCAGCAATGAGAACCGTTGAAGAGTGAGCTGGATGTGGTCGGCCTGCCTATTTATGCCCCACACACAATGCAATCCTACAGTCCCTACAATCCCATTGTCCATTGGACGTCGGAATTCGGCCCTGCATCATAACAAAAGGTCATAGGTTGATTCATACAGGTGGGCTGTCACGATTTCAAACAGCTCAGGTGGGTGGGGAACTAGGTTTCCCGCCGCATACCTGAGTATGAGTAAATAATAGAAATGGACATAAACTTCTTATGTCCATAACTATTCGCACGAGCGATTAATACGCTCCAAACCAACACCGGAATATTGCTATTTAAATACTCTTCCGATGGGTACCAAACACTACTGCATGACTCCTGTTAGACCCTTCCTACGATACAAAGAGGGATTCCTCAGCTCAGGGACATTCTATATTAACCAAACTTTCAGAATCTATCAAAGGGACCATGATCTACAAACTACATTAATTATGAAAATATGTAACGAACGAGTCGCACGCTACGACTACATAAACTCTACCGTAAATACGCATACCGTGCGCCCGCGGGTGCACGCTATTGCGGGTATGCGCCTTCACGGGAGAGCGTACGCATGCGCAGCACGGACCAGTGTGCGGTGCAAATATGGCAACGTGCATAGAGACATTTTTCTGACTTTGACAGGACCATGGGGAATAGCGGGCTCCGAAGGAGGCTGGGCACTCTAGAAAGATTTAGGACTACCTGGTGTGCACTGGCTCCTCCCACTATGACCCTCCTCCAAGCCTCAGTTAGGACACCGTGCCCGGACGAGCAGACATAATAAGGAAGAATTTAGAATCCCGGGTAAGACTCTTACCAGCCACACCAATCACACCGTACAACTCGTGATACTATATCCAGTTTGACAGTATGAACAACAACTGAGCCTCTCAACAGATGGCTCAACAATAACCCTTTAGTTAACAATAACTATTTACAAGTATTGCAGACAATCCGCACTTGGGATGGGCGCCCAGCATCCACTACGGACTACGAGAAATAGAATTACCGGTGAGTAAATTCTTATTTTCTCTAACGTCCTAGTGGATGCTGGGAACTCCGTAAGGACCATGGGGATTATACCAAAGCTCCCAAACGGGCGGGAGAGTGCGGATGACTCTGTAGCACCGAATGAGAGAACTCCAGGTCCTCCTCAGCCAGGGTATCAAATTTGTAGAATTTTGCAAATGTGTTTGCCCCTGACCAAGTAGCTGCTCGGCAAAGTTGTAAAGCCGAGACCCCTCGGGCAGCCGCCCAAGATGAGCCCACCTTCCTTGTGGAATGGGCATTTACAGATTTTGGCTGTGGCATGCCTGCCACAGAATGTGCAAGCTGAATTGTACTACAAATCCAGCGAGCAATAGACTGCTTAGAAGCAGGAGCACCCAGCTTGTTGGGTGCATACAGGATAAACAGCGAGTCAGATTTTCTGACTCCAGCCGTCCTGGAAACATATATTTTCTGGGCCCTGACAACGTCTAGCAACTTGGAGTCCTCCAAATCCTTAGTAGCCGCAGGCACCACAATAGGCTGGTTCAGGTGAAACGCTGACACCACCTTAGGGAGAAACTGGGGACGAGTCCTCAATTCTGCCCTATCCATATGGAAAATCAGATAAGGGCTTTTACATGATAAAGCCACCAATTCTGACACTCGCCTGGCTGAAGCCAGGGCCAATAACATGACCACTTTCCACGTGAGATATTTCAGATCCACGGTTTTTAGTGGCTCAAACCAATGTGATTTTAAGAAACTCAACATCACGTTGAGATCCCAAGGTGCCACAGGAGGCACAAATGGGGGCTGAATATGCAGCACTCCTTTCACAAATGTCTGAACTTCAGGTACTGAAGCTAGTTATTTTTGAAAGAAAATCGACAGAGCCGAGATCTGTACTTTAATGGAGCCTAGTTTTAGGCCCATATTCACTCCTGCTTGCAGGAAATGCAGAAATCGACCTAGCTGAAATTCCTCCGTTGGGGCCTTTTTGGCCTCGCACCATGCAACATATTTCCGCCATATGCGGTGATAATGCTTTGCCGTAACATCTTTCCTGGCCTTAATAAGCGTAGGAATGACTTCTTCCGGAATACCCTTTTCATTTAGGATCCGGTGTTCAACCGCCATGCCGTCAAACGCAGCCGCGGTAAGTCTTGGAACAGACAGGGCCCCTGTTGTAGCAGGTCCTGTCTGAGCGGTAGAGGCCACGGGTCCTCTGAGAGCATCTCTTGAAGTTCCGGGTACCACGCTCATCTTGGCCAATCCGGAACCACGAGAATGGTGTTTACTCCTCGCTTTCTTATTATTCTCAATACCTTTGGTATGAGAGGCAGAGGAGGGAACACATAAACAGACTGGTACACCCACGGTGTCACTAGAGCGTCCACAGCTATCGCCTGAGGGTCCCTTGACCTGGCGCAATATCTTTTTAACTTTTTGTTGAGGCGGGACGCCATCATGTCCACCTGTGGTTTTTCCCAACGGTTTACCAGCATCTGGAAGACTTCTGGATGAAGTCCCCACTCTCCCGGGTGGAGGTCGTGTCTGCTGAGGAAGTCTGCTTCCCAGTTGTCCACTCCCGGAATGAACACTGCTGACAGTGCTAGTACATGATTCTCCACCCATCGGAGAATTCTTGTGGCTTCCGCCATCGCCATCCTGCTTCTTGTGCCGCCCTGTCGATTTACATGGGCGACTGCCGTGATGTTGTCTGACTGGATCAGCACCGGCTGGTGTAGGAGCAGGGATTTTGCTTGACTTAGGGCATTGTAGATGGCCCTTAGTTCCAGAATATTTATGTGAAGGGAAGTCTCCTGACTCGACCATAGTCCTTGGAAGTTTCTTCCCTGTGTGACTGCCCCCCAGCCTCGAAGGCTGGCATCCGTGGTCACCAGGACCCAGTCCTGTATGCCGAACCTGCGGCCCTCTAGAAGATGGGCACTCTGCAGCCACCACAGTAGCGGCACCCTGGTTCTTGGAGACAGGGTTATCAAGCGATGCATCTGAAGATGCGATCCGGACCACTGGTCCAACAGGTCCCACTGAAAGATTCTGGCATGGAACCTGCCGAAGGGAATTGCTTCGTAAGAAGCCACCATCTTTCCCAGGACCCGCATGCAGTGATGCACTGATACCTGTTTTGGTTTCAGGAGGTCTCTGACTAGAGATGACAACTCCCTGGCTTTCTCCTCCGGGAGAAATACTTTTTTCTGGACTGTATCCAGAATCATACCCAGGAACAGTAGCCGTGTTGTCGGAACCAGCTGTGACTTTGGGATATTCAGAATCCAGCCATGCTGGTGCAGCACATCCTGGGATAGTGCTACTCCCACCAACAACTGTTCCTTGGACCTCGCTTTTATTAGGAGATCGTCCAAGTACGGGATAATTAAAACTCCCTTTCTTCGAAGGAGTATCATCATTTCCGCCATAACCTTGGTAAATACCCTCGGTGCCGTGGACAGTCCAAACGGCAGCGTCTGGAATTGGTAATGGCAATCCTGTACCACAAATCTGAGGTACTCCTGGTGAGGATGGTAAATGGGGACATGCAAGTAAGCATCCTTGATGTCCAGGGATACCATGTAATCCCCCTCGTCTAGGCTTGCAATAACCGCCCTGAGCGATTCCATCTTGAACTTGAATTTCTTTATGTATGTGTTCAAGGATTTCAAATTTAGAATGGGTCTCACCGAACCGTCCGGTTTCGGTACCACAAATAGTGTGGAATAATAACCCCGGCCTTGTTGAAGTAGGGGTACCTTGATTATCACCTGCTGAGAATACAGCTTGTGAATTGCCGTTAGCACCGCCTCCCTGGCTGAGGGAGCAATTGGCAAGGCAGATTTTAGGAACCGGTGGGGTGGGGACGCCTCGAATTCCAGCTTGTACCCCTGAGATACTATTTGCAGGATCCAGGGATCCACCTGTGAGCGAACCCACTGATCGCTGAAATTTTTGAGGCGACCCCCCACCGTACCTGGCTCCGCCTGTGGAGCCCCACCGTCATGCGGCGGACTTGGAAGAAGAAGCGGGGGAGGACTTTTGCTCCTGGGAACCTGCTGTTTGTTGCAGCCTTTTTCCCCTACCTCTGCCTCTGGACAGAAAAGACCCGCCTTTTCCACGCCTGTTTTTCTGGGTCCGAAAGGACTGAACCTGATAAAACGGCGCCTTCTTAGGCTGTGAGGGGACATGGGGTAAAAATGCTGACTTCCCAGACGTTGCTGTGGAAACTAGGTCCGAGAGACCATCCCCAAATAATTCCTCACCCTTATATGGCAACACTTCCATGTGCTTTTTAGAATCTGCATCTCCTGTCCACTGGCGAGTCCATAAGCCTCTCCTAGCAGAAATGGACAATGCACTTACTTTAGATGCCAGTCGGCAGATTTCCCTCTGTGCATCTCTCATATACTGTATAAGACTGAGTCTTTTATATGGTCTATGGTTAACAGGATCGTGTCTCTGTCTAATGTGTCAATATTTTCTGACAATTTATCTGACCAAGCAGCGGCAGCACTGCACATCCAAGCTGACGCAATAGCTGGCCTAAGTATAATGCCTGTGTGTGTATATACAGACTTCAGGATCGCCTCCTGCTTTCTATCAGCAGGTTCCTTGAGGGCGGCCGTATCCGGAGACGGTAGTGCCACCTTTTTAGACAAACGTGTGAGCGCTTTATCCACTCTAGGGGGTGTTTCCCAACGTGACCTATCCTCTGGCGGGAAAGGGAACGCCATTAGTACCTTCTTAGGAATTACCAATTTTTTATCAGGGAAAGCCCACGCTTCTTCACACACTTAATTTAATTCATCTGATGGGGGAAAAACTACGGGTAGTTTTTTCTCTCCAAACATAATACCCTTTTTAGTGGTACCAGTAGTTATATCAGAAATGTTTAACACCTCTTTCATTGCCTCAATCATACAGTGAATGGCCTTAGTGGGCATCAGGTTTGACTCATCGTCGTCGACACTGGTGTCAGTATCAGTGTCGACATCTGGGTCTGCTTGAGGTAGCGGGCGTTTTAGAGCCCCTGACGACCCATGCGACGCCTGGGCAGGCACGAGCTGAGAAGTCGGCTGTCCCACATTTGGCATGTCGTCGATTTTCTTATATAAGGAGTCTATACGTGCACTCATTACTTTCCATAAGCCCATCCACTCAGGTGTCTGCCCCGCAGGGGGTGACATCCCTTCTAAAGGCATCTGCTCCGCCTCCACATCATTATCCTCATCAAACATCTCGACACAGCCGTACCGACACACCGCACACACACAAGGAATGCTCCGAATGAGGACAGGACCCACAAAAGCCCTTTGGGGGGACAGAGTGAGAGTATGCCAGCACACATCAGAGCGCTATATAATGCAGGGACTAACTGAGTTATGTCCCCTATAGCTGCTTTTTATATTATATATGTATTGCGCCCAAATTTAGTGCCCCCCCTCTCTGTTTTTACCCTGTTCTGAAGTGTAGACTGCAGGGGAGAGCCAGGGAGCTTCCTTCCAGCGGATCTGTGAAGGAGAAATGGCGCCAGTGTGTCTGAGGGAGATAGCTCCGCCCCTTTTCCGCGGCCTATTCTCCCGCTTTTTTCTGGATTCTGGCAGGGGAATTTACCACATATATAGCCTCTAGGGCTATATATTGTGGTATTTTTGCCAGCCAAGGTGTTTTTATTGCAGCTCAGGGCGCCCCCCCCCCAAGCGCCCTGCACCCTCAGTGACCGGAGTGTGAAGTGTGCATGAGGAGCAATGGCGCACAGCTGCAGTGCTGTGCGCTACCTTGGTGAAGACTGATGTCTTCTGCCGCCGTTTTTCCGGACCTCTTCTTGCTTCTGGCTCTGTAAGGGGGACGGCGGCGCGGCTCCGGGACCGAACACCAAGGACTGGGCCTGCGGTCGATCCCTCTGGAGCTAATGGTGTCCAGTAGCCTAAGAAGCCCAATCCGGCTGCAAGCAGGCGAGTTCGCTTCTTCTCCCCTTAGTCCCTCGCTGCAGTGAGCCTGTTGCCAGCAGGTCTCACTGAAAATAAAAAACCTAAAACTATACTTTCTTTCTAAGGGCTCAGGAGAGCCCCTAGTGTGCATCCAACCTCGGCCGGGCACGAAATCTAACTGAGGCTTGGAGGAGGGTCATAGTGGGAGGAGCCAGTGCACACCAGGTAGTCCTAAATCTTTCTAGAGTGCCCAGCCTCCTTCGGAGCCCGCTATTCCCCATGGTCCTTACGGAGTTCCCAGCATCCACTAGGACGTTAGAGAAATTAAGTTTGAAGTGGCGAGATGACATCCAAGATGAAACGGCAGAGAAGCATTCAGTGACCTGCCCAAAACAGATAGAGACAAATCAGGGGAGGATAGGTAGATTTTAGTATCAGCTGCATACAGATGATGCTGAAATCCAAAAGAGCTGGTTAGTTTTCCAAGAGATGAGGTATAGATTGAGAAAAGCAGAGGACCTAAGACTGAGCCCTGCGGTACTCCAACTGAACAAGGTAGTGAAGAGGAGGTGGATTCAGAGAAATGGACACCGAAAGAGTGATTAGATAGGATAGGAACCAAGAGAGGGCCATGTCCTGAAGACCTAAGGATTGCCGTGTTTGTATGAGAAGAGAGTGGTCAACAGTGTCAAAAGCAGCAGAGAGATCTAGAAGAATAATTAGTGAGTAATGGCCTTTAGACTTCACAGTGACCAGATAATTCACTAATTCAGTCAGTGCTGTCTCTGTGGAGTGTTGGGAGCGAAAGCCTGATTGATGTGGGTCCAACAAGTTGTATGAGTTAAGAAAGTGTGTGAGGCGAGTGTAGGCAAGTTTCTGAAGTAGCTTGGAGAGACATGGGACCTGAGCGATGGGACGGTAGTTTGAGAGTTAGGGTCAGAATTTAGTTTTTTTCAGAATGGGAGTAATTACTGCATGCTTGAACAGTGAAGGAAAGATACCAGTGTGAGAGAGAGAGAGAGAGAGAGAGAGAGAGAGAGAGATTACAGATGTTAGTTAAGGTTGGGATGAGCACAGAAGACATTGCTTTACTTATTTGTGAGAGTATAGGATCAAGAGGAGAGGTAGTAGAGTAGCAGGATAAGAAGAGTGTTGATACTTCATCTTCATTTGTGGGATCAAATGAAGAGAAAGTGGCAGAGGGGTCATTTGGAGAATTGAGGAGGTCACTGGTTGAGGAAGAGCATACCATTTCATCTTGGATCTTATCAATGTTGTCCTTGAAGTAGGAAGCAAGATCTTGCGCCTTTATAATGGCTGGCGGATTGGGTGAAGGAGGGTTAAGAAGTGATTTAAATGTATTACAAAGTTGTTTGGGGTTAGAGGCTTGAGCAGAGATGAGAGCTTGGAAATATATTTGTTTGGCAGTGTCCAGGGCATTACGATAAGAGTGGCAGACAGTCTTATATGTGAGGAAGTCACTTGGAATACGAGATTTACGCCACTGGCGTTCAACTTTACGTGACAGTTTTTGTAGGTGTCTTGGTTGACATCTAGGCCTAGGTGGAGTGTAATGGGTATCTGGAGCCACTTCATCAAGGGCTATCTCTAGAGTCTGGTTAAGGTGTGATACAGCCATCTCAGGAGAAGTGAATGCAGAAATAGGTGAAAGCAGTTGCTGCATTAATATTTCTGCGGGTTTGAGGGGGATTGGAGGATAGCAGCGACACTGAGTTTGACATATTAGAGGAGAGCATGCAGGTGACAAGGTTGTAATCTGAGAGAGGGAAAGGTGTGTTAGTGAATTTTGAAACTGAGCATAATCTGGTGAATACTAGATCATGGCAGTGGCCCTCCTGATGACTAGAGGAGTCAGTCCATTGTGAGAGGCCGAGAGAGGAGGTTAGAGAGAGTACATTGAAGGCATGAGCAGCAGATTTTGGACTATCAATAGCAATACTGAAATCTCCCATGATAATGGTGGAGATGTCAGAGGATAAGAAGTGAGGGAGCCAGGCAGAAAAATCATCTAGAAATTGTTTGGGTTGCCCAGGTGGGTGATAGATAGCTGCAACATGCAGAGAAAAAGGAGTGTACATTCTGATAGAATGTACTTCCAATTATGTAAATGTGAGTGATGGAACCTGTTGTAGAACTGTGTATGCGAAAGATTGGGATAGTAATAATCCAATGTTAAATGTTTGAGTAAATCTATAATACAAGCGATAACAGCAGGGCCGGATTAACAATGGGGCTGATGGAGCTGCAGCTCCAGGCCCACTCTCCAAAATAGGCCTACAGCATCCGCAGATGTCTATGCTGCTGTAGAGGGGAAAAACAAATTTCCTTCTACTGCAGTGCCGGACCAGTCCCCTCCAGCATCAACACCCACTTCTAGTGTGGATTTGGGGGTGTACCCAGGCCCGGCGACAGGGGGGTCAAAGGGGACAACCCTCCCGGGCCCCGAGCTTCAGGGGGGCCCCATCCAGGCCCGGCGCTACCTGCTCAGCGAAGGCATGCAGTGCAGGGAGGCGCTGGGACGGAGAGGCGCTCCCCCTGCTCTGCATTCCTTCCCTGCCGCGCCGTCCTGTCCCCACTGCTGCTGCTGCTGTGCCTGTATGACAGGCACTGGCAGCGGCGCTTGTAGCATTAAAATCCTCCTCCCTCCGCTCCCCTCACCTGCGTGACAGGACAGCGCTGTGTATGGGACAAAAGGGGGCGGGGCTACACGGGACGGAAGGGGCGGGGCCAAACGGGACCGAAGGGGGCGGAGCTACACAGACCAGGCTGCTATAGTGTACAGACTCAGAGGGAGACTGGCTTAGGTAAGTGAAGGGTGAGAGGGAAGTGTGTGTGTATTGTGTGTGTGTGTGTGTGTGTGTGTGTGTGTGTGTGTGTGTGTGTGGTATGTCTGTGTGCGTTTATGTGTGCTTTAAGGACGCTACTACTACAGGGGGGGCATTACATGTAACGTCGCTACTAATGGGGGGGCCATTACGTGTAACAACGCTACTAATGGGGGGGCCATTACGTGTAACAACGCTACTACTAGGGGGGTCATTACGTATGAGGACGATACTACTACTTGGGGGGGGGCATTATGTATAGGATGCTACTATTACTTGGGGGGCATTACATATAACAATACTACTACTACTTGGGGGGCCTTACGTATAAGGACGCTACTACTACTGGGGGTGCACTATGTATAAGGATGCTACTACTACTGGGGGGGCATTATGCATAGGGATGCTACTACTACTGGGGTGCATTACATATAAGAACGCTACTACTACTTGTGGGGCATTACGTATAAGATGAATAAGATTGTGCTACATTGTGGCGTAATTTTGAATGGGGGTACTATTGTGTGGCTATGCCCCTTACTTGTGAGACCACACCCCTTTTCCCGGTGCGCGCCAAAGGAATATGGGAGGGCGCAAATTTATAGTTTGCAGGGGGGCGCCGAACACCCTAGCACCGGCCCTGGCCCCATCACTTGCTTGGTCTGGTTGGTCTTCGCTTTGTTGCCTTCATTATGCTTGTGGCATGCCTCTCTGCTGCCCCGTCCCTGTCTGACGATCTGCTGCCGCTGCCGCTGAAGAGCCGGGCAGCAGAGCAGCAAACACAGGCTACATTGACTGTGTGAGTCAGGGCTCCTTATAGCAGCTGCCCGCAGCACTACCTCTGTCCAACCCTGCTCCCTACGTGCCTGGATGGCACCCTCACAGCCCGTCATACTGTATACTATGTCAAGGTACTGCCATATTATTCTATATAAATGTGTGTATGGGGAGTTCTATGTGTATATATATATATATATATATATATATATACAAAAAATGTCCCTGGCACTCCGGACTTCCGTTCACCTTGCTCAGGTGCCCTCCCCTCAGATCTGCATCTGTGTATATGGTCCTTGTATGCCGCCCATACAAGGACCATATATATATATATATATATATATATATATATGTGTGTGTATATATATGTATAAATTATAATATATATGCTGTATATATTATATATATATATATATATATATATATACACAGTATATGTGTGTGTGCAGAGCCGGCCCTAGCCATATTGATGCCCTAGGCAAAATTTTGTCTGGTGCCCCCTAGCTCCGCCGCTAGTTCTGCATCTGTACCTGCAACGCTCAGGTAGTGGGGCCCACCGGGGGGTTACCCTGTGGGCCAGTTCAACTCTGCACAATGCCACACAGTAATGACCATAATACATATAATTCCACACAGTAAAGGAACCTTACACATATGCCCCACATTAGTAATGCCCATAATACACATAATGCCACACAGTAATGCACCTTACACATATGCCCCACATTAGTAATGCCCATAATACACATATACTGCCACAGATACTGCCACACTTGCTGGTTATACAAAAAGATCAGTATCAAACATGTAGAAACTGTCCATTCTCTTCACTATTCAGTGTGTTTGCTGGTGTCTGTTACTGCATGCACTTTACTTTATACTGTGGGAGCTAAATGCTCTGCCCTCCAGTCTGATGTGTCCAAAAGTCACGCTGCACTGATGTTTCATATAGAAATAGCACAACGCAACTTACTGACCACGTTACAGTGCTAGATAGCAGGGGAATTTTACGGTATGGACTGACTAGGAAATAAAGTGTGGGGAGAACACTGCCCATGTTATGTCCCTGCAGACACCTGGGGTTTGCACAGGGATAAGGGACACACACAGGATGGCAGCCCCCCCCCCCCATCCCCCATGTGCACAAGCAGTATAGGTGATGTCAGATATATGTGAAGCAGTCTTCCAAAATACACATGTGTTATCATAAGAAGCCATCCAGTAATAACCTTATATAGTCAGTAAAAATGTCACAGGTCCAGGAATTGCATTTACTGGGCTTCTGCTGTCTGTTTGAGGTCTCACAAGTCAGGGGCATTCAAGCATGTCAGAGGAAGTTTAAGGCACAGTGTGCATTTTTTTGACAAATGTAAACAGCAGTGTATACAAGTACTGATTGAATACATTTGGAAAGTAACAGTTAGTTTGCGGACTGTCCCTCTCAGCATGAGATGCTGCAGGGACATGCTTGGATGCCCCTAGACATGCTTGAATGCCCTAGGCAAATGCCTAGCCTGCCTATAGCTAAGGCCGGCTCTGTGTGTGTGTGTATATATATGTGTATATATATATATATATATATATATATATAATTTTTTTACAGCGACTTTGTGCTTTATAAGGGGGGGGGAGTCAAGGCAGGGTGGGGGGCCCCAGAGAAATTGGTGTACCGGGCCCCAAGATTTCTCTTGCCAGCCCTGGGTGTACCAAAGCACGTATAGTACACTACTGTAAAGTCTGGGATTTAACCCCACCCCCTGTACTGAAACCACGCCTCTTAGTGATGTGCGTTTACGCTCCGTCTCCCAGTGATGTCATCTGTCAGTCACCGGGAGGGCAGAGGGAAGCTATGATAAGGGGGTGTGGCCTAGTGGCCCATGCTTTCTGCGGCTGCAGCCCAGCATCCAATGATAAGGATGTTGCTTTTTTGTAGCTGGGACGGGAGGAGGGATGTTCCACGTTACCCTGGGTCTGGAAGTGGGGGGTGCGTGGCATTGCCATGAGAGCCATGAAAGCACTAGCAGATTAAAGGAGAAAAGCCCTGTATGTGTGTATGTGTATATATATATATATATATATATATATATATATATACTGTATATATATATATAAAATCTCCTCTCAGAAAGAAACGGCACTGAGGGCACTTGAAATGCACAAAAAAAGCTTCTATAACAAGTAGACGTTTCGGACTGTCACCCCGTCCTCAGTACCATACAAGAACTTGTATGGTACTGAGGAAGGGGCGGCAGCTCCAAAACATCTACTTGTAATACAAGCTTTTTTGTGCATGAAGATGAAGAAGGACCCATCTGTACCAGCAATGAATCTCCTTTTAGGCGAGTTTTTCCCCCTTTTGGGCTCGTGTAGTGCTTAGGACAAGCAGGGCTCATCCTAGGTACTTTTAATTTGCATAGTAAGGACAAATTTTACTAATCCTTAGCACTAAAGGGGTTAACAGTGCTTATCTGATTATGTTTGCATAATATGGGGGGAGTGCTTTTTTGCATAGAAAGGCTGCGATCGCTTGTGCGGCCCTGCTATGCAAAAAAAGTTTTGTGTAGAAGTAGACCAGGGTAAGAGTTACTTACCCTGTGCGATCGATCCAGCGATGCATGTCCCGGAATTGATGTCAGACATCTGCCCTACAAACGCCTGGATACATCGGCGTTCACCTCACCACTCCCAGAAAATGGTCAGATGACGCCCCGTACCGCCTTCCTTCTGTCAATCTTCTTGTGGTTGCCGCTGCGACCGCTTTCTACGATAGCGTCGTCGCAATGCGCATTGTGGTCGCCACCGCGCATGCGCATTTCCAACCCAAACGCACGGCTGCGAAGAAGTGCAGAGTGCGATCGGGTCGAAATGACCCCCTATATCTCAGCAGCACTTCTTTAAATTACTATGTGTAAGATTTATGTCACAATAAATTATTCAGGTACAATTGAAGCAGTCTTATTATACAAAATTAATCACAAATCCCAGCAATCAATTTCATTTTCTATCAAAGGCTATGGAAATATGTATTGGTTTGGTTTTTTAACTGCAGCACTGTGCAGCCTAATAACGCATAGTGTACATATTCTGGGGTCTATTCATGAAGCAATGGAAAGTGTGGAGAAGTGATTCAATGAAGAAATGGCCAAAGCAACCAATCAGTGCTGCGGTAACATAAAGCATCATATATTATCGCATAATTTTTAAGTAAGGGTGAAGGAATACCTTTCCCATGACGAATTCCGATAAGTGGCACCAAAACATCTGAACAGTGCAGAGACTAAAATACCGCTGTTACGGAAAGTCTCTGGCATAATGTGTATAGACAGATGGGACAGAGTGGTGGGGTCAGAGCAGATCAGCTGTGGGCAAGGGGAGGGTGTAGAGGGGGGCAGTCAGCAGTCTTGGTCTGAATCTCAAATTCTAGAAACAAATTGACAAATTGTGCATTCACAGTCATTTACCACACACCCGCTTTGTGTCAACCATCAGGCAATCTCCACTGTCAAAGCAGAAAACAGTGAGCTTCTCCTAGTCAGGGTGCTTGGAGGTTAAAATCTATCTCTCCTTGTTTCTTTTAGTCACAGCTCAAGGTTATTGCTTATATTTTGTGTTGTTAAGTATTCCTTCTGGTAGTTTCAGTTGAGACAGTAGTTTCAATCTTATCCAAGTTTTAATTTTTTTCAGATGTGTATTTTTCCTAAGAATGAGGAGACTGCATAAGCTGATCCACAGGCCAAACAGGAAGCAGGCCAGGCATGTAGGGTATCAGTACAGTACTTTCTGCTGAATTGTCCCTCGCACAAACATCATCTACTGTTATGCCTAGTTGTCAGCTCTCAGTTTTAAAGTAGTGAACAGGATCTGGCAGAAATGCTGTCCTTCTGTAACCCAAACTTTGAGGACAACAGTACCAGCATAACCTCCCTCTGCACCTAGAACAGTGTGGACTTTCACTATCACACCTGCCAGTGATGATGACCCAATTCACATCATCTGTGATAAAAACAAACAACTTTGATAGCTGCAGATCCTGCCATGACCTTCTTGCAAGTCTAGGGCGAATTCCCTACTGTCCTTGCCAGTGCAGATAACCTGAATCTCATCACGTTGCAAGCACTGTCTGTGACAAGAACTAAATACATTAGTGGCGCAGATGCTGGGCACTTTGATACATCTGACAGATGAGTCTGGAAATACAAGCATGGTTGGAGGTTTTCCTATAGTTTTGTATATTTAAAACAAAGTATGTGTTTCTTCTGTTTTGACACTGGTACAGCATTACTGATATTACATACAGTACTGTATTGTATAGTGCCCAGGACAACACAGATGAACCCTGGGGTCTCTTCCTAATTTTCCTATGAGGCAGTCGTAACGAGTCTCTATAATCATTTACCATGTATCTCCTATCATTGCAATTTACTAATAAAACTGCAGGAACACCCGAGAGATGCCCAGTGATGTCTGATGATTGATGGCAGAGGTAAGGATTAATGTACAAGTCACCGGGCCAGTGTCAGCGCAGGCGCAGTAGACTGGAACCGTCCCATTGCAACTTTTGACGAAAGTTAAAATTTAAAAACAGTTTCAAAATGATAATTTCCCTAAAATTAATAATAGAAAAGAGATTTCTAGTGAGAAAGAGGAACCACAGTGTTGCACAAAGATTATTTCTAAAAGTAAATGTGCATGCCAAATTTACTGCAAGATAAAAACTTGCTCATCATCTTTTTTTCAAGTAAAAAAATCTGTTTTAGATTGAAAACGCATAGGATCCAGGATAAGTTTTGGAGAAGTGAAAAACGGCACTTATCTGGGATCATGTCTCACCTGCCTCTGCATAGGTGGAAAAAAAATCCCTGATAGTGCTGGCTTTCAGGGCTAATTGGATGGCCCCCATATGTTTGGCGAATTAACAATTTCCCGATTTATTATTGTGTTTTGGGAGTAATCCAGGTTACCATTCTGTATTAAAAAAAATATATAATATCTCTATCTGACACCAATATATTTACTAGAATTTAGTCATCACACAAGGTTACAGAAGGATGCTTGACATCTGCTATAATATGGAGTGTGTGGGCATATTATGGAATGCAAAAGAAGATTATATTTGCCATATTATAAAGGATCTTTTATTCAAACCAAACCACTGTGTTTAGCTTTCAAAACAAATGTTAACAGAAATATTTTCTTAGGATTATGACCTGTTTGGGTGTAAATGTATCTGAGGTGTACCTGATATAAACACCGGGCCAGCAGGAAGGGGATGGTGAGTGGTTGCAATGGCAACTGAGGGGTCGACGGAGTAGGCTGAGTCTGGCAGTTGCTGGAAGATCAGCTTCTCTGACATGGTTGTATCAGATTTGACCGTGTCAGGGAAAGTCCAGCTTGGTGTAGTGCAGTGGTTCTCAAACTCGGTCCTCAGGACCCCACACAGTGCATGTTTTGCAGGTAACCCAGCAAGTGCACAGGTGTATTCATTATTCACTGACACATTTTAAAAGGTCCACAGGTGGAGCTAATTATTTCACTTGTGATTCTGTGAGGAGACCTGCAAAACATGCACTGTGTGGGGTCCTGAGGACCGAGTTTGAGAACCTGTGGTGTAGTGGCATCTGAATAGCTAGACATGATGCAGGTCAGGGTCTAAAGATAAACGTGAGGAGAAAACATCAGCTAATCTACAGTACATGAAAGGGTATTTTATAGTAAATTTGCCCAATGATTTCTTACAGTTTTATTGTAGTACTGTTGGAATTTTCACTGATTTTTATTCTTCTGTTTAGAGGTACAGTTTATAATTTGTTCTAGACTAAGTAGTCAGTATATGTTTTCTAGATGGTTGACCTTTATTTAGATGGATAATTCTTTGTAGAACTATTGGGGTGACTTGTTGTGGGCAGAGATTCATGTCAAAAAACATATCCTCATATCTGATGATTTCACTGTAAGTTGCTATGGCGTAAGGTTATCATTGTCTTTAATAATTATTATTACCAACTATTATCAGTTATTGATTGTATTGTGGGACATATCTTTAAATTCAGTTCTGTTTGCCAGAAGATTGTATTAATTATTGCATACAAACGTCCTTAGAAGGCTTGACAGAATATTATCATGACTTCTCTGAATGGTTTAGCCAGACATCTGCATATAAATCACCATCATATACATTTGTATAAAGGTCCTTTGAATTTAATTTCAGTAACTACTTGGGTGATGTATCAAGCCTTGGAGAGAGATAAAGTGGAGAGAGATAAAGTTAAAACCAATCAACTTCTATAGTAACTGGCATTTTTTTAAGCACAGTCTGTAAAATGACAGGAGCTGATTGGTTGGTACTTTGGGAGCTATGCATTAAGCCTTGGAGAGAGAAAAAGTAGAGAGAGAGAGAGAAAGAGAGAGATAAAGTATAAACCAACCAGCTCCTACTATAACTGTCATTTTTCAACACAGCCTGTTACATTGCAGTTAGGAGCTGATTAGCTGGTACTTTATCTCTCACCACTGTATCTACCTTCAAGGCTTAGTACATCTTCCACTCTATACTCTTAAGTTAAAAAAAAATAAGTGTAGATTATGCCATTTAAATGCCAGAAATCCAAGCTACTGTATAAATGAATATATTGAGAACATTTTCTTAAGGAAATTCTTATGATTCTACATCTGGGAGCTGGATTCTCATTTTGTAGCTAAGAATGATATTTGGCTTGTGTCTATTGACTACTGAAGCTTACATTATTAAGTCATTATAAAGAAAAATTATCCTCTTCTACAAACATCAAACTCAGTGCTTTCCAAATTAATGTTAGGAGTGCATACAACTTTATATCCATCAGACAACGATACAACTGAAATAGAATAGAATGGCCATAAGTACAAGAGATAGGCATGCTTACTTATGCCATTGGGATTACGTAATGCTCTGGATGTCTGTAATAACTTTGTTATTGACCTTTCGAGGCTATCGTCAAGAGTTCATGGTGTCCTCAATGTCATTGTGATATTTTATTACTTGTTACAGGAACACAGTTAACTTAAAACTTTAGTCTTGATAGCAAATAGGCTATTAACACCACTTTTTAATATCTTTACATTCCTCCCACACCAATATCTCCAACCATAATAACCATTACCTAAGATCTTTCTTAATTCAATTACAAAATTAGCCAGATTCGATATGAAATGTTATCTTCTACTCCTTTTTCTATTCCTTTTCTGCACCCTAATGTTCTTTCTCTTGATTTGATTTAACAAATGAGGATGAAGGCCAAAGTAAAGTTGAACGTATGCTCATTTGTGGAATAGTCACAGAACTACTATGGACGATGTAACATTGTACACGTCTGTCACATCTGCACTTTTCACTGAAGGTGCCTAACTACAGTAGGCTGCAACAGGCCCGGCGACAGGGGGGGTCAAAGGGGACAACCCTCCCGGGCCCCGAGCTTCAGGGGGGCCCCATCCAGGCCCGGCGCTACCTGCTCAGCGAAGGGATGCAGTGCAGGGAGGCGCTGGGACGGAGAGGCGCTCCCCCTGCTCTGCATTCCTTCCCTGCTGCGCCGTCCTGTCCCCACTGCTGCTGCTGCTGCTGTGCCTGTATGACAGGCACTGGCAGCGGCGATTGTAGCATTAAAATCCTCCTCCCTCCGCTCCCCTCCCCTCACCTGTGTGACAGGACAGCGCTGTGTATGGGACAAAAGGGGGCGGAGCTACACTGGATGGAAGGGGCGGGGCTAAACGGGGCCGAAGGGGGCGGAGCTACACAGACCAGGCTGCTATAGTGTACAGATTTAGAGGGAGACTGGCTTAGGTAAGTGAAGGGTGAGAGGGAAGTGTGTGTGTGTATGTGTGTGTGTGTGTGTGTGTGTGTGTGTGTGTGTGTGTGTGTGGTATGTCTGTGTGCGTTTATGTGTGCTTTAAGGACGCTACTACTACAGGGGGGGCATTACGTGTAACGTCGCTACTAATGGGGGGGCCATTACGTGTAACAACGCTACTAATGGGGGGGCCATTACGTGTAACAACGCTACTACTAGGGGGGTCATTACGTATGAGGACGATACTACTACTTGGGGGGGGCATTATGTATAGGATGCTACTATTACTTGGGGGGCATTACATATAACAATACTACTACTACTTGGGGGGCCTTACGTATAAGGACGCTACTACTACTGGGGGTGCACTATGTATAAGGATGCTACTACTACTGGGGGGGCATTATGCATAGGGATGCTACTACTACTGGGGTGCATTACATATAAGGACGCTACTATTACTTGTGGGGCATTACGTATAAGGTGAATAAGATTGTGCTACATTGTGGCGTAATTTTGAATGGGGGTACTATTGTGTGGCTATGCCCCTTACTTGTGAGACCACACCCCTTTTCCCAGTGCGCGCCAAAGGAATATGGGAGGGCGCAAATTTATAGTTTGCAGGGGGGCGCCGAACACCCTAGCACCGGCCCTGGCCCCATCACTTGCTTGGTCTGGTTGGTCTTCGCTTTGTTGCCTTCATTATGCTTGTGGCATGCCTCTCTGCCGCCCCGTCCCTGTCTGACGATCTGCTGCTGCTGCCGCTGAAGAGCCGGGCAGCAGAGCAGCAAACACAGGCTACACTGACTGTGTGAGTCAGGGCTCCTTATAGCAGCTGCCCGCAGCACTACCTCTGTCCAACCCTGCTCCCTGCGTGCCTGGATGGCACCCTCACAGCCCGTCATACTGTATACTATGTCAAGGTACTGCCATATTATTCTATATAAATGTGTCTATGGTGAGTTCTATGTGTGTATATATATATATATATATATATATACAAAAAATGTCCCTGGCACTCCGGACTTCCGTTCACCTTGCTCCGGTGCCCTCCCCTCAGATCTGCATCTGTGTATATGGTCCTTGTATGCCGCCCATACAAGGACCATATATATATATATATATGTGTGTGTGTATATATATGTATAAATTATAATATATATACTGTATATTTTATATATATATATACAGTATATGTGTGTGTGTGTGTGTGTGTGTGTGTGTGTGTGTATATATATGTGTATATATATATATATATATAATTTTTTTACAGCGACTTTGTGCTTTATAAGGGGGGGGGGAGTCAAGGCAGGGTGGGGGGCCCCGGAGAAATTGGTGTACCGGGCCCCAAGATTTCTCTTGCCGGCCCTGGGCTGCAATGGGAACCCTCATATAGGCAATGCTCAGTGAAGTCGTATTTACTGAACTGTGGGCTTTGCAGGATTAGCTGGAAGGTTAAATACACATTTATTCAGATGTATTTATTTTTAATAAGGATGGGATTTATGCAAGTGCACACAGCTAATGATGACGTGAATCAAACCAAGTGTACGGCTAGGGATGGTCCACTGGCAAACATGTGTGTAACTCTGCATGCTGGATGCATTTAGTTACACCTTATGTGAGTAGTTATGGCCAACTTGCATTCAGCTCTACATTAGCCCCAAAGGCTTTTCCTTC
This sequence comes from Pseudophryne corroboree, assembly GCF_028390025.1. Taxonomy (NCBI): domain Eukaryota; kingdom Metazoa; phylum Chordata; class Amphibia; order Anura; family Myobatrachidae; genus Pseudophryne; species Pseudophryne corroboree. The sequence continues at coordinate 250,827,542 of NC_086444.1, read as the reverse complement.
CTTTTCTCCTATACTACCTGTCCACTCAACTCTATCCCCTGTGCTCCTCTTAACTAACATCTGTTATATTTACCACCACACTAGTGCAGTATCTATCACTTTATAACTATACAGGGGGTAATTCCGAGTTGATAGCTAGCTGCCGTTGTTCGCTGCGTAGCGATCATTGAAAAAAACGGCTAATCTGCGCATGCGTATGCACTGCAATGCGCACGCGCGTCATACGGGTACAAAGTCCTTTGTGGTTTTGCACTGGTTCTAGCGACGATTCCAATTGCACAGCCGAACGCAAGGAGATTGTCAGGAAGAGGGCGTTTATGGGTGTCAACTGACCGTTTTCTGGGAGTGGTTGGAAAAACGCAGGCGTGGCCGGGCGTTTGCTGGGCAGGTATCTGACGTCATTACCGTGTCACTCGTCGCAGCAATCATCTCACAGGATAATTAGATACAGGGCTGGTCTTGTTTTGCACAAAATGTGTTTGTAGGCGCTCTGCTGCACAGGCGTTCGCACTCCTGCAAAGCGAAAATACACTATCCCATGGGCGGCGAGTATGCATTTGCACGGCTGCTAAAAACTGCTAGCGAGCGAACAACTCGGAATGACCCCCTCAGTTATTAATGTTATATTACAATAGAATTATGACTACTTCTCTTTGATCAATTTAATGCTTCTAAGCTTCGCGTCCTTTCAACTTCTTCAAGGTTTGGCTAACCCCAACCAACATAATTTATTACCTTAAAAAACTTATTGGGTCCTTCGTTTCCATTACAGCACACAGACTGCTCTAAGTTGATCAATTATTTGATTACTGCTAAGTATAAAACCACTTTATGGCTTTAGTTCCGTCTGACATCTCTGTTCATGACACTGTAGACCACTCCGTTCTCATACAGATGAAGCTTTCAGTAGGTCTTCAGGCAGTATCCTATACTGATTTTACTCATATATGTCAATCTGCTCCATCAGTGTTTGTATTTCTAGATCCACCACCTCTCTGCTTCCTCTGTCATTTGGAGTACCAAAGGATCAATCCTAAGTCCTATGCTGTTTTATGTATTCCACTTCACTTTGTTAACCAAAAAGCTTCTTTGGTGTTCCGTATCAGCTCTATCTGTGGAGGACAGTCACATTTATCTGTCCCCTCTCCTTCATATTGGCTTCTGATACTGAATGTCAGATGCCTACTCATCATTTCAAATGCAATATTTATAAAAACTGATATACTAATCTTTCCAGTACCCAACAAAATCAACCTACCTGATGAATCTATTTCTGTTGGCAACCTAATTCCTCAAGCTTGCTGTCTAGTTGCCATAATTGTCTCAAAACTATTTTTGGTTCCTCACATTAATTCTATCTCCTAGCCCTGTCATATGCGCCTTAGCATCTCCAGAAAATGAATGTAACTCATAATAAACAATGCACATTACCTAATTTATGCAGTTATTCATTTGAAGAGGCGAGCGGATGAAGGTGCTATGTGACAATTTTCAGAAAAATTAGTTTAATTGATGAAGATGTTATGATCGAGGGTTCATAGTAAAAATGTTATTTTACATTTTGGTAGTCTATTTACTGATATATTAACACAAGTAGTATAATTAGTAGAAATAAAAAGTTCTATTAATTAATCTTTAACTCTAAATATCTCATTTTCTTCTAAACATAACATAACACCTTTATCTACTCGACTCTTCATTTACTAACAGTAATTTACATACCATCAGTAAATTTCATTGCACTTTACAACTTTACCATCTACTAAACAGACTTAAGGGAAGCCAAAGTACATGAGAGGGGAGGGCCTTGCTCATGAGAGCTTACATTCTAAAGGGGAGGGGCAGACAGACAGAGGTGACACAGTTAGGGTAGAGAGTGAGCACAGGGTTAGGATGAGAGTCGACTTGGTTTGATGAATAAGTGGGTCTTGAGAGCCCATCTGAAGTTTTGTAGAGAGATCTCTATTTATCACACCGGTTTGTCAAAAAAATTGATGCATTTCAGCTGCATACTCTATCCCAGCTATGCGAAGGCTAACTACCACTGCAGATCGCATTCCCCATTGTTACCAATGGGGACTGTATGACCCTTATGTACCAAACTCCAAAAAGTTTGGCCCCATTGGTTTATGCCATCCTCAGATGGAGTAAAACACGTTATGCTCCCAGATCCGATGCTGTGTATATGCTGAGTTGCAGATTCCCAGGATGAGTCTGTCAAAATGTGAAAGACTCCTCATGAGATACCAGGGAAGTAACTTGCAGGGACAGAAGTTATCGCTACTGCTGTACCTGCGAGGCACAGCAAGTACATAGCGGGGACAGAGTGAAAAAATAGGATTTTGGTACCTACCGGTAAATCCTTTTATCGTAGTCCGTAGAGGATGCTGGGGTCCACATTAGTACCATTGGGTATAGACGGGTCCACCAGGAGCCATTGGCACTTTAAGAGTTTAAGAGTGTGGGCTGGCTCCTCCCTCTATGCCCCTCCTACCAGACTCAGTCTAGAAACTGTGCCCGAGGAGACAACATACTTCGAGAGAAGGACTTAACACAGATAGTGGTGAGATTCATACCAGCTCACACATACAAGGCACGTCAAGTCAACTAACTTGAACTAATCAGCAACCGGCTGAAACATTACTTACCCAGTAACTATGCAGTACTCAACTAAACTAAGTGGTACTGAACCAAATAACATATGCAGGAAAACGAAGCGCTGGGCGGGCGCCCAACATCTTCTACGGACTACGAGAAAAGGATTTACCGGTAGCTACTAAAATCCTATTTTCTCTAACGTCCTAGAGGATGCTGGGGTCCACATTAGTACCATGGGGATGTACCAAAGCTCCCAGAACTGGAGGGAGAGCGCAGAGGCTCCTGTAGAACTGATTGACCGAACTTCAGATCATCAGAGGCCAAAGTATCGAACTTGTAGAACCATGCAAACGTGTTCGACCCCGACCAAGTTGCCGCTCGGCAAAGCTGCGTTGCCGAGACACCCCGGGCAGCCGGCCAGGAAGACCCCACCTTACGAGTGGAGTGGGCCTTAACAGATTTTGGACACGGCAGTCCTGCCGTAGAATAGGCGTGCTGGATAGTGAACCTAATCCAGCGAGAAATAGACAGCTTAGAAGCAGGACACCCAATTTTCTTGGGATCGTACAGGACAAACAAAGAGTCCGATTTCCTGTGACGAGAAGTTCTCTTCACATAAACCTGCAGAGCCCTCACGACATCCAAGGACCTTGAAGTAATCGAGGGGTCAGTAGCCACTGGCACCACAATAGGTTGGTTGATATGAAATGCCGACACAACCTTTGCAAGGAACTGCTGACAAGTCCGGAGCTCAGCTCTATCCTCATGGAAGATCAAGTAAGGGCTTTTGCATGACAAAGCCCCCAGCTCAGAGACACGCCTAGCAGAAGCTAAGGCCAACAAAGTGACCACCTTCCATGTAAGAAATTTGAGCTCCACTTGCTGTAGAGGCTCAAACCAATCCGACTGGAGAAACTGCAACACTACGTTAAGGTCCCAAGGCGCCGTAGGTGGTACAAAGGGAGGCTGGACATGCAGAACTCCCTTCAAAAAGGTCTGAACCTCCGGGAGGGCAGCCAATTGTTTCTGAAAGAAAATGGACAGGGCTGAAATCTGGACCTTCACAGATCCCAATCTCAGCCCCATATCCACTCCTGCCTGCAGGAAGAGGAGGAAACGTCCCAGTTGAAATTCCACCGCAGGAAACTTCTTGGACTCACACCAAGAGACATATTTCTTCCAAATACGATGGTAATGTTTAGACGTCACCCCTTTCCTAGCCTGTATGAGGGTAGGAATCACTTCTTTCGGAATGCCCTTCCGAGCAAGGATCAGGCGCTCAACTTCCATGCCGACAAACGCAGCCGCAGTAAGTCTTGATAGGTGAACGGACCCTGTTGCAGCAGGTCCTCCCGAAGAGGAAGAGGCCTCGGCTCTTCTTGCAGTAGTTCCAGAAGGTCAATGAGGATCGCTTGAACTCTTGTTCTCCTTATGAGCTTTAAGATTCTTGGGATGAGTGGGAGTGGTGGAAACACGTACACTGACTGGAACTCCCACGGAGACACCAGGGCGTCCACCGCCACTGCCTGAGGGTCCCTCGATCTGGAACAATAATGCAGAAGCTTCTTGTTGAGACGAGAGAACATCATGTCTCTTTGGGGTAGACCCCAAAGATCTGTTACCTCCTTGAACACCTCCGAATGGAGGCCCCACTCCCCCGGATGGAGATCGTGTCTGCTGAGGAAGTCTGCTTCCCAGTTGTCTACTCCCAGAATGAAGATGGCTGACAGCACCAACACATGCTTTTGCGTCCAGAGGAGTATTCTTGTCATCTCTGACATCGCCGCCCTGCTCTTCATTCTGCCCTGTCGGTTTATGTAAGCCACTGTTGTTACGTTGTCCGACTGTACTTGAATGGCCCTGTTTCTTAAAAGAGGGGCCGCTTGAAGACCGTTGTAGACGGATCTTAGTTTCAGAATGTTGATGGGCAGACCGGTTTCTAGGCTTGACCACCTTCCCTGGAATGTCACCCCCTGAGTGACTGCTCCCCAGCCCCGGAGGCTCGCATCCGTCGTTAGCAGGACCCAGTCCTGAATCCCGAACCTGCGGCCCTCCAGCAGGTGAGGCAATTGGAGCCACCATAGGAGTGAAATCCTCGCCCTTGGCGACACATGAATTCTCTGATGCATGTGGAGGTGAGATCCCAACCACTTGTCCAGTAGATCCAGTTGGAAGGTCCGAGCATGGAACCTCCTGTACTGGAGAGCCTCGTAAGAGGCCACCATCATTCCCAAAAGGCGAATGCATTGATGAACAGACACCCGGGGAGGCTTCAAGACATCCCGGACCATAGATTGGATCACCAACACCTTGTCCCTCGGAAGGAAGACCCGCTGTACTTCTGTATCCAGGATCATTCCCAGAAAAGACAATCTCCGGGTTGGTTCCAAATGTGACTTTGGAAAGTTCAGAATCCACCCGTGACTCTGAAGCAGCCCTGTTGTGAGAGCAATGGACTGTAGCAGCTGTTCCCTGGACGACGCCTTTATCAGGAGATCATCCAGATAAGGAATGATGTTGACCCCACGCTTGCGGAGCAGCACCATCATCTCCGCCATTACCTTGGTAAACACCCTTGGCGCTGTCGAGAGGCCGAATGGCAGGGCCTGGTACTGAAAATGACAGTCCTGCAATGCAAAGCAGAGATAAGCCTGATGCGGCAACCAGATCGGAATGTGAAGGTACGCATCCTTGATATCCAAGGATACCAGGAATTCCCCCTCTTCCAGACCTGATATTACCGCCCTGAGAGACTCCATCTTGAACTTGAACTCCTTTAGAAAGGGGTTCAATGATTTCAGGTTCAGGATGGGCCTGACCGAACCATCCGGTTTCAGTACCATGAAAAGGTTTGAATAGTAACCTTTCGCCTGCATGTGCGGTGGTACCGGCACAATGACTTGTGCCTCTACCAGCCGTTGAACAGCCTCCATTAGTACTGTGCTATCCTCCAACAGAGTTGGCAAGCCCGACTTGAAAAACTGATGAGGAGGGAGACTTTGAAATTCCAGCCTGTATCCCTGAGAGACAATATCCAACACCCAGGGATCCAGGCCGGAGGAGACCCAGAAGTGACTGAACTGTCTGAGTCTCGCCCCCACAGGCCCCACCTCCGGGCCGTCCCATCCACCGTCATGCGGAGGACTTAGGGGTACCCGAAGCAGGCTTTTGTTCTTGGGAACCTGCAGCGGCAGGCTTCTTGGACTTAACCTTACCTCCTCTGAAGAAGGAACCGGAAGACTTGGCCTTTCTGGTCTTGTTGGGCCGAATGGACTGCTGCGAAGCTGAGGAGAAGGACCTCTTCGGAGCAGGAGCTGCTGAGGGAAGATACAGAGACTTACCCGCAGTAGCGGTAGATATCCACGCGTCTAGGGCTTCCCGAAAGAGAGCTTGACCTGTATAGGGCAGCGACTCCACACTTTTTCTGGATTCTGCGTCGGCCGACCATTGGCGAAGCCACAGTCCCCGACGAGCTGAAACAGACATGGAAGAAATTCCTGCAGCCATGGAACCCAGGTCTTTCATAGATTCCACCATGAAACCTGCAGAATCATGAATGTTATGTAAATACAATGCAATGTCATGCCCTATCCATCGTATCCAAATCCTCCTTCAAGGCAGCCGACCATTTCACTATAGCCTTAGCAATCCATGCACTAGCAATAGTGGGACGTAATATGGCCCCTGAAGCAGTGTACACTGATTTCAGAGTATTATCAATTTTCCTATCTGCCGGCTCCTTCAAGGCGGTAGATCCCGGTACCGGCAAAACCACCTTCTTTGAGAGTCTAGATACAGAAGCGTCAATGATTGGCGGGTTTTCCCACTTTTTCATGTCCTCCTCAGGGAAAGGAAAAGCTATCAGAACCCTTTTAGGGATCTGAAACTTCTTTTCAGGGTTCACCCAGGCCTTTTCAAATATAGCATTCAGCTCTTTTGACGCAGGGAAGGTTAGCGAAGCTTTCTTGTTTTCAGTGAAGAAAGCCTCCTCAACCTGCTCAGGTGTGGTATCATTAACATTTAACACATCCCTGATAGCCTGTATCAACAGCTGCACCCCCCTTGCAAGAGATGCGGACCCCCGCAACACATCCCCGTCACCATCTGTAGTGTCAGAATCGGCATCTGTGTCATCTTGTGTTGCCTGCACAAGCGCACGTTTGTGGGGATATATAGCGGGGCCCGAGGTACCTGACAAGGGCCACACAGCCATAGAGGACTGCAATCTGGGACATCCAAGTCCTGATAGAGAACCTCTGGTTCCCTTGCTGGAATCTGTGCTAAACCAGTGCTAACCTGATGGCATGGAATGGGATCATCCTGGAAGGACAAATCCTTAGCAGCATAAGACACAGTATCCCTGGACATCACTGCTAGTGACCACCAAACACACCACACACACACAGGATGGGGTAGGACAGAGTTTCCCCCTTCAAGAATGGCAAGAGAGTGACAGAGATTGGAGCCAACCCACACCAGCGCTTTCTATACTAAGAGACACCTCTTACCAGCGCTGACTTGTGCTCCTTAATAGGACACACAGTCAAGTATTCAGCCTCCCCTCCCTTCTACAACCCCCTGGTACCGTACAGTAACTGGATCTGCTGTGGAGTGGATGAGGATCTTCCTTCAGCATGCAGCATGGAGGAAAATGGCGCTGGAACGTTGCAGGTTCGCTCTGAGGAGAAGCTCCGCCCCCTTCCCGGCGCTGTCTTCCCGCTCAGCAGTGTTTAAATCTTGGTCTGAGGAGTTGTACTGGCTGGATCCCAGGGGCCCGACAGGCTTGCTGACCAAGTGTGAGGGCTAAGCGCTGGCCCATTGTGCCTCTGGTAACCATCCGGGAGCGCCCCCTTCCCTGTTGCCGCCATCTTCATACCGGTCCCCCGCTTGCTAGGGGGGTCGGTGACTAACTCACCACTTTCTTCAGCTCTGTAAGGGGTCGGCGGCATGCTGCTGGGGTGAGCGGTGCCCCTGCGGCGGGGACCGATCAGCCCCTCTGGAGCTCAGTGTCCAGTCAGCGGAGTTAGTGGCTCAGACCCCGCAGGGCGGACACTGCTCCCCCCCTTAGTCCCACGCTGCAGGGAGGCTGTTGCCAACAGTCTCCCTGTAAAATAAAAAACTCTAAACTAAACTTTTCCCAGGAAAGCTCAGGAGCGCTCCCCTAGCTGTGACCGGCTCCTCCGGGCACAATTTGTAAACTGAGTCTGGTAGGAGGGGCATAGAGGGAGAAGCCAGCCCACACTCTTAAACTCTTAAAATGCCAATGGCTCCTGGTGGACCCGTCTATACCCCATGGTACTAATGTGGACCCCAGCATCCTCTAGGACGTTAGAAAAAGTTAGTTTCAAGACAGACAGTTAATAATTGCAGCACTAGCATGATTAAATAATATTCAGGTACTTAAGGGAGAAATGTGTCTGACCTTCTGAAGAGTGAAGAAGTTGCCCCCTACAACCAGACAGCTTCTGGCTGGCATTTACCAGGTACAGTCTATAAAATGATAAGTAGCTGCTGATTGGTTAATATGAATATGTTCACTTGTCCACCTTTCCACTGTTTAGAAGGTTTGACACATATCCACTTTAACGATTTGCCGGACAGTCAGGGTCCCTCCTGTCCCATTTTAGGTGTCATTTTTACATTCATCAAGAATATACGTGATTTTGGAGTAAAATTGCAGTGGAGAGATGTACTGGTCTACAGGTTGTTGCATCTGATATATAGGGCGTATGTGTATATATATATATATATATATATAGAGAGAGAGAGAGAGAGAGAGAGAGAGAGAGAGAGAGATTAAAAAGTCAGCAACATCCATAGTTTTTAAAATGCAGTAATTTATCACCATAACAAAGAAATGTGCAAAAATGTGCATATCCAAAAAACAGAGTGCATATTCACAGCTGCACATCGGAGGCTGGCCAAATATGCATCATCCGAATAGACAGCAATAGAATTTAGTACTTATCCATAGTGTTAGGGCATTTGCAATAACAATCGCCAGTCAATAGCAATAATAATAGTCCCTGCTAGTCGGCATGCTGTCTGTCAGGATCAGGAGGGGGAAGGGATGTAGGTGACGGTAATGTGCCCGCCGATCACATAACTACATCCCGATTGTACAATATGACAGTGTTTCAAAATTGTGTTGCGAATGTGCTTGGAAGCAATTGAGTATGTAAAAGAAAACATAAGTCTTTTGTCATCAGCACTCCGATCTTTGCTAGACAAGGTTCTCGTGATAAGTCCATACAGTGGACAACAACGCTACAGAGGCATAGGGTGGAAGTTGTCTGCCATAAGCAGAGTACTTTGATCAGTCTCCTTGGTGTACGCCCTATTTATACAATAGGATGTAGCCACCCCAACCCCCCCCCCCCATGCTTAGCATACAAGTAACAGGGACCTTCATTTGTCATGGCGGCCCTATGCATACATTGGTGACCTAGAATCTAAGATGAAATTCTACTAACTTACAAAGCACTGACACACATTTCTTCCCATATTTCCCAACTTAAACTGGACCACTCATTCTTAATCAATACAAGATCCCATTCCAACTTGCATGCCTTTCTTTGGGCTACATCAACTTTTTTAAATTGCCTTCCTCATAAACAAGAGTTCCCATATCATCCACCACACCTTTCTGTGTTCCAAGAAAACTCCCCTATTTGGCCAAATTTCTGTAAATTACAGATCTACTACTTTCTTAACTCCAAAGGCAATAAGTTCTCAAACTCTGTCTTCATGACCCCAAACAGGTCTCCCCACATCACAGAATCACATGTGAAATAATAAGCTCCACCTGTGGATCTTTTAAAATGTGTCAGTGAGTAAAAAATACACCTGTGCACCTGCTAGGTGACCTGAAAAACGTGAACTGTTTGGAGTTCTGAGGACTGAGTTTGAGAACCACTGCCTCAAGTTGTATACACACTATAAGATTATCTGTCCAAACTTTCTGGCTGGAGCAAAAATATGGTAATGTATGAGAGCAAATGACAATCAACTATTTGCTACAAAAACCTGGAAATGGGCAGAAATGATTGTTTGGATAAATTGGTTGAATCAAATGGATTTAACCAATTTTTCTGAATGTCCATTTTTGTCTGTTTTCCAGTTTTTGGGAGCAAATGGTCAATTATTACCCATATATTACCATAAAGATTGGACAGATAATCTTATAATGTGTATCCAGCTTTAGTTCCAATATCCAGTTTTATCCTATTGGAATCTGGATGGACCAATCAACATAATATGTCAAATGTTTTTGTTTACACTGTGTCTGTGTAAGCAAACTTTATAACTAAATATATTTTTAGGTAAAACTATGGAAAGCTCTATGCATTCCAGATAATAGATCCCAAGCCTGTACAATATAAGCAGCAGATAACATGAATTAATGATGTGGCCATAGTAATTTGAGAATATTTTTGTAGATATAATTTATCTTTCAGCAAATTGTCAGTGCTGTTACTGCAACAGAAAAATCAACTTATAAAATAAAATTGCTATTTTTCTATTTCTTTTGGATTTATCTGATATGACAGCACAAACATTATATTCCAAAGAGATCAAATTCATACACAGTGAAAATGGCTTTGGGTATATTTTGTTATCTTTCTTGGCAAACAGACAGGTAATTCCGTGAATCAGACAGTATAATATCATCTACAGCGAGAAATGCTGGGTTGTAGATTGACTTTACCAGGTTTTCATTCACATGTCCTTTGTTTTTACTAGCATAACATCACTCAACCTTTTTATTTTGCAATATAAAATGTATTTATCACAAGTAATCTCTTGGAAAAGGACAGATTCGTTCACTATAGCACAAAAAAACCGCCGGTAAATAATCTGAAGTTTGGTAAAATGACTATGGGGTTCATTCCGAGTTGATCGCTCGCTAGCAGTTTTTAGCAGCCATGCAAACGCATTGTCGCCGCCCACTGGGGAGTGTATTTTCGCTTTGCAGAAGTGCGAACGCTTCTGCAGCAGAGCGCCTGCAAAATCATTTTGTGCAAAACAAGACCAGCCCTGTAGTTGCTCTTCGTGTGCGTTGATTCTAACGGCGGAGGGAAGGCTTTTGACGTCACACACCCGCCCAGCGAAGGCCCAGCCACGCCTGCGTTTTTCTGCCACGCCTGCGTTTTTCTAAGCACTCCCTGAAAACGGTCAGTTGACACCCAGAAACGCCCACTTCATGTCAATCTTCCTGCGTTCGGCCGTGCGACAGGAATGTTCGTTAGACTCTGTGCTAACCCACAATGCTCATTGTACCTGTACGACGCGCCTGCGTATTGCGGTGCATATGCATGCGCAGAAATGCAGATTTTTTAGCCTGATCGCTGCGGTGCGAACAACGGCAGCTAGCGATCAACTCGGAATGGCCCCCCTATATCTAAAATGATCTCTAAAAGAAACTGCAATAACCCAACAGGAGAAATCATAGCAGCCAGTATTAACAGTTGAACAATAATTAACAAACATTATAATAATAATAAAAAAATATTTCTACTAAATATATTTGGAAAAATAGTTCATTATTCAGCAAATGCCCATTTATATTACTTTAAGCAAATTAGAATAAAAAAAGAAATACATTTTAGTAATAAAGACCCCTCAAAGGTTACAGCCTTCAAGATGCACACTTTAAGAAAATCTTACCAAGACAAAAAGCATCAGTGGTTCTATTGAAACTGGATTGGATCACTGTGACACCTGGATCTGCCACAATCCTGATCTTCCTTCAAGTAGTCAAAAGGTGACAGGAGTAACACACTACCAGTTTCCGGTTCAATTCAGATAAGCCTGTTTAACTTTAATTCATATGAGGAAGATCCCTCTATTTATGTAATAAAACCTTTTATACAATGTTAAGCTAAGCCGTTCCCTGGGATAGACAAATGTACTTTCTTACAGTAGCCCAAATAGTGACACGCCAGTCCAGGTTATTTGGTGCATATAGCCTCAGCTATATTTATTTTGCAGCAAAAGTAAAACAAAACATAACCATAAATCTTAGCTCTTCTGGGCACAAACTATACAAGTTTTCCTCTCTGCGTGTGAGAAGGACCTACAGTCCGGCTCACCAAAACAGCAGTTCAACACAGCACTCATTTTAGGCAGTAATAGTGTTTTTCTTTCTGCAAGGCAGCAGCTTGCTCCCCAGGCAATGAGAGATTTCCTGTCCAGACTGACAGGCTTTTATTACACCCATGCAGGTGTTAGCAGTAATTAGCCTTCTCTGAAGCTACAGGCCTCCAAGACCCCAAATGGGCCTGATGAATGGAGCCCACCCTCTCTCTCCATTCATAACCCCCAGGACCCTTACACCAGCATTTACTAAAAGGTCATGCTCTAATTCAGTCTATTTTGCAGAAAAAATACTTTTTCCTGGTGGTTTTAAACATATACATGAGAAGACATGAATGTATCTTTAAGGATGTGTGCTTTACCTAACAGGACCATATGTACACTGCATGCCATTGCATATAGCAAGATGGCCTCTTCATCACCATGTAGAAGTATGCTATTATTTCTTCCAGCCAACTTCTGCCAAAATTTACAAAGCTGGATCTTTAAAATATTATTAAGAAGCTAGCAATAGCATGATATAGGGAAGCGGAGGTCACAGAGAGACAGAGTTATTTTACAATCCAATGAGACACACTCTAACCACTGCATTCTACTATGAGGAAGCCCAATTCCATCTGAGGTACCCATGGGGTGACAATGGCGTTCTTATGAGAATACGGCACAGGGAGCATCAGGTAAATTGTTAGAACTAATTTTGCAGCAATACTTTTTTTTTGTAAAACCCTTTTTACTCTGTGACTGGAAAAGACAATGACATACTGTAGAGAAAAGAGGATTAAGATCCTTTCTGCAATACATTTTTAAGATATCTTGTCACATTTGTTAAAACTGACTATCTATTTCTTCATGTGTGCAGGCTACTGGCAAGTAGATCAATAAAACATAGACTCAGTAGGAATTTCCTGTGTAAGCGGCAGTGTTTTTGAACATTGATATATTATCAGCAGTCAAGCAAAGACTGCAGAGTACTATGCACGTCTAAAATTCTACTTTAAATCGTTGTCATCGCGTCAAAGGTTTCTTCTATTTAATGAGATGTGAAAAAAACCACTGTAGCGTACTGTATACATTTAAATATGAACAATGCTGAATCTATGCATATATTTATTCTGTCCTTAGGCTATTTGTTCTTTTAACTACAGATATTTTAAATACAGGTTGAGTATCCCATATCCAAATATTCCGAAATACGGAATATTCCGAAATACGGACTTTTTTGAGTGAGACTGAGATAGTGAAACCTTTGTTTTTTGATGGTTCAATGTACACAAACTTTGTTTAATACTCAAAGTTATTAAAAATATTGTATTAAATGACCTTCAGGCTGTGTGCATAAGGTGTATATGAAACATAAATGAATTGTGTGAATGTAGACACACTTTGTTTAATGCACAAAGTTATAAAAAATATTGGCTAAAATTACCTTCAGGCAGTGTGTATAAGGTGTATATGTAACATAAATGCATTCTGTGCTTAGATTTAGGCCCCATCACCATAATATCTCATTATGGTATGCAATTATTCCAAAATACGGAAAAATCCGATATCCAAAATTGCTCTGGTCCCAAGCATTTTGGATAAGGGATACTCAACCTGTATAATGTTATCAGTTGAATAAAACATTATTTTAGGTTCAAAATGGCTACCAGAATGGCTTCCTGCAGTATTGTGGCAGTGGCACGCTTAACAAATAATATTCAATATATTTTCAGTTTTTTATAGTTTACATATGCACAGATAGGGGCGATTATAGGCTCGGCCCTGGGTTTTTCAAATAAGTGCCGCTATCTCTTGGATTAAGCTTCTAGAGGGTGCACTTAAGGTGCACTTTTCCTGGCAGCCTTAGGAGTTGCAAGGAAACAATCTGTGTTAAATGCACCCTCTGGGGCTTAACACACGGTGTAACCCATAGAATCTATGTGTCAGCGAGCATTCATCGTGGGGATACCGTGACAGGAATTTGCATAATTAATTAATAGCTTCGGACGTTAAACTGTAGCTTTAGCCACAGAGTAAACACCTCAGCTAATTGAATCTGTCCCTTAATGTTCTTAGCCTATGTAGCTTGGGAATAAGGGTTTAGGGATGGTGAAATACTAGTAACAAATCTAAAGGCTTTATTAGTTTTTACAAAGTTTAAAACACAAACAAAATGATAATACAGTATTCCAAATGTATCAGTCTATTTTGAACTGTTCACATCACAAATGTAATTTTAATGCACTATTAAGGAAGTGTAAAGCTCTTCTATATAGTTCTGCTAGATGAAATCATGCATTATAATGACAACTTAAAAAATAATAATTTTATGATACAGAAACAACTTTCATTTACAGTATTTTACAGATAAAGTAAGAAAAAACAAAGGTAATGAATAAAATGTGTACAATGTTTTCTGCAGTAGGTTAGGTATTTAAGGGTCTATTGGTAAACCTTATCGGTCCCTAAAATCCAATTTACTAACGGTTGAATGTAGAATAGATTAATTATGGTCTACAGTCAGTAGCTATTTGCCAAGCAAAAAAATGTTTAGCTTTTCAGAACTTCCACCCGTTAGCCAATGGAGGCGTGTTCATAGGAGAAGGATCATCTAAGCCCTCCACAGCAACCTTCATGCTCCTCCCTGTGTGGCTTTTACAAACAGCTACTGTGCATGTATGGTATTATTGCTGCATATTTGCCTTGTCGGTAAAGGTAGTAAAGTGATAGCGTTATCTAGGAGGTTGGTATTCAGTATGCCAGCTGTTGGAATCCCGGTGCTTAGTATACCAGCACCAGAATCCAGACATCTGGCATACTGACAACTATTCTCCCTCTTGGGGGTCCACGACCCCCCTGGAGGGAGAATAAACACCTCCACCATGGACACACCTCCCAGTGTAGCCATGCTCCCTCCCCCAGTACCCATCGCCATCAGAGCTCTCAACAGGCCTGAAGAGAAGCATGGGGTAGCCTGCTTAGGAAGTATTATGGCTGTGCTCTTATGGTTATCACCATCTCATGATTGCCAAAGCAAGGGTATACACAGAAGAAGAAAAAATGCTTTATTATATAAATAATACATAATAGAAATAAAATATTTTTTTTTCTAAAAGAAATTACAAGTTGATAAATATTTTCAATTCTCGTTTTCATTTCAGATGTTTTTTTTTTTCTAAACCTTTTAACTTTTTTGTTTTTGTTGAAAGTGCATTTGGAAGTGCAAGTCTGACGTGTGCAGCAGGAAAGCCAGTTTCTGCATCTGAACATGCATGCAGGACTGGTTTGCAAAATAATAGGACACCTCTCAGCGTTGCCAGCCAGCAACATTTTACAATTGCGGTGATACCTGATTTATAGCCCAGCGATAGAAAATCTATTTTAACAATGAATCTTAATAAATGGTCCCGATAGAGACAGACAGTGGGAGAAAATTCAGCAAGTGCTTCAGTAAAGCACTCAGAAAAAGAAACAAATGTAACATCAACACAAAAGCGTATTCTGAACTGATGATTCATTGTATGTAGAACATAACATATACAGTTCGAACATAATATATACAGTTCAGACTTAATATGCTTCAGGAAATTGAATATATTGGCAAGGCCTTGAGAAATTGTTATCATATGTTTATAAGGTAGTGCCTGGGAAGTTTTCTGACGGGCTTACATTGAACTAGTTCATATCATGTAGCAGCAGGCACTGTAGGAAGTATGATTGCTAATACACCTTCCATGACCACAGCATAGCACAGCACAATTGGTAAATGATGCCGATATAGGGAGTAAAGATAACACCTTTGCATCTTCTGAATTCAGATGTACTGCATGCTTATCACCTGCACATGTCGCCAGTGGAAATACACAACACTGCCTCTGTGTCTGCTGACTACAAATAGAATTAGTAATGACCCTTTCTGCAAATTGCTCTGACTAGCCAATACAAAGACTGTTTTATTCCCCAAAGAAATAATGCACAATAGATCACACTTGTCACTTTGAATTTATATTCACTGAAGATAAAAGGACACATTAAATACTCTTGATACTTAAACGTATTCATTTAAAGACTAAATAGGCATCTCCAATCTAGCAGTATGAAAGCATCGTTGTTATTATTATCAGAGGTTCCCCTAGTGGGCAAACTATCATCATGTTAGAGAGCAATATTGTTTGATTAAAGTATCGCTTATACTTTGCAAAAACATAACACAAGTTAATTTTCAAATAATATACATACAGTGTTCTGCATTTAACTATTTCAGCTATGGATGTCTGAAGACAATTTTTCCTGGTTTGTAGCGTCTGGTAGATTCAGTAGGTACAGCCAGATTAGTTGTAGACTTCACTTTAGACATTGAACATCCAATACTGTGTATTGATATTTTGGCATGATGCTGAGGCAATATTGTGCCAACAGAAGAAATCCAATATATATGTTTAAAGGACTATTTGGCCCTAATAGATCAAGCAACGAAAAGTGGAGTTTATAGGACTTTGGGCCTAATTCAGATCTGATCGCAAAAGCAAAATCTTTCTCTAATGGGCAAAACCATGGGGGTAATTCAGAGTTGATCGCAGCAGCAAAGTTGTTAGCAGTTGGGCAAAATCATGTGCACTGCAGGGGGGGGGGAGTGGTGGCTGATATAACATTTGCAGATTTGAGTTAGATTTGGGTGGGTTACTTTGTTTCTGTGCAGGGTAAATACTGGCTGCTTTAATTTTAAACTGCAATTCAGATTTCAGTTTCCACACACACACCCCACCCAAATCTAACTCTCTCTGCACATGTTATATCTACCCCCCCACCTGCAGTGCACATGGCTTTGCCCAACTGCTAACAAATTTGCTGCGATCAACTCTGAATTAGGCCCCATGTGCAC
Organism: Pseudophryne corroboree; assembly: GCF_028390025.1. Lineage (NCBI taxonomy): Eukaryota > Metazoa > Chordata > Amphibia > Anura > Myobatrachidae > Pseudophryne > Pseudophryne corroboree. The sequence continues at coordinate 250,810,984 of NC_086444.1, read as the reverse complement.
TGTAGGTGGGGCAGATATAACATGTGCATAAAGAGTTACATTTGTGTGGATTGCATTGTTTCTGTTTAGGGTAAATACTGGCTGCTTTATTTTTACACTGCAATTTGGATTTTAGTTTGAACACACCCCACCCAAATCTAACTCTTTCTGCCCCCCCTGCAGTGCACATGTTACATCTGCCCCCCTGCAGTGCACATGGGGAGTAATTCAGATCTGATCGCTGCTGTGCATTTTCGCACAGTGGGTGATCAGATCCGAACTGCGCATGCATATGCTCCGCGATGCGTAGGCGTGACATACGGTTACAAAGGGGATCGCCGGTCAGCGACGGGTTTGTGCGAAGGATCCATTCGCATGGGCGTTCACAAGGAGATTGACAGGAAGAGGGCGTTTGTGGGTGGCAATTGACTATTTTCAGGGAGTGTCTGGAAAAACGCAGTCGGGACGAAGCATATGAAGAGAGGGTGTCAGACGTCAAATCCGGTTCCAGACAGGCTGATTTGATCGCAGCAGCTGAGTAAGTCCTGGGCTGTGCAGAAACTGCACAAAATCAGTTTGTGCAGCTCTGCTACACATGCGTTCGCACACCTGCACAGCGAAAATACACTCCCCCTGTAGGGGGCGACTATCTGAACGAAGGACAGCAAAAATCACTGCATAGCGATCAGATCTGAATTACCCCCATGGTTTTGTCCATAAGATAAAAATTTTGCTGCTGCGATCAGGTCTGAATTAGGCCCTTTTAACCTTAAAAAACATTATGGGCTAGTTGTAGGGTGCGACATCTGAAAAGGTCAATGTGTAGAACTAAATGTGCTCATTTTCAGAACTTGCACATGTAATAGGCTTTGAGAACATGCAAACTCGCATTTCCAATATTCCTGATGTTTTCCCATTGAAAACATACAGCTCGCAAATTGTAACAGGGTACGAGTTGTTAACGTGCACAGAATTAGTAAAAGCAAGACTTGCTAAATAATAGACCAGCTTCTGGCTGGCGAGTTTGACGGAAGCCTGCACAGATCAGCGAGATCCATGCAGACTTCTGTGTGTAAAAGTTCTTAAAGAGTTAAAAATCAGATAGCAAAAAGTGTTGTGTGATTCCCCCAAAAAAGCATAACCAGCCCTGGGCTCTTTGAGCCGGCCTGGGTTCTAAAAATCTGGGTAACAAAATAAGTAGGGGTCCCCAGTATTTTTCTCTGAATTTTATCTCTTTAAGAACTTTTACAAACAGAATCCATCACAGATCTCGCTGATCTTTTCAGGCTTCTATCAAACTTGCACCTTGTTCTGAAATTTGCTTTAATCTTGCATGGACTCGCACTTATAGCCAAGAACTTTCCAACTCGCAGGCTATTACATAGTGTGAGTTGCGCTAGTAACTTACAGCAAACTCACAGCAAGTAGGTGCGAGTTTGTACTCGCACTTCTACTCACACCCTATTTAGCCCCATATGTGAAACATACCTTAGGAGGATGGTCACTTTGTCAACAGCAGAATGCATTTTACAGTGTTGGCATTATAGGGTTAAACATGCATAAAAAATGGCGACGTTATAATAAAATGCTATAAGTAGTACTAAACCTTCTATTGGTTGAGTTGTCTCATGTATGCAAATCTCTTAGCAACAATACAATACTACTACTACTACTACTACTACTACTACTAATAATAATAATAATACTAATAAACAAAGACATAAATTTGGCAGAAAAAAAGTGTTTGCTATTTATATACATGCTGTATGTAAGGGACAAATGGTGGCAAAGAAAGGATGGCCAGAATCGGCACAATCCACAAAAACAATAACAACCAACATCATAAACAGTAGGCGGATACTGACCAAGGTGCACAAACTCCACTATAACACCACAGAGGGTATCCACTCAGCCTACTAACTTGACTACCCACCCATATGGGTGGTACAGCCAACTACCAGTCAACAAAGGGATCATACCCAAAATAAATTATTGCACCTAGACTGGTGATCTGCCGTTCTTTCCCACCACAGAATAGGCTAATAGGCAAATATCAATCAGCTACCAACAAAAAGGACGGTAGGGTGGGAACACTGGAACAAAGAGGTTTAGACCCACAGCCCAAGCCTTTACATAAAGTCCAAGTACACCCCATGCCATACCATAGGCAGGCTAAGTCATGTGATCAGCCTTCATTCCAGCACGCATCTTAGAGGTCTAAACTACCTAATTTCTTATAGCAATCATTTGGTTTCTCCTTTACCATGTAAAGCCACCGTTACTGCTGCGGATCCAGCCACTGTCAATAAAGAGACCATCGACTTCCTACCTAGATCCCGGTATAACAATGCACCATTAACAAATGGATGAGCAAAATACTTGCTTTCATTGATCTGGCCTCCAGGTGTTATCACCTTCCACTTATCACTTATTTATCACTGCTTTATCACTTCTCCAGGCTTAATACATCTGCCCCATAATCTTCTAGAAAGCAGGCCTGTTTTTGATGACTTATTGCAGTGTGCTAGCAAAGTGTATTTTCTTGAACTGAAAATGAAAAGGTAAACTTCAATCTGCATCACTAAGTAGTGGACCCTCTGTGATGGACTTACTGGGTGGAGATTTTAAGGTGACCTAAAGTCTTTGCAAAAAGATGAGGTGTGCTGGGCTAGTTATAGGAGTGTCACATGAGTGTTTTATCATGCAGCTGCAGCCTTTCTCAGTACTCCAGCCATATTTCAAGAAAGTTAAACGCAGTCATACTGTATCTTAAGAAAGTCAAAGGTAAGCGAGAATCTTCGTCAGGTAGGGGCTACACGAGGCGTCGATGTTGTAGCTGATGGTGTGTCGATGGTGAAGTAATTGGATCCCCGTACTTGCGCATTGCTTACATATGCAAAGTGGGTGTCGCAGAGTTTACAAAGTCCATTGCACAGTAGTGCACAGGGGAATACTAAAACTCCCATTTGTATTTTTTCAACTTGAGATTCCATTAGAAATCACAGCTGCACATGATCTACATGCACCTCTGAATTACACCCTAGTTATCTGTAGAGATGCACTAATAGCTCTACTGTAGGCAAATCTGGAATTCTGGAATTAGCAGTGATTTGTAGAATATAAATCCATGACAGAATCACAGCTAATCAAGAGAAAAGCTAATCACAATTCAACAGCCATCATCTATGACAGAATCACAGTTCTAACCGTGTAGATGGTTTTACACTCACTCTGACTGTAGGAGAGGAAACCTGTCTGTATGCTCCTTGCCTCTCAATAGTAAATCCTTTCTCTCCTTCACAGCCCTGCACTTGCACTGATTTAGACGGTATGTATCTATGCAGTGTTCATGCCTTTTTCTCATGGGAAATACATCAAACCAGTATAAAATAGTTTCAGTAATAATAAACATGCCATTACACATTACTGATTTCATCTACAGCATGAGACCTATCCAAAGTGGGTAATAAACACATTCAATAGCTGCCTGTACTTCATTTTATTATAGAAAATCTCTGGCTTTCAAGTTCATCAAAACTTCCAAATGTCTTTTTCTTTGTGTGTGTGAAATAGTGTAGTACTGTAGGTGTGGTTCAGCTTTGCTTACTATTCATTAAGTAGCCATAAATTGTTCCAATCATGAATGTTTGTTTTTTTTGTTTTGTTTTTTTAAACTGAAAATCATTTTAAGTTTCTGTAAGAAACTAGCTAGGTGAAGTTGCAACAGTCAACAAAAACATCACAATAAACCATCAAAAGTTCAACAGAACTGCTAATAATGAGTTTCTATTACCGTTAGACAGAGAGAAAGTTATACTGCTTTTACATCGCAATGGTGGGTTGCACTCTGGAATTGTACATGGGTCCTTACCGGGTGCAACCTGCCACGAGACCCCTTTCAGACTGGCAACCCGACCTGGCAATATGCAGAGTCGGTTTACCATCGGGGGCAGCTTAGAGATGAGATCATTTCCACGCTACCTCCATAGTATGAATGGGTCCCGGATTACATCAAGCCAGGTAACCCATTCACGCCACCCCTGACCTTGTAATAACTCGGGAATAACCCTGCTAACCGGGGAAATCGGAACATAGCCCTTTCACACCGCACCTAGACCGAGAGCTAGGCTGGCAGTCACTAAGCCCACCCCAAAAGGCCATGTTTCACATGTTTGCGAGGAGGGCTGGGCTTAATTATGCAAATTTGCATCATTAAGTCTCGCCCCCTCCATACCTGCACTGTAATTCTCCATAAAATCTCCTCATCCTGCCCACTTCACTAGGAAGCGGGCGAGATGTGGGAGATCTGCCCACTATTCTGTGGGGAGGGAATGCTGGGCAATGGGGGGAGGATGCGAGGAAAGTAAGTAGACACCGTGGGTGAGAATGTGGGGAGGGAGAGCAGGTGGTTAGTGGAGCTGCCTATAGAAGAGCAAGGGACCAAAAGTATGACTTTTCAGAAAGACTGTCTTCGCAAAAAGACCAGTTATTCCGGAAGTGATTATTTTATGATGGGGCAATGAGGAATTATGAAAAATTGTGAACGAATACAATAAGAATTGAAAACTAAAAAATTCTCATTGCACAATTCTTTCATGATAAATATGCCCCAAAATATCAGCCAATCAGCTCCTGTCACTTTACAGGATGGTGGGCAGATGTACTATGCATTGAAGAGTGATAAAGTGAAAATAGATAAAACACAGCCTGTAACATGGCCATTAGAAGCTGGTTGGTTCTTTATCTCACTCTACTTTATCACTCTCTAAGGCTTCGTACTTCTCCTCCTGGGTTTGAAAAATGACAGTTAGGAGCTGGTTGGTTGGTAGGTACTTGATATCCTTTTATTTTATTACTCTCAAAGGCTTAGTACATAGACCCCTGGATCTCTATTGTTCAATCACATTATGGATGTAGGGAAATTCTACCCAGATTTATACACACTCTAATATCATTATAATTGCTAATTCTGATAAGACTGTGCTCCATGCATCAACTACCTTCCCATTTCTTTACTACACATGTACATTAAGCTATTTGAGAAACCTTTGACTATTTGGTTAAATTCTCATTTGACCCAGCTGTTAGTTCCAACTAGGCAAGCACTGAATAACACCAGAAGAACATAATACTAGCCCCAAGAAGACCTTTGATAGGTTCTCCAGGCCATTCATGTTATACTCTTAAAAAATGCATACTGTGTATTTATTTTTTTCTGGTAATTTTATCCATGCCATCCAGGCTGTCAATTATACTCCATCTTCCATGAACTTGATAGATGGCTTGAATACCCATGTATGAAAACAGAAATTATTCCCCCTCACAGCGCTGGTAATCAGCTGCTCAACTCCAATCCCAGGTATACACCAACACCTGTAGTTAACACTGCACAAAAAAGAGATTTGGAGAGGAGTGTACAGCGCTGAAAAACCCTTAAAATCCGGATAGTGTCTATATATAAAACACAAAAAGGATTATTCTATCCTTTGTACATAAAAATGGGCAGTAATACAAGCTCTAACAAATAGCTTAGTGGATAATTAGTGAAAAAGCATATGATATAGAGAGCATTAATTAGAGCAGTTGGTAATCATTATGCAAACTTCTATCCTTTGTACATAAAAATGGGCAGTAATACAAGCTCTAATAAATAGCTTAGTGGATAATTAGTGAAAAAGCATATGATATAGAGAGCATTAATTAGAGCAGTTGGTAATCGTTATGCAAACTTGATATCCAGCTGATTGTCAGTAGTGAGATCGGTTTAAACAGAATCTCTGTTTTTTGCTGTGCTCACTGTGAAACTGACACTCACTTTAAAAAAACCAATACCGTTCACTGAAAGGTATCTTTGTATTCCTTAATCCCATCTGGTGTCATCAGGATTCAGGACTCCAACAGATCAATCACAAATGGATAAAAAGAAGTACCCCTTAGGGAATTTATTCACAAAGACGTAACAAATTTTTCTTTAAAAAAGAAGGAGAACACGGAACGCATACCCGCTCCCAGACAGAGGCTGTGCTTCACCACTGAGATGTCCGGAATATCTCAGTCCGCTGTAACGGCAAACAGCCTCAGGCGTGCGGGTAAGTTGCGGCTCTCTCCTGGATCAGCTCCCACGTCACTACAGCATCAACCGGTTTCGGGGGTCCGCCCCCTTTCTCAAGATACACTGTAGTAGATCCGGATCTTCCTTATATGCTCTTAATTGGGTTCTGATTGGATCATTCTCAATGAGGTCATTGTAGGCGGATAGTTTTAAATTCAATCACACACCCATTCAGACCATTATATGTTTCACTATTACATTGACATTCGTCTACATATTCAGCAAATACAATATACATGGTAATTGGCACAATAGTAAATAAATAATAAAAAGCATATGTTTAATTAACAATAAATACTAAAAAAACATACAATAAAAACTATGCTTGCATTTCATTCCCATTCATACTATTCCTCCATGAATGGGCTCCATATGCATAGGAGAAGAGAAAAGGAAAAAGGAGACAATTATTACTGATGGTCATTATAAAAACCATTTGGTCTCAAAGTCTTTATTAAGGCCATCAGGTAACAAGGTTCTCATCTCAAAAATCGTTTGCATTTCCAACTTTGCAAGTCTGACAGATCTATCACTAGTCCTCCAGTTGCATCTAGCAATTTTTATCCCTGCAAACATTTTGATATATTTTGGGTCGCAATTATGTGCGGTCTTAAAATGCATTGACACATTGTGGTTTTCATAGCCCCGTCTGATGTTCCTGACATGTTCTGTCAGCCTATCTTTTAGTGGGCGTGTCGTTCGGCCGATGTATTGCTTGTTGCACTGACATTCTAACAAATAAATTACATATTTGCTATTACATGTAATAAAGGTGTCAATCCTCTCTCTCTTGTTATTACTGCTTGATGTTACTTCTACAATCTTTCTTTCTGTTTTGAGGCAATTAAAAACTTAAAAGATAACGATCAGATAGTAATCAAGCCAGCAGATAAGGGTGGGGGGGGGTTGTTGTGTTGAATAGAGATGATTATCATGCTGAAATTATGAACCAACTTGCAGATCAGCATACATATAAGAAGCTAAAAGGAGACCCTATAAATATGATCACAAAAAAATTAGAGGTGTTTCTTAATTTATATACAAATAATAACAGTATTACTGAGGATATTGCTTCATATATATTAGTAGAAAACCCCTCCATACCGGTGCTATATGCACTGCCAAAGGTGCATAAGAGTTTAAGCAAACCTCCGGGCCGCCCCATTGTAGCCGGGGTGAATTCGGTAACTGCAAATCTCTCTTGTTATTTGGACCATCAACTTCAACCACTAGTAGTGACAACGAGATCCTACTTAAAGGACACTATATCCATCGTTAACAAACTAGCTATGATCGAATGGGAACCAGGATATTTGTTGGTTACAGCGGATGTTGCAGCACTGTACACCAATATCTGTCATGCTGATGGCTTAGAAGGTGTTAAATTCTACTTAGAAAAGAGTGAACATAGCACCACATACAAACAATTCATATTGGAGGGTATATCCATGATCTTAACCAATAATTATTTTTGGTATGGTGGTGACTTTTATTTGCAGTGTACAGGCACTGCGATGGGTACCAGGCTGCACCAAGCTATGCCAATCTGTTCATGGCCCACTGGGAGGAGTCGGCGGTGTGGACGGATTGGCGGGCGGCTGCCAGCCTGGTACTTTATAATCGTTATATAGATGACGTTATTTTTATTTGGAGAGGAGGTAGAGCCTCTCTTGACCTTTTTTGTGAAGGGTTAAATAATAATGATCGCAATATAAAATTAGCCTTCACAATTAGTGACACCACCATAAACTTTTTAGATTTAACCATTTATGTGGAGAATAACCATATCTATAATAAAAATTATAGCAAACCCACCGATTGTAATTCTTATATTGATATGAGCAGTAATCATCATAATAATTGGTTGTCTAGTATTCCTAACAGCCAATTCCAAAGACTACGTCGGACCCCCGAAACCGGTTGATGCTGTAGTGACGTGGGAGCTGATCCAGGAGAGAGCCGCAACTTACCCGCACGCCTGAGGCTGTTTGCCGTTACAGCGGACTGAGATATTCCGGACATCTCAGTGGTGAAGCACAGCCTCTGTCTGGGAGCGGGTATGCGTTCCGTGTTCTCCTTCTTTTTTAAAGAAAAATTTGTTACGTCTTTGTGAATAAATTCCCTAAGGGGTACTTCTTTTTATCCATTTGTGATTGGTCTGTTGGAGTCCTGAATCCTGATGACACCAGATGGGATTAAGGAATACAAAGATACCTTTCAGTGAACGGTATTGGTTTTTTTAAAGTGAGTGTCAGTTTCACAGTGAGCACAGCAAAAAACAGAGATTCTGTTTAAACCGATCTCACTACTGACAATCAGCTGGATATCAAGTTTGCATAACGATTACCAACTGCTCTAATTAATGCTCTCTATATCATATGCTTTTTCACTAATTATCCACTAAGCTATTTATTAGAGCTTGTATTACTGCCCATTTTTATGTACAAAGGATAGAAGTTTGCATAACGATTACCAACTGCTCTAATTAATGCTCTCTATATCATATGCTTTTTCACTAATTATCCACTAAGCTATTTGTTAGAGCTTGTATTACTGCCCATTTTTATGTACAAAGGATAGAATAATCCTTTTTGTGTTTTATATATAGACACTATCCGGATTTTAAGGGTTTTTCAGCGCTGTACACTCCTCTCCAAATCTCTTTTTTGTTGAATACCCATGTGTTTGATTTTAGCAATGAGACTGCCCCCTCTCTCTTCTAATCTATGCCCTATGCATTGAACTACTGGATGCCAACATCAGTAGAACACAGAAGTAAAGTGTATTCAGATTGACAACAATCAGTATAAGATCATGTTCTATTTGGACTATGTACTTCTAACATTGTTCTCAACCGAGTCCTCTCTTCCCAATTTATATTGTAGTCTTTCGTGATTGGTATTGTATTTACAGTATTACTGTATTTTACTGCACTGTGTACTACATGTAGAGTATGTCATATCTGTTTCCCCTTTCTATGTGAATACCTGGCTGATGCTTTGGAAACCGGAAACAAATTCCTAGTATACGCTTGTATAGCTGGCCAATAAGGTTGATTCTGATTCTGATATGAGGCAACAGAAGTACTGTATGAGACTGTACTCTCGTGGTGCAAATGAAAAACTCCGAAACCAAAGCATTTGTCCATCATCTTCCCCGCACATGTTAAAATAGTTGGGTATCAATATTCACTTTAAGAGAACTCCCAAGCAGTATGATACTTAAACATTCCATTAATTAAAACTTATCACCAACTTTTTCAGGCTAATTGTCCTCTATTACTTACCACTATCAAATGTAACTTAAACAGCTGGCATTAGAAAAAGGATAAATATTGAGGGCGCAGTAGCTCAGAAATTAAGCTTATTGTCCTGGCTTCCGAGTATTCTCAGATCAGCCTCAGCCTGCACCTCTTCAACAATCCACTTTACATTTAAAATATGACATAAGCTGCCACCCAATTAAAACAAGAAAGATACACCACTGACTCCAATATGGAAACATCTGCTCTTCCCTAGAGGATGCTTCCTCATGGCGTTTTCTACTTAAAATAAATAATAAATCAGGGTGAGGGTAGAGAGGGTGAGTGAGGTGAGAGTACGGTAGTGTATTGGAGGGTTTTGAACCCCATGCTCCAGTGATAAAAATGCATTTAAGCTCAAACTGTGTTGGGAATCCAGGCTTGAAGGATTTTCACTGAGCTTGAATGATAGGGTTTATTTGATGATAATGGAAATGGATTGAATGAGGAAGGCCATGCTGTATTGGAAGTCCATACTGTATTGATCATGTACACTATGTTTGCAAAGATAGAAGGGTTGAACTTTCCCTTAATATGAAGAAATCCATAGAAGCTTGGTTGAGGCAGGGTCCAGAGCACAAAACATTGTTGGACAAAACATTGTGGTGGGACAAAACATTTGGGTAATAAATAATTTCAGCAATGTCTTTTATCCATTGGTGAAAAGCTTATCCAGGTGGCTTCATTGGTTGGTAATTTGATAGAACTGTGGAAATTCCAGCCTGAATGGAGGATACTTTATCTACAAAGAAATTTGCAAATTCATTGCATCTTGACTCGGAAAAGGTTCCATAGGAGGCAGGCATACTGGTTTGCAAAGCATCTCCACTGTATGAGAAAGCTGAGCTGACCTATTGTTTGCTGCAATGATCTCATTTGATAGGAACTCTATTTTCTCATGGATGACTGTAAATAGATATTCTTCAATAGGTTTGATTAGTTTTAACTTATCCTCTACCAGGTTAGTCTTCCTCCATAGTCTTTCAAGTCTACAACCCCTTTTCTTGAGATTACTAGCACTGCTGTCAAACCAAGGAGCTTTGCAGTGTGATATTCAGGGTCATATGCACACAGGGGCAATAATATCCATTTCAGCCATCACATACCTATTACAGTCACAGACTAGGGTACAAGGATCTTCACAGGCACCCAATACTGCAGGGGATCCGGTCTCTAGGTCGACACTATCTAGGTCGACCACTGTTGGTCGACAGTAACTAGGTCGACAGGGTCTCTAGGTTGACATGTTCTAGGTTGACAGGTCAAAAGGTCGACATGAGTTTTTCACGATTTTTCCCTTTTTTTGAACCTTTTCATACTTAACGATCCACGTGGACTACGATTGGAACAGTAATCTGTGTCGAACGAAGCGGTAGCGGAGCGAGGCACCTTGCCCAAAGCATGGCGAGTGAAGCGAGCCATGCGAGGGGACACGGTGCACTAATTGGGGTTCCCGGTCACTCTACGAAGAAAACAACACCAAAAAAACATAAAAAACTCATGTCAACATTTTGACCTGTTGACCTAGACCATGTCGACCTAAAGACCCTGTCGACATAGAGACACTGTCGACTTAGTTACTGTCGACCAATAGTGGTCGACCTATACACTGTCGACCTAGTTACTATCTACCTTCCATACCACACCCTACTGCAGATAGATCCAGATTTGCTGCAAGAGCCCAGGGAGCCATACCCTTCCTTGGACGATACCTGACAACTCCATGGGCAAAATTCTATTTTGAGGGGTTGTAACTGAGAACCAAACTGAGTGGTGGTTTGACCAAGTAACTGGGTTTATTTTTAAGTCAGGACAAGACCAAGAGTATGACCACTGTTAGGTGTAGCAGACAGAATAACTTGTGTGAGTCCCAGTGCGTTCATTGCACACAGGAGGTCTAAGCCAAGGCATGAGATCTTATCATGAACCCATGCATTGAAATCCCCAAGGATCAGCCATCATTTTTACTCCTGAACTAGTTCAGCAACAGTGTCTTCAATCTCTTGTAGAAATAGCTTTCCATCTTCAGCAATAAATGAGAAGTACTCTGAAACCTAATTCCGAAGGCTTGCGGGAAGCGATACACTCAAATGAGTGACTCATTTCCACTGAGTGGAGCCTAAGTTTAAGTGTTTTTTTTTTTAAGCAGATGGCCACTTCTCCTCTCCTGTTGTTCCAAATGGACACAAGTACTGAAGTGTGTAACACACTCCATTTGAGAAAGATGGCTGAGTGTGTTGAAATGCATAGAAGGAGTGTGTGTGTATCCAATACATTGTTCATCTACGCAGTCCAATGGGACACCTGGGTTTCAGCTACCCATTGTTGTGGATTATGTTACATGTTTCCATCCTATGGTATGGGTGTTCGCCCCCTATTTTATCAATAAAATGTCTGCTTTGTACAGTATTTGCAATACTACTGCATGATTGTTTCTGGTTTTATTTTATGTGTGCATCATTCTTAAAGCCAGGAGGGGTTGGGTATGGGTGATCGTCGGAAACCCGGTGTTTAGATTGCCGGCGCGGGGCAAGCACAATGAAGCCGCTGCACTTGCCACACAGCAGGCTCGGTGGCTCGCTGCACTCATCACAGGTTCTATTCCCACTCTATGGGTGTTGTACCATGCCGACTGTCGGGCTTTCCACCAGGTGGGATTCCGGCGTTGGTAGTGACCGGCGGTCACATAACCACATCACGCTAGGAGGACCTAAATGAAACCTTTATGTGCCTGTCTACAGTGTGTTGAAGCAAGCATACGTGTAAGCCTCATCACACTATATTTTCTGTCCATTTTTTATTGGTGTTATGGACTTTTGGAACTTCTTCATATCTGGAAGGGACTTGGACACCCTTTGTTACACTATTTGGACACGTGTGTACCAGGATTACTCTATTGTGTGCATTATTTCCATTTTTCACATATGTACGCCATTGGATGATATCAATTAAAGAATTTCAGAAGTTCAACCAAAACAGCTTTATTTATGCTGGGACAATCCATAGCGCACATATGATCAGTAATTTTGTTTATCTATTACTGTGTGTAAGTAGGTGACTTATTTGTACGTTCAGTGCTGCTTAGGAGTACAGTGCCATCATAAGGATCAATGCTTTTCTCTGCTAATTGTAGCAGTCTGGCATTACAAAGGACAGACCTGACCATACCAGGGGGTTTGTAGTTTTCTTTAGGTTCAGTGCAGGGGTTCTGTGGATGGCAGTCACAATGCGAGAACTTACAGTACTGTTCTTCTAAGCAAAGGGTCGTGTGTTATGTACAACTTCTATTTCTCTTCTATTTGAAGCTGGGGGTGAGCTGAAGGGCAAGGAGAGAAGAGGTTTTCGGCTTTGTTTCCGGCGACTGCCCTAGTGAGGTTTTTTTTTTTAAATGCCAAGGGATCGAAGAATAGGAGCCCATACCCTCCACCATTTTATACTTAAAAACTGGTACAAATTATGAAAGGGGTGTGGCCACGGGTAAAGTGGGCGTGGTCACATCCCCTTTCCTATACTTTCAATGGAAATTTGGAGAGTCAAAAATCGGTGCAAAGCCCTTTTTGGCAGGTACAGATCATAAAAAAGGTACAGTTGGAGGGTATGGGAATCTGTGTAGGTTTAATAGGAACTGCAACACGTAATGGGCAGAGTGAAAGAATAAAGCTGGAGGTGTACAAATACACTGGATCATCAATGACAGAATAAGTACAAGATAACTTCTTACAGGGTAATACATGTACACAACACCTGTATTGTTCTGTAGATATCATGAGAGCAACGACAGTTTCTCTTTTGGTACAGTATTCTTCAGTGAAAGAAAAAAAGAACCTATTTCTTCAATAAAGGAGATTTCCTTCAGACCTTTTGCCCAATTGAAACCTTGTTAGAATTACAAAGTTTTCCTCTTTCAAAAGACACTGCCAGGGAGTTATTGTACTTATCAGCTTTTTACTTCACAGTTCAACTTCAGCTCAGTTCTGTGTGACTTGTGAAGTGACCATACAGAGCTTCAAAGTTAGAGAAGGTATTCTATATAAATGATTTAATATCTCTAAAACGGAACTGGCAGATGACATACAGTACAATACCATGTTAGGTTAGGCCTAACAGGCTGTCTTATTGGCATTGCTTTCTGAACCCACACATCTTGATATGAGTATTGATTTAGTTTGTAACAGCCAATTAAACCCCAAATATGTGAAATGTTCATACAGTAAGTATACGGTATAAAGAATCAAGGTAAAATATATTACTCAGTCTCAGTATATTTTTCCAATTACAATTTCATTCATTCCTGCCTTCATTTCAAAACATATTTCAGGAAAATTATGAAAGTAACACTTGGGACACAAAGGATTGTGCCACAACACCTGCCGCAAACCCAGCATCAAACATTGTTGCACAGTCATTGTATTACCTATTCTACCTTCTGTGTCTTTTACAAGTCATTTTCTATCTATTACAGTATTCTGCTGCTTTTTCACTGCTCTATATATTGCCATTTAACACTAGTGTCATTTGTCAGTTATTGCCATTGAATATTGCTGATTTCCTCACCTCGTATCTAATCCATGTTACTGCCATTGGCTGTCTTGTGCCATTCATTGTTCTAACTCACCCTACTACTATCCTACCGCAAATTATTCCCACTGTATTCCCACCCTTACCTCATCCACCATAATTGCATGCTCTCTCAAGCATTCCTAGACGTAATCTCACTCACTTTGTCACTCCTATCTAGCAACCTCTATACCACTAAGCTGTCCTCAGACCACCCCCTTAGCTGCTCATCACTCGTTCAATTCTTTGCCCCGGATTTGATGAGGCGATGACAGTCAAAGACAAAATTTGTGACAGGTGTTTACAGTTGCATACAGCCAGGCTATTTTACAGTCCAGGAACTTTGGTGAAAATGTCCCCCTTAAAATTCCCACCGGCATTGGTGGAGACATTCTTCAAATGGAACAAATTAGAACAGCAAGGTCCTACCCAGCTCTTACATAGTACAAGAGAGCTTTCATATTACATAGCAGGCTCTAGCGTCCAAGGACGGCACATGTGCAAATGTGTGGAAAGATCCATTGGCATTCACATTGGGCATGTGTGACTGGCCTGGCGCTAAGGGACAGCGAGTACCTCTAGTGTTCAGTTAGGGTGCATGTGTAAACGGCGGACCCGGTAGTGCTAGAAATGCTGCAAGCTGGTTCCAAAACAAGGAGATGGGATTGTATGTAACCCCTGACAATGAGAAAGTATGCATCTGCCACTGATAAGTCCTTACTGTACTAAGGGATGAAACGTGCTTGACCAGCACTTTCACCATACATTAACTCCTTCATGCTAGTGCAATTGGAAACTTATTATAATCTATTGTATATATGAATAAATACTGTGCTTTTAAACTAAGCACAACATTCCTAATCCTTATTTACCTACCATCACCTCCCATTACCTGCAAGCACCTTCAGAAGAACAGCAAGGCACCAGGATACTCTGCATCAGAGGAATAGACATTACAGAGCTACTGGTATTATCTGATGAGTAACTACATTCATGTACCTCATGTTTCTACATATCCTTGATATGGTGCACATTTGTGGTTTCTGAAGTGACCGTTAGGAGGTGTAGCAGTGAGGTAAGGGTGTCATGACACATTGGGAAAGATCTTAGCCTGTAAGAGGAGTGGATATCTCCATCCTCACCATCCCTGGAGGGGGGCCGTGCTAAATTACTGCATTGCCCCGAGTGACAGAAATCCTAGTTTCAGTACTGATTATACTCCGACAATTCTCTAACTTTTGTCACATCCAAACTACTCGCCATAGCCCTCTTCACCTCTTAACACTGTCACCCTCTTACCAGTTCAAAATGTCTCACAGAGCTCTCCCCTCTAGAATATAAGCTCTCATGGGTCCTTAATACCTTTTGTCTTATGTGTTCTCCACCATGTTCCTACTGTCTGTATTTGTCCTATGCCTGAAATATAACTGTGTGTGGAGCTGCAAGACCTGTGGTGTCTGATTAATAAACTTTGTTGATTGGTAAAATGTATTAATCAAAGATTGAATAACACAGGCTGCACTGCATGACTGCCCAGCCCGGCAACTGCCACACACATAGACAAATGCACATCCATGGCTACTATTACTACACAGTTTCATACTGCTCTCAAGCCCACCACTACGTAATTTTTTTAACCAACCTGCAGGCTGTGCTTCTCTGTAAACTGAACCAGCAGACCACATCTGACCAGCAATCTCCATGTGCCTCCATCTCTTCTCTGCTGCCCCATTCATCCTCTAACTTCATTCCACATCACCATCTGGGTCTCTGCTTGTCTTCTGCCTCTGTTTGGGTCGTCCAACTCAGACTACATGTGGGTCACTTAAATCCAAAATCACCCTACCCCCCCACCCTTCACTGTCTCTACTTTTCGCCAACTCCAAATTATCTTGAGATCAGTGATTGTCTCATCCTAATACCCTTGCCGACCCGATTTGTATCTGCTTGACTTTTCATTTTAATATGCATCTGCTTTAATATCCAGGGTGTTGCAACATGATGGTTATTATTTACTTCACTACTGTTCAGATATTATTGTGCATCTGCTCTGATAATAATATATTACTGTGCATCTATTCTGATAATTAAGGCGTTGCTGCACATCATTTGCCTGACATTAACATAGAACTGTATTCCTTCACTGCACATATTTGATCGTCTCTTACATCTGTTTCACATCATTATTGCATTGAGCGCAGAACTGTGTTGTTGTTATTATTATTGATTTATTATACTGTAATTTTTCAAACCACTGCTCTCTCTTCCTCTGTGCCACAGTATGGAGTATAGTACACCCACTGTTACTAGACACTACTTTTTTTCTCTTTAGGTTTTATTGTCCTCTACACCTTTTCTCCCTTGCACTTACCTACCTTTTACTCCCCCCCCTCAATCTACAGTACCTCCTCTTGCTCTCTTGCGCTCTCTGATCTAGCTCTTCCAATCACTACCATGCTCCCTCCATCCAAACCACTGATCATCCGTCCACTCCTTCTTCATCCTTTAACTCCCTCCAACTTCCTCCCTGTCTTGGCTACCAATGTCCTCCCACCTTTTAGCACCCCGCAACCTACTGTTACTGCTTTGCCTCCTTATCAGTTCCTCATATGGGTCTCTAAGGCCACTGTCACTCCTCCTTTTAATGTCTCTTACCATTGGCGAAACGCCAATAGGTGCAGTGTGTGCGGTGCACATGAGCCCCTGGATCCAAGGAGGCCCACACCACACACACAGCACCCATGTTTAATTACCTTTCTGGAGTTCTGAATCAGTGCTGCAGCTGCGGCACAAAATCCACTGTGAAAATGTCTGCCGCTCAAGTGTTTAGTCGTTGGAACACGGTGTGCACCATGTTTAAGGAGACCTGTGCATGCGCAGTAGACTCTGTCATAATGCCAGAGTCTACAATGCCGTAGAAAGTAGGAGTATGCACACGGACCACCTCCTCTGGTGATCCGCCCCTGTGTCTTACCCCTTATTCTAGATTGCAATCTCTCTTGGGCAAGGTCACTACCCCCTGTCTCATGTCCTTACACTTTCCCTGCACTATGTATACTTTGTCACTTCTTATGCTGAATTGTTCTGCACTTTCTAACTATATATAACCCCGAAAATTTTAATCCCCCTGCTTCTAAATTTCCAGTTTGACCATTGTATGAATAAAATAATGGTCGGTATCCAATTAGCCCAGATGCAATTTTGGCTGTATAAATGGCCAGATATCGTGATTAATGACCGATGGTCATTGTCGCGGTATCCAATTAGGGGATATTTTTAACAGCCGAAATTGGACCAGTGATCACATGAAAACACATGGGATCGGGAATATGTCCCTGATCCCATGTGTTATCGTGGCTCCGGCGGCTGTTTATCAGGGATTATGCTTAAGTGCCGGTATTGGGGGAACTGGACGCCTGCACTGTGGCTAATTGGATAACCCCTGGCAATCCTATTAGCAGCAGTAAGTGGTGCTCCTATAGAATGTCCCACAATGTGCTATTCCTTTTGAGAATTTGCCCCTTACAACTATAGATTACTTACTGTACAATTTATATACTGTTACATTAAACTCTCCACGGCAGACAGCATCTATACATCATTCCCACCCTCTTAATACTAAAATAACAACACAGACAACTGAAAATGCGGTGAAAAGGGTCAGGTTATTTATTTAGTGAGGAAAGCCTATTTGAATCTAAGCTGAAAATAAAAATTCCCTACTCTAACTATGATGGTGGGGAGAAGAACGATTGCATAAAACATTGAAATATAAAGCAAAATATATATAAAATGAAAAGAAAAAATCAAATTAAGAAGTTCTTCAGGGCCTACTGCCCTTAAGCACCGGGATGGGCCTACTGCCTACATCCCCAACTCCATCTGCAACTCGTAAGTGCCGAGCTATTCGCCCTGCACTCACGGGGATCCCCAAACAAAAACTTGGACCCACTGTCCTACTTATTCAACTTAAGGGACAGCTCAACTCAAGTGTACCTAGGGACCCACCTGGTCCGATGATGCCCCTAGTGGTAACCCACAATGTGCTATTCCTTTTGAGAATTTGCCCCTTACAACTATAGCTTACATACTGTACAATTTATATACTGTTACATTACATTTTTGTAATGACCAAAATGAAAATTGTTCTTGTACTGTATGTTGCTTTAGCAACCTCAACATCATGACAAAAAGTTAACCTTACACCACATCTGCCTTGACCGTGTTTACAAAACAAATGTAGAAATAAAATGTAAAAAAAAATGTATAGTATATTTTTCATTTGAATAAGCTTTGTTTACAAGAAAATAGCAGAATTCACAAACTAAAATACAATAACATTCTTAGAGATGAAAAATAGCATTTTAATGCTTAGGTTCTAATCTACAGTATGTAATTACTATATTTTATTTAGCAGCAGAATAAGTGATTCCATATCTGGTTGTCAAAAGTGACATGGTTACTGTAGCTACTGCTGATGCTGAGTCTATATAAATAGCTAATTCCATTTATGATTGTGCTAAATGATTTTTCTCTTGTACCAAGATTTCAATCAAATTGCTAATAATGCTAATAAAATATTATTACACAAACACTAATGAAGATTAATCAACGCTCACTATTTCTTGCATGTTCTTTCCAGTCATCGTTTTTGACTACGTAAGATAGACAGCTGTGTATTCTTATTTATCCGCTTAAATAATACTATATACGTCATATGAAATTTTTAAATAATAGTTATATCTATCCACATATGATGCAATCTGTTGAATTACAAATGAAACCACTTTGGATGATTGTGATCATACATACTGTGCCTATCTATCTATCTATCTGTCTATCTATCTATCTATCTATCTATCTCTCTCTCTCTCTCTAAATGTAATAAGGCATATGTTACTGTGTAAGATGCCATGCAGCCAATAAATTGTTCCCTTTCCTCCTTTCCCTGCTGCAGTGGCTCCCA
Source organism: Pseudophryne corroboree (assembly GCF_028390025.1). Lineage (NCBI taxonomy): Eukaryota > Metazoa > Chordata > Amphibia > Anura > Myobatrachidae > Pseudophryne > Pseudophryne corroboree. The sequence continues at coordinate 250,792,069 of NC_086444.1, read as the reverse complement.
GAGGCTTTGTCTGTTTTAATTACAATTTAATATGATTTAATTGCTTTGTTGAGATCAGAAAGACATGGCATTCAATATCCCCAATACCTCCAGGAATCAGTGTGCTTATTCACTCAGCAAGATGGATTTGCTGTGATCTAAATCTCTAGCTAAATTGGATTGATGCAGTACACCCCACTTATGAAACATCAATCAAGATTCCATCGCTATTTTCCTCTGGTGCTGTTTTAATCATCCCGACTTTTTGCCTAAGTATAAATCCAGTAGCAGAATTTGTTTCCAGATGTCCAAAACCTTGCATAATTACTGTGGGACGGAGTTCAGAGAAAAAGAATACAGTAATCTAAAAATTCATTAAGCCTATAAACAGCCAAGTCTGTGACATTTAGATTCCGTGATATTGTTTTTTTTGCTTGTTAAAAAAAACACTGGTGTGCCCATGAGACTCCAAAATCTAAAGGAGTCACCTTGACTACCAGGAGAACAGGGCAGTCACTCAAATCCTGCCCTTATCTGAGGAGCAATGGTTCAATTTGGGACATTTTGTCAAGGAGGCAGAGCCATGATGATGCAAGTAATGTTACCATGCCCACCCGGAATTTCCACAGCGGAGATTCCAAAAGTTGGTAAGTACTGTATGGTCAATATGGTCAAAGCCCTAATAAAATCTTCAGATTAGCACATATGGAACCGTGAGGATATGAGTCATTAATGTCTGAATAGTTTTGCGGGTTTTTCGTTTTTTGTTTGAACCATGTGGCATTGGGTGGTATGAGTAGAACATACAAGGAAGTAAACTATAACTTCTGTAAACTTCTTTTACTATATTAATGTTTATGTAGTTTGAAGTTTTAATTTTTTTAACCCCTACACTTGCAAAATATTTTGTCAAGAAGAGAATTCCAAAATTGTTGACTTTTTATGATTTATGTAAATAATTTCAAGAAAATGTTAGTTAATAATATTTTTGCAAAAACTCTTCCTAAGGGGTGTCTAGTAGCACTATGTGCGTATGTCTAGCAGACCTCTGTACCATTATCTCCCTCCCCTGTAGCATTTTCAAATTAAGGGGTCTATTTACTAAACCTTGGATGGAGATAAAGTGGACAGAGATAAATGACCAGCCAATCAGCTCCTAAATGCCATGTCACGGGCTGGGTTTGAAAAATGACAGTTAGGAGCTGACTGGTTGGTACTTTATCTCCGTCCACTTTATCTCCATCCAAGGCTTAGTAAATAGACCCCTGGATCACCACTGTAGATCCGGTAGAAAATTCCACCCACCCATAGCAACCTCCTCCCTGTAGTGTGTCATATTCCCATTACCCCAGTAGTCCTTCTTTCCCGCTTTAGCATTATCGTAACCCTCCCCACATCAGACTAGTTACCATAGATCTCTATGTGACTTTATCCCCAACCCACAGGGGCACCTCTGGGGTCTGCCTCCCTTGACCTTTCTGGACACTCAGCATTCCTATATTCCGTACACTGTATTAAATATACTACAGAAACGCACAATCTACAAACTACTCACCACAATACAAATATATTCAATACAGTGTATTGAATACATTAGATCATTAGTCTCACAGTTTAGCAGGAGGGACACTACAATCCTATACAATAAAAGATTATTGTTGCTTCTCATCTACATGGGGGGAATTCAAGTGTTTTTCACACCAGTGGCCACTAGATGGCGCCCAATGCAGCAATTCAAGTGTTGCTCCGTTCAGGCGAGCACAGCCACAGTGCTGTCATTGTTGTTATGTTGTTCCGACATTTTGACGGGCTGGTAACTAGGTGTAATACAATGTGGAATACTATGATTTGGGGGCACTTTGTAACATAATATGAACTAGAGAACTACAGTACTGTGGGGTATAAAATGTACAACCATCACCAGAACCAGAGATATGTCTTTCTAGATACAGTACATTGGGGAAGCTTCAAAATATTGCTATGGGGATCACAAAGTTCTCGTTACACTCCACCCATTGATGCCCCAATTTGCTCTGCCATCTCCTTCTCCCATGTATACGCTATGCAGAGCATAGCGAAGTGTGTGACATGCAGCTTGGAGGGGTCCAATTAGTCCCTTGGGAGCATGATGCACTTGGAGGGACTGAAAATCACACATAAGCCTAATCTTAAGTGCAGTGCAGGCAGTGCAGAGAAAATCAGGTGATAAAGTGCATCAGTAGTTTTGCATTGGAATCATTGCCGTCAGAATAATGATTGGAAGCATTCTGTTGTATACAAAGGATATGTGATAACTGAGGTCCCAGACTGCTGGTATCATAGCCTGGCCCATTCAAGGAAGAGGAAATTATTTCCTCTGACCATCTGATATTCTTGAAGACTGCCAAAATGCTGGCGCAGGAGAGTCCGTTGTCACAATGTGACACCTTCAGGAAAAGCCCACCTATCTACGGTTGCATCCCATGCATTCAATATGACCATGTCAGAAAAGTTGTTAAAAAAAACACACATATTAAATTTGTCCAGAAGCATATACAGATGTATCCTCTTACATCCTTGCTGCAGTCACGCTGAACAGCCCTTCAAGTCACGCCATGCCGTGGCGGGACTTGGTATCGTCGAGCATCTTTTTTTGCGTCTTAGACACAATGCAATAGGACGCACAAGCAGCTTCTGATTGATTTCCTGGAAAACACTGTAACGTGGCATTTCAGATGCAGATACAGCCGCAGTCACACATAGAATATAGACATGCTGCATATCATTTTAATCAGCAGAAGCTGGTTGTGCGACATATTGCATTACATTGCGTCTATGAAGCATTTTCGCGGCAAAAGGTGCAAAAAAAGACATTCTGCGCTACCGAGTCACATGGTACTCACACGTTATGTGTAACACGACTTGTAGAGCACAGAGCAAAGATGTAAGATGACACATCTGTAGTCAGTGCTTTTTTCCTGAGTACTGTCACCCTTCTTTTCCTGAAAAAACAGGAAGTTCTACCATCATCACTGCTAAATTTTAAGACCCCTGCATGAGACTTGTACAGTATCATGACACTTCTCTGTTACAGCAAGTTTATAGGTCATGGAGACACTTACCTGGCCACAGGATTTTCAGAAAGTTAGGTGAGTAGTGGTACCTGTTTTCATAGTACCAGCAGGGCCATAGACAAGGGCGTGCAACTGTTGCCTTTGTCTTAGGGTGTAAGACAGTGGGAGTGACACCCCAATGGAACCGGTATTAAACTTAAGTAGGGTGCTAGAATGGCGCCCTGCAGCCTAGAAAGCCACCTGGGGCTAAGCTTCCTGTTCCCAGCCCCTCTTCTGTAATATCAGGGCCTGCCTGAGGTGCAGAAGTGCTCTGCTATGGCTCTAAGTACAATTACCTTTTGTTATAGTTAAAATGACTGTATATAGGGGGTGATTCAGACCTGATCGCTAGGGGAGTGTATATTCGCTGTGCGCGTGTGTGATCGCATGTGTACGCCTCAGACAGCGGACAGCTGCAAATCCGTTCGCACCTTACTCACCAGTGGCTGTTTTTTACGTGTGTGCAGTCTCTGCGCAGCCCAGGACTTACTCCTACAGTGAGATCAGAACAGGCTAATAGGGGCCGGGCGTCACACACACACTCGCAAAACGCTTGGGCACGCCTGCTTTTTCCCTGACACTCCCAGAAAATGGTCAGTTTACACCCACAAACGGCTTCCTCCAGTCAATCAGCATGCGAATGGCTGTGCGATTAGAATTTTCACACCAGCCTGTCGCTGACCAGCGATGCCTGTTTTTGTTGGCTATCATGCATGCGCATTGCGGTGCATACGCATGCGCAGTTAATAGCTGATCGCCCGCTGGGGGAAAACGCAGAAAGCAACAATCAGGTCTGAATCAGGCCCATAGTATGTTATCCTCCTCCTTTTCTGACAAATTTCTAAACGCTCATTCTAAAAATGAATTCCAGACAGTTTTATATTATTTTGTTTCATTGATTTAATGCAGTGCTGCCCTTTTTTGTATATGTAACTCTATTCATTTATTTGTCATTACTGCAACCTGAGAACTATTAAATGTGTTCCAGTACTAAAGGGTATGCAATTCATCAGAAGGCTTCACACATTTTGCTAGTAATTCTGTCTGTGGATATAAATGTCTGCAGTTAGGGATTTTTTTTGTGAAACCTAAGAGTCATAATTACATCATTGTTAATTCATAGTGCAGACACATTTCACAAAGTCGTATTGAATGCAGACACTGAGTCATATGCAGCAAGACAGACAATTTGTCACAGCTTCGTGATGACAGAGAGAACACCAATTAAATGGTACAACTGACCTACACCTGTGCACTCATCAATGCATTTTTTCACTAATTTGACACAACTTGAGTAACTGTCTCTTATTGAAGTCATCAATCATGTCTCTCCTTTGGGTCTTTATGATTAAATATCCACATAGTCTTTATATGTTCAATAAAAATTGATCCACCCTGTGAATTAAGTTGCATGGCAGAAATTTTCTCTTACAAATGTGTCTAATGAATGCATGTTTCAGAATTTCCATAGGTGTCACTGCTTGCAATCTGCAGGTAAATTCTGTTCAGTGTAAACATATTCTCTAAGGGGTATATTTACTTAGGTACAGGTTTATTACAAGTGCAAATGTTTCACAAAGCAATCAATCAGATTCTACTTAATACCTTCTAGAAGTGCTAGATACAAAAAAAAAATAGAACCTGATTGGTTGCTGAGGGCAATGGGGGTCATTCCAAGTTGATCGCTAGCTGCATTTGTTCGCAGCGCAGCGATCATGCAAAAAAACGGCAGTTCTGCGCATGCGTATGCGGCACAATGCGCACGCACGACGTACGGGCACAACGAACGATGCAGTTTTGCACAGGGTCTAGTGATGCATTTCAGTCGCACTGGTTGCCGCAGAGTGATTGATATGAAGTTGGTGTTTCTGGGTGGCAACTGACCGTTTTCAGGGAGTGTTTGGAAAAACGCAGGCGTGCCAGGGAAAATGTAGGCTTGGCTGGGCGAACGCTGGGTGGGTGTGTGACGTCAAATCTGGAACTGAATAGGCTGAAGTGATCGCAAGCGCTGAGTAGGTTTTGAGGACGAGTCCTCAACTCTGCCCTATCCATATGGAAAATTAGATAAGGGCTTTTACACGACAAAGCCGCCAATTCTGATACACGCCTGGCCGAAGCCAGGGCCAACAACATGACCACTTTCCACGTGAGATATTTCAAATCCACGGTTTTAAGTGGCTCGAACCAATGTGACCTCAGGAATCCCAAGACCACATTGAGATCCCAAGGAAACTACACAAAAAAAGTTTGCAGGCGCTCTGCGATACAACCGTTCCCACTTCTGCTAAGCTAAAATACACTGCCAGTGGGCGGCGGCATAGCGTTTGCACTATGGTGGCCAATCCCGGGATCGGGATCGGCGGGATCCCGGGATTTAGTGCCAAAAATGGCCGGGATTCAATCCTGGGAAGCTCCAATCCCGGGAATTGAGGGATCAGCGTTGAGCATCCGCAGGACACTCAGACGCTGCCCGGCTACCTTGTTCCAGCTCCCCAGCGCAGCGTGAGAGGTTACACTGCACCGTCAGCCACTGCTGGGACCCGCCAGCAGCGATCAGAGTGTGTTCCCCACCTGCCCGCCCCCGGTATATGGTGAGTTATGTGTGCAGGGCGGGCGGGGTGGGGCGGGGAGGGGTGGGGCGAGGGGGAGGCCACATAGCTAAAAGCCAATCCCGGGTATCCCAGGAATCCCGGGATTGGCCATTTTTCAATCCCGATACCCGGGATTGAAAAAATGGCCCAGGATTGGCTTCCCTAGTTTGCACGGCTGCTTAAACCTGCTAGCGAGCGATCAACTCGGAATGACCCCCAATATTTATATTTCTATAAACCTTGCACTTTAGTAAATATACCCCTAAGGGTACAGTCTATTAGGCAAATGTGTCCTTTCATGTAGCTGACTGCTCAGTTAGTGACACTAGGTCTGATTTAGAGGTGGATGGATTGAGAACAAGCACCCTATGTTTTCAAATCTGCGCATATACGTCTGAGATGCACTACGCATGGGTCTCAATGGTGACCGCCAGAGGACGCATATCGGAACTGCATGGAGATCCATGTAATTGTAGATAAGAATTCCTGGGCAGTAACTGGAGGAGGGGGGCCGTCTTTGGCTTTTTGTCCCTGGAAGTGTTGGAGGCGTGCTTGTCTCAGGGACTGTGTCGAAAGCCACAGTTCCACTGGCAGCGGCAGCCATGTGCTAATGTATATTCTGAGCAGCCGATGGGTTGCTGTAATATCTGATGCTGCGAGCAATGGGAGTAATTCAGATCTGATAGCAGCAGCAAATTTGTTAGCTAATGGGCAAAATCATGTGCAGTGCAGGGGGGGGGGGCAGATATAACATTTGCAGAGAGAGTTAGATTTGGGTGTGTTATATTGTTTCTATGCAGGGTAAATACTGGTTCCATTATTTTTACACTGCAATTTAAATTTCAGTTTGAACACAGCCTACCTAAATCTAACTCTCTCTGCACATGTTATATCTGCCCCACCTCCCCTGCAGTGCACATGGCTTTGCTCATTAGCTAACAAATTTGCTGCTGCGATCAGATCTGAATTAGGCCCTATGTCAACTCGATGGTGTGACTTTCAATGGTTTAGATCCACAATGGGTGGTCATCTCAGTAGGAAACCCATCGGCTCCAGGATTAGCATAAATCTGCAGCAGCTACTGCCTCTCCGTTCACCTTTGAATCAGGCCCATTGTCTTATGTGCAGATGATACTGTAGTATTCAATGCAGGCAGGAAATAACCATTGTGTTTTGGGCCAAATGTAATAGAATAAGATTTGGCAAAGGTGCCTATTTTTCCAGGGAATGTAAGCTGGAAATTTCATTTTTCAAGACTAAACCTACCTGGTTTCACTTTTAAAAAGAATCACAGATATAAATCCTGCAAAACTGTCACTCTTGCCAAATCGCATCCTATTAGCTCTTTGTGTGCAATACAGACAGAAACAAAGGAAACAGAAACTACAGTATTTGGGGTATATTCAATTGAAGTCGGATCCATTCTGACAGTCATCTGTCGGAATGGATCTGACCAGGGCTATACAATGCCATCTCAATTCAACTTTAAAAAAAGTCAAATTGAGATGCCGGAGCTGAGACGGGGGAGAGCCGCGGGCAGACGGGGGAGAGCAGTGCTACAGCAGCGGCTACATCAGCGTAGCCGGAGGATGTGTCAAAGTCGTCGCTCACGGCAGCGTCCACCCGGTTCCAGCAAGCGAGGTGGACGCTGCCGTGAGCGGCAGCTGTGACACATCCTCCGGCTAAGCTGCTGTAGCGCTGCTCTCCCCTGTCTGCCCGCGGCTCTCCTTCGTCTCCTCCTCGTCTCCCCCCTCCCGTCTCCTCCCCTACCCCGTCTCTGCTCCCGCATCTCAATTCGACTTTTTTTAAAGTCGACTTGAGATGGACGAAAAGGGGGCCAAAACCTATCGGTTTTGGCTTCGTTTTCGAAAGAAGCACGCGGATTGGCAGCTATTCCGCCGATCCACATGCTTTTCGACAAGTCGAATTCCTCGACTTGTGGAATAATTTGGGGTTAGATTGAATAGGTCGGAGCCCCTTCTGACCTAATAAAGTCGAAAACTGCCGTCTTTTCGACAGACTGCAGATTTCGACTTCAATTGAATATACCCTTTTGTATCTACAGTATGTGGTTAGCATTCCGACAGTCAGGATCCGGGCGGTCACAATACAGATGCCGGGTTCCTGACGGGGGCACAATACAGCCACCGGTATACCAGCGAGGTAGGTGATACACCCATAGAGGGAGAATAGACGCTCGCCACTGAGCCCACAAGGGGCTTAGTTGCCCTCACCACCCTGCCGGCATCCTAACGCTCAGGATGCCGATGTCAGGATAGTGAAATTCGGCATCCCGGGTGTCGGTATTACATACCGAACCCATTTAAAAATCTTATGTGATGGTTTGCAGATACACTCACTATAATCCAGATGCAAGGGGAGTCTAAAGAGAAGGACATATACTGTAGCCAGAGATAAAAATGTTAAAATCTTACTCTAACTTTTAAAATAAATGTTATGTTCCCAGGGGACATACTATATAAGGGGTGATTCATTAGTTTGAGAAAATTAGCTCTCATTTAAAAAGGGTGGGAGCTAATTAAATTGTTTGTGTGACCAGCCACGTTTCCACGCAAGAATGCAGAGGACTAGCCGCACTAAGCAACTTTTATCATGATAAGGGCAGGGCACACTGCAGGTAAGGTCATGTCCTTCCTCGGGAGGGTGCAAATAGAAATCCGCGATAAGTGTAACTGGCCAGGTCACCCAAAACATTAGAATTAGCTCCCGGCCCACTTTAGTCTACAGCTAATTCTCTCAAACATCTGAATCACCCTCATAATTCATGCCAGTCAGGGCATTGCCCCAGAGTACGATGTGGGGTTGTGCAGCATGACCTGCACCACCATGAAAGTTATGGCTATACATAGGGGGCAAGCTGTGTAAAGACTGTTGGCATCAGTGCTCTTGCTCCAAAATGTTTCCTTTCAATATAGGACAAATAATGCAGTTGGTTACAGTTCTCTATGTACAGTATCATTCCGTTTTGATGAATGGAACTGTGTGATACCACCACGTGATGGTGTATGAATGGAACCACCTCTGGTGCTTGCTAGAGTGTAGTGACAGGAATAGAGCAATTAAATGTTTCCTGCAAAAACCAGGAAAAAAAACAACTTCCATCTAAGTTCAGCCTCAGAGTGATCTACAGAACATATATTCTTTTTTTTTTTGTAATCAACTGGAAAATGCCAAAACATTCACAACAAAACTACATGGATTATCTACTTTACTGTAACTTTAATTCGGTGTACTGTTTATTGCAAGAAATTATTCCACTCCGCTACCATGTGAGCTGCATTTTGCACAAATCAACCTTGTGTATACTGCTGTCTAAGGGGTATATTCAATTGCAGTCGAAAGCTGACGTCTGTCGGAAAGATGGCAGTTTTCTACTTTTTTTAGGTCGGAAGGGGTTCCGACCTATTCAATTTAACCCCAAATTATTCGACAAGTCGGGAATTCCGACTTGTTGGAAAGCACGTGAATCCGACATGTCTTGGCCCCGTTTCCGACCATCTAAATCTGACTTTAAAAAAAGTTGGATTGAGATGAGGAGCAGGATAGGAGGAGACGGGGAGAGAAGCAGGAAAATGGGGGGAGAACAGCAGCTACAGCAGCATAGCAGGAGGATGGGGCACCGCCGATGCTCACGTCCCGCTTGCTGGAGCCGGGTGGACGCTGCCGTGAGCTCTGGCGGCGGTGCCCCATCCTCCTGCTACGCTGCTGTGGCCGCTGCTCTACCCCATCTCCCCGCTGCTCTCTCCCGTCTCCCCGCTGCTCTCCCCTGTCTCCTCCTCTCAGATCCCTCATCTCAATCTGACTTTTTTAAAGTCAGATTGAGATGGTCAGGAACGGGGCCAAAACCTGTCAGATTTGGCCCCGTTTCCGACAGAAGCAGGATAGCCCTTGTCGGATCCATTCCGACAAATGCATGTCGGAATGGATCCGATTTTAATTGAATATACGGTACCTCTAAATGCATACTAAACGCATATGCAAAAGCTACATCAGTGACTAGCTGGGCTTAGTGACTGTGTCATGACTGAGGAAAATGCTAGACTGTATATATAGTACTGTAGCTTACATCTGTATCCAGTCATATTACCAGCGTTTTCTTTCTGTTCTGTGATATGATTTCTATTGACCCTTATTATTGTACAGTTCAGTATTTCACAATAAACTAAAAACAGATGGTACCTGTATATATAGAAAATATAAGCCAAGTGTCATACTACACAGCAAATAATAATACCATTTGTTGGAATCAGGAAAATTTCCTCTACAACAGTGGTACTCAAACTGTGTGTCGTGGCATCCTGGGGTGCCACAGGGCACTTGCAGGGGTGCCTTAGATTGGTGGTCCAGGACCAATTCAAATTATTTACAGTAAATGTAATAGGCAAAACCAGTGCTGGTGGCTGTTAATCATAAAATCTTGCCCCTCACTACACAACTGAACCTAAGGATGACATATAAACACAATTTACATAATTTAATATTTCTTTCTAAATTTCTCAATAAGAAACTTTTGGCCTAGGGGTGCCATGAAAAAATTCTGATACTCTAGTCTAGGGCGTCGTAATTCAAAAACATTTGTGAACCACTGCTCTACAATCTACAGTATCTCATCAAACCTACTTAGAAAACTAGCAGGATAAACTTTTTTGAGACTCATTCTAATACAGTTTCACTTTATATTGCAGCCTGTTAAAGACTAGCCAATGCAGACATTATAAATCTGTGGCACTTCTACACAGCTATGCCCAGATTTGTCAAGCCTTGGAGAGTGATAAATTGAACGGGGATAAAGTACCAACCAATCAGCTCCCAACTGTCATGTTACAGGCTGGGTTTGGCAAATGACAATTAGAAGCTGATTAGTTGTTACTTTATCACCGTGCAATTTATCACTCTCCAAGGCTTGATAAATCTACTTACTTACAGTACTCCTACACACTTACTTTTAGCAAAAAATGCAACTTTTACCTTATATCTTCCCCTTGGCGTGTTATCCAATTATCCACGGTAATTTACTGCCACAAATTGATACCCTGGGGCCTTCCCCCTACACCCCCTATTACATCCCTTTACCGCTGTAGAGTGCAAAGGTTAGCACATTACCCTGAACTATTAGTTTATGAGATGAATCTTCAGGTGGTGACAGTCTGATTATAACATTATAATTTATGTGTTCTATAAATGTGTCATATTATACTGTACTAGTTACCAGCCCGTCAAAATGACGGAACATCATAACAGTAATGTCAGCGCCGGCAGCTCTGTGTGGCCGAGGTGAGCAACACTTGAATTGCTCCGTCGGACGCCATGCCGGAATGCAAAACACTTGAATTCCCCCCACAGAGGTGGGGAGCAGCGTTACCCTTTTATTATATAGGATATATCACTATTCTCACTTGATATAGGCCACCATTTTGACTGTTTGCACTGGGAGCCGTTTTGTCTAGAAACTGCGCTGTGGGCACCTCGGTGAAAATGCCTTTACATAACAGCTTAACCACAAAACCACATAAAGATTTATTCTGATCTGAATGCTGGGGAACAACTTGTATTTATAGCCTGCAACATAAATGTGCTGTATGCCATGGCTGAGTCAAAGGACTGCAGTGTTTCCTTGGTAATGTAAAACCATTACGCAGAAATATATTCCCTGACAAAACAAACAGCTGAAAACATTACAGCAGAGCATGCACAATAAGTAATATTAGTCATTAAGGTTCAAAAAGGGTTGAGATTACCTAAAGGATAAAAAAAAGGGGCAGACTAGATGGGCCAAGTGGTTCTTATCTGCCGTCAAATTCTATGTTTCGATGTTTCTATGTAAGTATACAGGCAATTGGCTTAAAGCAGCACTATACTTTACGGGAGGGTGGGCAACATGCGATCCTGCCTGGCCCGCTATCCCCCAGCAGTGCGCAATGACAAGCGGCCCGACTAGCTGAGCCGCTGGTCATTGCGCTACAGCAGCTCAAAGACGCGGCGCCGCTGAGGAAATCCCGGTCACGTCACAGGGGCTGCTGACCGGGATTTCCTTTCCGACGTCAGGCGCTGGGCGGTGCGGGGGCAGAGCCAAAGCAGGGGCAGAAGCGGATGCGGCCAGCGGATCATCTGGGCAGCTGGACGCCCGGCTGTCTCCTGCTCCCTGGCTAACCACCTCGGCCGGCTCTGCATCATGGAGCATCATGGAGGAACAGCGGCAGCGTCCCCCAAACCCTCCCTCCTTCAGGGAGGAGGAAGCAGACCTTGGCCTCCCAGTCACTATTCCACATCACACCCAAAATTACTGGCGGTGCGGCTCCATGGACTGCACAGCACTTGATCTTCTGGCCTGTACCTGGTTACCGCATGTGACGTCCTGCAACTCAGTGGATTGGTGCAGAGAGAGGTGAGCACCCTGGGAGCCCTGTACCCACCTAACCCCCCCCCCCCCCCGTGTGTGTGACTCACTGTACCTAATACCTCTGTGTGAGTGACCCCCACTACCAACCTCACCCCTGGTGTGTGTCCCAGTACCCTTCTACCCCTGTGTATGTGTTCCACACCTTGTACCCCCCGTGTTTGATACCCAGTACCCCCTGCCTCTATATATATGACACCCTGTACCCCTACCTCAGTGTATATGGCACCCTGTACCCCTACCTCCCTGACATTTTTGACAGTGAACACCCCCTGACGCTTTGTGACACACCCCTGAGGGTCCGAGTTACGGATTTTCGCACCGCAGCGGTCAAGGCAAAACGGGGCAAAACTGTGCATGCACCGCAATGCGCATTCGCGTCGTATCGTACGGGTACAATGGCCGGCGTGCTTTTGCACAGGATCTAGCAACGCTTTCAGTTGCACTGGCGGACGCAAGAAGATTGACAGGAAGTGGGAGTTTCTGGGTGGCAACTGACCGTTTTCTGCGAGTGTTTGGGAAAACGCAGGCGTGGCCGGGCGTTTGCAGGGCGGGTGTCTGACATCATTACTGTGTCACTCTTCGCAGCAAACATCGCACAGAATAAGTAACTACAGGGCTGGTCTTGTTCTGCACAAAATGTGTTTGCAGGCGCTCTGCTGCACAGGATGCTATTTTAATACACTCCCCCGTGGGCGGCGACTATGCATTTGCACGGCTGCTAAAACTAGCTAGCGAACGACCAACTCGGAATGAGGGCCCCTGTACCCACCTATACCTGTGTGTGTTTTTGTTATACCTTGTACCTGTGCGTGCTCAGGGAGGGAGGGGATATTTTGTGTGCGGAATGTGTTAAGTGGCCCCCCAGCTGAAATAATTGCCCACCCCTGCTTTACGGCATGCCCCATTGGATATTTAACTTTAGTGGTTCAAGTGCAATACACTAGAGCGCCAATTGTAAAGATAGAGTTTTCTCTAACGTTATGCCCCACATTTTGCTAAATAGCTTTTCACATGATCATCATAAGATCATTTGCTTATAAAACATCACATACTGTAGAATTTCCTGAGCTATTTGTAATAAGTCACCAGAGTGTTCTTATATAAGATAGGATCGCGGTCAACTTGTCCTAAACGATGGAACATGGTGTTACTTAATGTTACTTAAATCTGAAACACATGAAGTATCTGACTTCATTGCTTTATATACACAAATCTAATTATGTATATTTTACAAACCATTAGCAAAATCTTACTGACATGGTTTTGCAATGAACTTCATGAATGTATTATTTAAGAGGGCATATAAACATCTGTTCAATAAAGGCCCCAATGTGCAAAGAGAGTGGAGACTGATTTTTCTGATCCAGTAAATAGTGATTTTATTTCTAACTCAAACAAATTTGTGTGATTTCAATTGCTTTGGGGGATTTCAAAAGCGGTGTCTACTCCCTAAAATCCTTTGAGCTTTCCAAATTCATTTCAGGACCCATTTACTTCAGTGGGGTTGTGTGGTTTACATTGACACCTAACTGATATAAATGATCCTCTGAAATGAGATCCGGTCAGTATCCCGGTGTTCCGAATCCTGGCAGTCTGAGTACCGACACAGGAATCCCAACACTATTAGTAATGCCAATGCTGTCATCACGAGATAGGTTGAACTCTGGTAACCCAAGAGTGGGAGGGGAGTTAGGTTTAGGATGTGGGGGAGAGGGTTAGGCACCCCAGGGGAGGGTTATGGTTAGGCTGTGGGGGAGGGAGGGTTAGGTTTAGGCTGTAGGGAGGGGGGATTATGGTTAGGCACCATCGGGGAGGGATAGGGTTAGGCTGCAGGGTGGAGGGGAGGTCAGGCTGCGAGAGAGGAGGGTTAGGGAGGTTAGGGGTAGTTTACTTACGAAATAGGTGTTGGGATTCTGAGCAATGGGATGCTGCTGTCGCCATTCTGACTGCCAGCATCCAAAGCGCCAGGACCCCGATACCATCCCATTGAAATGAGTACAGCTTCCCTTCTCCGCACATCTCTGATCAAAATTCACCAAATTTACAGCAGGATATACTGCTGGGCCTATTTATAATGGCCACATCAATCATTGAGCTGATATATTGTGTGTAAATCTGCCTCTGGTACTAGCCAGTGCCTCCTTAGCCATTTGCCTCACCGCACATCCCTGCTTACCACTATCCACATTAATATACAGTAGAATCAATTTGATGAGACATTAACACAAGAGACTCCCTTTCATAACCAGATAATCACAAGGCCAGTGTGGTAAACTGCTTGTGATTGACTAATGGTAAAGGACGTCCTGGGAACACATGCTAATGAAATAATGTCAGAGCATGGATTGCCTCTAGGCCGGGTATATTTTAGCCACTCCTATTGGACAACAATGACTCTTGGCAGAACAGTGTGTTGTTTTTTTGTTTTGTTTTTTACATTGGATCAGATAAAGAATGAAAAAAGAAAAGTTTATGTGACATTATACAGGGTGTTAGGAAAGTCACTGTGCACTTATGTATATTTATTAACACACATGTTTCAATATATAATACATTATGTAAACACGAATGATAATTATAAACCATGTTGACAAAGACCACTGTTAGCATCAAGACAGGCTTTTTTGTTTCTAAACACCTCTATATACGTGCACAGCAGTGGCGGAACTACCGCTAGTGCAAGCAGTGCCTTGCACTGGGGCCCGCCACTGTCCAGAGGCCCACAGCATGTAATGAGTCAAACTGACTCATTACATGCCGCTGTGTGCTGCGCCCGCCGAGAGAGGAGCACAGAGGCCACGGGGTGGGGGGGGGGGGGAGGGGAGGGAGGTGTAGGAGGGAGCCACAGTAAAAAGGGGACGCTGCCTGCCGTAATGTGTAAAAAGGGGGACGCTGTCTGCCGTAATGTGTAAAAAGGGCAGGCTGTCTGCCGTTATGTGTAAAAAGGGGGCGCTGCCTTAATGTGTAAAAAGGGGACGCTGTCTGCCGTAATGTGTAAAAAGGGGACGCTGTCTGCTGTAATGTGTAAAAAGGGGGACGCTGTCTGCCTTAATGTGTAAAAAGGGGACGCTGTCTGCCGTAATGTGTAAAAAGGGGACGCTGTCTGCCGTTATGTGTAAAAAGGGGGATGCTGTCTGCCGTAATGTGTAAAAAGGGGACGCTGTCTGCCGTAATATGTGAAAAGGGGACACTGTCTGCCTTAATGTGTAAAAAGGGGACGCTGTCTGCCGTAATGTGTAAAAAGGGGACGCTGTCTGCCGTAATGTGTAATAAGGGTAATCTGTCCGCCTTAAGGTATAAACAGGGGACGCTGTCTGCCGTAATGTGTTAAAAAGGGGACGCTGACTGCCGTAATGTGTAAAAAGGGGACGCTGTCTGCTGTTATGTGTAAAAAAGGGGACGCTGTCTGCCGTAATGTGTAAAAAAGGGGGACGCTGTCTGCCGTAATGTGTAAAAAGGGTAATCTGTCTGCCGTAATGTGTAAAAGGGGCTCTACCTGGAGTAGTGGTGCTACTGTGCGGCGTAATTTGAATAATGGAGACTACTGTGTCCCGTTATATGAATTGGTATTATTTTGTGGCCACACCCCTTCCCCACGAAACCAGGCCCCTATATTTTTTACGCGCGCCTAAGGTGCGCACTGCCCCTGTTATGCATGGAGGAGTGGGGCTCTGATGCCGTTTCTTGCACACAGTGCTAAAATGTCTAGTTACGGCACTTATTTATAATGGCCACATCAATCATTGAGCTGATATATTGTGTGTAAATCTGCCTCTGGTACTAGCCAGTGCCTCCTTAGCCATTTGCCTCACCGCACATCCCTGCTTACCACTATCCACATTAATATACAGTAGAATCAATTTGATGAGACATTAACACAAGAGACTCCCTTTCATAACCAGATAATCACAAGGCCAGTGTGGTAAACTGCTTGTGATTGACTAATGGTAAAGGACGTCCTGGGAACACATGCTAATGAAATAATGTCAGAGCATGGATTACCTCTAGGCCGGGTATATTTTAGCCACTCCTATTGGACAACAATGACTCTTGGCAGAACAGTGTGTTGTTTTTTTGTTTTGTTTTTTACATTGGATCAGATAAAGAATGAAAAAAGAAAAGTTTATGTGACATTATACAGGGTGTTAGGAAAGTCACTGTGCACTTATGTATATTTATTAACACACATGTTTCAATATATAATACATTATGTAAACACGAATGATAATTATAAACCATGTTGACAAAGACCACTGTTAGCATCAAGACAGGCTTTTTTGTTTCTAAACACCTCTATATACGTGCACAGCAGTGGCGGAACTACCGCTAGTGCAAGCAGTGCCTTGCACTGGGGCCAGCCACTGTCCAGAGGCCCACAGCATGTAATGAGTCAAACTGACTCATTACATGCCGCTGTGTGCTGCGCCCGCCGAGAGAGGAGCACAGAGGCCACGGGGTGGGGGGGGGGGGAGGGGAGGGAGGTGTAGGAGGGAGCCACAGTAAAAAGGGGACGCTGCCTGCCGTAATGTGTAAAAAGGGGGACGCTGTCTGCCGTAATGTGTAAAAAGGGCAGGCTGTCTGCCGTTATGTGTAAAAAGGGGGCGCTGCCTTAATGTGTAAAAAGGGGACGCTGTCTGCCGTAATGTGTAAAAAGGGGACGCTGTCTGCTGTAATGTGTAAAAAGGGGGACGCTGTCTGCCTTAATGTGTAAAAAGGGGACGCTGTCTGCCGTAATGTGTAAAAAGGGGACGCTGTCTGCCGTTATGTGTAAAAAGGGGGATGCTGTCTGCCGTAATGTGTAAAAAGGGGACGCTGTCTGCCGTAATATGTGAAAAGGGGACACTGTCTGCCTTAATGTGTAAAAAGGGGACGCTGTCTGCCGTAATGTGTAAAAAGGGGACGCTGTCTGCCGTAATGTGTAATAAGGGTAATCTGTCCGCCTTAAGGTATAAACAGGGGACGCTGTCTGCCGTAATGTGTTAAAAAGGGGACGCTGACTGCCGTAATGTGTAAAAAGGGGACGCTGTCTGCTGTTATGTGTAAAAAAGGGGACGCTGTCTGCCGTAATGTGTAAAAAAGGGGGACGCTGTCTGCCGTAATGTGTAAAAAGGGTAATCTGTCTGCCGTAATGTGTAAAAGGGGCTCTACCTGGAGTAGTGGTGCTACTGTGCGGCGTAATTTGAATAATGGAGACTACTGTGTCCCGTTATATGAATTGGTATTATTTTGTGGCCACACCCCTTCCCCACGAAACCAGGCCCCTATATTTTTTACGCGCGCCTAAGGTGCGCACTGCCCCTGTTATGCATGGAGGAGTGGGGCTCTGATGCCGTTTCTTGCACACAGTGCTAAAATGTCTAGTTACGGCACTTATTTATAATGGCCACATCAATCATTGAGCTGATATATTGTGTGTAAATCTGCCTCTGGTACTAGCCAGTGCCTCCTTAGCCATTTGCCTCACCGCACATCCCTGCTTACCACTATCCACATTAATATACAGTAGAATCAATTTGATGAGACATTAACACAAGAGACTCCCTTTCATAACCAGATAATCACAAGGCCAGTGTGGTAAACTGCTTGTGATTGACTAATGGTAAAGGACGTCCTGGGAACACATGCTAATGAAATAATGTCAGAGCATGGATTACCTCTAGGCCGGGTATATTTTAGCCACTCCTATTGGACAACAATGACTCTTGGCAGAACAGTGTGTTGTTTTTTTGTTTTGTTTTTTACATTGGATCAGATAAAGAATGAAAAAAGAAAAGTTTATGTGACATTATACAGGGTGTTAGGAAAGTCACTGTGCACTTATGTATATTTATTAACACACATGTTTCAATATATAATACATTATGTAAACACGAATGATAATTATAAACCATGTTGACAAAGACCACTGTTAGCATCAAGACAGGCTTTTTTGTTTCTAAACACCTCTATATACGTGCACAGCAGTGGCGGAACTACCGCTAGTGCAAGCAGTGCCTTGCACTGGGGCCAGCCACTGTCCAGAGGCCCACAGCATGTAATGAGTCAAACTGACTCATTACATGCCGCTGTGTGCTGCGCCCGCCGAGAGAGGAGCACAGAGGCCACGGGGTGGGGGGGGGGGGAGGGGAGGGAGGTGTAGGAGGGAGCCACAGTAAAAAGGGGACGCTGCCTGCCGTAATGTGTAAAAAGGGGGACGCTGTCTGCCGTAATGTGTAAAAAGGGCAGGCTGTCTGCCGTTATGTGTAAAAAGGGGCGCTGCCTTAATGTGTAAAAAGGGGACGCTGTCTGCCGTAATGTGTAAAAAGGGGACGCTGTCTGCTGTAATGTGTAAAAAGGGGGACGCTGTCTGCCTTAATGTGTAAAAAGGGGACGCTGTCTGCCGTAATGTGTAAAAAGGGGACGCTGTCTGCCGTTATGTGTAAAAAGGGGGATGCTGTCTGCCGTAATGTGTAAAAAGGGGACGCTGTCTGCCGTAATATGTGAAAAGGGGACACTGTCTGCCTTAATGTGTAAAAAGGGGACGCTGTCTGCCGTAATGTGTAAAAAGGGGACGCTGTCTGCCGTAATGTGTAATAAGGGTAATCTGTCCGCCTTAAGGTATAAACAGGGGACGCTGTCTGCCGTAATGTGTTAAAAAGGGGACGCTGACTGCCGTAATGTGTAAAAAGGGGACGCTGTCTGCTGTTATGTGTAAAAAAGGGGACGCTGTCTGCCGTAATGTGTAAAAAAGGGGGACGCTGTCTGCCGTAATGTGTAAAAAGGGTAATCTGTCTGCCGTAATGTGTAAAAGGGGCTCTACCTGGAGTAGTGGTGCTACTGTGCGGCGTAATTTGAATAATGGAGACTACTGTGTCCCGTTATATGAATTGGTATTATTTTGTGGCCACACCCCTTCCCCACGAAACCAGGCCCCTATATTTTTTACGCGCGCCTAAGGTGCGCACTGCCCCTGTTATGCATGGAGGAGTGGGGCTCTGATGCCGTTTCTTGCACACAGTGCTAAAATGTCTAGTTACGGCACTGTTGCTAGGTATCCATTTCTCTGGCCCTGGGCAGGTCCCCCTCACCAGATCCTCTCCAGGGGTGAGGGGGTGGACTTGGATGGGATGAAGGGGCCCAAAGCATTTTGTCGCACCTGGGCCCACCGCTCGCTAGTTCCGCCACTGGTGCACAGTAACTTTCTGAACAAAATATAAGGTATTTTCATAAAGCAGTGAAAACAGTGGAGAAGTGAAGCAGTGGAGAAGTTTTCCATGGCAACCAGTCAGCTGCTCCGTATAATTTTTTAATGTGCAAATTAGAAATGTTACCTCAATGCTGATTGGTTGCCATGGGCAACTTCTGTTTCACTTCTCTGCTGTTTTCACTGCTTTATGAAAAGTGCACAGTGACTTTCCGAACACCCTGTACTACAGAGCAAAAAAGAACAATAGTTTTAAAAAAAAACCATATTGTTAAATAAGCTGTGAGGAATGCTTTATTTGTTTCTGCGAAGGTGAATAAGACCTGGCAACAAAATTAGCATAAACCACTTCAAATACATGTGCATATATTGTATTTTAAAAAATATCTAGAACCTCAAGAAGTGTACACCTCTGCGTCGGTAGCATATGCAACTAGTGTTTGACAAGTCATCATCAGCTGTGTGTATTTGTCACTGAACTAAAGCAGAAGCAAAATATCCCCATATGTTGGTTAACAACATAAAACTCTTCAAGTTGTTTGGTTGGATGTGTTTGCAAAATGTTTTAAAAAAACGCAGGTTTCAAGTGCACTTTATCTGTGTAGTACTTCACATTTTATCAGAAATTAATTAGGTGTTCAAGTACAGCATGTACAGTAAGAAGGGGCAGAGCAGACAGAAGACAAATGAGTATATTACTCTTAGCCAAGGACTGCTGCTATTAGTCATGCTCCCTACCAAATCTACCACATGCTCATACATGTGGGGTGCAAAATGATTTAGGAGAGAGATAAAAAAAAATCCTAATGGCAATTGCTTCTAAGGGAAATGATACAAATATATCTTTGTCTCAAGCCTGTAGTTTTCTGATGAATTGATCTCTGCAGGACTGGTTTAATGCTGAAATGCAGTCATGCAAACCACCTAAAGCAAAAGGACATAAAGCAATCCTTGGCTTTGTGCTGCAGTACGGTTCCCTCACACGTGTCTGTGAGCATTTTACTGATTTCAAAAACATCACTGTTGCCTGTGTGATGTGTCAAAAATATCTTCAGTGTGAATGTTACAGCAAGATAACGGAACCAATGAAATCAGGCATGATCGGTTTGCAAGTCAAATGCCTGAATTAATCAAAACTGACAGGAAACTTGTAATGCCAGCTTTTTTCCATTATATGTGACAATTGTCATTTTTTTGTGATAAAAATCATAATGGCATAATGTACCAAGAATGTACTGCTGGTGCAGCTGAGTGATATGCAAAATATACTGTAAATGGGTCACTGCATTGGTATAAAAAATTATAAAAGGGCAGATACTGTATACCAAGATGTACTAAGCCTTGGACAGTAATAAAGTGGAGAGAGATAATCTACCAATCAATCATCTAATGTCATTTTTCAAACCCAACCTGTAACATTGCAGGTAGGAGCTGATTGGCTGGTAGTTTATCTCTCTCCACTTTATCACTCACCAAGGCTTAGTACAATTTACTTCCCAAGTCTCAAACCATTAAATTCCTGTTTAAAGTGAATATCCCAGGGAATAACTCTTCCGACCATGAAATAATGGAGGTGCTACGCTTGAAAAGCGAGGAAGAAGTTGCAGGTGCAGTGCACTAGTCTAGCGACGTCTTATTTCCTAGTCACTCCGGCCATACTCAGCTAAGAGATGGTGCTCAGTGGATATTGCCGTCGCCCCTCTCCATGGTAAGGAAGACTAATAAAAACAGTTCCTATTCACCCTTTAATCTCATTTTAATAATCTAGCTAATCTACATAAAAGATCTCAGTTCACTAATTTCACTCTTCCCTGCTTCACAAAACAAAACCCAGTGGTGCGCATATTCATCGCCATGACCATACCTCCCAACTTTCCAATTCAAGGAGGTGGGACCCTCGCTCGGCAACCTGGACAAGGGGTGTGGCCTTAGGTGGGAGGGATGTGGCTTTCATTTAGTGGGTGTGGCCTCGCTCCGTGGACCAATTTTTCTGACATTTTGGGGGAGTGCGCAGCACTCGCCGTGCAGGTAGGCAGCCCCCTGCTCACCTCCCAGCACTGAATAGATGCTGTGCGCATGCGCACGGCATCTATTCAAGGATGACTCGCTGCCTTGCAGAGCAGCAAGTGATCAAAAGATCTCCCACTGCTCCCCCTCCCCACCCGCGGGATATTGCACATGGCATCTCCAAAGAAGAATTTCTTCTGTAAATGAGGGTCAGTGCCAAGCTGCTCTAGACAAAGCAGTAAATTAACCCTTACCACTAAAGGCCAAATTGTAGTCTTAAAATATAGCATTAACAGATTTTTCATCTCTGAGATACGGTAATAAATCAATTATAGCCACTTGATCATGTCTTAAGTAGTGATGAGCGGGTTCGGTTTCCGAGAAACCGAACCCCCCCGAACTTCACCCTTTTAACACGGGTCCGAGCCATACTCGGATTCTCCCGTATGGCTCGGTTAACCCGAGCGCGCCCGAACGTCATCATCCCGCTGTCGGATTCTCGCGAGATTCGGATTCTATATAAGCAGCCGCGCGTCATCGCCATTTTCACACGTGCATTGAGATTGATAGGGAGAGGACGTGGCTGGCGTCCTCTCCGTTTATAATTGTAGAAGAGACAGTTGATTGCTTGTTTTATTACTAATTGTGGGGAGGATTGGGGAGCAGCTGTTAGGACTCGGAGTAGAGTGCAGAGTTTTGCTGATAGTGACCACCAGTTTTTTTTTATCCGTTCTCTGCCTGAAAAAAACGCTCCATACCATATCTGTGCTCAGTGTGCTGCATGATATATCTGTGCTGAGTGCTCACACTGCTTAATTGTGGGGACTGGGGAGCAGCTATAGCAGGAGTACAGTGCACAGTTTTGCTGACAGTGACCACCAGTATACGTGTGTCTGCCTGAAAAACACTCCTGTGGTGGCTTTTTTTTATACTAGTTTAGCAGTCTGCTGACAGTGTCCACCAGGTCCATTATACTGTATATAGCAGTACGGTAGGCCACTGCTGTACCTACCTCTGTGTCGTCAGTCACTCGTCATCCATTAATAATAATAAGTATACTATCCATCCATCTACATTGTATACCTGTGGTGGCTTTTTTTCTTTATACTAGTTTAGCAGTTTTCTGACAGTGTCCACCAGGTCCATTTATTATACTGTATATAGCAGTACGGTAGGCCACTGCTGTACCTACCTCTGTGTCGTCACTCGTCGTCCATAAGTATACTATCCATCCATCTACATTGTATACCTGTGGTGTTTTCTTTTCTTTATACTAGTAGTACTAGTCTAGCAGTCTGCTGACAGTGTCCACCAGGTCCATTATACTGTATATAGCAGTACGGTAGGCCACTGCTGTACCTACCTCTGTGTCGTCACTCGTCGTCCATAAGTATACTATCCATCCATCTACATTGTATACCTGTGGTGGCTTTTTTTTTTAATACTAGTAGTACTAGTTTAGCAGTCTGCTGACAGTGTCCACCAGGTCCATTAAACTGTATATAGCAGTACGGTAGGCCACTGCTGTACCTACCTTTGTGTCGTCAGTCACTCATCATCCATTAATAATTATAAGTATACTATCCATCCATCTACATTGTATACCTGTGGTGGCTTTTTTTCTTTATACTAGTTTAGCAGTTTGCTGACAGTGTCCACCAGGTCCATTTATTATACTGTATATAGCAGTACGGTAGGCCACTGCTGTACCTACCTCTGTGTCGTCACTCATCGTCCATAAGTATACTATCCATCCATCTACATTGTATACCTGTGGTGGCTTTTTTTTTCATACTAGTAGTACTAGTTTAGCAGTCTGCTGACAGTGTCCACCAGGTCCATTATACTGTATATAGCAGTACGGTAGGCCACTGCTGTACCTACCTCTGTGTCGTCACTCGTCGTCCATAAGTATACTATCCATCCATCAAGATCCACTTCCACCTCGTGCTGAAGCTGCTGCCACTAGTCATGGCCGAGACGATGAAATGCCATCAACGTCGTCTGCCGAGGCCGATGCCCAATGTCATAGTACAGAGCATGTAAAATCCAAAACACAAAAGATCAGTAAAATGACCCAAAAATCGAAATTAAAAGCATCTGAGGAGAAGCGTAAACTTGCCAATATGCCATTTACGACACGGAGTGGCAAGGAACGGCTGAGGCCCTGGCCTCTGTTCATGGCTAGTGGTTCAGCTTCACATGAGGATGGAAGCACTCATCCTCTCGCTAGAAAAAAGAAAAGACTTAAGCTGGCAAAAGCACAGCAAAGAACTGTGCGTTCTTCGAAATCACAATCCCCAAGGAGAGTCCAATTGTGTCGGTTGCGATGCCTGACCTTCCCAACACTGGACGGGAAGAGCTTGCGCCTTCCACCATTTGCACGCCCCCCTGCAAGTGCTGGAAGGAGCACCCGCAGTCCAGTTCCTGATAGTCAAATTGAAGATATCAGTGTTGAAGTACACCAGGATGAGGATATGGGTGTTGCTGGCGCTGGGGAGGAAATTGACAAGGAGGATTCTGATGGTGAGGTGGTTTGTTTAAGTCAGGCACCCGTGGAGACGCCTGTTGTCCGTGGGATGAATATGGCCATTAACATGCCTGGTCAAAATACAAAAAAAATAAGCTCTTCGGTGTGGAATTATTTCAACACAAATGCGGACAACAGGTGTCAAGCCGTGTGTTGCCTTTGTCAAGCTGTAATAAGTAGGGGTAAGGACGATAACCACCTCGGAACATCCTCCCTTATACGTCACCTGCAGCGCATTCATCATAAGTCAGAGACAAGTTCAAAAACTTTGGGCGACAGCGGAAGCAGTCCACTGACCAGTAAATCCCTTCCTCTTGTAACCAAGCTCCTGCAAACCACACCACCAACTCCCTCAGTGTCAATTTCCTCCTTACCCAGGAAAGCCAATAGTCCTGCAGGCCATGTCACTGGCAAGTCTGACGAGTCCTCTCCTGCCTGAGATTCCTCCGATGCATCCTTGAGTGTAACGCCTACTGCTGCTGGCGCTGCTGTTGTTGCTGCTGGGAGTCGATCGTCATCCCAGAGGGGAAGTCGGAAGACCACTTGTACTACTTCCAGTAAGCAATTGACTGTACAACAGTCCTTTGCGAGGAAGATGAAATGTCACAGCAGTCATCCTGCTGCAAAGCGGATAACTGAGGCCTTGGCAGCCTGGGCGGTGAGAAACGTGGTTCCGGTATCCATCGTTAATTCAGAGCCAACTATAGACTTGATTGAGGTACTGTGTCCCCGGTACCAAATACCATCTAGGTTCCATTTCTCTAGGCAGGCGATACCGAAAATGTACACAGACCTCAGAAAAAGACTCACCAGTGTCCTAAAAAATGCAGTTGTACCCAATGTTCACTTAACCACGGACATGTGGACAAGTGGAGCAGGGCAGACTCAGGACTATATGACTGTGACAGCCCACTGGGTAGATGTATTGCCTCCCGCTGCAAGAACAGCAGCGGCGGCACCAGTAGCAGCATCTCGCAAACGCCAACTCGTTCCTAGGCAGGCTACGCTTTGTATCACCGCTTTCCAGAATACGCACACAGCTGAAAACCTCTTACGGCAACTGAGGAAGATCATCGCAGAATGGCTTACCCCAATTGGACTCTCCTGGGGATCTGTGACATCGGACAACGCCAGCAATATTGTGCGTGCATTACATCTGGGCAAATTCCAGCACGTCCCATGTTTTGCACATACCTTGAATTTGGTGGTGCAGAATTATTTAAAAAACGACAGGGGCGTGCAAGAGATGCTGTCGGTGGCCCGAAGAATTGCGGGCCACTTTCGGCGTTCAGGCACCGCGTACAGAAGACTGGAGCAACACCAAAAATACCTGAACCTGCCCTGCCATCATCTGAAGCAAGAGGTGGTAACGAGGTGGAATTCAACCCTCTATATGCTTCAGAGGATGGAGGAGCAGCAAAAGGCCATTCAAGCCTATACATCTGGCCACGATATAGGCAAAGGAGGTGGAATGCACCTGTCTCAAGCGCAGTGGAGAATGATTTCAACGTTGTGCAAGGTTCTGCAACCCTTTGAACTTGCCACACGTGAAGTCAGTTCAGACACTGCCAGCCTGAGTCAGGTCATTCCCCTCATCAGGCTTTTGCAGAAGAAGCTGGAGACATTGAAGGAGGAGCTAAAACAGAGCGATTCCGCTAGGCATGTGGGACTTGTGGATGGAGCCCTTAATTCGCTTAACCAGGATTCACGGGTGGTCAATCTGTTGAAATCAGAGCACTACATTTTGGCCACCGTGCTCGATCCTAGATTTAAAACCTACGTTGTTTCTCTCTTTCCGGCAGACACAAGTCTGCAGGGGTTCAAAGACCTGCTGGTGAGAAAATTGTCAAGTCAAGCGGAACGTGACCCGTCAACAGCTCCTCCTTCACATTCTCCCGCAACTGGGGGTGCGAGGAAAAGGCTAAGAATTCCGAGCCCACCCGCTGGCGGTGATGCAGGGCAGTCTGGAGTGAGTGCTGACATCTGGTCTGGACTGAAGGACCTGGCAACGATTACTGACATGTCGTCTACTGTCACTGCATATGATTCTCTCACCATTGAAAGAATGGTGGAGGATTATATGAGTGACCGCATCCAAGTAGGCACGTCAGACAGTCCGTACGTATACTGGCAGGAAAAAGAGGCAATTTGGAGGCCCTTGCAGAAACTGGCTTTATTCTACCTAAGTTGCCCTCCCTCCAGTGTGTACTCCGAAAGAGTGTTTAGTGCAGCCGCTCACCTTGTCAGCAATCTGCGTACGAGGTTACTTCCAGAAAATGTGGAGAAGATGATGTTCATTAAAATGAATTATAATCAATTCCTCCGTGGAGACATTCACCAGCAGCAATTGCCTCCAGAAAGTACACGGGGACCTGAGATGGTGGATTCCAGTGGGGACGAATTAATAATCTGTGAGGAGGGGGATGTACACAGTGAAAGGGGTGATGAATCGGAGGATGAGGAGGAGGTGGACATCTTGCCTCTGTAGAGCCAGTTTGTGCAAGGAGAGATTGATTGCTTCTTTTTTGGTGATGGCCCAAACCAACCAGTAATTTCAGTCACAGTCGTGTGGCAGACCCTGTCACTGAAATGATGGGTTCGTTAAAGTGTGCATGTCCTGTTTATACAACATAAGGGTGGGTGGGAGGGCCCAAGGACAATTCCATCTTGCACCTCTTTTTTCTTTCATTTTTCTTTGCATCATGTGCTGTTTGGGGAGTATTTTTTTGAAGGGCCATCCTGCGTGACACTGCAGTGCCACTCCTAGATGGGCCAGATGTTTGTGTCGGCCACTTGGGTCGCTTATCTTAGCCACACAGCTACCTCATTGCGCCTCTTTTTTTCTTTGCATCATGTGCTGTTTGGGGAGTATTTTTTTGAAGGGCCATCCTGCGTGACACTGCAGTGCCACTCCTAGATGGGCCAGGTGTTTGTGTCGGCCACTTGTGTCGCTTAGCTTAGTCACACAGCGACCTTGGTGCGCCTCTTTTTTTCTTTGCATCATGTGCTGTTTGGGGAGTATTTTTTGAAGTGCCATCCTGTGTGACACTGCAGTGCCACTCCTAGATGGGCAGGTGTTTGTGTCGGCCACTTGTGTCGCTTAGCTTAGTCACACAGCGACCTTGGTACGCCTCTTTTTTTCTTTGCATCATGTGCTATTTGGGGAGTATTTTTTTGAAGTGCCATCCTGCGTGACAATGCAGTGCCACTCCTAGATGGGCCAGGTGTTTGTGTTGGCCACTTGGGTCGCTTAGCTTAGTCACACAGCTACCTCATTGCGCCTCTTTTTTTCTTTGCATCATGTGCTGTTTGGGGACAATTTTTTTGAAGGGCCATCCTGTCTGACACTGCAGTGCCACTCCTAGATGGGCCAGGTGTTTGTGTCGGCCACTTGGGTGGCTTAGCTTAGCCATCCAGCGACCTTGGTGCAAATTTTAGGACTAAAAATAATATTGTGAGATGTGAGGTGTTCAGAATAGACTGAAAATGAGTGGTAATTATGGTTATTGAGGTTAATAATACTTTGGGATCAAAATGACCCCCAAATTCTATGATTTAAGCTGTTTTTGAGGGTTCTTTGAAAAAAACACCCGAATCCAAAACACACCCGAATCCGACAAAAGTTTTTCGGTGAGGTTTTGCCAAAACGCGTCCGAATCCAAAACACGGCCGCGGAACCGAACCCAAAACCAAAACACAAAACCCGAAAAATTTCCGGTGCACGTCACTAGTCTTAAGACATAAGTAATATCACTCAAGAACAAATAACATAAGATATACAAATTAGTAAAGCAAACCCAATTCTATACACATCTCTTAAATTGTCATGAGCCACAGATAACTTTAGAAAACAGGAAAGAAATATGTGAGTTCTCTACCTAATCAGATATATTGAATTATTCATGCCACTTCACTACAGACAAAAGAAAAACTTCTATGGCTGGCTGTTTTTTTACAACAATCAGAGAGGGTATATGAATGTTTATAAGCACAAATATATTTTTATTTTGTTGGAGCCACTTGAAATTCCAGTACTTAGTAAGACAAATGTGTAAGAACTGATTTCGAGTATGAACCTTTCTACAATGTTTTATTTTCAAAATGGTAAAACAAAAACATTACATACACATTTTTTGTGACCACACACCCTTACTTTTACGCAGCTATTTTAAAGCGGATAAGAGCATGGATTTGTGAAATAAGATGCCAAAAGTTTGTACCATGAATGTGCAATTAGATGTAGGACTTGCAAGAGCAGGTACAGAATAGACATAATTTTTCAGAACCGTTAATTTGAGCTGGTTGCAGTAGAGGAAGGGTGAAGCCATTCTTTGGCAAATCCTATCTATAGAAATAGACAACGCAAAGGACAAGTGAGCTTACACCCAATTCATATGCAATAAAATATTAGACGTACTGCGTGTGTAAAAAAAAAAAAATAGCATACATTAACATACATTTGTTCATTACGGAATAAAAGAGCTGTGTACATGGTAATCGTTACAAATGTATGCGTAAATAAAATTAGATCATAAATAAAACATATGAGAGCCAATTAATCTATTTATTTATTTATTAACCATTTCTTATATAGTGCATAAAATTCCAATGTGCTTTACTATACTATACTATTCTGAAATTTATGCCTAATGCTGGGTACATACTAGACGATACATCGGCTATTCATATCGCATAATGTGTACCCAGCATTATCTAAAGACATATTACTTTAGCTGTGTAGCACAGCCGATGGACGATATATCTGAAGGGTATACATTTAATTTCCTGGCTGTCGGGATCCCGGCGTTCAGGATACCAATGCCAGAATCCCGATAGCTGGCAATGTCGGCAGCCGGAATACTGGCTAACAGGACCATTTCCACTCGTGGGTGTCCACGACACCCACAGAGTGGGAATAGAACCTGTGGCAGGCACAGTGAGCCACTGAGCCCGCAGCATGGCGAGTGCATCGAGCTTGCAAGGGGACTCTTTGTGCTCGCCCTGCTGCCGGCATACTGGCAGCCTGGATGCCGCAGTCGGTATATTTACGTCCAGCATCCCGGCCGCCGGTAAATCATACTGAACCCATCCGAAGACATATCAGTGCATCTGGCTGTGTGTACCAGCCGTCCGTACTCTTGCTACAGGGTTTGACGACACAGCTGGGAGGGCAAATAAAAATGCCTGCTCGGCTGTGACATCAGGACAACACAACGATCGGAAAATTGGTGTGTGTAAATACTTACCTGAATACACTGATGTGATGGCGGGTCCGCTGAAATGTCGGCCCCGTAGTGTATCCAGCTTTAGTTAATAAGACCAATAAGTCCACCTGTAGAGTACAAATTACTGCCAATATGAAATAGTTTTAGGTAGGCTATCAGCCCAGTGTACAGCTCAGGAACCACCTCTGACATGTAAGGAAGATTTTTCTTTATTTTGTTATAATTTTATTGTTTCTCTAAAAAAAGTTTGCAGATATGCTATGTTGAAAACCTGATTTTAGGCACCTTCAGATAAAATATTGCGTCTTGTCTCGCTAAATTACTATAATTATAAATGATGAAGTGTGAAATAGAAGTTCTGCATAACACACAAGGAAATATTCACCTTGTAGGACTATTTAATTGGTTTTCTGCTGTCACACACAGTCATATAAAGGAGAGAATCACTACTGACAAATGTTTTCCATCCAATCATTTGTGTTTTGTTGAATATACTATCTGTCTTTTGATTTCTCTATGACACAAAGTTGCCATGCTCTTCTGACGGTATTATGCAATTAAATACTTGTCGCAATGAAAATTATGTGGGTGTGGTTTATCTTATGTGGGCGTGGTTTGTATAACTAATGAAATGTAAAAAAAGTTATGTCAGAGAGCATTGTAGTGATTTCTGTACAATACACAGAGCACCCTAATGATCTCTATATAATAGAGTGAGCATCCTTATGGTCTCTACACAATACAGAAAGCATCTTTATAAACAATATACAATCTGTGTGACAAAACAGGCTCAGCAGCAAAGGAGTTATGATCTTTATTTTAAAGCACTACAGCATTAGTTTACTACATGGAAAAAGAGGAAATGCATTTGTACCTCTTGCATTGGGTATTTGTTGTTGGGTCAACAGTCATTAGGTCGACAGTCATTAGGTCGACCACTATTGGTCGACATGCATTAGGTCTACAGGGTCATTAGGTTGACATGTACTAGGTCGACAGGTCAAAAGGTCGACATGTTTTTTTAACTTTTTTGGGCATTGTTTTCTTCGTAAAGTGAAGTTGAACCCCAATTAGTGCACCGTGTCCCCTCGCACGGCTCGCCATGCTTTGGGCAAGGTGCCGCGCTCCACTTCCGCTCGGCACAGGTTACCATTCCCAATTGTAGTCTACGTGGATCGTAAGGTATGAAAAAGTCCAAAAATTTAATTTTTTGTGAAAAACTCATGTCGACCTTTTGAACTGTCGACCTAGTACATGTCGACCTAATGACCCTGTTGACCTAAGTGGTGTCGACCTAATTACCGTATCCCCTTGCATTGCAGCATGGATCCTTGCTTGCTTTTTTTTTTTTTTTTTCTGCAACATGGCCCCTAACTGCATCAAACCACACAAATATCCTGTAGCAATGGCAGGATACTATAGGCCTGATTCTGAGTCGCCCACAATGTCAGTGCTGATGAGGTTGAGGGATTTTTTGCTACTGCATGAGAAACCTTAGGCACTGCTGTGATTGAGACGCACTGTATGCGAGATGTATTGGAAAAGGGGCGCTTCTGTGCTGTGACTGGGAGGCAGCTAAATGGACGCACAGAGATGGCCTGCCCTATGGGCATGTTATGGGTGTGTCACTGAAGTGTTTCCATACTCAATCATTCACTCAGATGGTAAATCTGCACCTGCCATTGGGCTGGTGCAAGATTCAATGGTAAAACCGACGGTGGTACCTAAAGATGCACCAGTCGGTATCACACCATCTACAGACGTTAAAAGTGGGCATCTCAGTCCTTGCGCATTCATACACATGGATGTACCCCAGTGAGGGGCTTTGTAGCAGCATTTGCATAAACTCGCAGATGGAGGACCACCAACAGATGCAGCTGCAGCACGTCTGTTCCCCTACTGAATCAGGCCCTTTGGATTCCTTCCCTTTTCACCGAGTTGCCTGCTGTCAATGGCACAAGTTACTTAGGAGTACATTTACTAAGCAGTGATAAGAGCGGAGAAGTGAGCCAGTGGAGAAGTTGCCCATGGCAACCAATCAGCACTGAAGTAACATCTAGAATTTGCATACTATAAAATTATACAGAGCTGCTGATTGGTTGATGGGGAAATTTCTCCACTGGCTCACTTCTCCGCTCTTATCACTGCTTAGTAAATGTTCCCCTTATTGCTTTATTCCCTGTCTCAGCTGTTACCAAACAAACAAAATGACATGTCACACTTGTGTCCTTCGGATTACATTAATCCTGATTATGCAATGTCCAAAGTTTTACTGAAATCTGTGAGCTTTCACTTTGCCATGATGCAATGTGAATTTCCCTATATGACATATTCATTGCATGACCAGCAGAGTTCACAGAATACAACCACATACATACTCTGTTGTTTAACAGCTTCATATTATTTTAGGACTATGATAAATAATGGTGTTTAATGCACAAGTCCCAATAAGCTGTGTTCCTCTATTTCTTTTTGTCTAAGAATCATACATTAATAGGTAAATAAACAGAAGCCTCATAATCCTGGCTGGAGTCACACAACACATTGGCAAGCAAACGACTGGCTTCACTGTGCAGTCATGCCAACATACCTACGGCAGACCTGCATTAGTCATGCAATTGCAGCTAAGGGATTTCCTAGCTCTGACACTGCCAAGCATCTAATCAGATTGGTTATGTTAAGCCTTACATAATTACATGCTAGAGCCCATGGAGCAGCAGAATACTTCAGAATACTGTGTAAGGATCATACTATGCTCCACATGAAACTCTTTATTTTCCACATGGATTGGCTGGTGGCATCTCTCCAGAAAGAGGTCCGTACCAAACGATTTATTAATACAGTACATGGGAGAGTTTCATAGGGTCTTCCTATTTCCATTGAAGAGGCTACCTTTCGGTATTTCCACAGTATGCTCTTCTTCAAGATCCCCCAATCTCTTTTTAACCTCTTCAAGGATACTGCACATATGTGTACTGTTATTTAATGCTTATTTTTAATTACAAAACTTTTTGAAGATTAAATATATATTTATAATTAAATCGGTCAATATATATAAAAAACATTTTTTTTTACTTCAAATGTACCTTTTCAATAAAATATATAAAAAAAAATATTTTAAATTAAAATATTCCTAAAATTAAAAATTCATCCCTGAAGAGGTTAAGGGTTAAAAGTTTGGCTCAGTTCCAGGCTCTCGTCACAATACTGTATGTATCTTTCTGTACAGTGAACTTGTCATTATTTAATGCATCTCTTTGTATACCATTTTATTCACACTTGAATGTACTCATTGTATTTGATGCTTCAATAAAGAAAATACAGTATTGTATATATATATATATAAAAAAAAAGATAATACTAGGCTCCACATAAACTAAAAGAATATGAAGTCAGCGGGCCTTAATTACAAAGTGCACTGCTGGGTCTGGCTGTACCACACAGAACACATCTAGGTGCATGTCTGGACTCTGCTCTGGGACACAGGGGCAGATGTATTAAGCCTGGAGAAGTGATAAAGAAGTGATAAGTGAAAGGTGATAATGCACCAGCCAATCAGCTCCTGTCATTTTTCAAACCCAGCCTGTAACTTGACAGTTAGGAGCTGGTGCGTTATGACTTTCCACTTATCACTTCTCCATTCTTAATACATCTGCCTCAGTGTTCTGCAGCCTACACACGTGCCTCGGTAAATGCAGAGGCAGAAAACTGTCAAGAGACACACTGTGCAAAATTATAATTGTCACATTTAACCTACTTTAACCTACATTTAACCCACTGCTTTGATTAAATTAAACTTTTCTCCTTAAATGCTTTTGAGATTAGCCCAAAGGTAAAAATTCTAAATAGGGACACCGGTGAAAGGCCATGAGAGTGTGCATGGGGGTTTAGTATGATTTCCCGATGGATGGGATGCTGGCGGTCAGAATAAAGACAGAAGCATCACATCCATCAAAATCCCAACAGCACCCCAGTAAGCCCCATAACCCATTACCTGTTCCCTACCCTAACCCTCCCTTGTTGGTGCATAACCCTAACCCTCCCCAGTGGTGCCTAACTAACCCTACCCCCCCCTCCACTTGGTGCCTAACCCTAACCCTCCCTTCTCCGCTGCCTAAACCTAACCCTCACCGCTTAGTGCCTAATGCTAACCTCCCCTTCTATGTGCCTAACCCTAACCACCCCTCCCCAGTACCTAACCCTAACCTTCCCATACCTGAACACTAAGCCACCCTCTGATGGCTAAACCTGACCCCCCCCCCCCCCCCCCGCAACAGGACGTTAGCACGTCCCGCTGAAAGAAGGATCGGGATTCCGGGCGTCGGTATTTAGTCACCAGGATCCCAAGTCCTGTCGGGTTTTAGATGCCAGTGCTCCTGCAGTGGACAGTATTTTAGCGTTGGTGTTTTGTGCGCCGGGTTCCCATCCGTCGGGAAGCTGACTGCTTCCCGTGCATGGCAGGCCTGTGCTTTAAAGTTACCCTCAAACTCTCTTCCTTCCCTGAAAAGCACTTATTTAATACCATGTTTGCATATGTGGTATTGAAATGGCATGATGCAGTGGGACATACCTCAGTCATAACAGCACCATCAGGACAGGGGAACATCCCCTTAAAATTGTGTTTATAGCAAGACAAATGATACTATCATTTCAGTTTAGTAATTGTTTCTCAGATTTTCTCTAAACTACGCAGATTATTTTTCTATTTTTTTTTTGCACTTTTAGCAAACAGTAGATTTCTAGAATCTTATATAATTTATCCCCAACAGAACATAACATTTAATAATCTTATATAATGACAGGGATTTCTTTGTCTTTGCAAAGATCTTCTCTTTGGATTTCAAAATCAGTCAAGTATTTCTTTCTAACAGTTTAATAAATAATGTCTCAAAGATTGTATTTTAATTTATTATACTATAACAAGTTTCTTTGGTACTGTGATGTAGCTAATAAAGCATAGCATCGTTTTACTTTATATTACTTTACATTATTTTATTGGGAAGCATTACTCTTGTGTATGCTCAAAAGTAATGAGTTTGGTATTCGAAAGCACAACCATCTGGCAATTTATTTCTTAATGATGTAACAGCAATTATTTAAGGGCTTAATGAGCATCTACATCGTACAATACATGTGTCTCTCACATGAGAGTAAAATAAGTTATCAGTCATTTCTGGCAATGTATATATGATTGTGGTTATCAACATTTAATGAGTTTGTCGCTAGCCCTTTAAAGTTAAAGGAAATCATCATGACAACGTTTTATGAATGAATTCAGTTAATAACTGAATAGAAGTCATGTATTTCAAAAGACAATTTAATACCAACTCAGATATCTAATTATCTGGAATTGTTAACAGGGACCTACTTACACAAGAACTACCCAGTATGCAGTACAGTACTAATATATTACTGGGCCCACTGAAATGAATGGGAAAATAAACATAAAATTGGATATCATCCACCCAAACCTCCAAATCCTCAATTGGCTGGACCAACAGACAGACTGGATGGGTTTCTGCTGAAATAAGAAGACTACTCTCCCCAAACACTCCTTACTCACCTATTTAAATGTAAAATAACGAAAAAAGTAGTCCAAGGTTAGGATCCATTAAAGTGATCTTGTGGTTTTCTGCATCAGTTTAGGATTCCCTTCTGCATATATTCAAGTCTGCAGCATATCTGAGATATCTCGGCTGCGGTTACTCAGCACAGCAGTCCCCTAGGTTTCTATGGAGCAGTAATCTGGCTGCATGTAACACCTTAGCCCTGGTAGAATTCATTGTTTATTGGCTACACTATCATAGATTCCCTCTCCAATAATGACCACTACATAACAATTGCTGAGTCAGAATCCCAGAAGTTGCTACATCACTGGAAAAGGTGGATATCACAGAGCTGTACCAGCAAGATTCTGATGCAATGTTTCAGTAGACCTTAAAGTTACTTCATCTCTCGCCAAGTTTTGCCACATATACCATCCAAGTAATGAAAAGGAATCCCTATACTGAGTACTCACAGGAGGACAGTGATTGTTAGTTGTCAGGGTTTACATGACTATCCCCAATAAATTGGTTCTCAAGCATTATCCACACAATTCTCTATGTAGCGGTGATAGGCATAGTAATCTAACTGCTGGTTCTACAGTATGTGTTCCAAAGAAATGTTCATGCAAGTGTTGCAAGCATGCAGCACGCCCCTTGAAAAAGGAGAACACAGAAAGGTTAAAAAGTAATAAGAATGCATGATTGTGAGAATGGTTCCAGAAGCATCTCCCTCACCTGATCTCCCATATGACAGCCAGACTAACCCCTTGATTGAGATTGTCATGACTGACCAGTAGGGACTCCTTTAGTTCTGTAGGGCAAATGTAGACAACAACCCATATGTGTTTGTCTTTGTCTTCCTAGTCATCTAGTTATGTCTGGCGAAGACCTGTGATTGTTTGATTGCATTATTTGATTAGCTTTGGTGGGGAACATTAAAGAGCTTAGCGTTAAAAAAAGAAAATAAAAAAGTATTCCACGGCTAAACACTTTCATTTAGTTGATGAAAAACATTTCATATGTTATTTGTATTAATATACCGGTACTTTAAAAAAAAGTAAAGAAAATAAATGAGGGTGATGGGAAGTAATGTTGCTGTCTAATGTTCACTTCTCATAACTGTGAATTTCACTGAATCCACATGATCCTATAAATGCTGAAAAACAGACGTGACGCCAGTGAAGGAACGGCACAGCTGCCTTACATTTATATATGTTAACCTTGTTGCTGCTCAATCAATTTTGTCCACAGTGCTGGCACTGGGTTTTATCGAATACAATACCCCAGAGACTTAAGTTATTTTTGAGGTGTCAACATGCACTATAATAGATATTCTTCTTGGGTTTTCGTTAATGTTACAATTTTTATCTTTTTACAGTAGGTATTCAGCAACTGTAAAGACTACTTGTGTAATGCAATGTGACACAAAACTTCCTGAATGTACAAAGGTTATGTTTGTACAGACTGTCTTCTCATTAAATGTTCTTATATCTGCTTGTTAAAATAATTCTATTTTTTTGTATTAACTGACTGTACCAATGTGTCCTCATTTATACTACATTTTAGTTACTCAGTAACAATTTGTGATATGTTCTCTACACAGTAATAACTACAAAACTTAATGTATCCATTAAAATGCAAATTGCAATTGTGCATTTGTTTCTTAACGTTCTGGGCTCACAAAATGTGAAAGTTCATAAAATACTCAGTGATTACTCTGCGTCAGCACTCTACCTCTCTTTGATAGATATATAGATAGATAGATAGATAGATAGATAGATAGATAGATAGACTGATAGCCTTTGTAATACATACACACTGGGACATGACTCAGGAGGACTCTGTGTGTCTCTATATCCAAATGCTCTCATTAGATAGCCATTTACACAGGACCCAGACACCCAGGTGGGGAGGAGAATAAGCTCCTTTGGTACTGCAGCTCATGAATCCTGATACTCCGGTGTTTCTGCCTGCACTGCATATTGTCCTGGCTGCATTCTGGCTGCCTGATCTGACACAAGAGGGAGAGCTAGTGATGTCAGTGTGCTCCAGCTGGGTGGGGGTGGGGGAGGTGCAGTATCCCCTGCGCCCCCCTTCTCCTTAATCTGGCTTACTTGTAATACAGAAGACTACTCATAATTAGTGATCCTTACATCCAACAAAAGACAATAAACATCACTAGAAACTACAATAGATGGCTCAGGGTGCAAAATATTTATTATTCATTAGCAGCTTCAGCAATGCAAGCACCATTATCTAAAGGAAATGTTATATAAGTCCGGGTATACCTTTTCTAATGAAACTATTCTACTGACTTTGCATTTAAAAAACAATTACAATTTGGTGATGTACAAAATACAGGGGATATCAAATTAGCCCCGTCAATTTACCGGGGCTAATTGTCCTGCGGGGGTTATCCTTTTACTCCTGATAAGCCATCACAAGTAGTGACTTAACTGGGGTTACCTGATGCTGCACTGGGTGCCGACGGCTGACAGCTCCCGCTGCAGCGCTGCTCCTCCGGCTCCCCCCAGTCACATGGGCGCTCCCCCGTCATGTGACCGCTGCCGGGGGCGGGGGAGAGGAGGGATGGGGTCACTTTGAGAGAAGCCGGGGGTCAACGCGCAGAATGGCAGTTTCCTTTCTGCGGCGCCATGCCTGCAGTCCCAGCCTGCTGCTGCAGAGGGTATGGGACACTGCAGGTTGTCCCGGTCATCGGGGGGATTTTGTTTTGCTTGCATCAGGCAGGCGAAACCAAATCCCCAGAAACAGCCCTGTTTTCGTGCGGAATTGGGTCTGTTTCTACCGAAAACACACAGGTTTCACTGAACCTGTGTGTGTTTTCGGGAGGAATGACATTTTTTTTTTTTTACAGGCAATCAATCTGGATAGCCTGTAAAAAAAAAAAATTGGTAAAACATTGGGAAAAATTGCGAAAAACATACAATGTTTTACCAGGGCTAATAGGATATCCCACATAGTCTGTTAACAGTGAACAATAAATAAAATACAAAACACATCTTATTGTTGCTAAACTGATGTTAAAACAAATTCTCTCTAAAGTCACATTCTCTGTATAAACCTTCCTAACGGAAAGGTCTAAGTCCTTGTCAGAGAAGAGTTTTATACTGTATTTCCTGCTCTAGTAGGAGATGAAACATGATCTACAGCAGTGGTGGCCAACGCGTGGCTCTTGAGCCACATGTGGCTCTTTCTTCATTCAAATGTGGCTCCCAACACTCAAAGTCACGTGACCACAAGAGATCTGTAAACCGCTGCACTCCAGCCAGACATGCAGCAGCACTACGTAGACTGAGAACTGAGGGAGCCAAATACACATGGGGGAGCTGGCTGGAGTGACACAGGCGGGTGCTGGCTGGAGTGACACAGGCGGGTGCTGGCTGGAGTGACACAGACGGGTGCTGGCTGGAGTGACACAGGCGGGTGCTGGCTGGAGTGACACAGGCGGGTGCTGGCTGGAGTGACACAGACGGGTGCTGGCTGGAGTGACACAGACGGGTGCTGGCTGGAGTGACACAGACGGGTGTTGGCTGGAGTGACACAGACGGGTGCTGGCTGGAGTGACACAGACGGGTGCTGGCTGGAGTGACACAGACGGGTGCTGGCTGGAGTGACACAGACGGGTGCTGGCTGGAGTGACACAGACGGGTGCTGGCTGGAGTGACACAGACGGGTGCTGGCTGGAGTGACACAGACGGGTGCTGGCTGGAGTGACACAGACGGGTGCTGGCTGGAGTGACACAGACGGGTGCTGGCTGGAGTGACACAGGCGGGTGCTGGCTGGAGTGACACAGGCGGGTGCTGGCTGGAGTGACACAGGCGGGTGCTGGCTGGAGTGACACAGACGGGTGCTGGCTGGAGTGACACAGACGGGTGCTGGCTGGAGTGACACAGGAGGGTGCTGGCTGGAGTGACACAGACGGGTGCTGGCTGGAGTGACACAGGCGGGTGCTGGCTGGAGTGACACATGGGGGAACTGAAGTGTATTATGTGAATCTGACTTTTTCAATATATATTATGCTGATCTGTCTTATCAATTATTTGATGTAGAAGTGGCTTTTTCATTGTATTTTATGTTGGATCTGGCTTTTTCAATGTATTTTATACCAGGGGCGTGGCCTAGCAGGCACAAGGTCACACCCCATTTTTGCAAGTGCGCCTTCGGTTCGAAGTCGACTATTTGATGTACCTTACAAGATTTCTTGGCTCTTTGTCTCTGACTGGTTGGCCACCCCTGATCTACAGTATACCCATAAATCTAAGAGCTGAAGCACTACCCATGTATCATTCAGGAAAGTGAACACTAGTGCCATCTTTACGTGTGAATCCAGGGATAATAGTACTCTCTTTTATGGGCTTGTATAAATTTCTATCCTGAGATATAGCAACTCTAGAAATTGACATTTCACATTTCCATCAGTAAAAATAGATTCATGACAATAACATTTGCAGAGATAATTGCAAATTACAGACAATGAAGTCTATTTATCAAAAGTGACTGAAATCACGTGGTTTACGGATAACAGCTTGCAGGAAAGGGTAACGGAGGAGATAACGCAATTATCTTCTCAATCAAAGCGCCATCAAAGCTCGGTTCCTACAACACCGTATTGTAGAGGGCAGCTGGTGTTTGCGATGGTGATCCGATGCTGATCCGATGCTGCATCTACAGACACAGCACTCGGATTGCAGATACTGGCAGGAGGCGTCTACTTCATACAGATGCCTCCTACAGCATTTGAATCAGAGCCGGCCCTAACCAATATGATGCCCTAGGCAAGATTTTGGCTGGTGCCCCCTAGCACCACCGCTGGTTCTGCCTCTGACCTTGCACCTCTTTCCCAGCACCATCACCCCTCACCCATAGCAGTCCTTGTACCCCCTATATTTTAAATAGGAACAGTTCACACATTTGACGCACAGGTCAAAAAGGGGCATCTTCTTGCTGGGAAGGGGCATGGCCACACAATAGTAACCCCAATTCCAATTACGCCACACAGTACTGAACTTTATTCACATTTCATCATGCGATAGTGTCCATAATTCATATTACATCCCGCAGTACTATCACTTTACCTTATAAACGTTACTCCTCACAGTAGAACCCCTTATTCACATTACATCACACTGAATTGCTCCTTATTCACATTACACCACACCTTATTGCTCTTTATTCACATTATACCACACAGTAGTGCCCTTTCTATATGCAACGCCACATAGTAGAGCACCTTATACACATAATGCCACACATTAGTAATGCATTTATACACAATTCCACACAGTAATGCCCCTTACACATATGAGACACATTAATGTCCTTATAAACATAATGCACCCTACACATTATGACAACCTTTATTAATGCCCTTTTACACATAATGTCCCTTACACATATGCCGCACATTATTAATGCCCTTATACACATAATGACACACATAGTGCCCCCTACACATTTGCTGCACATTATTAGTGTCCCTAT
This sequence comes from Pseudophryne corroboree, assembly GCF_028390025.1. NCBI lineage: Eukaryota > Metazoa > Chordata > Amphibia > Anura > Myobatrachidae > Pseudophryne > Pseudophryne corroboree. The sequence continues at coordinate 250,751,992 of NC_086444.1, read as the reverse complement.
ACACATAATGACACACATACAGTAGTACCCTGTTACACATATGCCGCACATTATTAATGCACTTATACACATAATGACACACATAGTGGCCCTTTACACATATGTTGCACATTATTAATGCCTTTTTACATGACACACATAATGCTCCTTACACATATTCCGAACACTACTGCACAACCAACCCACTCACATGCCCACAGCACTCACACTTCCACTAACACTGTGACCTGTGCCTCTGCTTGGATACAGATGTGTCCTCACAAATCTTGCATCAATGCTAACATCGGGCACCTTTTTTTTTTAATGAAAATGCATCTTATTTGCATTGCTGTATGGCTAGGATGCATAAGCAGCTTCTGCTGATTAAACTGATATGCAGCATGCCTATCTACTGTGTGAGACTGTGGCTGTATCTGCATATGAAATGCCACATACAGAATATAGGCATGCTGCATATCATTTTAATCAGCAGAAGCTACTGATGCCCCTAGGCATATCAAATGCCCTAGGCAATTGCCTAGTTTGACTATGCCCATGACCGGCTCTGATTTGAATGTTAGTTGCACGGTATTGCACTGCCGCTTCCACATCAAAATCAGGCCCTGTGTAATTTATAAAGCAGTTTAATTATAATATATATATTAAGGAGAAACAGAAAGCTATACAATATTGCTATATATGGTATGTCCCTGCATCTATTTCCCTAAACCTTTGTCTTTAGGTAAATATACAAAAGGGAGGGATATGATCAAAGGTGCCCAATGATAATTAATACAGATAAACGGAAAGGAAATGTATATAAAAATTGAAAAAAATTTAAAATCAACAATACGGTTTGATTGTCCAAACAGAAGTCCTTGGGGCATCCGTCTTGAGCCAAATGTCCTCAATAAACATGTAAAACAAAAATATGATAAGAAAACCAATGTGTAGTATTGTATATAGGAGGAGTTTTCGTGGTGTCCAGAAACTGGAGCCCTGGTGTACAGTGAGACTTGATAGAAGAAAGAGTAGTATCTCGCAAACCAATTTGATATAAATTAGAGCGTACCGAAACTCACATAGAGTAAAATAAAGAAATGCACATAAAGGTATCTTTGTCTAGTCAATTAGTAAAGGCACAGTGTACCCCACTCATGTATGTGATGTGTTCATTCCGTGTGTAAAGGTATCTTTAAATGATGATCCAGCGAGGTGGATTCAATGGAAAATTGATTTTTTATTTTTACAAAAAATTAAAAATTAAAAATTTAGGGAAACAATAAAAAGACCATATCTATCACTCTTAGGGTACCAAACGGGGACATTGGGAGAAGATAGTAAAAACTCCAATACAGACAGGCGATCCGGAATACCCTCTGTACGAAACTCCAGTGTACCTCACAGGTGAAAATAATGGCCAGACTTGCTTCAATAATAAAATGGAAAGCTCCACTCTCAGCATGCACCAACGCCGTTTCGACCTAACAGGTCTTTTTCAAGGTGTGTTTGTCTTTAGGTGTTGCTGCTTCCATTATTTTAAAATGGCGCTGCAGTGTCTATTCAGGGTTGGTCGGATTTAACATTGTATTTTACATTTATACTATATGTAACTATTTTTGGTTACAACGTTTTTATTTACTTTTAGATAAACTCTAAATCCCCTCTGCTCCGATTGTCAGAATTATTTTTACATTACAGACACCTGGGCTAGATTATTTAATTGATCAGTTTCTAAACATAAATTAATAAATTAAGGTCAGATAAATAGCAATAAAAAAGTAATTTGAACTTTCCAACTTTTCCAAACCAATTTCAAACCAGTCCTTGAGAAAATGAAGTCATAGCTGAAAGGCTGGCTGGGCCACTGACTTTCTTGGTTTGGTAGGGTTAAAATGAATACTCTTTCCAAATTTCTTTATCTGTATCAAGTCCTCCTGATCTGGGTACCATTTGGGTGATATAGTGCAACGGAATATGCTGTGCTATATAAGAAACTGTGAATAAATAAATAAATAATTTTTTCAGGGATCTGCAGAGAATGGTGGAGGCCTTTGTCTGAGGGTGGGGAGTCTGTTTGAAAATGGATACTCTCTGTACGAGGAAGTGACAGGGAAGCAGTGGTCTCAAATAGAGGAATATTTTTCTCAATCTCCATACAGTATTAATCTCCTGGCTACCAAATATCCATTCAGTTTCCCTTTTGACCATAGCCCCTACCTTGGCCTGCTGGAAGACGCTTAGAAAGCTATCCCATATTTCTTCAACCATTTCACCCTTAACTTTGATTATGCACAACCCACAATTACTTGCCTTGCAAGTTGCACTGGGCTTGTCTGTTTAAAAGTTTTGTATCACCTTGTTAATTTCTATTTACAGTCTATGACCAGAGTAGCAGTATTGAGATCATATCTGACTCGCCTTGAGTCATAATGCATGGCTTAAGGCCTAAACACACTAGCTGTATTCAAGCTCAAAGTAGCTCACTTTTGGCGTTTTGAGCTACTTTGAGCTCAAACTCGGCCAGTGTGTATGGCCGGGCGATGAGCGGGGAGTGCTGATGTGCGCTCCCGCATCATTAAGTTTGAACAGCTGAGTGAACCACTTTCCACAGTCTCCTACTGTGGAAAGTGGTTCACCCCCCTGAACATCACTGAGCACAGGGAAAATCACTCAGTGTGTATGCACTCAGCTATTTTCCTGCCAGCGATGTTCACGATCATCGCTGTGCATACACGCTGGGCAAAAACGCCCAGTGTGTATGCACCTTAAGGCTCCAATAGCTCACTCCATCTCATTGATCAATAAGTTATTTGACGAACATCAAAATGAAAGTCTCCACCATTTGTCCTCATTCATAACTTATTCCAAATAGCTTTTTTCCTTTTGTTTGGATTCTGTTTACTGTGTTCTTTTTGTCTCACTACTCAATAAACACAGATTTAAAAAACAAAGTACTGTAATTTAGGAATGTTTTCTACCATATAAAATGGGTCATGGTATGCTGAAATGGCAGTAATGATATTAATAAATATTTAGGGGTTATCCAATTACCCATGAAAATTTTTGTTGCACAAAAAAAATGGGCTTTCATTGTGATTTTTGACCGATGGTCATTTTCGGCCTATCCAATTAGAGCCTGTTTCTTTTTTTCAAGTGACTCACTTTTTTTAAAGCGGAAACACACAGCATCTGGGATAAGTAGTTGAACCCACGTGTTTTCGCGACGTGTTGTCACCTCCCAGTGCTGGGAGGTGACAGAGATCCCTCCTGTGGACCATCAAGCTTCGCAGGGGGGCTCTGCCATCGCATTGCGATACTAATCGCATATGTTAGTACATATGCAATTATCATCGGTGCGATGGCCCACAAAGACTATTAGTACATCCCGTCCTAATAGTCTTCCTCAAGTTAAGCCATATTATTTTCAACATTATTATCATTTACTTACACAAAACCACTAATTACAGTGGAAAAAGGATTACAGGGGAGGATTGTGAGAGAAACCTACACAGTATAAAAAATAAAGTACTTTCAATCAATAGCAAATAAAAAGTTTACATTTTTGAAGGCCAATATGTAATTTAGAAGAATTTGAAACTGGGACCCCAGCACAAAACAATATTTCATATCCTGCTTCCATCTTCCACTGGTGTACAGAATGGGATGACGACATTGTTAAAATGTGAAATGACAGTATTAGGGTTAGGCTGCAGGATGGGACGGTCAGAGTTAGGCGTTAGAGGAAGGGTCAGAGACTTGATGTTAGGGATAAGTAAAGAATGCTTACCAGAACCCTGGAGGATCAGAGGTCTGGCCAAAAGTGGCAATTACATGACCGATGGGACACAGAAGCCGTGCTGGAGCTGCTGTAGTGCTTAGGAGCTGGTACTGTAAGTGACCACTTGACCACCAAGGACGACATGTCAACATTCTAGCATGATGACATTTCATCAGTGTCTAACATGTTGACATTTTTCATGTCAACATTATGAATGTCATCATTAACTGTCGGCATAACAAACCATACTGTGCAGATTTCTCACTGTTACTTCTGTAACACCAAATCCCGTGCGACCTTAGCTTCGCCAAGCATCTTTCTCTTTCTCAAAATGTGCAATCTTATTCACATAAATGAAACAACTGAGACTGACAAAACTATACTGCTAGCTTACGCTGATCAATTAGATGCATTTGTACATATGTGTGCGACTGAGCCCATATGTGAGTAGCCATGGGATTTTGCTAGTACACTATAGTTCCGCTTTCAGAAATGTGACCCGGAAATTTGCTGGGTCTAGCAAGCCTAGAAATTCTTGGGTCTCAGCTCCATGACTTGGTCCCGGGTCGACTGCTTTCATACATACAGAAATCCTGGGTTGATGTGCGTTCTTGTGCAAAAACCTGGGATTTCCACGTACAGAATGTGTGAAAGGGGTATTAGTGGGTTTTCATGAGATATGACTAAGATGCAACAGTTAAGCAAATACATAATGTGCTACTCCTCTCTGAGCTTCTCCTGCCGGATGTCTCACGCCAAATCACCTACGTACAGACAACCAGTAATTGGTTCCCACAATTCTGTAATATATGCTGTAATTTACTTACTGTCTTCTACCCATGCATATGTGTATAGACTTCACATTTTCTATTATGGACTCTTACTCCTTCTAACTACACCTTATTTGCTTAAGCACATGTTATATATGTTATATAAGGCTTAAGCATTGTATGGCTATGTAATAAAAAATATTGCAAAATCACTATATTTACTAACAGTAATATGTGACATTGACTGCAATATATTAGTAAACAACGTGCAATAATCACAATCTTCTACAGAATATTTGCTGGTAAAATAAAATAGAAAAAAAGCATAATTAACATCTCTCCTTCTCCCCCTCCCCCACACCATTTTACTAATTAATTAAATGTTTTGGCCAGAACACCTGCTATTAAACATATTATGCGAAACAATGAGATGAATATTAATGAATGCAACAAACTACTAAATCTATCACAGCTCAACAGACTATGAATGCCCGAGTATCCTTCAAAAACACTCTCTTTCCTATTTTAGTAAAAAATTTAAGTGGAGTGAAAATTCCGCAAGTAGGGCCTCACCAACACATTTACTTAATGAACTAAGAATTTTAAGGGTTTATTTAAATACAACAATAACACTCATTTTTTTTTATCACTTATCTTCACAATGTAAAAGCTGAGTGATATTTAGTATTTCTTGTTAAGCAGGCTTCTCCATTCAGTGAGACCAGTCAAATCTTACTGCTGACAGGGCAGTAACACTGGTTTAACCACACCTCTTCACTATACATTACAGTATATCGTATAGCTCTTTTTATTCTTTAGAGCTATGAATGTTCAGCTCAAGCAAAGATAGCTGGTACAAACTACACTTTGGGTCTGACTGAGATCCTGAAGGATCTATGGCACATGACGCAAAGTATCAATGTTTGGTACTTTGGGCATGCGCTGTACCCTTACTGCCGAAGTGGAGCCATGAGCGGTTCCCCAGTCAGCCAGTCTGACGCTGTATCCAGGTAATGCAGTTGTGATACCTACAAAATCACAATGGTTAGGATGGAGTAACACGTTATCATGGCTCTCTTTCTGCTGTGTCATGTCATGCCCATCGCTGCATGATGATGTAAATGACATCATCGCATGTAGGAAGGATGTGAGAAGTTGAAACTTATCACTGTAGAACTTCATTGCTATGCCTTCTGCATCATCGCACAGTCGTGTTGTATGTCTATGTGGGCATGACTCTCATCATTACACCCTTGTCCCCACCCACTTCTCCAGATGTCTAGGTGAATTTCACTTTTTTCCCGATTTTGAGTGAACTACTAACAGAAGTTTATACTTCACTATAATGTCAGCAAACTTGATTTTACATGAATATTGCACACTAATGCAAATATGTATTAATATCACCTAGAAAAGACACAGACCCTACTTTTGGCTCACTCACCTCCTGTATACCTCCTGTATGTGAAAATTAATTTATCTAGAAAGTTATAGCTTGTTAAATTGTGAAGATTGTTGTTGTGACTAATAGACATACTAGACCATGGGGTTGGTGTATCAAGCAGTCGATAAGTGAACCAATGGTGAAATTGCCAATCTTAAACCCTAAACCACTCTCCCCCCCCCCCCTTACTTCATACAGGGGTAGAAGTATTATAGTGGCATAAATTGTGCCACTTTAGCTTTTCCTGCTTTGCCTCTTTATCGATAGCTACAGCTGTCGGAACGATCAGTGCCACTGACCATTCATTAGTGATGAGCGGGTTCGGATCCTCGGGATCCGAACCCGCCCGAACTTCACCTTTTTTTGCACGGGTCCGAGCAACTCGGATCCTCCCACCTTGCTCGGTTAACCCGAGCGCGCCCGAACGTCATCATCCCGCGGTCGGATTCTCGCGAGATTCGTATTCTATATAAGAAGCCGCACGTCGCCGCCATTTTTCACTCGTGCATTGGAGATGATCGTGAGAGGATGTAGCTGGCGTCCTCTCAGTTTCTATGTTCAGTGGGCTGCAAATATCTGTGCTCAGTGTGCTGCAAATATCTGTGCTCAGTGTGCTGCAAATATCTGTGCTCAGTGTGCTGCAAGTGCAAATATCTACTTTCTCTGCCTGAAAAATGCTTAATATCTGTGCTCAGTGTGCTGCAAATATCTGTGCTCAGTGTGCTAATTGCTTTATTGGGGGACTGGGGACCAGCAGTATTATATGGTAGGAGGACAGTGCACAGTTTTGCTGACCAGTGACCACCAGTATTATACGTTCTCTGCCTGAAAAACGCTCCATATCTGTGCTGCATTGTAGTATATAGTAGGAGGACAGTGCAGAATTTTGCTGACCACCAGTATAGCTATATATATAGCAGTACGGTACAGTAGTCCACTGCTCTACCTCTGTGTCGTCAAGTATACTATCCCATTCATACCTGTGGTGCATTTCAGTTTTGCACAGTTTGCTGACCACCAGTATATAATATATAGCAGTACGGTACAGTAGGCCACTGCTCTACCTACCTCTGTGTCGACAAGTATACTATCCATCCATACCTGTGGTGCATTTCAGTTGTGCACAGTTTGCTGACCACCAGTATATAATATATAGCAGTACGGTACAGAAGGCCACTGCTCTACCTACCTCTGTGTCGTCAAGTATACTATCCATCCATACCTGTGGTGCATTTCAGTTTGGCACAGTTTGCTGACCACCAGTATATATAATATATAGCAGTACGGTACAGTAGGCCACTGCTCTACCTACCTCTGTGTCGTCAAGTATACTATCCATCCATACCTGTGGTGCATTTCAGTTTTGCACAGTTTGCTGACCACCAGTATATATAATATATAGCAGTACGGTACAGTAGGCCACTGCTCTACCTACCTCTGTGTCGTCAAGTATACTATCCATCCATACCTGAGGTGCATTTCAGTTTTGCACAGTTTGCAGACCACCAGTATATAATATATAGCAGTACGGTACAGAAGGCCACTGCTCTACTTACCTCTGTGTCGTCAAGTATACTATCCATCCATACCTGTGGTGCATTTCAGTTTTGCACAGTTTGCTGACCACCAGTATATAATATATAGCAGTTCGGTACAGTAGGCCACTGCTCTACCTACCTCTGTGTCGTCAAGTATACTATCCATCCATACCTGTGGAGCATTTTAGTTTTGCACAGTTTGCTGACCACCAGTATATAATATATAGCAGTATGGTACAGTAGGCCACTGCTGTACCTACCTCTGTGTCGTCAAGTATACTATCCATCCATACCTGTGGTGCATTTCAGTTTTTGTGCGCAGTATATATAGTAGTAGGCCATTGCTATTGATAAATATATTACTGGCATATAATTCCACACATTAAAAAATGGAGAACAAAAATGTGAAGGGTAAAATAGGGAAAGATCAAGATCCACTTCCACCTCATGCTGAAGCTGCTGCCACTAGTCATGGCCGAGACGATGAAATGCCATCAACGTCGTCTGCCAAGGCCGATGCCCAATGTCATAGTAGAGAGCATGTAAAATACAAAAAACAAAAGTTCAGTAAAATGACCCAAAAATCAAAATTAAAATCGTCTGAGGAGAAGCGTAAACTTGCCAATATGCCATTTACGACACGGAGTGGCAAGGAACGGCTGAGGCCCTCTCCTATGTTCCTCATGACTAGTGGGTCAGCTTCACATGAGGATGGAAGCACTCATCCTCCTGCTAGAAAACTTAAAAGACAAGATGGCAAAAGCACAGCAAAGAACTGTGCGTTCTTCTAAATCACAAATCCCCAAGGAGAGTCCAATTGTGTCGGTTGCGATGCCTGACCTATCCCAACACTGGACGGGAAGAGGTGGCGCCTTCCACCAATTGCACGTCTCCTGCTAGGGCTGGAAGGAGCACCCGCAGTCCAGTTCCTGATAGTCAAATTGAAGATGTCACTGTTGAAGTACACCAGGATGAGGATATGGGTGTTGCTGGCGCTGGGGAGGAAATTGACAAGGAGGATTCTGATGGTGAGGTGGTTTGTTTAAGTCAGGCACCCGGGGAGACACCTGTTGTCCGTGGGACGAATATGGCCATTGACATGCCTGGTCAAAATACAAAAAAAATCATCTCTTCGGTGTGGAATTATTTTAACACAAATGCGGACAACTGGTGTCAAGCCGTGTGTTGCCTTTGTCAAGCTGTAATAAGTAGGGGTAAGGACGTTAACCACCTAGGAACATCCTCCCTTATACGTCACCTGGATTGCATTCATCAGAAGTCATTGACAAGTTCAAAAACTTTGGGTGACAGCGGAAGCAGTCCACTGCCAACTAAATCCCTTCCTCTTGTAACCAAGCTTCTGCAAACCACACCACCAATTTCCTCCTTAGACAGGAAAGCCAATAGTCCTGCAGGCCATGTCACTGTGTCTGACGAGTCCTCTCCTGCCTGGGATTCCTCCGATGCATCCTTGAGTGTAACGCCTACTGCTGCTGGCGCTGCTGTTGTTGCTGCTGGGAGTCAATCGTCATCCCAGAGGGGAAGTCGGAAGACCGCTTGTACTACTTCCAGTAAGCAATTGACTGTCCAACAGTCCTTTGCGAGGAAGATGAAATATCACAGCAGTCATCCTGCTGCAAAGCGGATAACTCAGGCCTTGGCAGCCTGGGTGGTGAGAAACGTGTTTCCGGTATCCACCGTTAATTCACAGGAAACTAGAGAATTGATTGAGGTACTGTGTCCCCGGTACCAAATACCATCTAGGTTCCATTTCTCTAGGCAGGCGATACCGAAAATGTACACAGACCTCAGAAAAAGAGTCACCAGTGTCCTAAAAAATGCAGTTGTACCCAATGTCCACTTAACCACGGACATGTGGACAATTGGACCAGGGCAGACTCAGGACTATATGACTGTGACAGCCCACTGCGTAGATGTATTGCCTCCCGCAGCAAGAACAGCAGCGGCGGCACCAGTAGCAGCATCTCGCAAACGCCAACTCGTTGCTAGGCAGGCTATGCTTTGTATCACCGCTTTCCATAAGAGGTACACAGCTGACAACTTCTTACGGAAACTGAGGAACAGCATCGCAGAATGGCTTACCCCAATTGGACTCTCCTGGGGATTTGTGACATCGGACAAAGCCACCAATATTGTGCGTGCATTACATGTGGGCAAATTCCACCACGTCCCATGTTTTGCACATACATTGAATTTGGTGGTGCAGAATTATTTAAAAAACGACAGGGGCGTGCAAGAGATGCTGTCGGTGGCCCGAAGAATTGCGGGCCACTTTCGGCATTCAGCCACCGCGTGCCGAAGACTGGAGCACCAGCAAACACTCCTGAACCTGCCCTGCCATCATCTGAAGCAAGAGGTGGTAACGAGGTGGAATTCAGCCCTCTATATGCTTCAGAGGATGGAGGAGCAGCAAAAGGCCATTCAAGCCTATACAGCTACCTACGATATAGGCAAAGGAGGGGGAATGCACCTGACTCAAGCGCAGTGGAGAATGATTTCAACGTTGTGCAAGGTTCTGCAACCCTTTGAACTAGCCACACGTGAAGTCAGTTCAGACACTGCCAGCCTGAGACATGTCATTCCCCTCATCAGGCTTTTGCAGAAGAAGCTGGAGAGATTGAAGGAGGAGCTAAAACAGCGATTCCGCTAGGCATGTGGGACTTGTGGATGGAGCCCTTAATTCGCTTAACCAGGATTCACGGGTGGTCAATCTGTTGAAATCAGAGCACTACATTTTGGCCACCGTGCTCGATCCTAGATTTAAAACCTACGTTGTATCTCTCTTTCCGGCAGACACAAGTCTGCAGAGGTTCAAAGACCTGCTGGTGAGAAAATTGTTAAGTCAAGCGGAACGTGACCCGTCAACAGTTCCTCCTTTACATTCTCCCACAACTGGGGCTGCGAGGAAAAGGCTAAGAATTCCGAACCCACCCGCTGGCGGTGATGCAGGGCAGTCTGGAGCGAGTGCTGACATCTGGTCCGGACTGAAGGACCTGCCAACGATTACTGACATGTCGTCTACTGTCACTGCATATGAATCTGTCACCATTGAAAGAATGGTGGAGGATTATATGAGTGACCACATCCAAGTAGGCACGTCAGACAGTCCGTACGTATACTGGCAGGAAAAAGAGGCAATTTGGAGGCCCTTGCACAAACTGGCTTTATTTTACCTAAGTTGCCCCCCCTCCAGTGTGTACTCCAAAAGAGTGTTTAGTGCAGCCGCTCACCTTGTCAGCAATCGGCGTACGAGGTTACTTCCAGAAAATGTGGAGAAGATGATGTTCATCAAAATGAATTATAATCAATTCCTCCGTGGAGACATTTACCACCAATTGCCTCCAGAAAGTACACAGGGACCTGAGATGGTGGATTCCAGTGGGGACGAATTAATAATCTGTGAGGAGGGGGATGTACACAGTGAAAGGAGTGAGGAATCGGACGATGAGGAGGAGGTGGACATCTTGCCTCTGTAGAGCCAGTTTGTGCAAGGAGAAATTGATTGCTTCTTTTTTGGTGGGGGCCCAAACCAACCAGTCATTTCAGTCACAGTTGTGTGGCAGACCCTGTCGCTGAAATGATGGGTTTGTTAAAGTGTGCATGTCCTGTTTATACAACATAAGGGTGGGTGGGAGGGCCCAAGGACAATTCCATCTTGCACCTCTTTTTTCTTTAATTTTTCTTGGCATCATGTGCTGTTTGGGGACTATTTTTTGAAGTGCCATCCTGTCTGACACTGCAGCGCCACTCCTAGATGGGCCAGGTGTTTGTGTTGGCCACTTGGGTCGCTTAGCTTAGTCACACAGCTACCTCATTGCGCCTCTTTTATTCTTTGCATCATGTGCTGTTTGGGGACTATTTTTTTGAAGTGCCATCCTGTCTGACACTGCAGTGCCACTCCTAGATGGGCCAGGTGTTTGTGTCGGCCACTTGGGTCGCTTAGCTTAGTCACACAGCTACCTCATTGCGCCTCTTTTTTTCTTTGCATCATGTGCTGTTTGCGGACTATTTTTTTGAAGTGCCATCCTGTCTGACACTGCAGTGCCACTCCTAGATGGGCCAGGTGTTTGTGTCGGCCACTTGGGTCGCTTAGCTAAGTCACACAGCTACCTCATTGCGCCTCTTTTTTTCTTTGCATCATGTGCTGTTTGGGGACAATTTTTTTAATCTGCCATCCTGCCTGACACTGCAGTGCCACTCCTAGATGGGCCAGGTGTTTGTGTCGGCCACTTGGGTCGCTTAGCTTAGTCATCCAGCGACCTCGGTGCAAATTTTAGGATTTAAAATAATATTGTGAGGTGTGAGGTGTTCAGAATAGACTGAAAATGAGTGGAAATTATGGTTATTGAGGTTAATAATACTATGGGATCAAAATGACCCCCAAATTCTATGATTTAAGCTGTTTTTGAGGGTTTTTTTGTAAAAAAAACACCTGAATCCAAAACACACCCGAATCCGACAAAAAATTTTCAGGGAGGTTTTGCCAAAATGTGTCCGAATCCAAAACACGGCCGCGGAACCGAATCCAAAACCAAAACACAAAACCCGAAAAATTTCCGGTGCACATCACTACCATTCATACATTATTATTTATAATCTTAAAGATAGTATCAGCGCACATAATGCCAGGTCATACATCTACCCCCATCTCTGTCCACATTGCTTCCTATTTTCAATGCTCCTTCTCTGAAGGCCACTTTGCTTCCTCTCATGTGCACCAAACGTTACTTAAGGAGAACCTTCCCTCTGGAACACACTCCATCTCTATCTCTACCAGTATCACTAGCTTTAAAAGCACTATAAATATGCATGTGTTTTTTATTAAAGCTTACTGCCCATCTTCATAACGTGACACTTTTCTACTCTACTTTTACAGCTGGTCACCCCTTCCTCTTAGCTATGGTACAATGTGTAGAGCCCTCTATAATCATGTCAGGGGCCTAGGGAGGGCAGTTCCGGTGGAGGGCAACCTCCAGGTGCCGAAACTTCAGAGGGTGCAGTGCAGCCGCTGCCAAGTCCCTTACCTGTGGCACAGCTCCCTTGAAACCTGGTCAGCGCTAGGCTATTCCTAGACGTGACCCAGGCTGGGTATGCACCTACAGTCAGCGATGTAGTGGAGTGACATCATAGGTCACATCGCCACACATCATCCCCGTCCGCACTGAGGCAGGCTGCAGTGAAGGGAATGTGGCTGAAGAAGGTGATGGGGCTAGCGGCTGAGGAAGGTTATTAAGCTGTGACTGAGGAAGGTGATGGGCCTGGGTAATGAGGATGGTGATGGAGCTGAGGAAGGTGATGAGAGACTAAGGACAGTGTTGAGGGGCTGAGGAAAATGATGAGATGCTGAGGTGATGAGGGCTAAGGACTGTGATGAGGTGCTGAGGGCCCGAGAAGGAGAGTGTGGGACCAAGTTTCAACCCACTGGCCTGGCCTAGACTCTTTGGAGGAAGGCACTCATTAGTATGGACTTTCTGGAGGGACTGTAGGCTGGTCTCCTGTGATTAGCTCTGCAGCTATCTCTGATAGTCCAGCAGCTGATGTAGTCTTTTGTAGGGGGCTGGGGGAATCAATGTTTGTTTATTTTTTTCTGGCTGTGGAGGCAATGAATCAATGTGTTATTTTTTTTCCCTGTAGGAGCATCCATTGAATCTAGGTGTCTCATTTTTTTGTGTTGGCCAATGTGTGCAGTGTGTGCGGTACACACGGGCCCCTGGGTCCAGGAGGGCCCACATCGCACTCATATGTTATACTTACCCCTCCGGAGTCCCGTGATGGTGGACCTGCTGTGCGGGCACAAATCACTCAGAAAATGGCCTACACGGCTATTTCCAAGTGATTTGCGCATGCGCACTGAAGGTGTCCCCGAGAACAAGGCGCGGACTCCATGTTCCCTGAGACCTGCGCATGCGCAGTAGACTCTGGCATTATGCCAGAGTCTACTGCTGCCGGAGAAGAGGGGACCCGTGACGGAGGCTGCACGTGGGTCCCCTCCTCTCTTAAAACGCCCCTGAATGTGTGTGTTTTCCCCCCGGTGGGGGCCAATGTGTTTTTTTCTCCTGTGGGGGGCATTTTGTGTTTTTTTCCCCAGTGTACTATTGTGTGTTGTTTTTTCCCCTGTGGGGGCTATTGTGGTTTTTTTCCCCAATGGAGGTCAATGCGCCGGGGGGCGCCGTGACATGAGCTTACTCCGGGTGCCATGTTTTCTCGCTATGCCTCTGCCTCCCGTTATCCCTTTGAGTGACTCTGATACTCCCCTATATGTTGTGCACAGGATCAGTGCTGAGTGCTGATCACTGAGTGATTAATTGTGTCATGAGACCCCCACACCGCAGGCTGCCTAGCCTTCCTTCAGTGAGTTGACCTACACTTGCCTATTACTGTGTGTTATAGTTATGTTTTTTACTTATGCCCTGAGGGTATATTGAAAAGTTTATATGTTTGCCCTGTACTGTGCTGATACTTTGTAGCGCCTTAAGGATAATCAATATAATACATTAAAAGACAAACCTGATAGGCATACTCATCAAATCAAATGCAATCAAATTATTATTTGCATTAATATATTTTTCCACTTCTTGCATGGACCCACTCCAGATGAAAATATGTCTTCTGTTTACTGTATCAGCGACAGAAAAATATATATTCCAGAACACAATTTCAAATATAAAAAATTAATTGAATGTACAAAAATATTTTTAAATACAGTATTGGGGCCACTTTAAAATACACCACGGTTTTCAAAACAAAAATAAAGGAGCTCTTCTCAATGTCAATCATAGGAAGGTCAGCAAAAATTAAATGTTCAGGCCTTGGTACAGCTTATCTTGTATTATAACTTCTCTAGCAGCATTCATTCCATCTTTCTGTGGTATCTGTGTGCAAGCTATTCACATCCATGGTAACAGGTAAAAGTTCACCGTCAAGAGTTTGAGACTTATTCAGTTTTCATGTATTCATGTATTCAGCTTACAACCATGGTAACAGGTAAAATTCATTGTAAAGGTTCTCAATTTTGTTCAGTACACTCATTAATGTTAGTATATATTTTAGATATGTTTTTAATTCTTTATAACACAGATTGCAAAAATATAAAAAATTGGGAATAAACCATCTTTGGGTTAAATTATGTTATAAATCGTGGAGGTGTGTCAGCTAAACAAAACATACTTGTATACTCTCCCAGAACTGCCGGGAGGCTCCTTCCCGCAGTCCCTAGCAGTTGCAGTCCCCTACCCTTCAGTGGGCGGTCCGATGACACAATTCCTCGTGCTCCACCCCCCCCCCCCCCCTTAACAATACCAGTAATCTCTACATTGTGTAGTGAGTGTGGGGCCACGATGATATGACCACACAACCATACTCTGTTCCGCCCCATAATTGGCATGGCATCCCTCTCCCATGCTTTTCCACGCCCACCACTGCGCTGACCTGTGTGTCCTGAAAGCGAATGTTTGTGATTATTTCAAAATTACAATTGATACCGAATGAGGGATAATGGGCCTAATTCAGAGTTGATCGCAGCAGCAAATTTGTTAGCAGTTGGGCAAAACCATGGTGGTCATTCCGAGTTGTTCGCTCATTGCCGATTTTCGCTATGCTGCGATATGTTGCTAAATGCGCATGCGCATGGTACGCAGAGCGCATGCGCTAAGTTATTTTACACAAAACTTAGTAGATTTGCTGGTGTTCATGCAGCGCTTTTCAGTCGCACTGCTGATCGGTGAGTGATTGACAGGAAAGGGGCGTTTCTGGGTGGTAACTGAGCGTTTTCCGGGAGTGTGCTAAAAAACGCAGGCGTGTCAGGGAAAAACGCGTGAGTGTCTGGAGAAACGGGGGAGTGGCTGGCCGAACGCAGGGCGTGTTTGTGACGTCAAACCGGGAACTAAACGGACTGAGCTGATCGCAATCTAGGAGTAGGTCTGGAGCTACTCAGAAACTGCAAGAAAATATTTAGTAGCAGTTTTGCTAATCTTTCGTTCGCTATTCTGCTAAGCTAAGATACACTCCCAGAGGGTGGTGGCCTAGCGTGTGCAATGCTGCTAAAAGCTGCCCCAACTGCAGTACACATGGGGGGACATTCCGAGTTGATCGCTAGCTGCCGTTGTTCGCTGCATATCGATCAGTAAAAAAAATGGCTAATCTGCGCATGCGTATGGGCCGCAATGCGCACGTGCGTCGTACGGGTACAAAGTCCATTGTTGTTTTGCACTGGTTCTAGCGACAATTTCAATCGCACAGACGGCGGCAAGGTGATTGACAGAAAGTGGGCGTTTCTGGGTGTCAACTGACCGTTTTCAGGGCGTGCTTAGAAAAACGCAGGCGTGTCGCTGAGAACGCAGGCGTGGCTGGGCATTTGCTGGGCGGGTGTCTGACGTCAAAAGCCGTTCCTCCGTTGTTAGAATCAACGCACAGGATAAGTAACTACAGGGCTGGTCTTGTTTTGCACAGAAAGATTTTGCTGGCGCTCTGCTGCACAGGCGTTCGCACGTCTGCAAAGTAAAAATAAACTCCCCAGTGGGCTGCGACAATGCGTTTGCACGGCTGCTAAAAACTGCTAGTGAGCGATCAACTCAGAATGACCCCCATGGTTTTGCAAAACAGCTAACAAATTTGCTGCTGCGATCAACACTGAATTACCCCCAGTGTTTGAAAGGGTTGCAGTGCCTAAAAGAAACAAAATACATTTCAATCAGTTCTGAAGCTGCCAAACACAAATCTTGCCCCCAAATTTGTAAAGTTTTCTAAAATAAGTATTCTTGTTTAGGAAAAGTCCCAATTTCACTTTGGTTCTATTCATAAACTGTAAAAGAGATCAATTAGGAATGAATAAAGGCCCTCATTCCGAGTTGATCGCTCGCTGACGATTTTCGCAGCGCAGCAATCAGGTGGAAAATCGGCAATTCTGCGCATGTGCATGGTACGCAGCGCGCATGCACTAAGTACTTTCACACAAAACTTTGTAGTTTTACACAAGCTCGAGCGACGCTTTTCAGTCGCTCGAGTGTTCGTTGTTTGATTGACAGGAAGTGGGTGTTTCTGGGCGGCAACTCAGCGTTTTCAGGGAGTGTGCTAAAAAATGCAGGCGTGCCAGGTAAAAACGCAGGAGTGGCTGGAGAAACGGGGGAGTGGCTGGCCAAACGCAGGGCGTATTTATGACGTCAAACCAGGAACTAAACATACTGCAGTCATCGCAAGCTAGGAATAAGTCTTGAGCCACTCTGAAACTGCATGAAATTTTTTAGTAGCAGAACTGCTAACCTTTCAATCGCACTTCTGCTAAGCTAAGATACACTCCCTAAGGGCGGCGGCCTAGCGTTTGCATTGCTGCTAAAAGCAGCTAGCGAGCGATCAACTCGTAATGAGGGCCAATGTGCATTTTTTTGTTTGTTTTTTGGGGCTTTGTATAGGGCTCCCTCCTGATTATGCCCTCATGTTGACATATATAAGGTTGATATGAGAATGTAGACAGGGTTGTAATGTCGGCATACATGTCAGCATGCTTAGAATGTCGGCAGTGACCATGAGGACATTCATGGTTGGCATAAGAGAATGTCGACCTTTTTCCCCAACTATCTTACATAATACAAATGCTCCCTTTACGAATGTCGAAATCTGACATACAAAAAGTTGAGAATATGTTCAGTAGATTCCTTTGGAAAGGGGGCAAACCTCAGATCTCTAGTAGATCTTTAAAATTACCAAAAGATAAGGGTGGTATAGGATTCCCTGATATATTGCATTTTTCTCAATCTGTACTATTCAGATATGTTTTGGATTGGTTCTATGAGCGCAGCACGTTTACCTGGTATGAACTGGATTGTGCTCTATTCGCCCCTTTCTCTCCCAGTGCTCTTCTGCCTACACCTAGGTCCATTATCCCTGACTCTGTACGTTCCCATCTATTGTTCAGTGATATTTACCAGTCCTGGTGGGCGGTCAATAGGAAACTGTCTAGAAATCCATTGTACTCCCAGTATTTACCTCTATGGGGTAACCCACTTTTCACTCCAGGCATTAATGATGCAATTTTCCATCGCCTGCACTTAAAAGGCATTAAGAAAATTGCAGACGTTTTCGACCCCGGGGGTACCTTATTTTCATTTGTCACATTAAAAGAGAAATTTGGTTTACTTGCCTCCCACCTCTATGCCTATTTCCAAATTCGACATTACATAAACTCATTACCGCCGGTAATGACTGATTCCACTTTGACCGACCCTCTTTTCTCATTACTCAGCTTATCCGGCTCCCGCCCGTATAAAACTAGATACTTGTACAATGAATTGCTT
Source organism: Pseudophryne corroboree (assembly GCF_028390025.1). Classification (NCBI taxonomy): domain Eukaryota; kingdom Metazoa; phylum Chordata; class Amphibia; order Anura; family Myobatrachidae; genus Pseudophryne; species Pseudophryne corroboree. The sequence continues at coordinate 250,734,170 of NC_086444.1, read as the reverse complement.
AGTATTTCTTGTGGTAAAATTCAGAATCGAGTTGTGCAATCATGGAACAAATTTATTCCGAGTCTTACAAATTCAGAATCCATATTTCACCACTGTGGTAAAACAATGCAAATATTGAAAACATCATCATTACAAGAGGTACATGTTAAGACTATATATAAGGCATATATCTCGCAGGCACAGAGAAAACACTTTATGGCTGAAGAGACCGGACGTTGCTTGAAGTGTTTTCACTCTTCAGCAACGTTCTTTCATAACTTTTGGGAGTGTGGTAGTATCAAAAAATTCTGGAACAAAATAGTACAATATATTACTAATAACCTTAGGATTCAAGTCTCATTACACCCGCAGGTATTACTACTAGCAGATTTTTCGGTTTGGAACTTGGATACTGCACATTCCCACCTCTACCCAATCCTAACGTTGATAGTCACTATAGCAAAAAAGGTTATTCTCCAGAAATGGATATCTAAACATGCTCCAACTCTATCAGCAGTTCATGCCTTGCTACTTAAGATTTTGTTTATAGATCGCTTCGCTACCATAGCTGATTCGGAGAGTGGCGTGGCCAAATTTTACAAGAAATGGAACCCTTATATTAGCACCCTTCCACATGTGTCTCAAACCCAGATTTTTGCCCGATTTGACTCCACAGATTGGTACTTACATCGGAAAATGTTGTTTGACTTGTAATCCACCAATTATTATTTAAGCATTCTGTCCCATTTTGTATATTCTCATTTTATAAAGATCGCAGCCATTTTCTCATGTGAGGCATAATAATTCATGATCTTCATATTTAGGACTGTTCACCCTTGACTGTTGGATCTGGACGAATATGACCCTATATGTCATGAGTTTGTTTAGTTAGGCATAGATCACCCCTCCCCCATTTTCCCTCCCCCCCTCTATCCCCCATCTCCTCTTTTTTTCTGACTTCGTTTTTCCTGTTGAAGTTTGATATCTGTATTGGCAGTGTATGGACTTACAGCATTTTATGTATATCCTTGAGTGTTCCATAGCACTTACGCAAGAATCCTCCTGGATTGTTTCTTTTAATGATATCTACGCTGCCTATGTTACCTTTGTTGTTGCTGCCTTTGACCATATGGTCCATATACTGTCTATTGCACATGTGCATTACTTTATGTTTTGAAAAACCAATAAATATTATTTGGGGAAAAAACGAAAAAAAAAAAAAAACAAGAGAATGTCGACCAAACATCCCTGGAGGGCCAGTGGTAATTTTCCTTGGTGTCGGCAGCAGCAGTGGCTCCAGTGCGACTTCTGGGTCCAAGTGGTGACATGTGCACCACTTCTTGCGCTGACGTCTGGCGAGTGGCGGTTCTGGTATTACCTAACCTTAACCTTCCCCCACAGCCAGATCATAACACTCCCGATGGTGCCTAACCGTCGGCATTCTAAGAATGTCAACATTTCACATGGCAATATTTCAGATGTCAACATTGTTAACAATGACATTCTGAGGATATCAACATGTGGTGCCTACATTATGAATGTTGACATGGTCACTACTGACCATGCGACCAGATCCCCTCTTTATCATACCACTGTAATTTACCCCAAAGCATACTCTCATACCGAAAGTGCATTAAAATATATTATCTGGTTCCAAAACTCATTCCTCAAGGCACTCATATACAGTAGTGCAGCTTTTAAAGATATCCATGCTTATCGCATGTGACATACAGTAATTAGTACCTCAGATAATTTATTATACCATCTTTGCACAAGCATACAGTAGATATCCTTAAAAGCTGGACTGTTATGGTGTCTTGAGGACAAAGTTTGGGACACCCTGCATTACATGCAAACTTGACTACTCTCCCCGAATATCTGTACCTGAGAATTTCCTGAGTTTCGGACCCCCCGGAGAGCTAGTCACCGTATTGCTATTGCAAATCTCCCTCTGTACAATGCACTGATTGGCGGCTTTGGACTGAAGGGAGTGGAGCCATGATTTTTCAATTCATGTTGTGTGTGTCGTCGTCATTGTCCCCCAACCCCCCCCCACCCCACCCCACCCCGCACACCCTCCCTGGCCACCAGCATTTCCACTAAGTTGTATTTATGTTCCCCTCATGGAAAGGACCAGGAAGTGGCAGCACGAGGGGGCAGAAGAGAACTTCCGCCCTTACAGCACGTTAATGTGTTATCCATTCTCCATTTGTTTTAGGTTATTTTGTGTTATCTATGCACCATTGTACCCTCGCGGGCTCGCTTCGTTCACCACGCTTCGTGCTTGGTGTCTCGCTTTGCTCGCCACAGGTTACTATTCCAAATAGTTGGTGACATGGACCCAGGGGATTATGGGAAAGGTCCTCTTCATGAAGGGTAACTAGACATTACTTATTGAGGAGAGATGATAAAAATATGAATATACAGTATGTCACCCTTCTTATAATGCTGTCCTCAATGTAATGACAATTTGTGCTTGCGTATAATTTACTGGCAGTATAAAATTGAGCTCTGAATGTATCTATAAAGAGAGCTCTGCTACTAAGAACAGTAGTGCAAATTATACTAACTACAATATTCATGGCTTTTTACAATTCAAATTAAAAAACGATAATGTCACTTTGGATATAAAGAACGATGCTTGAGTATAAATGGAAGAACAGGATCCATGGCTAGAGGATTGATAGATGTATGATATGGTTTGCTTGGTTGGTGGAAGTTGTTCTTGGATAACCAACCGGTAACTGGAAGTAGGCTTGGTCTAATACCGGCATTCACTGAAGGAGCTCAGTATTGTGTAAGAAGGTTGGAAGCCATGGCTCAATACCTCTGACATAACGATCTGCTGGTTTTCAATTACAACATTGCAAATTGTCAGCTTAAGTTCCAGAAGGAATGGTAGGTATACTGATATTAATTAGGTACAGGTGTATACTATATACAGTATATCCAGTATTTTATTCTGATGTTACTCAATGGTACGGTAACATTTTTTAACTCTTGTAACTAAGCCTGGAAATAGGAAGAAATCAGTAAAACTATTTCAAAAATTCTTGAGTATGGCAGCCGCTCTAAAGCTTGTATCAACTTGTAACTGTAGTGACTGTCCCACTGAAAACAGGACAATTGGGAGGTACTGTATATGTTATGGGAGTGTTGCGCCCATCTCTGATACCCTTTAACTCTTTATGATCCATACTACATTACTGAATTTTAATGGGAAATATGTTATTACAGTCACACATTTTTGGTCCCCCTACTGAGATAATGACACATTTATATATATATAATCTATCGATATAATCTATCTATCTATCTATCTATCTATCTATCTCTCTATATATATATATATACATAATATATAATATAAATGTCATTATCTCAGTAGGGGACCCAAAAATATGAGATTTTGAATTTTGGATAAGGGATACTCAACCTGTATTACAATCTGCCACCAATTTAGCCCTTACAAGTCATATTCAGGTCTGCTCATAGCCAATGTTTATTAATGTTTATAATTGTTGTAGTACATTCTTAGTAAGTAGAAGAACTGTCACCACCTGATCTATAATACAGAGGGGGGGGGGGGGTATTATACCTGCATGTATCGTGTGAGTATAGCGTTTTTGGCTTCACCTGTTTACTGAGGCGAAGCAGGAAGCAGTAGCTCCAGGTGAAATGGGGGAGGAAAAACTCCCCCCTCCAGTGATCCCCTTCAGAAAGTGCATCAGCCTAGTGCCGATGCACTGTATCTCACCCCCCAGACTGCTCCAGTAAGCATACGCAAGATCTTACTAGCATCACGAGACCTCACATGCAGCCCGGAGCCGGCAGCCACCACAACCAGTGACAGAGCTGTAGTAAATGGGCAATGACACCTGCAGCTGTCAAACTCGATTGCTGAAGGTTTTGGAACGGTCAGTGCTAAAATCATTTTGTGCATTAGCGCCTGAAAACAGTTAATTTAACTGGCGAGAAAAAGGGTTTCTAATTGGATAGCTCCTGACGTTAAAGTCCAGGCTACCACCTTTTTTCATACCCATTAAATTAACGGGTCTAATTGAATTCCCAATAAATATTATACATTTATGTTAATGACAGTTAGCAATAATCCCTATTCTTATGTGAACGTGCACACGTTGCTGAATGAATATTGGGGGTAATTCCAAGTTGATCGCAGCAGGAATTTTTTTAGCAGTTGGGCAAAACCATGTGCACTGCAGGGGGGGGCAGATATAACATGTGCAGAGAGAGATAGATTCGGGTGTGGTGAGTTCAATCTGCAATCTAAATTGCAGTGTAAAAATAAAGCAGCCAGTATTTACCCTGCACAGAAACAAAATAATCCACCCAAATCTAACTCTCTCTGCAAATGTTATATCTGCCCCCCCTGCAGTGCACATGGTTTTGCCCTACTGCTAAAAAATTTCCTGCTGCGATCAACTTGGAATTACCCCCATTCTTTGTAATTTAAATAAGATTTTAAACCTACCGGTAAATCTTTTTCTCCTAGTCCGTAGAGGATGCTGGGGACTCCGTAAGGACCATGGGGATAGACGGGCTCCGCAGGAGACATGGGCACTAAGAAAGAACTTTAGGTATGGGTGTGCACTGGCTCCTCTCTCTATGCCCCTCCTCCAGACCTCAGTTAGAGAAACTGTGCCCAGAGGAGACGGACAGTACGAGGAAAGGATTTGTTAATCCAAGGGCAAGATTCATACCAGCCCACACCATTCACACCGTATAACTAGGGTATATACGAACCAGTTAACAGTATGAAACAACATAGCATTAAACCGAGACTGATGAAAACTGTAACATAACCCTTATGTAAGCAAAAACTATATACAAGTCTTGCAGATGTAGTTCGCACTTGGGACGGGCGCCCAGCATCCTCTACGGACTAGGAGAAAAAGATTTACCGGTAGGTTTAAAATCTTATTTTCTCTTACGTCCTAGAGGATGCTGGGGACTCCGTAAGTACCATGGGATTATACCAAAGCTCCCAAACGGGCGGGAGAGTGCGGATGACTCTGCAGCACCGACTGAGCAAACAGGAGATCCTCCTCAGCCAGGGTATCAAACTTGTAGAACTTTGCAAAGGTGTTTGAACCCGACCAAGTAGCAGCTCGGCACAATTGCAACGCCGAGACCCCTCGGGCAGCCGCCCAAGAAGAGCCCACCTTCCTACTGGAATGGGCCTAAACCGATCTTGGTAACGGCAATCCAGCCGTTGAATGAGCCTGCTGAATCGTGTTACAGATCCAGCGAGCAATAGTCTGCTTTGAAGCTGGAGCGCCAACCTTGTTGGCCGCATAAAGGACAAACAGCGCCTCTGTTTTCCTCACCCTAGCCGTTCTGGCTACGTAAATTTTCAAAGCCCTGACCACATCAAGGGGCTCGGAATCCTCCAAATCTCGCGTAACCACAGGCACCACAATAGGTTGGTTCATATGAAAAGAGGAAACCACCTTAGGCAAGAATTGAGGACGGGTCCGTAATTCCGCTCTATCCATATGGAAAACCAGATAGGGGCTTTTATGAGACAAAGCCGCCAATTCCGACACTCGCCTAGCCGAAGCCAAGGCTAACAACATGACCACTTTCCAAGTGAGATATTTCAATTCCACTGTTTGAAGTGGTTCAAACCAGTGCGACTTAAGGAAACTCAACACCACGTTAAGGTCCCAAGGCGCCACCGGAGTTACAAAAGGAGGCTGAATATGCAGCACTCCCTTTACAAAAGTCTGTACTTCTGGGAGAAAAGCTAATTCTTTCTGAAAGAAAATGGATAGGGCCGAAATCTGAACCTTAACGGAGCCTAATTTTAGGCCCAAATTCACTCCAGTTTGTAGGAAGTGAAGAAAACGGCGCAGATGGAATTCCTCCATAGAAGCATTCCTGGCCTCACACCAAGAAACATACTTTTGCCATACACGGTGATAAAGCTTAGCTGTCACGTCCTTCCTAGGCTTTATCAGAGTAGGAATCACCTCATCCGGAATGCCCTTTTCTACTAGGATCCGGCATTCAGCCGCCATGCCATCAAACGCAGCCGCGGTAAGTCTTGGAACAGACAGGGCCCCTGTTATAGCAGGTCCTGTCTTAGAGGAAGAGGCCACGTATCTTCCGTGAGCATTTCCTGCAGATACGGATACCAAGCCCTTTGTGGCCAATCTGGAACAATGAGAATTGTCTGTACTCCTCTTTTTCTTATTATTCTCAACACCTTGGGGATGAGAGGAAGAGGAGGAAACACACAGACCGACTTTAACACCCAAGGTGTCACTAGGGCGTACACTGCCACTGCCTGAGGGTCTCTTGACCTGGCGCAATACTTCTGTAGTTTTTTGTTTAGGTGGGACGCCATCATGTCTATCTGGGGCAGGCCCCACTGACTTGCAATCTGTGCGAAGACTTCCTGATGAAGTCCCCACTCTCCTGGATGTAGATCGTGTCTGCTGAGGAAGTCTGCTTCCCAGTTGGCCACTCCCGGAATGAACACTGCTGACAGTGCGCCTACATGATTTTCTGCCCAGCGAAGAATCCTGGTGCCGCCTTGGCGGTTTACATTAGCTACTGCGATGATGTTGCCTGACTGGATCAGAACCGGTAGGTCACGAAGCAAAGTCTCCGCTTGACGAAGGGCATTGAATATGGCCCTTAGTTCCGTTGATGTGGAGACAAGTCTCTTGACTTGACCAAAGACCTTGGAAGTGTCTTCCCTGTGTGACTGCTCCCCAACCTCTCGCGTCCGTGTTCAAGGCTCGCGTCCGTGTTCACCAGAACCCAGTTCTGAATGCCGAATCTGCGACCCTCCAGAAGGTGAGCACTCTGCAGCCACCACAGGAGAGATACCCTGGCCCTGGGGGACAGGGTGATCAACTGATGAATCTGTAGATGAGACCCGGAGCACTTGTCCAGTAGGTCCCATTGGAAGGTCCTCGCATGGAACCTGCCGAAAGGAATGGCCTCGTAAGATGCCACCATCTTTCCCAGGACTCGAGTGCAGTGATGCACCGACACCTGTTTTGGCTCCAATAGGTCCCTGACCAGAGTCATGAGTTCCTGGGCCTTTTCTATCGGAAGATAAACCCTTTTCTGGTCCGTATCCAGAATCATGCCTAAGAAGGTCAAACGGTTTGTAGGAACTAATTGTGACTTCGGGATATTGAGAATCCAGCCGTGTTGCTGTAACACCTCCAGTGAAAGTGACACGCTGTTCAACAACTGCTCTCGTGATCTCGCTTTTATCAGGAGATCGTCCAAGTATGGGATAATTGTGACCCCCTGTTTGCGCAGGAGCACCATCATTTCCGCCATTACCTTGGTGAAAATCCTTGGGGCCATGGAAAGCCCAAACGGCAACGTCTGAAATTGGTAATGACAATCCTGTACCGCAAATCTCAGGTACGCCTGATGAGGTGGATATATGGGAACATGAAGGTATGCATCCTTTATGTCCAGAGACACCATAAAATCCCCCCCTTCTAGGCTGGCGATGACCGCTCTGAGCGATTCCATCTTGAACTTGAACCTTTTCAAGTATAGGTTCAAGGATTTTACATTTAAAATGGGTCTGACCGAACCGTCCGGTTTCGGGACTACAAAGAGGGTTGAATAATACCCCCTCCCTTGTTGAAGCAGGGGAACTTTGATCACCACCTGTTGAAGACACAATTTTTGAATTGCATTTAAGACTATCTCCCTTTCTGGGGGAGAAGCTGGTAAGGCCGATTTGAAAAACCGTCGAGGAGGCACCTCTTCGAATTCCAGCTTGTATCCCTGGGAAACAATCTCTATTGCCCAGGGATCCACCTGTGAGTGAACCCAGATGTGGCTGAAAAGTCGAAGACGTGCCCCCAGCGGAGCCCAGCGTCATGTGGTGGATTTTGTAGATGTCGGGGAGGACTTCTGCTCCTGGGAACTAGCTGTGGATGGCAGCTTTTTCCCTCTGCCCTTACCTCTGGCAAGAAAGGACGATCCTCGTGCTCTCTTGTTTTTATGTGACCGAAAGGACTGCAATTGATAATGTGGCGCTTTCTTAGGCTGTGAGGCAAAAAATTTGATTTACCTGCCGTAGCAGTGGAGACCAGGTCAGAGAGACCTTCCCCAAACAATTCCTCACCCCTCTTTGAGTCGGCATCACCTGTCCATTGCCGGGTCCATAGGACTCGTCTAGCAGAGATCGACATAGCGTTGACTCTAGGACCCAGTAGGCCAATGTCTCTTTGAGCATCCCTCATATATAAGGCAGCATCTTTAATATGACCCAGGGTTAATAAAATGGTATCCTTATCCAGGGTATCCAATTCCGCAGATAAGGTATCTGTCCACGCTGCTACAGCGCTACAAACCCAAGCCGACGCTATCACCGGTTTGAGTAAGGTACCAGAGTGTGTGTAAATGGACTTTAATGTAGCCTCCTGCTTGCGATCAGCAGGATCCCTGAGGGTAGCCGTATCTTGGGATGGCAGTGCTACCTTTTTGGATAAGCGTATCAACGCTTTGTCTACCCTCGGGGAGGATTCCCACCGTATCCTGTCCTTAGTCAGGAAAGGATACGCCATAAGAATCCTTTTGGGGATCTGCAGTTTCTTGTCTGGAGATTCCCAAGCCTTTTCAAATAACTCGTTCAGCTCATGAGAAGGGGTAAAGGCTACCTCCTGTTTCTTTTCCCTATACATGTGTACCCTCGTGTCAGGGACAGGGGGTTCCTCTGTTATATGCCAAACATCCTTTATTGCAATAATCATATATTGAATACTTTTAGCCAATTTTGGCTGTAACTTTGCATCATCATAGTCGACACTGGAGTCAGAATCCGTGTCAGTATTAGTGTCTACTATTTGGGATAGTGGGCGCTTTTGAGACCCCGAGGCTCCCTGCGACATAGGGGCAGGCAGGGCCTGACTCTCTGCATAATTCCTGGACTCAGCTTTGTCCAACCTTTTGTGCAATAAATTTACATTAGCACTTAAAACATTCCACATATCCACCCAGTCAGGTGTCGGCGTTGCCGACGGAGACACCACATTCATTTGCTCCACCTCCTCACTAGGAAAGCCTTCTACCTCAGACATGCCGACACACGCGTACCAACACACCACAGACTCAGGGAAACCTCTTATCTGAAGACAGTTCCCCCACAAAGGCCCTATGGAGAGACAGAGAGAGAGTATGCCAGCACACACCCAGCGCTAATGACCCAGGAAAAAAACACACTATATGTTTACCCAGATAGCGCTGTAATATCTATTTTGCACCAAATTATGTGCCCCCCCTTCTTTAAAACCCTCTGTCACCGTGGTTAAGCAGCGGAGAGTCCTGGGAGCTTCCTCTCAGCGGTGTGCTGTGGAGAAAATGGCGCTGGTGAGTGCTGAGGAACAAGCTCCGCCCCCTCAGCGGTGGGCTTCGGTACCGCTTAAAAATGTAAAACATGGCGGGGGATCTCTCTAATATACAGTGCCCAGCCTGTATATAAGGTTATTGCCACCTTTGGAGGTCCATATTGCTGCCCAGGGCGCCCCCCCTGCGCCCTGCACCCTTACAGTGACTGCCGTTTGTGTGTGCTGTGTGGGAGCAATTTTTTTTAACAAAATTGGCTAGTTAAACCCTTCAGTGCTGCAGCCGCCATCTTGGCTACATGGTAGGAGCCAGCAATTGAATTGGGACCAAGCCACACCCATCCTACTAGCACACTGTCTACGGCCACAGCATCGTATAGTCCCTGTCAACCCCCACTGTCACATAAGCACACCGGTTCTGAACCCAGAAAAAAAGTAATAGAGGTACAACAGCTATTACTTTTCTTCCAGCCCTTTGCCAGGACAGAGCTTTTTCTGAAGCGCTGTCTTTGTGTCTCAACTTTGTTAAATGCAACCAGTAATTTTCAAAACTGCACTGAGAGTTGGAATGATATTTTGATGCCACAACTCCATGGTTTGTGGTAAATCTATCCCCATGTAAGACTTCTTTTTTTGATAACACACATGACCACTTTTTCCCCCAGAGAAACATCTGTGCAGCTGACAGAGCTTTGCACTCTTTGCAGTGGCACCAGTCGCACTTCCTTCGTTACGGCCCTGCCTACAAGAGGTGTTGCATTGCAGCATACTGTATTGTGATTGAGACTCGCGTATTAAACCATGGATCTACACTACAATCCCAATTTTCTGGATTTTATTGCCACATGATTATTTTGCATTACAATCTCTGTAATGAGTAATGTAGTTTATAAAAACAATAAGATGATACAAATTGCTTCTAACATGATAAATATGAAATATTATTAAGTAGTTGAATAGTATTCCAATATATGTCTAAATCTGTCACATGTATAAATGCTTATAAACTGAAGTGAATTATCTTCACGTCATTTGCAGTAAAATAATAAGGTCCTACCATTACTTCAATGTTAAGGCCAACATCACATAGTATCAACGTGACCTAGGTTCAGCTTATACTGTACTCATCAGTACTACCCACAAAGCTACTTTTCTCCATTCTGCCTTTTCAAATTTCTTCAAAGCACACCTTTCACCTACATACAATACAGGCAGATATTTTGCACACATAAGCAATAGACATAAAACTGAATTCCCTAGGAACAAATGACATCAATCAGGTACTTAGTGAGACATACAGCAGAGGTCCATATGTAGCACATTTACTATTGGCGCGCCTCAGACTTTGTGACTAATGCTGTTCATACACTAGACCAGTGATGGGGAACCTCTGGCACTCCAGCTGTTGCTGAACTACACATCCCAGTATGTCCTGCTACAGTTTTGCTATTTAGCCATGCTAAAACTGTAGCAGGGCATGCTGGGATGTGTAGCTCAACAACAGCTGGAGTGCCAAAGGTTCCCCATCACTGCCCTAGATAATTATCTGGCAGATCATCTACCAGATCTGGTTGGTTGGAATGAAAATCTGGTAATGGATGAGAGTAAATGACAATCAACCAACTGCTCCCAACACTGGAAAACGGACAAACGGCCTAATTCAGGTTGGATTGCAAAACGCAATCCAACCGCAAAAATGACAAAAAAGACGAGGGAGCATGCGCAGCGCCCGTCCTGCGCATGCGCCCGCATTTTCTAAGGCGGAGACAGAGTATTGTGGAGGCATGGCCTGTAAATGGGGGGCATGGGGACACGAACGGGGGCGTAACGGGGGTGTGATCGCGGCGGCTGCGTGGCATCACACGCAGCTGCCATGTTCGGAAAGATGACGGTAGGCCTCCTGCGGGCGCAGCTAAGCTGAGCCGGCAGGAGGCAACCTTAATTACTGCTATCAAGCAGAAATTGCGATGTGATCACAATTTCTGCTTGATAAAGGGTGGGAGGCCCTGCGATGGGCGGCCCCAGCGTGCGTTCAGAAGGATTGCATATTCTGCTAATTAGCAGAATTTGGAATCCTTACTGAATTACATAGTAACATAGTAATTGAGGTTGAATAGAGGCAAAATGCCCATCGTGTTCAACCTGTATTCTGTGTTAAGTTGAGTTGATTATAATGTACCTGTTGAAGTAATGTTTTATGACTAGTTAACAACTATAAATAATGTTACACCCGGATTATCAACGTCAATATTTTAAGTGTTATAACCATGGATATGATTTTAAATCAGAAATTTATCAAATCCATTTTTAAATGCATTTACAGAGTCCGCCATTGCCACCTACCCTGGCAGGGAATTCCAAATCCTTATTGCCCTAACAGTGAAGAACCCTTTCCTCCGTTGCGTATGGAATTTTCTCTCCTCAAGCCTCAGCGAGTGCCCACGTGTCCTAAACAGAGTTCTTTTAATAAATAATTCCTCTGATAACTCTTTGTAATGTCCCTTTACATATTTGAAGATATTAATAATGTCTCCTATTAGATGCCTCTTTTCCAGTGTATACATATTCATCTTAGTAAGCCTTTCCTCATAATCCAGTCCCTCTAGCCCTTTAATCAATTTAGTAGCTCGCCTTTGAACCCTTTCAAGTTCAGCGATATCTTTTTTATACAGTGGTGCCAAAACTGAACACAATGGCCCTCATTCCGAGTTGTTAGCTCGTTCTTTTTCATCGCAGCGTTTTTCCGCAAACTGCGCATGCGCAATGTTCGCACTGCGACTGCGCCAAGTAAATTTGCTAAGAAGTTTGGTATTTTACTCACGGCATTACGAGGTTTTTTCTTCGTTCTGGTGATTGGAGTGTGATTGACAGGAAGTGGGTGTTTCTGGGCGGAAACTGGCCGTTTTATGGGTGTGTGTGAAAAAACGCTGCCGTTTCTGGGAAAAACGCGAGAGTGGCTGGAGAAACGGGGGAGTGTCTGGGCGAATGCTGGGTGTGTTTGTGACGTCAAACCAGGAACGAAACTGACTGAACTGATCGCAGTGGAAGAGTAAGTCTCGAGCTACTCAGAAACTGCTTAGAAATTTCTATTCACAATTTTGAGAATCTTTCGTTCGCAATTTTGCTAAGCTAAGATTCACTCCCAGTAGGCGGCGGCTTAGTGTGTGCAATGCTGCTAAAAGCAGCTTGCGAGCGAACAACTCGGAATGAGGGCCAATATTCCAGGTGCGTACCAATTATTTGTACAGCGACAGGATTACATCCTCGTCCCTTGTCTCAATTCCCCGTTTTATGCATGCTAGCACCTTACTTGCCTTCTTTACTGCGCTTTGACATTGTATATGGTTATTAAGCCAATTATCAATGAGTACCCCCAAATCTTTTTCCAATACTGTTACCGCTAGACTTTCCCCATTTAATATGTAGGATGCAAGTTTGTTTTTAGTCCCGAAATGCATAACCTTGCATTTTTCTATATTGAACCTCATTTTCCATTTAGACGCCCAGATTTCAAGTTTAGATAAATCATTCTGCAGAGACTTCACATCTATTTCCGAATGAATTACCCTACACAGTTTAGTATCATCTGCAAAGATTGACACTGTGCTTTCCAGGCCTATTTCTAGGTCATTGATAAATATGTTGAATAGTAGTGGCCCGAGTACGGACCCTTGTGGTATACCGCTGACTACTGGTGTCCAGCTTGAGGACTTCCCGTTGACCACTACTCGCTGTACCCTGTTATCCAGCCAGTTACTTATCCATGTACAAACAGTTTTTCATAGGCCAAGCTCCTTTAATTTGATGATCAGTCTCCTGTGAGGCACTGTATCGAAGGCTTTTGCAAAATCTAAGTTGACCACATCCACTGCTTTTCCCTGGTCAAGATTATCGCTCACTTCCTCATAGGAGCTAATTAAGTTAGTTTGACATGATCTGTCCCTCACAAACCCATGCTGGTTCTTTCTAATAATCTTAGCAGTCTGTAGATACTCCTGTATGCTGTCCCTTAGAATTCCTATCAATATTTTCCCCACTATAGACGTCAAATTAACCGGTCTGTAGTTACCTGGATGATTTTTGGATCCCTTTTTAAATAACGGCACTACCTCAGCTATACGCCAATCCTTTGGTACCATGCCTGATTTAATTAAACTATCAAAAATCAAGTATAGGGGTCTTGCTAGTTGTGACCTAAGTTCCAAAAGAACCCTCGTCCATCAGGACCATGTGATTTATTAATCTTAATTTTGCGTAGTCTCTCCCAGACTACTTCTTCACTTAAACAAGTATCTAACCACGAATCATTTCTGTCACTATCGTTATGCACTACTCCCACCATCAGTTCTTCTCTGGTGAACACTGATGAAAAAAAATTGTTCAGTATTTCCGCTTTTATTTCGTCATCATTTATCAATACTCCAAATTCATCTTTTGTTGGACCTATGTTCTCTTTTTTTAACCTTTTACTGTTTATGTATTTAAAAAACTTTTTAGGATTGGTTTTATTGCTTTTCATTTTCCATTTTTGCTGCTTTTTTTGAATTTTGTATTGCATTCCTTGTAATACTGGAATTACTCCTCCTTTCCATTAGATTTAAATGCTTTGAAAGCACACTTCTTTGTATCCATTTCTGCCTTAACCTTCTTGTTAAGCCACATCGGTTTGAGTTTAGTACTCCTACGTTTACTGTCCATGGGAATAAATTTGTGAATATTGCTATCTAGCAACCCTTTTAAAGCATCCCACATTTCCGAAGTGTTCTTGCTATAAAACAAAACTTCCCACTCAATGTCGTTAAGTTCACATCTCAGCATACTGAAATTAGCCTTCCTAAAGTTAAATGTTTTGGTTGAACCCTTATAGCTATGTTTCCTGAAACTGATGTCGAATGTGATCATATAGTGATCACTGTTACCCAAAGTCTCCCCAACTTTAGTGTTTGATATAATGTCCACATTATTAGTAATTACTAGATCCAGAGTAGTTTTACCCCTAGTTGGGTCCTCGATTAATTGAGACAAGAATTAGGCCGAAAAACTGTTGTTCATACAAATTGGTTAAATCAATTTGTCTGAACAACAGGTTTTGTCCATTTTCCAGTGTTTGGGAGCAAGTGGTCGATTGTCATTTGCTCTCATCCATTACCAGATTTTCATTGCAACCAACCAGATCTGGCAGATGATCTGCCAGATAATTGTAGCGTATGCCCAGCTTTAGCTGCACCAAAAATGCATCTTAATTGAATCAGTAATGCCACAAACGTATGGTGCAAGAGTATACAGTACACAGACTATTGGGCTTGCAGTACATCTGCGTGCAACTTAGTCGCAAATCTGGGTACAATAGACTGAGTTCCGATATGAGCATCCGCGCCATGCCTCCCGCCATGTATTGTTTTACTAAATCTGTAACTTTATACACACTTCATACCAATTACTGTGCAACACAGTTACTAATCTAGTGTCCCTGGTACAGTGTGAGCACATTTTATATGCAGCCGCAATTAAACTAACATGCACAATTTCAGGAACAGTACATAATGCTACGTTGTGCTAAAACTCTCGCACTATGGGGGTCATTCCGAGTTGATCGCTAGCTGCCATTGTTCGCAGCACAGTGGTCAGTGGAAAAAAATGGCTAATCTGCTGATGCGTATGCACCGCAATGTGCACGCGCGACATACGGTTACAGAGTCCTTTGTGGTTTTGCACAGGTTCTAGCGAAGCTTTCATTCACACGGCCGAACGCAGGAAGATTGACATGAAGTGGGTGTTTCTGGGTGTCAACTGACCGTTTTCAGGGAGTGCTTAGAAAAACGCAGGCGTGTTGGGGAAAACACAGGCGTGGCTGGACGTTCGCTGGGCGGGTGTCTGACATCAAAAGCCGTCCCTCCGTCATTAGAATCAACACACAGGATAAGTAACTACAGGGCTGGTCTTGTTTTGCACAAAAAGATTTTGCAGGCGCTCTGCTGCACAAGCGTTTGCACTTCTGCAAAGCAAAAATACACTCCCCGGTGGGCGGCGACTATGCGTCCCTCGGGGGCATGGTATCATTGTTTCAGCTTGTTACCCCTGATGTAGTGAGGCACCCCATCCTTTACACCACGTCCCTCGGGGGCGTGGTATCATTGTTTCAGCTTGTTACCCCTGAAGTAGTGAGGCACCCAATCCTTTACACAGATAAACCTGATTACCATGGGCGCAATTTGCACGATAATGGGGATCATTTAAGAAAGGAGATTGGGCTGATATATCATTTGAATACCACCCATATGTCTCAAAACTTCTACATGAATACAAACACATCTATAGAGCTAGAGGTGTATCTGCAGTATCAAATGCCAAGAGTATCAACGGCACATCCGTGACATATAGTCTGATGATTTCTTTCCGAAGTATGGCGCTGGTGATTCCACGCCTTGGTAGAGTCAATGCTAATAGGTACTGTAGCGTACAGTGTCAGTTGAAAAACTAGTGACAAACTGAAGCATTTTATTTGCCTACAGTACTTACCAATTCCAAAATAATGGGGAGATTCTCCATTCACAATAAAGATCAGAGCTGCTTTAAATGACATTCTGCTGTAATGCTGCAAAATCTGTAAGCTATACACAGCAGGCACTTACACTTCTACTAATGTTTATTTTTGTAGCTATTCCTCTGCATTTCTCTTGTAGAGATAAATCCCAGGGTACTACATCATTTCCTACAAAGTTGTTAAAGTGCGTCTGTTTTTCTGTGAAAAAAAAATCAATTGAGTCTGCTCTTAGCCGAGTTCATAATACTTCTCTAGTTGTGTAAAGCAACAAAATGGAATTACTAAAAATAGGTTTAAGTCAAGATGAATTCTAAAATATGTGACGAAAATGCCATGTGAACGGTACAGAAAGTGATAGTCCTGAACAGGGAACAAACAGTTGAGCCTTGTTCCTTTATTGGTAGTATAGGTCAATGCGAGTCTGTATTCTGCTTCCCAGGCTTGTCTCCAGTTTCCTGGTCCCAGCTATGTCTTACAGCATGTGTCGCTATGCATTTAAATATATTTGAAGTATTTTTATATGAAATGTGAGGGAACATAATCTTCTGATACCAAACAAGAACGTTCATATGGCACTCTGATTAGATCTTGTGATCCATGGTCCCATGCTGTTGAAATTGCTTACTGAACAGGCATGCTTTTCTATGAAACAGATTATTACACCATATGTTAGACCATAGAAGAGGGAGTCTCAGTAAGCATTTTGTCACGGCATTTAAATATCAGTGTGGATCTCTAAAGTCTGCACTGTACTATTCCCTTCTGCATGTAAAACACCACAGATGCCAAGTAAATGTTATATACTGTAGTGTACAGTATTGTAACACACACACACAGCAGGGCAGACTAGATGGACCAATTCAATTGTTCTTATCTGCCGTCAAATTCTATGTTTCTTAGAAACACAGACACACACGCACAAAAAACATTGTTTCTTCAATCTTTGTCTCGCCAAGTTGTGATTTTTTGGTATTTTGTTATAAATACAATATGAAACAAATATACAGACAATGGGCCTGAGTCAGATGTCAATGTTTTCTTACTGCGCATGTGTATGAGCCACAGTGCGCATACGCAGGGACTAAATTGCTAAAGCAGTCGCACCAAGGAATTAGTCGGAGTGAGTGACAGGAAGACAGCATTTGGGGTGGTTAGCCAAACGCAGGCATGTCATGGCTGTTTACATGGTGCTTTCTGGGCGTGCCTAATTTAGCAGCTGCAATCTTACTTGCTACTGGAAAGCAGCTCAGCCTGCACGTCTACAGAGGCACTCAGACTCTGCAACATGTTCTGATTTGTGACGATGGTACTGATGTATCAGCAATTTTACACTGTTAGATGGAAATTATACGGCTGCAGTGGGCGTCCATATACTCAGGTTAGCTTCTGCCCATATTAGCATATAATTGCAACTGCGTACGGCAAAAGATAGCAACGGCAGTAGCAGCAAGAACAACCACAGCTGAAAAAGGCCCAATATATGAATGTATTGATATGGTAAATCAGGACTAATTAGTTTTCTTAGTTTGTAGCAACCAGCACATTTATCAAACATAGGGCCTGATTCAGACCTGATCGTTGTTGTGCAGCCGATTATCAAATGACTGCGCATGCATAAGCACCGCAATGCACAGGCGCATCGCCAAACAATGTCAGGATGATGCAACAAATTTCGATCGCAAGGCCAGGGGTGTATCTAGGGTTTTGAGCGCCCCGGCAAAATAAAGGGCTGCCATCCCCCCCCACCCCCCCATAATTGAAATAGGGAAGGCGCGTGTGTCAAAAAAGGGGTGTGGCCACTCAATAGTACCCCAGTTCAAATTACACCACACAGTAGTGTCGCTTACTCACATAACACAGCACAGTAATGTCCGTTATTCAGGTTATGTTACACAGTCGTGCGCCTTATACACATTATGCCATACAGTAGTGCATATATATATTATATATACCAATCCAATGACTGCTGTCAACCCTATGCTTTTTTCATCTGTTCTGATGCCCCGACCAGTGATACATATTCTTCCAAAAAAGAAACTGGCACTCAGGAGACTGTTGAGAATGTTAAATGTATTGCCCCAATATCCACATTTCGGGGGTATAAGCCCCGCCATCAGGACCATATACCTGTTTTGCTATATGGTCCTGACGACGAAGCTTATACCCCCGAAATGTTGACATTGGGGCAACACATTTAACATTCTCAACAGTCACCTGAGTGCCAGTCTCTTTTTTGGAAGGCTATACATATATATATATTTATATATAAAAAAAAAAAACATCTATAACCGGCACTCCTACAGCAGAGAGCAAATACCCGGGTGCCTTCCCGTGGCACTACAGGGCCCAGCAGACAATACAACGTAATAGGCGGCACTCCAATGGATTTAAACAAAATCATACAGCTCACCAAGCCAGTTTAGATCAACGTTTCAGGTGCCTTTATTTACACCTTTCGTCAGGATACAAAGTTACAAGACGAACATACCTTTTATAACACCAAACGTGTGAGACATGCCTCGCACCTCCTGCTTCCGGCTCCCAGCACCGACGTCATAGACGCCGTCCCCTGTTGCCACGTAGATAATAGGCGGGACAGTTGTCATAACGACACCCGAAGCTTTTAGACGCATAACGTCCTGCTCAGGCAAGTCGCGCTGACACCGCCTAGTGGGCGGAACAGTTGTCATAGTGACCAGCCTAACAAACCCATGATACTTACACCGCCTACATGTCGGGCTGCCGGAGCACGGGGTCCGAGGCATAACATGTGTGGAAACACCGCTGTGTGCGGCGGATCATTACCCTTCCCAGCAATAATGGAACTGAATGACAGCACACTCAGTCCAAATTGCTCCAGGAGTAATTACAAAGTGAATAAATCAAACCTACACCAAACACCAACACCAGAGGGAACAAAGAATAGTAGTAATCAAAATGGAAAGGCATCTCCAGTACAGCAGTGTATTCTATATTAGGGCCTAACCCCACAAGGTTATAGGCATTAAATATTCAAGTGTTGCCATTCGGACTCGAACAAGGAATCTAAAGGAAAGATATATAATAATTTCCCATCAAAACGGGAATAAACCAACATGAGTAATTTTACATTATTTTAAATAGACCCCAAATCATGCCGGATGAGTATAATATCTAGACTAAAAAACAAATTCAATTGCTCAAAGTTCTAATCCTCCTCTAATCCTCCCCTGAAAAAAGATGGAAACACTAAAGCGAAAGTAAAAGATACAGATAAACGATGTCTAAATCTTCATAGGAAGCAGAGGAGGGAGAGATTTTCATTCAGTCCCGATGGGGCGACAGTGTTGAACTCAAAAATCCAACGCGCCTCCAACTGTAGTAATCTCCTATTACGATCACCTCCCCTAAACATAGGAGGGACATGGTCAATAAGTTTGTACCGTAGGGCTGCCATCGTATGTCGTGCCTCCCTAAAATGTCTGGCCACGGGCTGTTCGATCTCTTTTCCTTCCAAAGCTTGTCTTATGGCCGACCTGTGCTGTGCTGCCCGTTCTCTAAAGGTACAGGTGGTCTTGCCAATATAGGCAAGTCCACAAGGACATTTGATAATGTAAATCACAAATTTAGACGTGCAGGTTAGAACGTGGTTGATGGGAACTTTCTTTCCTGAGTGCGGATGTAGCACTACTGGACCTACTTCAAGGTACCTGCAGGTGGTGCAGCCTGTACATCTGTATGAACCTGGGGCTTTAGTAAGGAAATGTGAACGTAATTCCCTTTTCTCAGCCGTGGTATCGTTATGAACCAGCCAGTTCTTGAGGTTGCGTCCCCTCCGATGACAATTTAACACCCTATATCGGTTCAAAGCTGGCAAAGATTTATCCTTTCTAGCGCTATATCTAGGTGCAGGGTGTGGAACCCCAAAACACCAGCATAAGCCAGAAAGCCCAGCATAGCATACCAGCGAAAAAACTATAGTGTTAATAAATTAGTATTTAGGAAGCCGAAGCTACAGAGAAAGTGAAACAAAAATGAAATGCAATTAAAATAGAGAAATAGTGTTAAAAAATTAATAAGTGAAAAGTGTTAATAGAATCTAAAGGTATGCCACACTAAGGCCATCCAGCTCAGCCAGTCCAGCCTCCCACCTCCATTACCCCAATCTGGGTCTAATATTAACCAGCAAGGAGCCACATGATAATGGCTCCTTACTACAATATGTCTAAGCTAAGAGCTACCTACCTTGGAGCAACCCCATAATGCTCCATGTGGCATGTCAGGGCCTGCACATCATCCTAATGCAGGAACCTCTCTGCTTCTCACAACAAACATATATATTGGTAGATGCTCAATTAGCTGGGGGAAACCAATGCCTTTTATATATATATACATATATATATCACAAGAAAATGTATGGATCAGTGCGCTTATCTTAACTCGATAGTCCCGTACCACAACGTATAGTCCAACGGGTATCACAATGGTCCAAGGTGAGTTATATGTCTCACTGACTGAATAGTCCTATATTAACACCCTCCACTTCTTTGGGCGGCTGCTCAGTCCTTCATGGTGCCACCAGGTATAAGTGGACAAAAGGTTCTGCGAATAGAAAAGAAGAACAAGCGCGTTTGGTGTAGTATGTCTTTCCAGAATGTGCTATACACACGCAGATAACAAAGTTGCATACCAGATTATGGCTTGTATTAAAGCATATCAGTCCCCTATTTCATAGGTTCAATCCGATCTCACAACCCGGACACGCAATTGATCTTATAGAGAGTCACAGGGCTCTTTGAACTCACAAAGGGTCTTGGAGAACCTTGAAAATCCTCAATCTCCCTCCCTTCTTCGCTTATGTCAATAGTGTAATGTGACAATCTTACACACTACAGCAGAGTGCAGTCTCACAGGCTGGGCCGGCCCTGGATGTGCTGCACAAGTCATAATCTGGTACGCAACTTTGTTATCTGCGTGTGTATAGCACATTCTGGAAAGACATACTACACCATAGGCGTTTGTTCTTCTTTTCTATTCATATATATATATATATATATATATATATATATATTTATAAAATATATATCCACACTATTCCCGAGCACTCCAAGATCCGCTCAGGGTAACATGCTCAAGTGCTCTCCTACAGGGCATGTGTAACAGGTAAGTACTGTGGATGTGTTGTGCAGGTGCAGGTGGACGTACCTGGATCCTACACCTGGGATCACTTCCTGAACCGGATCTCACTGCTGGAACCTTAGGCAGCGGGACGAGGAACCACAACCCCAGAGGACCCAACACAATAGTCACCACGCGTTAGGACGGTGATAGAAATATTTATTTGATAGGCACAATGGGGGTCATTCCGACCTGATCGCACGCTAGCTATTTTTTGCAGCACTGTGATCAGGTCAAAACTCGGCAAAACTGGGCATGCGTATGGGTACAAAGCGGATCGGTGCTGGGCGATGAATTTTTGCAAAGAATCCATTCACACAGCCAATCGCAAGAAGATTGACAGGAAGAAGGCGTTTATGGGTGTCAACTGACCATTTTCTGGGAGTGGTTGGAAAAACGCAGGCATGTCCAAGCGTTTGCGGGGGCGGGTGTCTGACGTCAATTCCGGGACCGGACAGGCTGAAGTGATCGCCTGTCCGGTCCCGATATATCGCGGGTCCATTGGCCAGTGTGTACAGCCGATACGTCTGTGAACGCCGTCGTTCACAGACGTATCGCGTCGGCCCCGCAGCACAGCCGACGGCCAATATATCTACTGATATATTGGCGCGTTGCTGTGTGTGTACGGGGCGGTCGGTTGACCGCCTGTACACATGCTGCGGCAGCCGGTGGTGATTGACAGCTGAACTGGGCGGGCATGTGTACACGCCCGCCCAGTTCATGACGTCCGCACCCGACGGCTCGGGCAGTGTGTATGCACAGCACACTGCCCGATCCGTCCATAGATATATCTGCAGATCAATTGATCTGCAGATATATCTGTCCAGTGTGTACCCTTAAGGCTGAGGCTGCAAGGTAAAGAACACAGGCTTGTTGCCTTGGAGCTATAATGCCCACCACTGTAGCTGTGCCTGGGTCCCTAAATGTGACTGATAAGTCTCTAGCACCTTGTCACAATACAGCTGAGATGTCTCTCCACTGTCTGGCTGTGTGGATGGAAGGGTAGTGGCAGTTCAATACAGTCCTGTTTGGGTAAAAGCCATATACTGACAAGAAATGTTTCTCTGACTGACTGGGAAACTTAGAAGCATTAGCTGGGTGGCTGCATAAAGTCTCTCTCTGATTGCAAACCTGTGTTTAGCTGGCTGATAAGGGTAAGTGAATCTGGCTATTACATGCCCTGGTTATTACTGACTGTATAAGTACCTCTCTATGTTCTCTGGTACTTAGCTCTCTCACAAACTCACCCAGTGACTGACAGTCTGCAATGCCCCAAGTCAGGTGTTTTACTACTCACGCTGACCGGTGGACACATGTTACACGTTGCCCCTTCATTCCAATTCCCTGTCTTGTTTTCCGCAGCTTTCACGCCTCACCGTCCTCCGGTATCTGTGGGGATGCTCTGTCAATTGGGCGCAATTATTCCTAACCACGGTGCTCTCTCACAACCAGGCTCTCTCACACCGCTGAGCATGATGGACAGACCGCCCTCTCCACAGTGCACAGTCCTTCTCACAGCGGGGCAGACCAGCAGTGTTCCTCCCTGCTGTCTCCTCAGATCACCTCAGGGAACTCTCAGTGGAAACTCTGCCTCCTACTCTTCCCGCTCTGCACCACCCAATCAGCAGCTTTGATTCCTCCTGCTCTGCAGGTCTGCACCTGGGTCCTAGTTCTCCACAAGTTGCTGTCCATTGGATGCTTGTGTTGCCTAGCCTCCTAAGCAAGGGGAAGCTGTTAACCATTTCAGCTGCACTGTGCCAGCTAGTGAGAAGTGAGGGTTCCTTTTAGGGAAAATTTAGGTGTCTCACCCAGGTTGTCACCAGTATATGGGTGATGGTACCTATATAGCCACATATATCCCCATAAATCCAAGGTAATAGAATATCCATGTCAGAGTGTCACATATGTGCCCCCAAATATGCAGGCAGGGAAGAACAGGCGGCACTCAAAAACTCCAAAATACTAAAGGAAGAGAAGAACATCCCCGAAACATAAATTAATGAAAGCACCCTGTTGGGACATTATTGTGGATTCTGGTGCCGCCTATATATATATATCTATATCTATCTATCTATATCTATCTATCTATCTATCTATCTATCTATCTATATATATATATATATATCCAAGGGTGCTCCTGCACTCACATCTTAGAAATGAGACATAAACGCGGGTGCTTCCAATAGACCATAGGGTCCACTATTTAGAGAAAATGTCCACAAAGTGGGGATGCACTCTCGCTGTGTAGAAACCAATCAATCAGAACAGTCACATGTCACCGTAGTTTTTAATGTCGACGTTTCGGCCTGTTGACAGGCCTTTCTCAAGACCGGTGAAACAGCAGATCAAAAATTCAATTGTTGTAACAGAAAGGAGATAAATATCTGCCACACATCATCCAACCTCATACAATATCAACTTCGTATGATATCATATAGGGACATCTCAGACAGGCGACAAAGGACTCACTGTCCATAAAGCTAATAGACAGTCATCTAATAGACAGTGAGGATGACTGTTTATTAGCTTCATGGACAGTGAGTCCTTTGTCGCCTGTCTGAGATGTCCCTGTATGATATCATACGAAGTTGATATTGTATGAGGTTGGATGATGTGTGGCAGATATTTATCTCCTTTCTGTTACTACAATTGAATATTTGATCTGCTGTTTCACTGGTCTTGAGAAAGGCCTGTCAACAGGCTGAAACGTCGATATTAAAAACTACGTTGACATGTGACTGTTCTGATTGATTGGTTTCTACACATCGAGAGTGCATCCCCACTTTGTGGACATTTTCTCTCTCTCTCTCTCTCTATATATATATATATATATATGTGTATATATGTGCAACCACAACCAGGAGCTCCCGGCAGCAAGGGCTGCTGGGAGGTGTAGTTTATGTAGAGTTTCTTGTTTGTAGTGCGGTGCAGTGCCAGACCCCAGCGCCCGCTGCTGCATGCTGTGTTCATTGCTGGCCCTTACAGTAGGTGAGGAACTATCCAGCGCGTGGGAGAGGAGGAGGAACTGATTCAGCTGCTACCTACTGCTCATGGGTGGCACCGCTGAGCAGCACCCCTCCTCTGCTGGCAACCCTGGCGAGTTCCATCCTAGATAATAGGTAGATATGCCCTTGCGCAAGGCTTTTGCAAGGTGATTGACAAGAAGAGGACATTTGTGGGTGGTAACTGGCCGTTTTCAGGGAGTGTCAGGAAAAACGTAGGGATTCCCAAGCATTTTAAGGGAGGGTGTGTGAAGTCAGTTCCAGCCCTGATCAGCCTGTTTGTATCGCACTGTAGGAGAAAGTCTTAGGATACGCACAGACGGATTTGCAGCTCTCCGCTGTGTGACGTAATTTTCACATGGCGTACACATGCATTCACACACTTGCACGGGGTGGGTTTTCACTCTCTCTGAGCAGCGACTATCTGATCACAGACCTCTCAAATTTGCAGCACAGCGACCAGGTCTGAAATAGGCCCATAGGACCCTGTTTAGCACGGATCGCAAAAGTTGCTATAAAGCAGTTGCTGTGATCAAATAGTTGCAACCCAGAAATAAAGAAACAAATGCCCATTGCAGAAATTGCGATCACACCGCAATGCATGAAGTGATCGCATAACCATATGCAAATACTGGAACATCAAAGAGTTTTTCCATCTGCGCCAGGCAAAGTCATCCACAATTCGGCATACGCAAGAGGCTGTAAGTGGCCATTGCTGACGTCAGAGACCCACTCAAAAAACACATTGCCACGCCTGCATTTTTACAAACACACCCACAAAACGCCATGTTTCCTCCCCTAAATTCTGGCCTCCTATCAATCAAAATGCGACTGCAGTGTAGCACAATGTGTTCGTATAAATATTTGCAAATCATTGGTGCACATGAGCAATGCGAACGCTGTGCAGTCATTCGATAATCGACCGGATTGCGTTTTCTCAATTTTGCAATCCATTCTGAATAGGGTTCATATACAGTAATTCCAATGTGGGAAGCCATACAGCTATCAAAGTGCACACTTGCCTAGTCTCTTGGAATGTCCGGGAGAATCACAAATTTTGTGAAGTTCTCCAAGACTGCAGGAAGAGCATGCCATCTTCCAACATCTGGCCCACTTTCACATGCCTGGCATCTTAAAATCCCACCGGTCGGCATGCCATCCAACAGGTACTATTCCCACTAGTGGGTGTCCACGATACCCATGGAGGGGGAATAGAACCTGTGTGAGTGCAGCAAGCCACCGAGCCCGCTGCGAGGCGAGTGCAGCGAGCCCGCAAGGGGCTTCGTTGTGCTTGCCCCCCGACAGCCATGTAACAGCCGGGATCCCGCCGTCGGTATTAAGACCGTTTGTCTCCTGACCGCCGGTCACACATACCCAACCCACAATAACACGGACCTGTGCTGGAGGTGGTTGTGGCTATGTAGCCTTATTCCTCAACGTCTGGTAGTCATTCTGGGAAGGGGTTGCTTGCCTTCTTAGTGCAGTGCTTATGGTGTTTTTCCCCATGTCCCCTTCTGTCCTTGGTTACTCATTTGAAAGGTTGGTTAGGCAAGCTATTGAAGTTTATATACAAATTTGGATACAAATCCATAGTATAATACTAAATGTATATTCAGTTTAGAGTGATCACGTGATTGTCACTGAACCAGGGGCGGATTGGGAACAAAAAGCAGCCCTGGAAAAATGTCTACTAGTGGCCCTACATGGGCAGCACCAGCGGTGTAAGGTCTAGCCATGGGCATGGCAGCAGCACCCTCCCCCCAAGACTTTCCAGATAGGGGGACATGTAGAGCATCAAGGGGGAAGTTAAAAAGAAATAAAATTAAATATTATGAGCACATTATATGATACACCTTCAGAATTTAGCAAACTATATCATTCTTTAGAAAGATATATTTTCTTGCTTATTACACCAACCATATCCCAATCACTATTCACTCAATCTTATATGTCAGCCAAGCAGGCAGACAGAGCATACACTAGATCATCTGCAATCACAGGCTAAGTGGCAAAGTCATATATGCAAATTATTTTGCATCTTATTCATTATGTCTATAAAAAGGACCACATGTCCTCAAACTAAACAGGCCCCACGGGTGTGTCGGCCCACTGGGAATCTTCCCTGTAAACCCTATGGCCAATCCGCCTCTGCACTGAACTATATGTGGAGCCTATAATGGAACTTAATCCTATATTTATATTGCTGCACAAATGTCTTATACAGCTGAGAACAGAATCCAAAAACAATTATTTATACTAATCTAATATATATAAGTAAAGCAAATTTCTGTTTCACTTAAAATAAGCTTTAGGTTTGAGTGGCAGACAGTTCCAGTGAGTTATACCTATTGTTACTACATTTAAATCAAACAAAAACACATAGGCACTAGTAAATTCTTGAATTTACTATCTTTAAGACAAGTAGAGATGATCTGAGATAATCTGAGATAAATAGAGTTATCTGAGATAATCAGTTTTATTATTGTGTCCTGCTTCAGAATTTGGAGATTCTTTTTCAAAGCTGTCTAGATCTGATCTGTTGAACCATTGTTTTGTTATATGTACCACTGTTCTTTCCATACATTTTATTCCCAAAACTGAAGATTTACCTTCCAAAAGAATGTTCCTAATTGACAAGTCTCCCTCTATGATGATTGTATTAAGGGTTCTTAGCCACTGCCTTTAAAGATTTCTGTAATTGATCACGCTTTATATATATTTATTTATTGATTGATTTATTAAGTTACTTTTATAGCACAAGCATATTCACTGCAATTTACAATTGTGAAAAAACAACAGTAATAAAACAAGAATAGGCAATAAAAAACACAGTGGTAAGAGGGCCCTGCTCACAAGCTTACAATCTATATGGAGATTGGAGATATAAATTTGAGACATGATACATCATACCTCCCAACATTCATAAATGTCAATTCGGGACTATGGTGACCTCATGTCCCCTTAGACCATGCTCCCTGGTGTGCCATTTTAGGGGCATGGCCGTGTGTCATGACCCCTTTTTCATAATGATGGGGGCATGCCCAGCGCTCTGGCAGCTGCTGGGCTACCACAAACCTTCTACCTGCACTAACCGGATTCACCACTGTTCTGCTACAGAGCAGCATTGACAGATTGTGGGACACTGTGGCCTGCAGGTAAGATAGCGGGACAGTGCCTGAAAAGCGGACTTTCCTGCTGAAACTGGGATGGTTGGGAGGTATGGCTACATACTGAAAATGGTCCAGGGAGATTGCAGAGGTTCTTAGTGGGCTTCATGCTGGCCTGGGGTCAGTGGGTTGTGTCAACGTAGAAAGAGAACATACTGTATGCAAAGTTATGTATGGACTGTATAAAGGGGAGATAGAGTTTGGAATATTTTTGTCGGAAGAAGAATACATTTTTAGTTTTATTAAATACTCTTTGGTTATACTGGTAACAAATGGTCTATTATGCTTACTGTAAAAATGTAAATAATTTATTAAAAGTTTAAGTTTCCATCCTATCGCTTCATGCTTACAGGGTGATATACAAAACATTAATGGTGTGACTACATTTACGATTACAGCTACTGCTTCTACCACTCCTATCTAAAGGCTCTAGAACAGTGATATGTAACCTTATACAGTTGAAGTCCTGCACTAGGTCAGACCTTTAACCTTCAAAAAGGTTGCACATTACTCATAATCTCAGTAGCAAGTGTAATTAATAAATGTAATCAATGAAAAAGACACCTATCTTTAATAACATATAAGTAGACATTTTAAACAAGCATTATAAGTTCTAACTAACAACGATGACAACAAGTAGGAAGGAGCAGGAGGCTACTAATGAAAGCTAATTGCACATCCCTGCTCTAGACACTGCTAATCAAACATTATTTCAGTTTCTGATCTCTGCTTAGAGTTCAAACAAAAACAATGGCTACACGATCTTCCACCCTAATTCAAGAACAAGAATGGAAAGAAGAACCAACTTGAAATGTTATCCTCAATGTCATTCTGTTATTCTTCTTGGACGTCCCTTTGCTGAGCTAATACTATTCCCAGAAGCCAACAGCAACTATGTATCTTAAATCTATATATGTGTTGACACTTCAGTAAACCCTACCCATCAATTTCACTGCCTAGGTGTTATCTTTGACCCAGAAGTGTCCTGTTTCATGCATCTAATCAGTATACAAATCTTGTTGTATACATCTAAGAAACATTTCCAGAATATGTATGTACTGTATCTCACAACAAAGATTTTTGTAATTCCCTCCTTGTCTTCACCTAACCATTCCTTCACATCTACAGATTATTTGGAAGGAATCCGGTCAGGATCCCGACGATCAGGATATCGGCAGTCGAAATACTGACGCCGGAATCCCGACACTACTGGGAATGCCGGCATCGGCATCCCAAATGAGATCGCAATCCCAGCACTTGCATCCCAACAGCCAGGATCCCTAACAAGTGATTGCAAAATTTATTACAATTCTTTATTTCCCTATAGATTGTAAGCTTGCGAGCAGGGCCTTCCTACCTCTATGTCTGTCTGTTTTTACCCAGTTTTGTTCTATTACTGTTGTTCTAATTGTAAAGCGCAACGGAATATGCTGCGCTATATAAGAAACTGTTAATAAATAAAATAAATAAATAAATAACTAGTAATGTTTGAATAGTGCACCTGCATTCTTTTTCTTTGTGTGTGGAACTAAACGTCTCAGCAGGGTAGCACCTCTCATTACATGTAGTTAGGGTGTCCAGTCTATCCCCCCTCCCCTCCCCCCCATAACAATGAAAAAGGTTGCCATAAAATATCATGTGAATTAACACATTAAATTTGATAGTTTATTAAATTAAATTGCTCACTCAATCAAGACGTTGTTACTTTATACCTATATAGAGGACATTTTCACGGTCAAAAAGTAATTATTTGCGTAGATTTATCAAATACTTTTCCATGCAAACTATTCTGTCTAATTCTCAATAGCAGTGGGTTTAAAATATTCAGTAATTTGCATAACAATTACATGTTGTAACTAATATGCAATAGATTTCAAAGTTGATTTTTTCATATAAAAAATATAATTAAGATTAGAAAGGATATTCATTCAGCATCATAATGTATTCATTCACATAAGAATAGGGAGTTTTCCTAATGTTCAGTGAACATATTCATACAATACCGTATTTGCCCATGCGAGGATCTTTTGCAGCTAATAGATGTTTACCCTCAGCTAATGGTTTGTGTTAATTTCTAAATAGGTTATTATTCATTATTCATGTAAGTTCTCTTCTAAAATCACATTCATTACTCTGGCAATGGTAATGGATCCCATTATTGGTATTCAAAGTTAAGTGGATTACATTTTCTTTCTTTATGGTGACTAGGTTTTGGAGAATTGTTATAAAGTGTATGTAAATCGTGTTAAGGAAATTTTTGTACAGTTATAATACACACACACACACACACACACACACACACACATACACACACACAAACATATTTATCTTTATATATATATATATATATATATATATAATAAAACACAATTCCCAAGTGCGCTATATTAGTTGAATATTTTTTCATAGATTCTTCCAAGAATACCCAAATGGATGTAGACTTGTGAACTGGAGAATACTATTTCCTGGGGTCCTGAAACAGATAACCCCTCACCACAGAATCACCTACGGCCAATTAGTACCAATTGTTGGTTCATTAACACAGATTACACACATACACATTAAACAGTTTTTACAAAAAATAAAATATGTAGATCAGTGAGAAATGTCCAGAATGTGATGATGACTTAGATTCTCCCTCACCTTAACAAGGTGTGAGCTCAAAAGGGAGTATCTTCACAAACTGGGTTAATGACTCGTGGCTGAACAGTGTCATCGTCCACACTGTGCCCATGTCCTGTTAGAGACTGGGAATCACAAATCAGGGGGCGTGGCTTTGTGTGGCCTTCAACGCGTGCGCTAATCTGGAAATGGGGGTGCTGGAGTAAGAACAACACACTGGATGACACCCACCCAAGTGACGCTACTGTATAGGAAAGCTTTGGTTGTTTTCAACTATTCAGAAATGCTAACATTGATTGAAGCACATCAGTTACATGACACAGGATTAAAAGAAATGATTTACTTAAAATGGTTTAGTGTGTATATCTAATGCTATGACTTTAGACCACCATGTGTGAATATCTTGTTCTCTATCATTTTCTATAGTTTTCAAGGAAGTGAGGATCTGTCCAGCAGCCTCATGTAACATGTTTGTGACTAGTATTTTGTTATTATTAATTTCTCAATTATTCTCCATGGTTTTTAAACACAAATATGTTCTGTTTTATTCTTTCATGAGCAGAAAGTCTATTTCCAGTCATTAAAGATTTAAATTTGCCTTCAGCTTTAATTTACTATGCTTTAATAGACTGCAATTAAAAGCTGGATGAGTTCATTCCTTGTCTTTGGCCTGTCTACTGCACAGAGATACTGCCACTTATCCACAGCGCACATTTCACCAATAATAGTTTAGTTCATAAGACTTCATAAGGCCAGTAGTAAAATAAAATCCTGCAGATTTACACTATGCTCAATCACATCACCAATAAATAGTTTTCATTGCAGGCTATATTAATTACAATAAAGTGGTGCGTGCAGATTATAAATGATAGTGGATTGCAATATGCTGTTCAACATAAGTACACATAACAATAATAATAAGAATTTACTTACCGATAATTCTATTTCTCATAGTCCGTAGTGGATGCTGGGACTCCGTCAGGACCATGGGGATTAGCGGGCTCCGCAGGAGACAGGGCACATCTAAAAAAGCTTTTAGGTCACATGGTGCGTACTGGCTCCTCCCCCTATGACCCTCCTCCAAGCCTCAGTTAGGTACTGTGCCCGGACGAGCGTACACAATAAGGAAGGATCTTGAATCCCGGGTAAGACTCATACCAGCCACACCAATCACACCGTACAACTTGTGATCTGAACCCAGTTAACAGTATGATAACACAAACGAAGTAGCCTCTGAACAGATGGCTCACAACAACAGTAATAACCCGATTTTTGTAACAATAACTATGTACAAGCATTGCAGACAATCCGCACTTGGGATGGGCGCCCAGCATCCACTACGGACTATGAGAAATAGAATTATCGGTAAGTAAATTCTTATTTTCTCTAACGTCCTAGTGGATGCTGGGACTCCGTCAGGACCATGGGGATTATACCAAAGCTCCCAAACGGGCGGGAGAGTGCGGATGACTCTGCAGCACCGAATGAGAGAACTCCAGGTCCTCTTTAGCCAGAGTATCAAATTTGTAAAATTTTACAAACGTGTTCTCCCCTGACCACGTAGCTGCTCGGCAAAGTTGTAATGCCGAGACTCCTCGGGCAGCCGCCCAGGATGAGCCCACTTTCCTTGTGGAATGGGCCTTTACAGATTTAGGCTGTGGCAGGCCTGCCACAGAATGTGCAAGTTGGATTGTACTACATATCCAACGTGCAATCGTCTGTTTAGACGCAGGAGCACCCAACTTGTTGGGTGCATACAATGTAAACAACGAGTCAGATTTTCTGACTCCAGCTGTCCTTGAAATATATATTTTTAATGCTCTGACAACGTCCAGTAACTTGGAGTCCTCCAAGTCGCTAGTAGCCGCAGGCACCACAATAGGCTGGTTCAAGTGAAATGCCGAAACCACCTTAGGGAGAAATTGAGGACGTGTCCTCAATTCTGCCCTGTCCGAATGGAATATCAGATATGGGCTTTTGTATGACAAAGCTGCCAACTCCGAAACTCTCCTGGCTGAAGCCAGGGCCAACAGCATGGTTACCTTCCATGTAAGGTATTTTAAATCTACCGATTTTAAGGGCTCAAACCAATGAGATTTGAGAAAATTTTGAACCACGTTCAAATCCCACGGTGCCACTGGAGGCACTATTGGGGGTTGTATATGTAGTACACCTTTGACAAAAGTTTGTACTTCAGGCACTGACGCCAATTCCTTCTGGAAGAAAATTGATAAGGCCGAAATTTGAACTTTAATGGACCCCAATTTGAGGCCCATAGACAATCCTGCTTGCAGGAAATGTAAGAATCGACCCAATTGAAATTCTTCCGTTGGAGCCTTCTTGGCCTCACACCACGCAACATATTTTCTCCAAATGCGGTGATAATGTTGTGCGGTCACTTCTTTCCTGGCTTTAATTAAAGTAGGAATAACTTCCTCAGGAATGCCCTTCTCTTTTAGAATCCGGCGTTCAACCGCCATGCCGTCAAACGCAGCCGCGGTAAGTCTTGGAACATACAAGGTCCCTGCTGAAGCAGATCCCTTCTTAGAGGTAGAGGCCACGGATCCTCCGTGAGCATCTCTTGAAGTTCCGGATACCAAGTTCTTCTTGGCCAGTCCGGAGCTACCAGTATTGTTCTTACTCCTCTTTTCCGTATAATTCTCAGTACCTTTGGTATGAGAGGCAGAGGAGGGAACACATACACTGACTGGTACACCCACGGTGTTACCAGAGCGTCCACAGCTATTGCCTGAGGGTCTCTTGACCTGGCGCAATACCTGTCCAATTTTTTGTTGAGGCGAGACGCCATCATGTCCACCTTTGGTTTTTCCCAACGGTTCACAATCATGTGGAAAACTTCTGGATGAAGTCCCCACTCTCCCGGGTGAAGGTCGTGTCTGCTGAGGAAATCTGCTTCCCAGTTGTCCACTCCCGGGATGAACACTGCTGACAGTGCTACGACATGATTCTCCGCCCAGCGCAGAATCCTTGCAGCTTCTGCCATTGCACTCCTGCTTCTCGTGCCGCCTTGTCGGTTTACGTGGGCGACTGCCGTGATGTTGTCGGACTGGATCAACACCGGCTGACCCTGAAGCAGCGATTTTGCCAGGCTTAGAGCATTGTAGATCGCTCTTAGCTCCAGTATATTTATGTGAAGAGACGTCTCCAGGTTTGACCACACGCCCTGGAAGTTTCTTCCCTTTGTGACTGCTCCCCAACCTCGTAGGCTGGCATCCGTAGTCACCAGGACCCAGTCCTGTATGCCGAATCTGCGGCCCACTAACAGATGGGCAGTCTGCAACCACCACAGGAGAGACAACCTTGTTCTCGGTGACAGTGTTATCCGCTGATGCATGTGCAGATGCGATCCGGACCATTTGTCCAGCAGATCCCACTGAAATGTTCGTGCATGGAATCTGCCGAATGGAATCGCTTCGTACGAAGCCACCATCTTTCCCAGGACTCTTGTGCATTGATGTACTGACACAGTTCCTGGTTTTAGGAGGTTCTTGACAAGTTCGGATAACTCCCTTGCTTTCTCTTCCGGGAGAAATACCTTTTTCTGAACCGTGTCCAGAATCATGCCCAGGAACAGCAGATGTGTTGTCGGGGTCAATTGAGATTTTGGAAGATTTAGAATCCACCCGTGTTGCTGAAGCACTACTTGTGTTAGCGCTACACCGACTTCCAGCTGTTCTCTGGACTTTGCCCTTATCAGGAGATCGTCCAAGTAAGGGATAATTAATACGCCTTTTCTTCGTAGAAGAACCATCATTTCGGTCATTACCTTGGTAAAGACCCGAGGGGCCGTGGACAACCCAAACGGCAGCGTTTGAAACTGATAATGACAGTCTTGTATCACGAACCTGAGATACCCTTGGTGTGAGGGGTAAATCGGGACATGTAGATAAGCATCTTTTATGTCCAAGGACACCATGAAGTCTCCTTCTTCCAGATTCGCTATCACTGCTCTGAGTGACTCCATCTTGAACTTGAATTTCTTTATGTACAGGTTCAAGGATTTCAGATTTAGAATAGGCCTTACCGAACCGTCCGGTTTCGGTACCACAAATAGTGTGGAATAATACCCCTTTCCCTGTTGTAGGAGGGGTACCTTGACTATCACCTGCTGAGAATACAGCTTGTGAATGGCTTCCAAAACCGACGTCCTTTCTGAGGGAGACGTTGGTAAAGCAGACTTTAGGAACCGGCGAGGGGGAGACCTTTCGAACTCCAGCATGTAACCCTGAGATACTATCTGCAGGACCCACGGGTCCACTTGTGAGTGAACCCATTGATTGCTGAAAATCTTGAGTCGACCCCCCACCGTTCCTGAGTCCGCTTGTAAAGCCCCAGCGTCATGCTGATGGCTTTGTAGAAGCCGGGGCGGGCTTCTGTTCCTGGGCAGGGGCTGCTTGCTGCCCTTTCTTACCCTTTCCTCTGCCTCGCGGCAGATAAGACTGTCCTTTTGGTCGCTTTTTATAGGAGCGAAAGGACTGCGGCTGAAAAGACGGTGTCTTTTTCTGTTGGGAGGGGGTCTGAGGTAAAAAAGTGGATTTGCCGGCAGTTGCCGTGGCCACCAGGTCCGAAAGACCGACCCCAAACAATTCCTCTCCTTTATATGGCAATACTTCCATATGCCTCTTGGAATCCGCATCACCTGACCACTGTCGCGTCCATAAACTTCTTCTGGCAGATATGGACATCGCGCTTACTCTTGATGCTAGAGTACAAACATCCCTCTGAGCATCTCGCATATAAAGGAAAGCATCCTTTAATTGCTCTAGAGTCAATAAAATACTGTCCCTATCCAGGGTATCAATATTTTCAGTCAGAGAATCCAACCACACTACCCCAGCACTGCACATCCAGGCTGAGGCTATTGCCGGTCGCAGTATAACACCAGTATGTGTGTATATACTCTTCAGTGTAGTTTCCAGCCTCCTATCTGCTGGATCCTTGAGGGCGGCCGTATCAGGAGACGGCAACGCCACTTGCTTTGATAAACGTGTGAGCGCCTTATCCACCCTAGGGGGTGTTTCCCAGCGCGCCCTAACCTCTGGTGGGAAAGGGTATAATGCCAATAACTTCTTGGAAATTAGCAGTTTTCTATCGGGGTTAACCCACGCTTCATCACACACGTCATTCAATTCCTCTGATTCTGGAAAAAATACAGGTAGTTTTTTCACCCCCCACATAATACCCCTTTTTGAGGTACCAGCAGTATCAGAGATCTGCAAAGCCTCCTTCATTGCCGTGATCATATAACGTGTGGCCCTATTGGAAAATACGTTTGTTTCTTCACCGTCGACACTAGATTCATCTGTGTCGGTACCCGTGTCGACTGACTGAGGTAAAGGACGTTTTACAGCCCCTGACGGTGTCTGAGACGCCTGAACCGGTACTAACTGGTTTGCCGGGCGTCTTATTTCGTCAACTGACTTTTGTAATGTGCTGACATTATCACGTAATTCCATAACTAAAGCCATCCATTCCGGTGTCGACTCCCTAGGGGGTGACATTACCATCATCGGCAATTGCTCTGCCTCCACACCAACATCGTCCTCAAACATGTCGACACACACGTACCGACACACAGCAGCCACACAGGGAATGCTCTAATCGAAGACAGGACCCCCTAGCCCTTTGGGGAGACAGAGGGAGAGTTTGCCAGCACACACCAAAAGCGCTATAAATGTATATAAACAACCCTAGAAGGTGTTGTTTACTATATATGCGCTCTTAATATATAAATATCGCCAATTTATGCCCCCCTTCTCTTTGTTACCCTGTTTCTGTAGTGCAGTGCAGGGGAGAGACCTGGGAGCCTTCCTCACCAGCGGAGCTGAGCAGGAAAATGGCGCTGAGTGCTGAGGAGAATAAGCTCCGCCCCTTTTTCGGCGGGCTTTTCCCCGGTTTTTAAGAAACTGGCCTGGGTTAAAATACATACATATAGCCTTAATGGCTATATGTGATGTATTTATTTTGCCACTAAAGGTAATTATATTGCTGCCCAGGGCGCCCCCAGCAGCGCCCTGCACCCTCCGTGACTGAGTCAGTGAGCCGTGTGACAACAATGGCGCACAGCTGCCGTGCTGTGCGCTACCTTCAAGAAGACTGAGGAGTCTTCTGCCGCCTGCTTTCCGGACCTCCGTTCTGCCGTCTCTTCAGCGTCTGTAAGGGGGATCGGCGGCGCGGCTCCGGGACGAACCCGAGGCTGACCTGTGTTCCGACTCCCTCTGGAGCTAAGTGTCCAGTAGCCTAAGACTCCAATCCATCCTGCACGCAGGTGAGTTGGAAATCTCTCCCCTAAGTCCCTCGATGCAGTGATCCTGTTGCCAGCAGGAATCACTGAGATTGAAACCTAAAAAAAAACTTTTCTAAACAGCTCTTTAGGAGAGCCACCTAGATTGCACCCTCTCGGACGGGCACAAAAAACCTAACTGAGGCTTGGAGGAGGGTCATAGGGGGAGGAGCCAGTACGCACCATGTGACCTAAAAGCTTTTTTAGATGTGCCCTGTCTCCTGCGGAGCCCGCTAATCCCCATGGTCCTGACGGAGTCCCAGCATCCACTAGGACGTTAGAGAAAATATAGATGCTGGGAAGAAATGTGATATCATGGTGAACTCGGAGGTCGCCTGCTACACCTGGAATCCTGATGCCCAGGTTTTAGGCATGCAGTATGTCCTGGGACAAATCCCTGCCTGGCCATATAAACAGTAATGACTGCTATTCTGGTAGGTAGGCTATCATTATACTGTACAGTAATTATCATAGTTGCATAGGGGTCTATTTACTAAGCCTTGGATGGAGATAAAGTTGCTGGAGATAAAGTACCAGCCAATCGGCTCCTAACTGCCATGTCACAGGCTGTGTTTGAAAAAGGACAGTTAGGAGCCGATTGGCTGGTACTTTATCTCCATCGACTTTATCTCCATGCAAGGCTTAGTAAATAGACCCCACAGTCACAGTTATTGAAGATGAATTCCATCAAGTTTTCACATATTGTAGATGATGATCCAAAGGAAGGAAACAATATATTATGTATTTCAAAAAAGAAACATTTTATAACATATTGTACAGTGTTATTTATTTATTAACAGTTTCTTATATAGTGCAGCATATTCCGTTGCACTTTACAATTAGAACAACAGTAATAGAATGAAACTGGGTAAAAGCAGACAGACATAGAGGTAGGAGGGCCCTGCTCGCAAGCTTACAATCTATAGGGAAATAGGCATTGATACACAAGGATAGATGCTATCTATTACATAAAAGTCCACCAGATTGCTAGGTTCTTAATGGGTTGTATGATATGATCACCCCGCAATGTTGGCCAAGTGTCAGGAGGGTGTGAGAGTAAAGAAAGACAAGATATGTGATGTTATGTGGACTGTACAGAGAGGATGTAATTAGATAGGGAAGCACTGAAGGTTATGTGGGTGGGTCAGGAATTTGATAGGCTTGTCTGAAGAGGTGAGTTTTCAGGGAATGTTTAAAGGTTTGGAACCTAGAGATGAGTCTTATTGTGCATGGGAGGGCATTCTGCAAAGTGGGAGAAGCCTGGATAAAGTCCTGTAATGTTGAGTGTGAACAAATAGTGCGTGTTGATGAGAGACGCAGATCTTGTGCAGAGCGGAGTGGCCAGGTAGGGATATATTTTGAGATGAGTGAGGGGATGTACATATGTTGGTGCAGTTTGGATAATACCCTTGTATGTAAGAGTGTTCAAGAATTATAACACAACAAAGTAAGGGATAATATAAATTGGCACAATGCATAGGGACAACTCTGCGCGTAAAATGTTGAAATCTAAATGCGATGGCGATGCTGGACTCTGCTGCCTTGGCCCCGCTACCGGTTCTGGCACCTGTATAATATAGCTGACCCTTTCCAGGACCAGCGCATGTGCAGTAGTGGCAGCAGTAGTGTGCATCGGCTGCACCCGTAGAAGCCAGCTAGGGCTGAAAGGCAGGTAGAGGCTTCTTACAGCGATCTGTCCACCTAGTCATGCCGGGAGGGCACAGAGACGCTCCCATTCTGAGTGTCCCCGTCCGGGCGCGAGACGGAGATGCTCTCTCATTCTAGTTAATGTAAAATATACAGATGAATTGAGGGACAAAGAATGTAAACCTTGCTAAAGGGGGGGGGGGGGGGGGCAGAAGTTAGGATAATAATAATAATAATTTTATTTATATAGCGCTCCTTCTCCAACAGGACTCAAGGTGCTTTACAGACATCAAAAACGATGCACATACTGTAATACAGATGATTTAAGTAATACAGCAATAAGCCACACAGACATAAAAGAAAACGTTAAACACACAGAAAGCGTACTGCATGATTGGTGTATACATTTTGGGTAATAACTTCCAAAGGTTGTGTATTCCACACTCACAAGGTACCAGGTGTGGCAGCCATCTTGGGCGTTCTGCGTAGGATTACTGAAGGGTTAAACATGCTATATGAATTGTTATGTGTTTGAATAGACACGTACGCACTCTCTACAAGATGCCTTTGTCTTTTCATATAATATAAGGCTTGTGTGTGTCTTATCTTCAAGGACAATTACATACTAGATCAAAACTGTTACTTCTGTGTGTTACTAAAATATCCCGCATGTAATGTCGTATGCTACTTCTATTTATCCAATCATATGCTTGCACATATTGTATACACCCATGTTTCTCTTCTATATAGTACGCTGTAATTTATTAAATAAACAGAGTGATTCTTAACTACATGGTGTCGTGTATTATCTGTAACGTTAAGGATTGCTCTCACTGACGTCAGTGGCCATCACATCGAGGTAATCAAAGAGAGGTAGGGATCCTTTCAGCTGGGGGCTCTATGTCCGGAATTCAGTGATCGTCCCTGAATGGTAAAAATAGAGAATTTATTGTCTGTCTTTGTCATACAGGATTGCGGTCATACACTGAAGCTGAATCCGTGTCAGTGTTCCGGGAACACGTGACAAGGTAATATTTAAGTCCGGGACTTAATATTACGAAGTTTTATGTAAAAAACATAAAACAGGTATCAGGGATACCATAGAATCTTTAATGTCTGGGACTTAAAGATACGTCTGAGAAAGGACCAGGAGTCCAAGCGCAATTCTCCAAAGACGTTAGTATCTGGGATACTTAAAAAAAAAATATATAGACCTGGGGTCTATACATAACGTAGATTATACCTCGATCTGATCGTCTATATATATATTCTTGTATGTTGTAGTGAGATAAGTTCTTATATTTGGTTCAGACGGCTGGTAAGTTTTCGTCTGCCAGATATCTTTACTCAAAACTCTTTTCTTGCTTCCTGTTTAAAACGCTGTATTTTTCTGACATCTTGTACGAAGGTAAGCGTACCCGTCAAAAGATTTCATGTTCTCATTATACAGATAATATTGTGATATTGTCAATGACTAATTAACTGGTGTTAGCTAATGCATGCATAGAAAGTTTTTGTTGTGAAATTGCATAGAACGTATTTTTGTTGTGATATTGCATAGACAGTTGTTATAAGTTGTTGTAGAAATTGCGTAGAAAGCTGGTGTAGATTGTATTCTTTACTATGGGAGGGGGTCAGAGTAAGACAGTCATTTATCCTCCACCTTTACCAGGAGAGACATGTAAGGAGTATGTAGCCCGTAACTCCACCACAGATTATTATCTAGTTAACCCTTGGGTAGATAACTTAGCGGGGTGGACAGAGAAAGTTGGCAGCCCCAGCCCATTCCCCCGTGATGGTATTAATTATCCATTTTATATGGACATGATCAAAGGGCTTTGTCTGGGAGACAAGGAAGCCTGGCCGTGGTATGATCATGACCCACAATGGGACATGACATATATGCGCGCTGGAGGAGAGCAATGGCTCACGATAGCACCTCATTGGTATGACAAAAATATCAAGCAGAAACAGCGTAGAATAAAATCTGTAACTTCCCGACTACACAAAGCTGAGGAATTTAGAAGCAACAAGTTTCTGAAAAACTCTTCTCCTCCGCCCTACAGTCCCCTATACCCCTCCTTAAAAGACACAGATCTTTTAGCTGCAGTTGCTTTGTCACGAATGCCGATGCAAAGGGGAGGGGGAGGAGGGGAAGGGGAAGGAGAAGGAGGCTCAGTTGCTTTGTCACGAATGCCGATGCAAAGGGGAGGGGGAGGAGGGGAAGGGGAAGGAGAAGGAGGCTCAGGAGGAATAGCCCCCCCTGACAGTACCCTCCACATAGACGTAACCACCCCCGCCCCTAGTGCCCCTACTCCTAACAGACAAACCGTCTCCCGCCGCAACGCTGACTTAACTATTGCTACTGACAACCCTCTCACCCCCTCCACAACGCGATCCGGCACTGGTTTCCTCGGTGTTGCCACCCACCTGCCCTTCATGACAGTAGGGGATCAGTTGTTAAAGAAACCCATTGAAATAGAGGATTTAGACAGAATTGTTAAGAACTGTCCCAAACCCACTGTTGCACCTGACGGATGCATAGCTTACTTGAAAAAGGCTTGCACAGGACGCAGCTATACTCAAGAAGATATGAAGCTGATCATAGATGGGGTTATAGACCATTACAACGGGTGGGATTGGAAAAAGATTCCTACCATAAACACTCCTACCACCCTTAACGATGCCGTTCGCTACCCTCTCAATACTGGGGACGGTGTAACGGAGATGTGGAAGGAAATTGAGACCCATATGAAAGAGATTTTTAAAACCCGGGCTTCTCTTCCCATTGCCGTAGCATGTAAACAAAAGCCCACTGAAACTGTCACTGAGTTCTGGAAGAGGTTTAAAAAGTGTTGGTCTGAAGATGCAGGTCTCACTCTTGTAGATACAGACCATTTACTAATTTCTACCTTTGTAAATAACTTGTTGCCATCTGTTATGGTCCCTGTTAAGCAAGGTGTTTCTTCCTGGACCTCTGATAATATTAAGGAATTTGAAAAGCACTTATATGAAAAGGAAGCTGCAGGATGCTTTGATGTTAAAAAACCCTTGCAGAATGCCCCAACTCATAACTACCAAAATCAGAAAGGTCGGGGAGATAGACGCCAGCAGCACTCCACTGGCCCACCCCGTAATCCAGCCCGATATCAAAACCCACAAGCCAGGCCACCCCACCCCCCTGACTCTGCCAGCAGGAAACAAACCTCCTGCTTCAACTGTGGAAGGGACGATCACTGGGCAAGGGATTGCCCTTGTCCCTCACAAAACCACCGACAGCCCCAAGCTCCGGCTCCCTCCCGGGATCATCCCCGACAGTCACACAACAACCCCTTTCAGGATCATGTCCGATTCCGAGTTGACTGGCAGGACCCCTCCCACTGACGGGGCCCGGAGGAGGGTATCCCAGCCTTTGCCCAGCTCACCAGACACTGGAAGGACCCACCGCTACTAACCTTGATTATAGGAAAGAGAGCAATCCCTTTCCTGGTAGATAGCGGGGCAACTACTAGTGTTTTGTGTGTCGACCTGTACGATGGTCATTTGGTAAAGACTGCTCCTTCAATGGGAATCAATGGGATACCCACAAATGCTTACCTGACAGATGCCCTTAGTGTCAGAACCACGGGAGGCACATATATGGGTAAACACAATTTCACTGTAATACCTGAATGTCCAATTAATCTTCTGGG
This sequence comes from Pseudophryne corroboree, assembly GCF_028390025.1. Taxonomy (NCBI): domain Eukaryota; kingdom Metazoa; phylum Chordata; class Amphibia; order Anura; family Myobatrachidae; genus Pseudophryne; species Pseudophryne corroboree. The sequence goes on along the minus strand of NC_086444.1, from coordinate 250,692,709 downwards.
AAGGGATCTTCTTAGCAGGCTCGAAATCTCCATTCTCCCTTCACCCACTGGCAGTGGCCTGGAGGTTGAGTCCCCACACCTACCGGTGTGGGAAGCAACAGACATTACACCTGATTTTGACAAAGTAAACCCTGCTCTATGGTCGGAGGGTCCCTATGACACTGGCCTCATTCCTTGCACACCATATAGAGCAACCCTGAAACCTGACACACAACCTGTCTATCAAAAGCAATACCCCTTGTCACAAGAGAAGGTTGAAGGTCTTAGACCAATGATACAACAGTTTCTCCAACAAGGCATTCTCAGACACGTAATTTCACCTTACTGCACACCAGTCAACCCAGTTGCTAAGTCAGATGGCAGTGTAAGGTTTGTACAAGACCTTAGGGCAATTAACCAACTCATTGTGCCTATAGCACCCATTGTACCTGACATTAACTCACTCATTTCAGCTATCCCTGCAGATGCTGCATTTTTTTCGGTAATTGATTTAAAAAATGCATTTTTTAGCATTCCAGTGGATGCACAGACACAGTTACTTTTTGCCTTTTCTTTTGAGGGCAAGCAACTCACCTGGTGTCGTTTACCCCAGGGCTTCATTGACGCACCTGTTGTGTATAGCATTGTACTCCAGGCCACATTGGGGCCCTGGCACCCTCACCATGGTTCAGTCCTGCTACAGTATGCAGATGATCTGCTGCTCTGTAGTCAAACTGAGGAGGCCTGCCGGGAGGATGGTATATCACTGTTAAACTGGCTCTGTGAATGTGGACACAAGGTGTCCAAAACAAAAATGCAATGGTGTAAGAAGCATGTGGATTACTTGGGTTTTGTGCTCACTCAGGGGGAAAGGAAAGTCAGTCCACAGCGCATTCAGTCTGTATTGGGCCTGGTCACCCCAACTACCCAGAAGGAACTGCTGTCTTTTCTGGGTATGGTAAATTACTGCAGACAGTGGATATCTGATTGTTCCTATTATGATAACATTTTGAGACAAGCCACACTGAAAGACAAACCTAATATTGTACAATGGTCACAAGAAATGTTAACTGCATATGAAAGCTTAAAGTGTATGTTAATGAAAAGTCCGGCACTTGGCCTCCCCAACTATGTACTACCTTTTCATTTGTTTGCAAGGGACAATTGTAAAACCATGGCGGGGGTGCTCACACAGTTTCATGGAGGAAAGTTGCGCCCAGTGGCATTTTTTTCCAAAGTAATGCCTGTCACAGTGCAAGGTATGCCTGCTTGCCTCAGGGCACTTGCAGCCTGTGCAATGGTAACTGAAATGGCCACCACACTCACCCTAGGCCACACAACAATACTTCACACCACTCATGATGTTCTAACCATTTTAAAAGGGTTACACACACAACACATGTCAGCTCAGCGCCTCAGTGGATATGAGGTTCTCCTTTTAAACAACCCCTCCCTCACCATTAAGTATGCCACCAACTCTTCAGGTCCTGCACCCATTCTCAACGCTCTCCTGGGGCTCAAAGGTCCTGAAGACCACCCTCCTGAACCCCATGACTGCTCAGCTTCCATTGAGTCAGAAACATCCCCCAGACTGGACATGTCCCCTGTCCCTGTCCCCGACGCGGATGTCATTTTTGTAGATGGTTCCTGTAGCAGACCCAATGACACCACGTACCAAGCGGGTTATGCTATTGTCACTCTCCCTGACATTATTCTGGAAGCACAGCCCATTCCTTACCAGTCAGCACAGGCTGCAGAGCTCATTGCTCTCACAAGGGCTTGTCACCTTTACCAGAATAAACCAGTCACCATCTACACTGACTCCAAATACGCGTACGGCGTCGTGCATGACCATGGGGTCATTTGGCGACGCCGTGGTTTCCTTGGAGCTGATGGAAAAGGCATATCACATGCCCAACTCATCTCTGACCTTCTGCATGCCATAACCCTGCCCTCTGACATTGCAATCCTCCATTGCAGGGCACACACGGGGGGGAAGGATGCAGTCTCCCTTGGAAATGCTCTTGCTGACTCTGCTGCCAAACATGCGGCCTCACAGCCCATCACTCAGGCCCACATGTCCATCATGACCCCCCCAGCTCTCGACAACCACTACCTGATCACCCAGTTACAGGCCTCAGCCTCCAAAGCCGACCTAGCTGACTGGACTTACCCAGTTTTGCAGAAGAATCCTAAAACAGGATTAATCTGCAAAGAGGGGAAACCTTGTATACCCCAGTCCAGTGCACCCTTGTTTATTGCCCACTACCATGGCATAGGACACCACAGTAAGGCAACAACTACCTTACTCTTACGTAATGATTTCTATGTCACGGATGCCAAGTCATTAGTAGATCAGTATGTCAGTAGATGCATCACTTGTCTGCGAAACAACCCCAACAACCCTGACAAGGCAAAACATCAGCATCTTGAATACCCCACCACACCCTTTACACACCTGCAAATTGACTTCACCCATATCCCAGGTATTGGTAAACAGGAGTATGCCCTGGTCATTGTAGACATGTTCTCTCGATGGCCAGAGGTATTCCCCACTAAATCTGAGGATGCAAAGACAGTTGCTAGGATCCTAACTCAGGAAATCATCCCCAGATGGGGGTGCCCATTGCAAATCAATAGTGATAAAGGCTCCGCCTTTACAGCAAAAATTACACAGGCCTTGGTAAAGGCCCTGCAGGTGGAATGGAAGTTCCACATCCCGTATCACCCGCAGAGTTCAGGGGTCGTAGAACGCATGAATAGGACCCTCAAAGACAAGCTTAGGAAGGCCACAGGAGGCACCTTCCACAAATGGAAGCAAGTCCTTCCCATTATCTTGGCAGAAATTAGAATGACACCACAAAAGACTTTGGGTTACTCCCCCTTTGAAATATTAATGGGTAGGCCCTTCCCTACACCTTGGGCTAAGAAACCATTAGTAATACAGGAGGGAGATCTAGAACTCATCAGAGAAGAGTATGTCAGGTCCCTGATAACAAAACTGAATGAAATTGAACATGAGGTTGTTTGTAAAAACCCTTTGAATCCACAGGAACCTACACACCCCTTTAAAGTCGGAGACAGAGTCGTGGTGAAGGTGCTCCCCAGGAACAAGAGCCCAGGAGACTTCACCTATGGTCCAGAGACAGAGGTCGTAGCAGTTACCCGAACAGCAGTCCTGACAGAGGAAAGTCCTACCTGGATCCATGCATCCCGAGTAAAAAAGGTTCCTAGACCAGACCTAGAGAGGGAAGCAAGTGATTCCAGTGAGGTACGAACCGGGGCAGACAGCCCTGACCTCCCACCTAGCGAAGACAGAAGAACAGAAAACGATGAAGAACCTGCCCCCTATCTCTATCCTGGGGACTATCTCGATAGCCCTACTGGCCCTCATTCACCTCACAATATGTGAAGTCAGCATCACACAAACAGATGGGGTCCCCACCTTGTGGTACAATTCCTCTAACACACACGTAGCCACATATATCCTTGACTATTTTATGTTCCCCAAAATTGCTGATGACAAATATTATATACAACAAAGGAGGAAATCAGGAATGTCTGAGACAATGTACATTTGTGTCACTGATGAATGGTGGATGGAAATATCCTATCATGGATCCAACTGTGATTACTGGGAATCTGTGGGGTGGAATACAGGAGCAGATTGGAAATATGGCCCATCATTTGCAAAAAATAGATGGAGCAAATATGGAGTACCCCTACTTTCTAGACTATCCATTCATAAGATGGATGAAGGCCCAAATTCATACAGGTTTAGACTAAACATAGTGAACCCTAGCAGAAGCGACAATGAGACTTATGTACTTGGTATATGGTGGCAAGCAGGGTACTATAGTGCAAGACAAAGGTTTTATTTATGGGATATGTACAAAAACCCAAAATACCAGCCTAAAATTGCTCCCCAAAACAAACCTTTAAAGCCCCATATTGCCACTTCTAAAGATATGGTGGCTATTACTAACCCTACCTTTGAAGACACCCTAGCTATTGAAACTGGTTTCTCTGACATTAATTTTTGGTTGGAATGGATGAAGTATAGTGCTAACAAACACAATAAAAGCAACTGTTATGTCTGTGGCAAATCTAGGCCCCACCTAGGTACAGTGCCCCTTAATATACCCCTAGAACAGGAAAATTGTTTTTTCAGCCTTTTTAATGACACCAAAACAAATGACAGTCAGTGCGAAATGTGGAAAAGGGAATATCCCATATTGTCAAAAAATCCCAACCCAGGAAGCACCATAACCATATATCCTGGAAACTATACCTGTTATACATCTAACATCACCCCAGGGAGAAATTTAAAAACCTTCCCACCAGGGTATTGTGCAAATAAAAGAACAACTGTTTTAGTCAACCAAACTAGATCACTAGGCGACATTTATTATATATGTGGGGATATGAAGCTTAGAACTAAATTAGACACACCATGGTATGGTGAGTGTGCCCTGGCCAAAGTCATAATGCCACTCCTAATGATCACCGATGACCCCAATCCTCCCTCTAATACTCCTGCTAATCGAAAGAAAAGAGCACTCCCAGGAGGTAGCTTTGACCCCCACGTGTACATTGATGCTATAGGGGTCCCAAGAGGTGTTCCAAATGAGTTCAAAGCTAGAGATGAGGTGGCTGCGGGTTTTGAGTCATTGTTCCCTATAGTAACTGTAAATAAAAACGTAGCCTGGATTAATTATATATATTATAATCAACAAAGATTTGTTAATGATACCAAAGATGCTCTTAAAGGTATAGCTGAACAGCTAGAAGCCACTTCCCAAATGACATTTCAAAATAGAATGGCCCTTGACATGATTCTAGCAGAAAAAGGCGGTACATGTGTTTACATTAGTAAGGTGGAAGGCTGTTGTACATATATTCCTGACAACACTGGTCCCAATGGTAAGGTTACTTTAGCCATAAACAAGTTAGAAACCTTATCCATAGAACTCAAGAAAAATTCAGGTATTGATAACCCATGGAGCCAATATTTTGGGTGGTTTGAAAATTGGAAACAGGCTCTTGTGCAAATAAGCATATTCATACTTGTAACTTTAATTCTTTTAGGCATTATAGTTTATTGTGTAATTCCCTGTGGAAAGAAACTTACCTCCAAAGGCATTGATAAGGCCCTGATGTACTATGATATAACCACCAGTCCTGTCACCTCCTCTGATAGTAAGGGACCCGACGATTATGTCCAATATCTCAAGAACTGGAGGAACAAGAAAGGAGCCTCACTTAAGAATCATGTCATATAACAATCATGATTCTAAGAGGGGATTGAAGGGTTAAACATGCTATATGAATTGTTATGTGTTTGAATAGACACGTACGCACTCTCTACAAGATGCCTTTGTCTTTTCATATAATATAAGGCTTGTGTGTGTCTTATCTTCAAGGACAATTACATACTAGATCAAAACTGTTACTTCTGTGTGTTACTAAAATATCCCGCATGTAATGTCGTATGCTACTTCTATTTATCCAATCATATGCTTGCACATATTGTATACACCCATGTTTCTCTTCTATATAGTACGCTGTAATTTATTAAATAAACAGAGTGATTCTTAACTACATGGTGTCGTGTATTATCTGTAACGTTAAGGATTGCTCTCACTGACGTCAGTGGCCATCACATCGAGGTAATCAAAGAGAGGTAGGGATCCTTTCAATTACCCAGGGAGGAATAGTCTACCCCTAGAAGAGATGACACAAAATGGGGAGACTGCAGAGTCCTAAAGTTCAGAGTAGGGTTCCAACAAAACCACCAGGTCCGTGTATTTTTCATCCCATCCACAAGCGCACCAGATGAGGCAGCTATGTGGGGCGCACTTTGAAGGTTACGCTGTGGGAGGTGAGCCATACAAGGGCCCAGTGCATATATAGGAAAACTAACACTTGTGTAGTAGTATGATGTACCCTGTATGTAGGGCGCAATGGCAGGGTGTGCAATCAGTGGAGGTACACATTACAGGAAAAGCACACAGTGGGGTGAAAGAGGGGAAGGAAAAACAACAAGGGGAAAAAAAATAATTGCAGGGAACCAGTGGCAGAAGGAAAATTGGGATAACATTATTTTGATAAGATCATAGTACGAGTGGGTATGAGAATGTGGGGGGCACACTCAAGACCAATGGAGATGTCCCTGCTGCACCTGGTCCTGGTGCTCTCCCCCAGTTCTCTGCTCATCTTGAGGTTTAGGCCGAGGGATAGACTTGATGTCCTCAGCCGGAGAGGTGGTAAGTCTAGTCCTGGAGTTCTCATGGTAGAGGTGAGGAGAGGCCACATAATGATCCTGAGTTTTGTGGTTGTAACACTGTCCTTCTGTTATATTGTTGGTTTGTTTGCCTTCTGTTTTCCTTCGGTATAACACAGGAATAACACTGCTATTGATTTTAGCAGCCACTTTATAACTAGCCACTTCATATACTAGGCACTGCAGCCTCCTAAAGGACTGGTATCCTGACCTATACTGAATAAATAAGTCTACAGACACATGTTCATCCTGATTACAACCCCCTCTCCCACACAGCAACCCTCCACCTTCAGCAAAAGGTGTTACTCAAATCTAACAAATGTAAGGTCAGTAAACCACACTCAATCACTATAAGTTCTTTGCATAGTACAGTACATAGAACAGCTTTCAAAAACTTTAAACCAAGCAATGTAATTTGAAATAGTCTGCAATATTGTTTACCGAATAAAACTTTAGTAAAGGCGGTTGAAATAGGAGAGTGTATGAAGGATGCAAAACTCAATATAAACTGTACTGAAGCATGGTAGGGTGTTATATGATTAGGTGTACTGTAGCATGAGTAAAGTCACATGTGTGAATAGAAGGGTTTCTGAGTGTAGTAGAAGTATACTGTATGTAGTAGGAGATTCTTGTTGTAGGGATGACAGCCGTGAGCTCAGTGCTTTCAGGGGAATAAGGGAAAACATTGTAGATAAGGGGAATTACTTTTATATTTGAGTCAGCACAGATGCAAAGGCCAAAGCAGGTGTTGTGTAATATAATTTACTACAGAAAAGAGGAGTTACTGTAATATTAGAAAGATAAAACTGAATCAATGTACTAGAAATAATGATGATAAATAACAATAAGAAACGTAATTTTGCACTAATAAGGCCAGTGGGAACTTTTTGCATGTACTTTCACTCAGATCTGCACAGATAAGAAACCATCCTAAGTGTCTCGGGTTTATCTGTCTTTCTCACCTTTACCCAAACTTAGGGGGTTATTCAGAGTTGCACGCAAACCCACAAATTTAGCAATTAGGCAAAACCATATTGCACTGCAGGTGGGGGAGATGTAACAGTTGCAGTGTAGAAATTAAGCAGCCAGTAGTTACCATGCACAGAAACAATATAACCCACCCAAATATTAATCTCTTTGCACATGTTACATCTGCCCCACATGCAGTGCAACATGGTTTTGCCTAATTGCTAACTTTTTTGGTTTGCTAACAACTGGAGGTTAGGGTTAGACATCAGGTAGGGAGGGTTAGGGTGACAGACACTGTGGGGATTGAGGAATCAATAAATAAAAGCAGGGCCAGTGAGATCACAGCGGCTCTATAAAAAGAAGGCCTCACTGGTATTCTTTTCATGTCATAAAATGCACTTCAAAATGGCAATAAAAATAAAATGTAGGCTTCCATGATGCAGCCTCTTGTGATAAATGTAAGTGAAAAGAGAAAGCAGAGTAAAAAATCCCCATAATGTTGCGAAGCTCCCAAAAAGGCGTAACAATATTCCTCCCAATAACACACCTCCCAACATATTGGAGCATGGAGTCGAGACTCCCTGCACATGCCTTAAAAAAAAGGGGCATGTCCTTGCAAGAAGAAGGCACGGCCTCATGTCATGCTCACTATGTGGGTTTGCACAGCACAACCTGAGCTGCTGGGATGTTACCCCACTGCACTGCTTAGATGTTATGCGCATGCACAAGTCATCAATTCACCCTCTGCAAGCCACGGGTGGGACGTTTAATCAGTGTACTTAAAGTGGAACATATGGAGGGTATGCAATAATTCCAATATCTGTGCGACAGTTCCAATTTGGGATTTGCTGTGGGCTTGGAAGCAGGGGCGGATTTAGGGGCCACCACTAGGCACAACAGTAGCGGCCACCGCTCCCCTGCCTAATTTTATTATTTTTATTGATTGGTTATAAGCTCTCATTTAAGGATAGCCAATTTAAGAGAATAATAAAGTAAAAAGCCACTATGACATTTTTTTTAAATTATGTATACATATTTACTAAGTAGTACATCGTACAGGGGCAGTGTGTGCATGGCCTATCCGTTTACACTCCATTCAAGATGGCATATGGTACAGTACAGTGGAAATATTTTGCCGTAACTGGTACTTTTTGGGCTGACAGTACCAACACAAGTATCCAAGTGTTACCCCCAAACAAGTGTCCCCCCCTCCCCTCCAGGCACGTGCCTCAAGTGCCTAATGGGAAATTTGCCACTGCTTGGAGGTATTCTCTATTGGCACACCCAAGTAGTTTACTGAGTACCCAGAACCTCCCCCAATGGATGAGAATTGTCTGCATATCTACAGTGGGTATTCGGAAACCCCTGTACCTTCAGTACACATCACATTTAAATGGTGGTTTTGTAGGCAGAGAGGTGGTCTAGCAATTCAGAAATGCTAAGAATGTTACCTGGTGTGCGCCTCTGTCCATTATTCCCCTCCTGCTGATGCAGACACCCCCCCCCCATGTTTCTAATTCTGGGATCACTATTGTTAATGGAGCTATGTAACAACGTCAGTGGGTACCAGTGGCGCACCCAGGGAGGGTTTACGAACCCAGAAACCCCCCTCCACCATGAGTATTATTAATGGCTGTCTAGCGTCCTCTGCAGCCTGCTTCCTTCTTGGAGGCACTTGTAAGTGCTTAATAAAAGTTTACTTTATTTTAATTATAGTACATATATATCCATGTGCAATTTGTGCATACATATATACACATGTATATACAGACATACACTGAAACTGGAGGGGGGGAGGTTCAGGGGAAATTTAAGGAAAAATTACTTCACAGAAAGGGTAGTGGATAAGTGGAATAGTCTCCCATCAGAGGTGGTAGAGGCTAAGACTGTAGAGCATTTTAAACATGCTTGGGATAGGAATATGAATATCCTTACAAAGAATTAAGGTTCAAAAAGGGTTGAGATTACCTAAAGGATAAAAAAAAAGGGGCAGACTAGATGGGCCAAGTGGTTCTTATCTGCCGTCAAATTCTATGTTTCTATGTTACATACATATAAACACACACACATATGATATATATACATGCGTATATATACGTGTACTGTATGTGTATGTATATATATATATATATATATATGCATGTTTAATATGCTTTGTGTATATGTGTATATGTATATAAATATATACATAGGTGCATATACGGTATATATATGTGTAGATATGTATATATATATGATGAAATAGTGGTAGTACGGCGCCACAGGTTAGTGTAGGTAGATTATATATAGGGTTATAACAATAGACCCAACCGTAGACACTCCTTTATAAGTATAAGGTGTCAGCTAGCCCCCAAACAGTTTAGGCAGTGATAAGCTGTCTATAATTTAAGGTAAAAAAAGGGGGGATGGGGGCGCCAGCGACCAATGGTGTCTAATTGTTTTTAGATAAAATATGAAGAAATGGCTGGATACGTACAGATAAAATTATAAAATTCAATTTAATTTATAAAAGAAAGGGGTGGGATAAAAGTTTACAAGCATAGGGTAATATTTAAGAATACATCAAGAAGATTTTTTTAAAAAACGGATACACAAAATATGAGGATAAAAAATATAAAAAATATCAATATTCTAAAAAGATAAAAAACACAATGCTTATCTTTTAAAATGGAGGGTCAGTTTAGAGGTACACCCAACGCGTTTCGTCCATCAGACTTCATATATCACTATATATATAGTGGGAATCCCTGCACTCTCACATAATACAGACAATTACTGGGGTGCCAATCAGGGTCCAATCTCGTGAAAGATGGGGCCCATAGTACAACATGCAGTATCTCCACTATGTGGAAAAGACAGCACTCTCCAGATTAAATTTTCAAAAATCAAAAAAGTGGATATTTATTATAAAGTCTATCTCACAGTTTCCAGGAAATGTCCAACGTTTCGGTCCACACCGGGACCTTTTTCAAGGTATACAGCAACAAAACATCCAGTACAGCAGTGTAGCATAAGTCAAATCAAGTAGGGAAACTGGAGCACCGAATGGGCCTCACAGGCCCCTATTATATACCCTGGAAATGGCGCCATTCCCGCCTCCAATGTCACTGGAGGCGTGGTGGAACGCATGGTGGAACGCAAACATCACTTCCGGTAACACCGGAAGTGAGTCGCGCTATATTGATAAAACATACATGCTCTTTAAATGTCTTTATGTACCCATGGTGTGGAGCAGAATGCTCAAAAGTACCCGGAGCCCAAGGGGAAGCTACTCTTGGTAGCACCCTCGCGCTGGGGCCGGGTGATGTGTCCGGCGGAACGCATGCTGAGACGCAGGCGTCACTTCCGGTATTGACCGGAAGTGAGCCGCGCTAGCAGCCGGACAGCGGGGTTTAGCTTATCAGAATAGGGCATCATAAGGGGACATGTATTGGGTACACAACAAAGGGTGATGTATAATATTAAAGTGACGCCATTTACATTGAGCTAAAGGAAAACCATAGTGAACCGCAGACGTTATTTCCGGCTATACCGGAAGCGGGCTGCGTCATACTAGGTGTAGCAAGAGTAAATGTCCGGATTGCATTTACTTCTTAATAGGCAGTGGGCTTAGCGATCCATATGTGTTTACCCATTAATAATGGGTCTCCCAGTGGGGTCAATATGGATAGGGTATATATAGAACCTGTGAGATCACTTCAGGATAAAACTTGCGTGTATAGTGCTATAGCAGAAAAGAGCACATAATTACAAAAGTGATGTTAAACTAATCATACTAAACATACTGAAAACTTAATGTGTGTCCACAAGGGTACAATGAATGGGGTATTAATGAACATTAAGGTTCAATGTTATTTAAAAAAAATTGACAACGGATTATTTTCATTCATGCCCCTAGGGGCAATAGTGTCCAATCTGTAGATCCATGAACTTCCTCTCTTCTTGAGCAGCAGGGTACGGTCTCCCCCTCGAGGTGGTGGGGGTATCCAGTCTATAAGCTTCGATCTGAGGACCGATACCTGATGTCGTGATGTCATAAAATGCCGGGCTACTGGCAATGTAGCTGTGCCAGTTGTGATTGCTTGGTGGATGGAGGTTCTGTGGTTGGCCATCCTATCTCTGAATCGCCTGGAGGTCATCCCAACATAGTAGAGTCCACACGGGCAGGTTAGGATATAGATGAGGTGGTCCATCAAACAGTGTAGTCTGTATTTAATCGCTATCGGTCGTCCAGAGTGGGGATGCAGAAAAGATGATCCTGTGAGCATACCTCTGCAGGTAGTGCAGCCTGTACATTTGAAGCAACCTGGGCGTTGTTCATGAAGCCATGTATGTGTCGTGGAGGGACTGTGTTCAATCAAGGGTCTCATCAGTAGCTGTTTCAGGTTTTATGCTCTACGATAGGCCATCATCGGGGGAGTACTTTTTTTCAGTTTAAGGTGGTCATCTGTTGTGAGGATCGGCCAATGTCTACGGATGGACCTGGCGATCTTGTTTGATTGATTACTGTATGTGGTAGTAAATACCATCCGATTTGCAGTTGCTGTGCCCTGTGTGTTGGTAGTCGGCTCGGCAAACTTCTTCCTGGCTTTACACAGGCACCCGGATACTATTTCCTTCTTGTAGCCTCGTTGTATAAATCGCGTGGTCATCTCGGATAGTTGGCTCTCCATGGTGTCCTTTTCTGAATTGTTCCGCATCACCCTGAGGAATTGCGAAACTGGGAGGTTGTTTTTTAAGGCTGGTGGATGTTGGCTACTAGAGAGTAGCAGAGTATTTCTGTCTGTGGGCTTTCTATACAGACTAGTGATAATACGGCCCTCAACCAAGGTGACAGTTATGTCCAAAAAATTGATGCTATGCGGGTCACTCTGACAGGTGAATTTAACCGGGCTTTCAAGACCATTCAAGGAGCTCACCATCTGGTTAAATGTGTCTTTGCTACCTTTCCATATTAAAAAAATGTCATCTATGAAACGTTTATAAAATAATATCTCAGTCCCATAGTTGGACAGGATGTATGATTGCTCATATTCGGTCATGAAAATGTTCGCATAAGCCGGTGCCAGATTGGATCCCATGGTGGTCCCCTCACATTGTAGATAGTATTTTCCTCGATACAAGAAATGATTCTGTTTGAGGACTAGACTAGCTAGATCCAAGAGGAACCCCACTGGTGGTCCGGTGGGAGGTTGACGTAGTAATGCTCTTTCCAGTGCTTGGAGGCCTTGATCATGAGGGATGATGGTGTATAGGGAACACACATCCATTGTCGCCAGTAGAATATTATCCAAATCTGGAGGTAGATTGGATAATTTCTGCAGAAAATCCGAGGTGTCCCGCACATAGCTACGACTGAGTTGTACTATGGGTTTTAAGAAAGTGTCTAGATACATGGCCAGTGGTTGTAAAAGCGAGTTTCTGGCTGAGATGATTGGTCTGCCTGGTGGGTGTAGCAGGGTTTTGTGGATCTTGGGAATGGTGTAGATGATAGGGCACACTGGAGAGTCAACAGTCAAGAATTCGTATGTGCGTTTGTCGATATGTGATGATTGGAACCCTAGGTGTAGTAAGTCATCCACCTTGGTTTTTATGTTAGGAATGGGGTTGCCCTGGAGGCAGGTGTAGGTCACTTCATCGGACAACTGTCTCACTATTTCTGAGTTGTAATCATCCCAATCTTGCACCACCACCGCACCACCCTTGTCGGCTTGTCTAATCACAATGCTAGTATCTTTCTTTAACGCAGTAAGGGCCTTACGCTCTGCGATAGAAAGGTTGTCAAAGCGTCTTTTAGTAGTGGGTGTAAGTGCTTCGTGTTCAACAAGTCGAGTAAAGGTCTTGATGCTAGGGTTAGAGGAGGTCGGATCGAATGTGGATGGCCTATGGAGATGTGTGCCATCTCTCTCCAGATCTGTAGGAAAAAATTCCCGTAGTCTGAGTTTGCGGCCAAACTTGTATATATCGACTGTGGTGTCAAACTGACTGCAAGGAGTCATGGGGACAAATGACAGACCTCTGGAGAGGAGTTTTAGTGTGGCCTCATCTAGGGACTTACTGGATAAGTTGAAAACTAGTTCAGGTTCTTGTCTCTGCATTTGCGCCATATGTCTCCCCTTCCTTGGATGCGGCCTCCGTGGTTTGCGGCTGGCGGTCGGCTGGTAGTGGTCGTGCGATCTAAAAAAGCTCCTTGTGGTGGGCGGCTATCTGAGGATTCTGTCTCTGAGGCTGATGCAGAAGAGGCTGTTTCATAAGAGTTAGGCTGTCTGCGCCCCGGTCTGCGTGTTCTATAGGGTCTTTGGGGTCTAGTGGATCTAGAGTCACCAATCAGCCACCTGTACACCGTATGATTTTGGTAATCAGAGGTAACAGTGGAGAGTTTACTGAGTTTGAAAGCAGTAATCTCTTTTTTATAGGTATCTACCTGGGTCTGTAATTTGTCGATCAGATTATTGGTCCTGTCGTTCCTAATGGTAGCCAAATGTGTCTCGTTAAAGATATTAATCTGAGCCTTAACTTTCTTCAACTCGGTACCGACCTCCTCTATAACCAATAGCATCAAGTCTAGGGAGCACTTGTTCAGAACACCACACCACCGACTGCAGAAAGTGGGATTGTTTCTACCTAATGTCGGTATGTTGTTGACCCTGAAGCCCCTGGGTATCTGTTTCTTCCTGTGGTATTCGGACAGGAACTGTCCGTGCAGGGTAAGGTCTATTTCCCTTCTCCTAAGTTTGAGTAGTTGATGGTATAAATCAGTCGGAGTCTCAGCCGGGAGTGTGTCAAAATCTAGTTGGTCAAATAACACTTTTTCTGCATCATCGTCCGTGAGGGAAATCACACCATGTTCAGCCTGTGCGAATAGATTGTCATCAAGAAAACCCACTTGGCCTTGTGCCATGCCAGTGGAATAATGCAACTGTAAATGACCTGTCTGTATGGATATTTTTCCTTACCGTACCTGGTATTCCACGAGGTCTCCCTGTCGTGTACTGACCAGGCCCAGCACTGATTGGCTTCCAAGTTCGGATGGTATCGGGCTTGACCAGTGCGGTATGACAGTAAATACAACCAAGACAGATACTAGATCCGTACCGTTAGACAAATGTACCCTTACAAATTGTAACACGTATGTAACCCAAAGTGATGAATCCAGTGCTATACAGTGCCTACTACTAGATAAATAGTACAGTACAGGGTGGGTGCAGGAAAAGAAACAATACGATAAACGGATTGGATCTATATACAGTGGGAATCCCTGCACTCTCACATAATACAGACAATTACTGGGGTGCCAATCAGGGTCCAATCTCGTGAAAGATGGGGCCCATAGTACAACATGCAGTATCTCCACTATGTGGAAAAGACAGCACTCTCCAGATTAAATTTTCAAAAATCAAAAAAGTGAATATTTATTATAAAGTCTATCTCACAGTTTCCAGGAAATGTCCAACGTTTCGGTCCACACCGGGACCTTTTTCAAGGTATACAGCAACAAAACATCCAGTACAGCAGTGTAGCATAAGTCAAATCAAGTAGGGAAACTGGAGCACCGAATGGGCCTCACAGGCCCCTATTATATACCCTGGAAATGGCTCCCCCTTGGGCTCCGGGTACTTTTGAGCATTCTGCTCCACACCATGGGTACATAAAGACATTTAAAGAGCATGTATGTTTTATCAATATAGCGCGACTCACTTCCGGTGTTACCGGAAGTGATGTTTGCGTTCCACCATGCATTCCACCACGCCTCCAGTGACATTGGAGGCGGGAATGGCGCCATTTCCAGGGTATATAATAGGGGCCTGTGAGGCCCATTCGGTGCTCCAGTTTCCCTACTTGATTTGACTTATGCTACACTGCTGTACTGGATGTTTTGTTGCTGTATACCTTGAAAAAGGTCCCGGTGTGGACCGAAACGTTGGACATTTCCTGGAAACTGTGAGATAGACTTTATAATAAATAACCACTTTTTTGATTTTTGAAAATTTAATCTGGAGAGTGCTGTCTTTTCCACATAGTGGAGATACTGCATGTTATATATATATATATATATATATATACACAGACACACTAGTTTTATGGACCCAGCATATACTGGGTCACCTCAGTCCCCACCCCCGTGCTTGGCTCCACCCAGTTCTGGAAACCCACCCATGCAAATCCTGCGTTTGCCACTGGGTACTGGAGAATTTGAAACAATGGTTAAATCTTCAGACTCATTTGCATGCATTGTGGTAATGTGAAAACAGCTAGTACCATTCCTGATGCCAGTGAGTCTGGACATATGGGAAGAGCTGTGTGTAACAGAGTGAGGAAGTGATAGCACAGTATACTGTACCTGGAGTGAACAAGGTACATTACATTCATGTCTGAACATTCCAATTTAGGAGTTTAATCACTGAAAACATCCTGAAAAGATCATAAAAGATAACCCCCAAAAATGCTGTTTATTTTGTGGCCCTACAGCTTGAAGATGTTCAAAGTCACCAATCATATTCATTTCCAAATGTCAATTTGTCACATTTCATATCTAGACATAGAACAAGAGAAAAAGTCTTGACAGAGCTTTGGCTGATAAGAATGTAGGAGACAGTTGTACAAAGGCTAACAAGGCCCCAAAGGGATTACATGGCCCACTATAATCTAACTGACTGATGAAATGAACATTACTAATGACATGCAGTGTCTGTGATGTACGTATTAGGTGTACAGTTCTTTATTCTGAAGCAATTAAATTTATTCTTTCAACGAAGAGGTAAAAATAAATTTATTGCAAATTGCAATACATACAACTTCGTTTTACTGTATATTTGACAAGTACTCATGTTTCAAGAAAGCTCAAATTCAAAAGTCTAAATTAATAGCATATTATTATAACCTTATAATTAAATGTTACATTTATTCAAACACATTTAACTTTTAAGTAATATAATATAATAAAGGCAGTAAGGTTTTTGATTAAGATTCAATCTTGCAGATGTAGTAGGTAAAAGAAGTGTCTTTGCAACGTATTTTTCCTATTAATATGGATAAGATACACAAATATTGTTTTGTTTTTTTCAGGCTCGCTATTGATGTGTAGAAGCCTACTACAGTCTCCAGCTCTGATGATTTATTACTGAGAAAGGCCAACTGTAGCTAACTGTGGAACCAGTATAGCTTGTTCTACAATGGGAGGACTCCCCTAATCAGTATACTCATGTGATGTGTCTCCCAAGTCACTGAAGTTCTAAGTTCAACTGATGCTATGAGAGTGAATGCAAAGCTTATAAACGATTTATATTGATGGTGCAGTGGTGCGAAATTGTGAAGGCATTTTCAATACAATATTCCACCCCTTTTTTAGATTAATGTCTAATATTAGGCAATTTAAAACTGCTATGCTATGTTAACTGCTACTACCTTTAGCTGTAGTACCTGTGTTCCAGTTTTCTCACAGTCTTTTAGCACCTATAATTGCTTATAATAGCCTTTCTTATAATAGACCATTATGATAATGCTCAAATTGTGAGCTATCACACCATCACATACTGAAATAGGTGATAGGTTACTGAGGGGAAGTATAACTTGCTAATTCCATCAAAGGTTGTAAGCACAACACATTACAGTCAGAACCTGACAGCAGGACAGATATAGTGCAGTAGTGGTCAATGGGGTCAATTCTATTCTGCAACTTAAGAATAGCGCCGGGAATTAGCTCCCGACGCTATTCAATTCAGCTGCTAGTGACCCGCAATTGTCGGGAATTCTTCTCTCATCCCCGGGGGATGAGAGAAGAAACCCGGCAAAAGTGCTGCCTCGCGGCCGGTGCGAGGCTGATTCTGTCGGGAATCAGCCTCGCGCCGGGGAGTTAAGTCGGAGAATGCCCGTTCTCCCGACAAAACTACCTGTTAAGTCAGCGAGAACGGGACATTGCCGACTTAACTGGAGCTGAATTGAATAGCGTCGGGAGCTAATTCCCGGCGCTATTCTTAAGTTGACGAATAGAATCGACCCCAATGATTGATAGTGGCCGTAAATGAGCTATCTAGCTATCTAGAATTCAGGTCCTCTAAAAAAGGGAGGGTAAGTTCAATATAATGCTAGAGAACACAAATAATAAAAAAATTCTTAGGAGATAATTTATCATTTCTTTGTAGACCAAATGTTTACAAGATGTATGTGGTGAATGACAAACAGTAGAATAGGTGGTATAGCTGAGTTTGGCTAACTGTGAATTGACAGTAATTTGGCACTTACTGTATGTCTGCATGAAACTTACCGCATTAATAAGCCCATTTCACAGAGACCTCTGTTACTCAAAAACTGTAGTAATGAGTGATCTACACAGATACCATGTGACTACCAATAGGATCCTGGGTATCTGTGCAACCTGGCAATCCATGATGTCCCTAGAGAGCGGATGTCTATGCACAGTGTGGCAGGCAATGGAGATCTCTGGAGGATCTATATTACCGGCATAAAATATCTGGCAATGGGGTATGTGTAAAACAGCTTCTGTGAAATGTAGCCTGGGTGAAATGGACTGAAATGGAGTCTGTGATTTAGGAAACTCGATGGAATAAACGTGTCTCAGGGACAAGAAAAGCTGCTACTTTTGAGAAGAGCTCCATTTAGCCCAAATGAGGCTCTACAGATGAGGGATGAAAAGACCATGGAGTAATATATATCTCGATGTCTTTTTACCCCGGTATGTCCCTCAAAAGACTTCCCTAATACCTACTAGCACTCTTCATGATGCACGTACACAAACAGCATGTAGCTACAGCAAACTACTTTGATATAATGGTGGCGTTCTGTATGAACCCAGTGTTGATTAAAATGAACTATGTATTCACTTGGTTATTCAAATTCAGAATGTTTCTACATTTTAAAAAGAAATGGCGAAGAAAAAAAATCCATTAAAACATTGCATTTTATTATATTAATCAAAGTGATCTATATGCAAAATTATTCTGCAGCACCAGCAGAAATAAAAAGAAGTGCTAATGATGCACTTGCAAAGAAGCTTGAAAGATAAAAATTTACAGTTTTTCTAATAGGACTGATTGTAAAAGACTTTCATAAGACACTTTGTTACACTATTAACATACAGTGTACCATGAGCAACACTTCTGGCCAACAAGTGTACTTGGTTTAAAATATAACCAGAAGATCACAAAAAATATGCCCACTGTAACCTCAAAGTGCTACAGTCAAATATATACTAATACAGTATATAGGCTTTCCATGCTATCCCTTTAAGCCAGGACACTTATGAATTACACAGGTTCTGTTACTAGCTGACATCAAACCTGTAATTCACCTGGTTTTAGTCAGCCATAGAACATGTGTAATTCATGAGTGTCCCGGGTTAAAGGGATAGTATGGTAAACCTACTAATATGTAAATATCTCAGTGGTGGAGTTTTGCTCTTGTACAATCTGTTTGAACCTCCTTATATAACATTGATAATGTGTATTTTAGTAATTTCCCATGTAAGTCACTGACTAGAGGACAATTGGTGGAGTCATAGAAATAAAAGATAAAAATATACAGTAGACCATGTATTACAGTATTTTATTCATTATAATTTATGCATATAGTGCTAGAATATTACAATTGGGAACACAGTAACAATACAAGAAGAACAGAGAGGTAAGAGGGTCCTGTATGCAAGCTTAAGGACCATACACACTTGCCGATAAAATGAGCGACGTCGCTCATTTTCCCCCTCCCTGAGCGATGTTGCTCATTTTATCGGCAAGTGTGTATGCCGCCAGTAACGACCGATGCGCGGCCCCCCGGGTCGGCAACGATCGTCACTGTCGGCAGTGCATGCATGATCTATCTGGAATGTTGTCCAGGAGCTGCATGTATGGCTGGCGGAGGCGTGACGTCACTGAGCGATATGAGCAGTCATATCGCTCAGTGTGTACAGGCGGCCGCCGACCAGCCGGCCGGGGAGGGGAAACATTAGACGACGTCGCTCACAGAGCAACATCGTCTAATGTGTATGGGCCTTTAGACTCTATAGGAAAATCTGATACATAAGATTATATGCAACATATAGAGTACTTAGTGGGCTGTAAGATCCGGTCATACAACAATGTTGGCAGCAATTTTGGCTTGGAATCAGAGAGCTGTTTGAGTTGTAAGAACCTGATTACAAATGAATGAGTCTTCACACTGGTTGGCTTGGTCAGGTGGCTTCTTTATCATCACATTTGATTATATGAAATTGCTTCCTGACACTAACTATTCCCCACTAGCCCTAGCTATCGTCCGGCTGCTAGTCAACGGCCAGGATCTTAGGAAATAGCTGTTCTATTATGGTGAGACAGCTGATGGAAGATGGATACTCTGGGAAGAGAAATTATGCTAATCTGTTTTTTTACATGTTGAGGTATAGATAGCTTTGGCACATCCATTTGGATATAGCAGAGAGGCTGCAGGCTGAATGAGCAAAAATAATTCACCAAAGGGGGAGGTGTACAGTGGGAAAAAACAGATAGCCATGTGTGAGTCCAACCAATAGTGGTAATGCATGGCAGGATATGAACCAGGAAATCAACAGAAAGGGCCAGGAGAATGGTTATGCAGCTGCGGTGCAATGTGCCCCAGCTGCGATGCAGACACACATGGCATACTGCAATGCATTACATTACGATTCTGCTACAGTACACTGCTATATGCAGCAAAGCTGTAGCGGGACACATCTGTAGATCACTCAAAAGCATGCTGGGCTGGAGAGGCATCTGCCCCCCAAGCTGTTACAATTTTGTTGCCTGTTTATAACTCAGGCAAAGCAGCTGGGCAGCATCAAATGCCAACCCAACTAACGATAAGCAATATGTATTAGACGGCATCTATACGTTTTCTCAACTGCAAATTCTGTCATCTCAGTTCCACTGTCCAATAACAAAAAATTGCAAATCACATTGCACTTACAGTCGACACTTTAGTTTCCAAATGCGGGAAAGTATAAGATAAAGATGTGTCTACTTACATCCTTGCTGCAGTCACGCTAAATAGCCATTGAAGTCGCGCCATGCCATGCGGGACTCGGTAGCGTCAAGCGTCTTTTTTTGCATTTTTTTCTCAGAAATTGCGTCTTAGACACAAAGTAATGTATTATGACACAAGCAGCTCCTGCTGATTAAAATGATATGCAGCATGCCTATATTCAGTGTGTATTTGGAAAAAGTTGAAAAACCCTGCTGTAAGTAACTACAGACCTAGGGTAACTCAGAAGCTGCTAGAAGCAAATCCAAAGAGATTTGTGTATTTGTAATACAAGATAATTACATCAGTTATTCATTTCATAGGTTTATGAAGTATGCTAATAAGCTGCTATTGTATAAACTGATGTCAAAATATTTTCTTGAATTTCAAAGCACTTTATGTAATAATTATGATCATTTCATTTTTTGCTGAAGTGTTTGTTTCTAAATATTCTAGAGACAAAACAAATTCCCACTTACCAACATGACAATTTCTGGAAGCATTATCATATAGATGTGTTTTCATACACCTACCCTCCATATGTCCTATAGTGCGAGATGCCCATCATAACTAAGCTGCTCCGAAAAGTTAAGTGCCTGTTTCTTTACAGTTTTATTCTTATTTGCATCTCAGAAACAGCGAACCACCACTCAAAGTGTACTACAGAACTTTACTGCGACTTTAACCGCACGTTCATTTGTTTTAAACACGTAGTGAGTCAAAGATGAAGAATAGATGGAACTTGGCGTGAGAAAAAGCAGCAGGTTCATACACAGATTGAGACTCGGGTCTATGTACTAAGCCTTGGAGAGAGATATAGGGGTCTATTTACTAAGCCTTGGATGGAGATGTGTGTGGAGATAAAGTACCAGCCAATCAGCTCCTAACTGCCATGTTAGAGGCTGGCTTTGAAAAAATAAGAATTTACTCACCGGTAATTCTATTTCTCGTAGTCCGTAGTGGATGCTGGGAACTCCGTAAGGACCATGGGGAATAGCGGCTCCGCAGGAGTCTGGGCACAACTAAAAGAAAGCTTTTAGACTACCTGGTGTGCACTGGCTCCTCCCACTATGACCCTCCTCCAAGCCTCAGTTAGGATACTGTGCCCGGAAGAGCTGACACAATAAGGAAGGATTTTGAATCCCGGGTAAGACTCATACCAGCCACACCAATCACTCCGTATAACTCTTGATACCATATCCAGTTAACAGTATGAAATTTAACTGAGCCTCTCAACAGATGGCTCATAACAATAACCCTTTTGTGAACAACAACTATGTACAAGTATTGCAGACAATCCGCACTTGGGATGGGCGCCCAGCATCCACTACGGACTACGAGAAATAGAATTACCGGTGAGTAAATTCTTATTTTCTCTGACGTCCTAGTGGATGCTGGGAACTCCGTAAGGACCATGGGGATTATACCAAAGCTCCCAAACGGGCGGGAGAGTGCGGATGACTCTGCAGCACCGAATGAGAGAACTCTAGGTCCTCCTCAGCCAGGGTATCAAATTTGTAGAATTTTGCAAACGTGTTTGCCCCTGACCAAGTAGCAGCTCGGCAAAGTTGTAAAGCCGAGACCCCTCGGGCAGCCGCCCAAGATGAGCCCACCTTCCTTGTAGAATGGGCTTTTACTGATTTAGGATGCGGCAGTCCAGCCGCAGAATGCGCCAGCTGAATTGTGCTACAAATCCAGCGAGCAATAGTCTGCTTAGAAGCAGGAGCACCCAGTTTGTTGGGTGCATACAGGATAAATAGCGAGTCAGTTTTCCTGACTCCAGCCGTCCTGGAAACATAAATTTTCAAGGCCCTGACTACGTCCAGTAACTTGGAATCCTCCAAGTCGCTAGTAGCCGCAGGCACTACAATAGGTTGGTTCAAGTGAAAAGCAGATACCACCTTAGGGAGAAACTGGGGACGAGTCCTCAATTCTGCCCTATCCATATGGAAAATCAGATAAGGACTTTTAAATGACAAAGCCGCCAATTCTGATACACGCCTGGCCGAAGCCAAGGCCAATACCATGACCACTTTCCACGTGAGATATTTTAGATCAACGGTCTTTAGTGGCTCAAACCAATGTGATTTTAGGAAATTCAACATCACGTTGAGATCCCAGGGTGCCACTGGAGGCACAAAGGGGGGCTGAATATGCAGCACTCCTTTTACAAATGTCTGAACTTAAGGTAGTGAAGCTAGTTCTTTTTGGAAGAAAATCGACAGAGCCGATATCTGTACCTTAATGGAGCCTAATTTTAGGCCCATAGTCACTCCTGCCTGTAGGAAGTGCAGAAATCGACCCAGCTGAAATTCCTCTGTTGGGGCCTTATTGGCCTCACACCAAGCAACATATTTCCGCCATATGCGGTGATAATGTTTTACCGTTACATCTTTCCTGGCTTTAATCAGCGTAGGAATGACATCCTCCGGAATGCCCTTTTCCTTTAGGATCCGGCGTTCAACTGCCATGCCGTCAAACGCAGCCGCGGTAAGTCTTGGAACAGACAGGGCCCCTGCTGCAGCAGGTCCTGTCTGAGCGGCAGAGGCCATGGGTCCTCTGAGATCATCTCTTGAAGTTCCGGGTACCAAGCTCTTCTTGGCCAATCCGGAACCACGAGTATTGTCCTTACTCCTCGTTTTCTTATTATTCTCAATACCTTTGGTATGAGAGGCAGAGGAGGGAACACATAAACTGACTGGTACACCCACGGTGTCACTAGAGCGTCCACCGCTATTGCCTGAGGGTCCCTTGACCTGGCGCAATATCTCTCCAGTTTTTTGTTTAGGCGGGACGCCCTCATGTCCACCTGTGGCCGTTCCCAACGATTTACAATCAGTGTGAAGACTTCTGGATGAAGTCCCCACTCTCCCGGGTGGAGGTCATGCCTGCTGAGGAAGTCTGCTTCCCAGTTGTCCACTCCCGGAATGAACACTGCTGACAGTGCTAGCACGTGATTTTCCGCCCATCGGAGAATCCTTGTGGCTTCTGTCATTGCCGTCCTGCTTCTTGTGCCGCCCTGTCGGTTTACATGGGCGACCGCCGTGATGTTGTCTGACTGGATCAGTACCGGCTGGTGTAGAAGCAGGGGTTTTGCCTGACTTAGGGCATTGTAAATGGCTCTTAGTTCTAGAATATTTATGTGTAAGGAAGTCTCCTGACTCGACCATAGTCCTTGGAAGTTTCTTCCCTGTGTGACTGCCCCCCAGCCTCGAAGGCTGGCATCCGTGGTCACCAGGACCCAGTCCTGTATGCCGAATCTGCGGCCCTCTAGGAGATGAGCACTCTGCAGCCACCACAGCAGAGACACCCTGGTTCTTGGAGACAGGGTTATTAGCCGATGCATCTGAAGATGCGATCCGGACCATTGGTCCAACAGGTCCCACTGAAAGATTCTGGCATGGAACCTGCCGAAAGGAATTGCTTCGTAAGAAGCCACCATCTTTCCCAGGACTCGCGTGCAGTGATGCACCGACACCTGTTTTGGTTTCAGGAGGTCTCTGACTAGAGATGACAGCTCCTTGGCTTTCTCCTCCGGGAGAAACACTTTTTTCTGGACTGTGTCCAAAATCATTCCCAGGAACAGTAGACGTGTCGTCGGAACCAGCTGTGACTTTGGAATATTCAGAATCCAACCGTGCTGGTGTAGCACCTCCTGAGATAGTGCTACTCCTACCAACAACTGCTCCCTGGGTCTCGCCTTTATTAGGAGATCGTCCCAGTACGGGATAATTAAAACTCCCTTTTTTCGAAGGAGTATCATCATTTCCGCCATTACCTTGGTAAACACCCTCGGTGCCGTGGACAGTCCAAACGGCAGCGTCTGGAATTGGTAATGGCAATTTTGTACCGCAAATCTGAGGTACTCCTGGTGAGGATGATAAATGGGGACATGCAGGTAAGCATCCTTGATGTCCAGGGATACCATGTAATCCCCCTCGTCCAGGCTTGCAATAACCGCCCTGAGCGATTCCATCTTGAACTTGAACTTTTTTATGTATGTGTTCAAGGATTTCAAATTTAAAATGGGTCTCACCGAACCGTCCGGTTTCGGTACCACAAACAGTGTGGATTAGTAACCCCGTCCTTGTTGAAGTAGGGGCACCTTGACTATCACCTGCTGGGAATACAGCTTGTGAATTGCCTCTAGCACAGCCTCCCTGCCTGAGGGAGTTGTTGGCAAGGCAGATTTGAGGAAACGGCGGGGGGAATTCCAGTCTGTACCCCTGAGATACTACTTGCAAGATCCAGGGATCCACCTGTGAGCGAGCCCACTGATCGCTGAAATTTTTGAGGCGGCCCCCCACCGTACCTGGCTCCGCCTGTGGAGCCCCACCGTCATGCGGCGGACTTGGAAGAAGCGGGGGAGGACTTTTGCTCCTGGGAACCTGCTGTTTGTTGCAGCCTTTTCCCCCTACCTCTGCCTCTGGACAGAAAGGACCCGCCTTTTCCTCGCCTGTTTCTCTGGGTCCGAAAGGACTGTACTTGATAAAACGGCGCTTTTTTAGGCTGTGAGGGAACCTGGGGTAAAAATGCTGACTTCCCAGCTGTCGCTGTGGAAACTAGGTCCGAGAGACCATCCCCGAATAACTCCTCACCCTTATAAGGCAAAACTTCCATGTGCCTTTTGGAATCTGCATCCCCTGTCCACTGCCGAGTCCATAAGCCTCTCCTAGCAGAAATGGACAATGCACTTATTTTAGATGCCAGCCGGCAGATCTCCCTCTGTGCATCTCTCATGTATAAGACTGAGTCTTTTATATGCTCTATGGTTAGGAGAATAGTGTCCCTGTCTAGGGTGTCAATATTTTCTGACAGGGAATCTGACCATGCAGCGGCAGCACTGCACATCCATGCTGACGCAATAGCTGGTCTAAGTATAATGCCTGAGTGTGTATATACAGACTTCAGGATCGCCTCCTGCTTTCTATCCGCAGGCTCCTTTAGGGCGGCTGTATCCGGAGACGGAAGTGCCACCTTTTTAGACAAACGTGTGAGTGCTTTATCCACCCTAGGAGGTGTTTCCCAACGTGCCCTATCCTCTGGCGGGAAAGGGAACGCCATTAGTAATTTTTTAGGGATTACCAATCTTTTATCGGGGAAAGCCCACGCTTCCTCACACACTTCATTTAATTCTTCAGATGGGGGAAAAACTACGGGTAGTTTTTTCTCCCCAAACATAATACCCTTTTTAGTGGTACCTGGGTTTATATCCGAAATGTGTAATACCTCCTTCATTGCCTCAATCATGCAACGAATGGCCCTAGTGGACATTAGATTTGACTTATCGTCGTCGACACTGGTATCAGTATCCGTGTCGACATCTGCGTCTGCCATCTGAGGTAGCGGGCGTTTTAGAGCCCCTGATGGCCTTTGAGACACCTGGGCAGGCACGAGCTGAGAAGCCGGCTGTCCCGCATTTGGCATGTCGTCAAATTTTTTGTGTAAGGAGTCGACACTTGCACGTAATTCCTTCCATAAAACCATCCACTCAGGTGTCTGCCCCGCAGGGGGTGACATCACTTCTATAGGCATCTGCTCCGCCTCCACATAATTTTCCTCATCAAACATGTCGACACAGCCGTACCGACACACCGCACACACACCGGGAATGCTCTAACAGAGGACAGGACCCCACAGAAGCCCTTTGGGGAGACAGAGAGAGAGTATGCCAGCACACACCAGAGCGCTATATAATGCAGGGACTAACTGAATTATGTCCCCTATAGCTGCTATAATATTTACTGCGCCTAAATTTAGTGCCCCCCCCTCTCTTTTTTACCCTTTTCTGTAGTGTAGACTGCAGGGGAGAGCCAGGGAGCTTCCTTCCAGCGGAACTGTGAGGGAGAAATGGCGCCAGTGTGTTGAGGGAGATAGCTCCGCCCCTTTTTCGCAGACTTTTCTCCCGCTTTTTTAAGGATTCTGGCAGGGGTAATTATAACATATATAGCCTCTGGGGCTATATATTGTGATTGTTTTGCCAGCCAAGGTGTTTTTATTGCTGCTCAGGGCGCCCCCCCCCCCCCCCCCCCAGCGCCCTGCACCCTCAGTGACCGGAGTGTGAAGTGTGTATGAGGAGCAATGGCGCACAGCTGCAGTGCTGTGCGCTACCTTGGTGAAGACAGAAGTCTTCATGCCGCCGATTTTCCGGACTTCTTCTTGCTTCTGGCTCTGTAAGGGGGACGGCGGCGCGGCTCCGGGACCGAACACCAAGGCCAGTTCCATGCGGTCGATCCCTCTGGAGCTAATGGTGTCCAGTAGCCTAAGAAGCCCAAGCTAGCTGCAAGCAGGTAGGTTTGCTTCTTCTCCCCTTAGTCCCTCGTTGCAGTGAGCCTGTTGCCAGCAGGTCTCACTGTAAAATAAAAAACCTAAATTATACTTTCTTTCTAAGAGCTCAGGAGAGCCCCTAGTGTGCATCCAGCTCGGCCGGGCACAAAAATCTAACTGAGGCTTGGAGGAGGGTCATAGTGGGAGGAGCCAGTGCACACCAGGTAGTCTAAAAGCTTTCTTTTAGTTGTGCCCAGACTCCTGCGGAGCCGCTATTCCCCATGGTCCTTACGGAGTTCCCAGCATCCACTAGGAGGTCAGAGAAATGACAGTTAGGAGCTGGTTGGCTGGTACTTTATCTCCGTCCACTCAAGGCTTAGTAAATAGACCCCATAGTGGACAGAAATAAAGTACCAACTATTTAGCTCTTAACAGCCATGTCACAGGCTGCGTTTGAAAAATGACAGGAGCTGGTTGGTTGGTACTTTATCTCCATCAACTTTATCTCACTCTAGGTCTTAGTACATAGACCTCTTAATCACACACACAGATTTACAAATGTCGCAGAACAAACTGATCAGTACAATCTAGCAAAGTAGTTTAGTTGCTTCCAGTTGTTTTATTTGTGCAAATAAGACGCACATGTTGAGTGAAACATACGCTTTGATTAGCCGTCTAGGACCTGATGCGCTGAGAGAGGCTGTTTGGTGCAACTGAAGCCACAGTGTAATGGAGCAACTGAAGATGCACTGTATGAGGACACTTCTGTACATACTGCAGGTACAGTATGAGTATTTTATACTACAGAAAAAGTCCACTGAGTTGGTGAGAGGCAAAACT
Organism: Pseudophryne corroboree; assembly: GCF_028390025.1. Classification (NCBI taxonomy): domain Eukaryota; kingdom Metazoa; phylum Chordata; class Amphibia; order Anura; family Myobatrachidae; genus Pseudophryne; species Pseudophryne corroboree. Next base: position 250,665,384 of record NC_086444.1, on the reverse strand, counting down.
ACAGAGGCTGTTGTAGCGTGTTTGCATGGGACCTGGAAATGTTGGGTTACCCCTTAGGTAGGGGCTGCCACTACCCATGCCAGAGAGGAGAGTCCTAGGTCCTGGGCCCCAGCGCCTGTGCAATGGGGCTTACAGGCGTTGGGACTGGCGCATGCATACAAAAGTGGCGGCTTGAGTGCGCATGTGCAAGCCACTGCATCGGCTACAATCACAGCTTGGTCTAGCAGTCCCAGAGTAATGAAACACCTCCCAAAGGGACTGCCCTGTATGTTTGTGACTGACAGGTAGGACTTCCAATAGAAAGTCACTGCCAGTCATAGTGAAGCCAGTGCAGTCTCTGTATTTCCTGTGGCTATATGAGAGCAGAGCAGCGAGTATAGGAGGCTAGATTTGCCAGGCATAAAATATTCATGTGTATAGGGGCCTGGTGATGCAATGTTCTGCTTCTGGCATTAGTCATAATATAAGTCTCTTTTCTGACTACATGTTCTGTTTTTTGGACTGCAAGCCTAAAGAAGGTGGTGAGGTGAGTGGTAAGATGAAAGCTTAAAGTTGCAGTTTGATATACAACTCAGTGCCATGGAAGGAACCAGTATGGACTCCGTAACCATTCTGCTTCAGCACAGTGATATCATGCATTATTTAAATAAAAATGCAATGACCTTGTGTTTAATATTCTGGTGCAGAATTGATAAACAAGTCTATTTAATAGGGCAACTTAACGGGTTGGGTACGGGATCCCGGCGGTCAAAATACCGACTCTGGCATCCCGACAGTCAGAATGCAGGCAGGGGGGAGAGCGGAATGAAGCCCCTTGCCGGCTCACTACGCTCGCCACGCTGCGGTCTTGGTGGCTTGCTTCGCTCACCAAAGGTTCTATTCCCACTCTATGGGTGTCGTGATTCTGGCGTCGGTATTTTGACCGTCAGGATTATGACCACCGGGATCCCAACTACATCCTAAGTTAACAGCTAATTGCAAAAGCGTTTGCAAAAAAGGGATGCACCCGAAGATACATTTAAATAAATTTACTTTAAATAAAAGCAATAGAGTTCTAATTTATTTTCCTGAGAGGGGAGAGTTATACAATCCAGCCACTTTTGTAGGGAATTACCCTTTAATTGTATCACTTTTTGCAGCGTTTTGCAAAAATGTGCACATCGCTATATAGCCTATATGTAGTCTATATTTAGCATTTTAACATGTATAAGCAATTCATTTTTATGTACATCAATTTGTCTGCCACAGGCATGATACAGTAGATGAAGCCTACAGTAGCCTATATTCTGCTTTGGGGAATTACAACAGTAAACAGAGAATGTACCTAGGCCCTCATTCCGAGTTGTTCGCTCGCAAGCTGCTTTTAGCAGATTTACTCACGCTAAGCCGCCGCCTACTGGGAGTGAATCTTAGCTTCTTAAAATTGCGAACGACGTATTCGCAATATTGCGATTACACCTCTCTTAGCAGTTTCTGAGTAGCTCCAGACTTACTCGGCATCTGCGATCAGTTCAGTACTTGTCGTTCCTGGTTTGACGTCACAAACACACCCAGCGTTCGCCCAGATACTCCTCCGTTTCTCCAGCCACTCCCGCGTTTTTCCCAGAAACTGTAGCGTTTTTCCGCACACACCCATAAAACGGCCAGTTTCCGCCCAGTAACACCCACTTCCTGTCAATCACACTACGATCACCAGAACGATTAAAAAGCCGTGAGTAAAATTCCTAACTGCATAGCAAATTTACTTGGCGCAGTCGCACTGCGGACATTGCGCATGCGCACTAAGCGGAAAATCGCTGCGATGCGAAAAAAAATACCGAGCGAACAACTCGGAATGACCCCCCTAATTGCTGACTCTGGCTGCAACTGTGCATGGTGATCTTCCTCCTAAAATACCACCTGTTTTACAAATAATCTGGGTAAGAGGGGTATAAATCAGACAGCTTACAGTCTGAACATGGGGCCTAATTCTGAGTTGATCGCAGCATCAAATTTGTTAGCAGTTGGGCAAAGCCATGTGCACTGTAGGAGGGGCAGATATAACATGTGCAGAGAGAGTTAGATTTGGGTGTGGCGTGTTCAAACTGAAATCTAAATTGCAGTGTAAAAATAAAGCAGCCAGTATTTACCCTGCACAGAAACAAAATAACCCACCCAAATCTAACTCTCTCTGCACATGTTATATCTGCCTCCCCTGCAGTGCACATGGTTTTGCCCAATTGCTAACAAAATTCCTGCTGCAATCAACTCAGAATTACCCCCATGGTTTGAGACCAGTTATTCAAACACAGGAAAAACATTTTGGTGCCCATCTGATAAACTGCTCAGGGCATTCCTTATTCTTGCTGCCCAAGATAGTGAGCTACCCTGCACAGCTCATTCATGTCCTACCACTTTTGGTAATTGTCTCTGTAACAAGCCCACACTGGCATGCTTGTACTGTAAATAAAGCGTTACAGATGTTTATGAGCAAAATTATATTGAGCAGCAAAATATATATATATATGTTCTTTTCCCAAGTGAAATGGCAGCAAAATATTTGAATTTCAAAGTCCTCTGTTGATGAAGTGGATTTTCATACCACGCACCATATGTTTTACTGTTTAGCTTTAGTGTCATAATGTGACACAGAACATGTTCATTTCTGTCTCTACCTTTCTTTCCACTTTCTTTCTGAATTTAATTGTCTAGGTTATGGTAAATATGGATGTTATGATAATACCAGACTGTGACAGAAGATCTCTCATAGAGGCAGGATAGCTGTGAAAAATAAATCAGATTGGGCTGAATGAATCACGTTGAATACATAGTTAAATTGGTTAAACACCAAGCAGTTTCAGCTCCTATAGGACATCATCACAAACGCAATTACAGTACATTGCTTCAATCAGGCATATTGTCATGCAGCTTGATATTACAGTACCAATTACAGCATATGTCAGGATATTTTTAAATTACCGAAAAAATATGTATTGAAAACATCCTCATAAAACTGACATAAAGAGAAAAAATAGTTCTGACCTGTTACTAGATTGCAAATGGGCGGGGCAAGTGGTGTGATGACATGAGAGTCATGTTATTCATGCCATTATGCCACGGAGAGAGGGGGAGTCAAGGCACCCAGCCCTGTCTCCACATTGATTCCTAGCAGTGCGGGAAATGAGGGCATGAATTATAGTTTTTGCAGTGTTTTGTGCGGTATATGTCCATATTTCAGATACAGTACCAGTCAAAAATTTTGGACACACCTTCTCAATCATTGGTTTTTATTTATTTTAATTATTTTCTACATTGTAGTTTAATACTGAAGACATCAAAATTTATGAAATAATACATATGGAATTATGTTGTAAACAAAAAAGTGTTAAACAAATCAAAATATGTTATGTATTTTAGATTCCTCAAATTAGCCTCCTTTTGTTTTGATGACAGGTTATATGTGTTCTTTCATAGTTTTGATGTCTTCAGTATTAATCTACAATGTAGAAAATAAAAACTAAAGGTGGCAAAAACCACCAAAACTCCAGGCGCAAAACAATTTAAATGGTTAATTACTCACACTCCAGTCAGTACACCAGCTGCACACAATCTAGGCTTTGACACAGCTTAAAAGTTAACAGCAAATATACACAGTCGATCGGTGCGCTTGATGAATTGGCAAGGAGTGTATATAATAATGTATGTGTTTGCTTTCATCACTCAAAAGATACAAGACACTTGCTTAAAGATACAAATATTTACTTAAAAAGATACATATAAAAACACACAGTACCAGCTGATACAATTATAGCAGCCACAAATGTAACAATATACACTTAGCTCATAAAACATGAAGGTAAATAAAATCTCAATGGAGTATTGTTGAAATGTAAATGTTGTTAATGTACTAATATCAAAAATTCAGTATCAGCATACTATCATAAGCTAATTATTATTTTTTAGTAGAGCGCTCAGTGTCACTTAATATGATATAATACTCAATTTAGAGGGGAAATATATTCAATCCACCTGCCACTGGCGTCCCAGTGCAGGATAGATTCCCAATGGCATTTTTTACCGATCAAGCGGGAATTAGACAGTAGGGCCAGTCACTCAATAGTTACCCCTCCAGGTGTACACTTTCACCGCCAGCACCAAGGCTGGTGCAAACGAGCTATCCTGGTAGGTGGGAGTGTAGGGCTTTCAAGTTGTGGGACGGTACACGGCAGGAGTGGCAGGAATGTTACTAGCGCTGATAGCAGTAGTGAGTCACTGTATGATTAACGGTACTCCAGCAGGGGATGACCTAAACCCAATTGAGATGGTTTGGGATGAGTTGGACTGCAGAGTGAAGGAAAAGCAGCCAACAAGTGCTCAGCATCTCTGGGAACTCCTTCAAGACTGTTGAAAAACCATTCCAGGAGACTACCTCATGAAGCTGATTGAGAGAATGCCAAGAGTGTGCAAAGCTGTCATCAAAGCAAAAGGGGGCTACTTTGAGGAATCTAAAATATAAAACATATTTTGATGTTTAACACTTTTGTGTTTACAACATTGGGGGTCATTCCGAGTTGTTCGCTCTGTATTTTTTTCTCGCAACGGAGCGATTAGTCGCTAATGCGCATGCGCAATGTCCGCAGTGCGACTGCGCCAAGTAAATTTGTTATGCAGTTAGGAATTTTACTCGCAGCATTACGAGGTTTTTTCTTCGTTCTGGTGATTGGAGTGTGATTGACAGGAAGTGGGTGTTTCTGGGCGGAAACAGGCTGTTTTATGGGAGTGTGTGAAAAAACGCTACCGTTTCTGGGAAAAACGCGGGAGTGGCTGGAGAAACGGAGGAGTGTCTGGGCGAACGCTGGGTGTGTTTGTGACGTCAAACCAGGAACGAAACTGACTGAACTGATCGCAGATGCCGAGTAAGTCTGGAGCTACTCAGAAACTGCTAAGAAGTGTCTATTCGCAATTCTGCTAATCTTTCGTTCGCAATTTTGATATGCTAAGATTCACTCCCAGTAGGCGGCGGCTTAGCGTGTGCAGAGCTGCTAAAAGCAGCTTGCGAGCGAACAACTCGGAATGACCCCCATAATTCCATATGTGTTCTTTCATAGTTTTGATGTTTTCAGTATTAATGTACAATGTAGAAAATAGTTAAAATAAATAAAAACCATTGAATGAGACGGTGTGTCCAAACTTTTGACTGGTACTGTACGTTACTTAGATATAAGTAAAAGGATTTGGCTACAAAGAGAATGGGAGGAAGAATGGACAGTTCAGAGTCAATGACACTTTTCCCCCTTTTTACTTACAGCTGTACAGTGCTACTCATGTGACTCATTCACATGACTGCCATTAATTAATCCAGGATTACTTGCAGTGCACTGGTTCATCTTTACCACTACTTGCATCATACAATTATGCATCTAGTTTCTTCCTGAAGTGTACAGAGCCAATTACTGCTAATAATTTCATAGAACCCATTCTGTCAAGTATTGTAGCTATGGACACGAGATTTGAGACCTATGTCTGATTCTATATGCTTACCCCCTGCAGTAATTATAGGTGTTTAATACAAAAGACAACAGTGAGTTGTTAAATTGGTCACATTGTGTTTTCCAGTCTGCAATTGTTCTAAATAATTGCATCAATAACACATTTTATAAAGTTACATTATTGCAGATTCTGAGTTGATGTAATCAGATGTGGAATAAAATATACAGTAACACCCAAAAGAATGTGTGGGTATTCTGAATGGACGCAATACAAGCCTAACATTTTGTTATTAGGTATATATAGTATGTTCAGTGCTGGAACAAATACTGTAGATCTACAGTACATACAGTCCAGCACCAAGTGTAGGCAGTGCCGGATAGGCAAATAGGCAGAGTAGGCCCCAGCCTATGGGCCCTGCACATTTTAGGGGCCCTGCAACAACAGATCACAATAATTTTGATTTGATCTTGAAAATAAATTTCTATGAAGCTTTCTTAAATTGTTTCCGAAAGATAGAAAAATTAATCAACTAAAAAAAAAATAAGGGCCTAATTCAGGCTTGATCGTGGACGTGCGAGAAAATGCAAATCTCCGATCAATTTCTTGGACACGCAAGGAAATGCCCAGCACAGGGCAAGTTCGCCCTGTGTGCCGAATCCAGCACCCCCGCAGATATGCATAGCATCCCATGTTTCGAGCAGCCCTCTGCGTGCACAACCTAGCTGCATAAGCAGATGGCTACCTGCCATGTTAAGGGTCGCAGCGGTTGCATGTGACGTCACACAGCCCTCGCAGCTCGCCCTGCAAATGGTCAGGACACGCCTGTGTTGTCCAGACCGCTCCCCTCAAATGGAGCATTGACGCCCACAAAATGCGACACCCTGTTCCCGCCCCCTCCAAGTCTTGAAGTGTGTTCTGAAGAGAACACAGTTTAGTACCTGGCACATGCACATACCGGTGTACACGCATGTGCAGATGTGCAGAAATCGCTTCATAGCGATTTTTGCACATCAGCATCAGGGTCTGATTCAGCCCCTAAAACTTTACATTAAAGACTCTATAGAGAAGATACTGTATAAATGTAATGTACCCATTAACAACTTAAAGTACATAAATCATAGACATCAGATTCACATTGTAGTTTCTAGATTGTAGACTGTTGTTTGGTAAAATTAAAAACATATTAGGGCAGAATTTGCAAGAAGGGGGCCCCCAAGATTTCAACTGCCTAAGGGCCTCCACAGGGATTAATCTGACAATGAGTTTACAGTAGATGGGATGTAGTCAGGAACCTGGCGCCCGGGATTACGATGGTCACAATCCCGAAACCGGAATCCCAAATGCTCACAATGCTGACAGATGTCCAAAGTGAGTATTAGGGTTAGGGCTAGACACTAGGAAGTGGGTTAGGCTGAGGGTTGGGACGGTTTGGGTTAGGCTACGGGTGAGAATCGTTATGGTTAGGCTGTGGAAGGGGGCGGTCAGGGTTAGGCTGCTGAAGGGTTGGGTTAGGGATAGGGTTAAAATACTTTCAAGAATCTATCGGAATTCTGAGCGTCGGAATTTTCGCTGTTGAGATCATGACTGTATTTCAATACCAACCCATTTTGGTATATGAACATTCATTTGCTAAATACTATCATTATAATTGTGCATTCAAATTAAACCATGTAAGTAAGAACAAAACAAGTTTGCAATATAATTATGCTCACATCTTACCATCTTATAGGTATTTCTTGCAGTATTACTGTATACAGGTGTTTTATTCACAGACACTAAACAAGTTAAATATACTTTTCCGCAATGTTTGGCAAGAATAGCAATTTTTGTCTACAAGATATTCCTCAGTCATGCCATTTTCCACAGTGAGAATGGATATACTTCTTTAAAACTATGAGAATAATAAATCATACATTGTCGTCAATTAATAATTTTAACATAAAAGCTAATTTCACAATAAAAAAAGTGTAATGCAGTAATGTTTCATTTAGAAAATTTTATGTGGCCACACCGAAAGACATGGTACTTGAGTATCACTGCAAAAGTATGGCCAAAGTTTGAGCACTATAATCCTCATTGTAGCACCCACAACACCATTAGCATTTTTGGTTGTGTCAAGAAAAGTACATAGAGTCTGCGGTTCAATTGTTTTGGGAGTCCATAGCTCCCGTCTAAATTGATGGGAGCTATTCAAATATTTGCGCAACCAACATGATAGCCTCATTCTCCTGCCCAAAATACATGGGATTAGCTGCGTTAAGTGGTTTCTCCCATGCCACAGATGAGACCTCAGATTTGCGGCAATTGCATGGGTGCGTACGTGACCGCGAATGAGTCGCAGGTTGCTGTGGCTACTCGCAAAAGCAACTAGTATGCACGTGTGCTTCATTCTTCGGATAGATGAGGGGGGACATATCTGTAATTGCTGTGTGCACTTCAGTTACGCCATTACCGGCACTTGTGCCCAGCCCGCAGCCCAACTTTATTATTATTATTATTATTATCCTTTATTTATATGGCGCCACAAGGGTTCCGCAGCGCCCGATTACAGAGTACATAAACAAATAATCAAACATGAAAACAGCAACTTACAGTTGATGACACTATAGGACAAGTACAGGGTAAATAAACATAGTTACATCAGCAGATGACACTGGAATAAGTATCAATGGATAGGTGTTATCTATTGCAAAATGGTCTACTAGATTTCAAAGGTTCTTTGTGGGCTATATTATATGGTCACATGGCAATGTTGGACAGGGGTCAGGAGGATGTGAAAGTGAAGAAAAATAAAATATGTGAGGATATGTGTGGACTGTACAGTGGGGATATAATTGGATAGTAACATTTATGAAGGTTATGAGGACGGTTGCGGAATTTGATAAGCTTGCCTGAAGAGGAGAGTTTTCAGGAACACTTGAAGGTTTTGAGACTAGAGGAGAGTCTTATTGTGCATGGGAGGGAATGCCACAGAGTAGGTGCAGCCCGAAGAAAGTCCTGCAATCGTGAATGGGAGCAAATAATGAGTGTGGATGAGAGACATAGATCTTGTGAAGAGTGAAGAGGTCGGGTTGGGAGCTAAGCGAAGAGATGTATGTTGTTGTAGTTTGGTTAATGGCCTTGTATGTGAGTAAATGTCTTTTATATTGAATACATTAGAATACAGGTAACCAAGGGAGGGACTGATAGAGTGGATCCGCAGATGATGAACGTCTATAGCGAGGAAGATTAGCCTCACAGCGGCATTCAGAATGGATTGTAGTGGTGAGAGTCTTACTTTGGTAAGACCAATAAGAAGACTATTGCAGTAATCAATGTGTGTGATTTTCTGCAGTGTCTTCTGTAAGGTATGGTCGTATTTTGGATATGTTTTTTAGATGCATGCAACATGATTTTGAAATAGATTGAATGTGGGGAACTAAGGACAGTTCAGAGTCAAGGATGACACCTAGGCAGCAAGCTTGTGGGGTAGAATTGATTGTTGAGTTCTGAACAGTGATAGAGATATCAGGTTGGTACAGATGTAGCCATGCTCAACGTGGCTACATCTGCAGAAAATGGGCACTCTCGGAGAGGCTAAGCCGAATACGCAGCCGTACCGAGTTGCATTGTTTAGCTACTCCCATTCAAGTGAATGGGGTGCAAGCGCATCTAAGGCGCGAGCACACCTTAGACAGGCATGCAGTCACGCCTAACAAGACGCAATCGCGCTGACATGTAGAAACGATAAGCGTGGATACATCTGTAACTACTACTGGCCAGTGGAAATATAATTAACTCTGTTTTGGAAATATTAAGTTTGAGGTGGCGAGATGACATCCAATAGGAAACGACAGAAAGGCATTCAGTAACATGGACCAATACAGATGGTGACAAATCTGGGGAGGATAGGTAGATTTGAGTATTATCCGCATACAGATACTGAAATCCAAAAGATCTGATAAGTTTTCCAAGAGATGTGTAATTCTGTAGATTGAGAAAAGCAGAGGACCTAAAACTGAGCCTTGAAGTACTCCAACTAATGGAGGTAGGAAGAGGAGGTGGATTCAGAAAAGCGGACACTGAAAGGGCGATTAGGATGAGAACTGAGAAAGGGCTGTGTCCTGAAGATCTAGTTACAATTCTTAGCTTGCACTACTGCAGCTTAGCAGATCTACAAATGTAGCCATGCTTATTCAGACTGCGATGCGGCTGCATCGCGCCATACCAATCGCGTAAAATGTGCCATAGGTTTTACATTGTGCGATCGCTGTGTGCAACTATTCACACCCTGCTGGGGCAAGACGAACACGTGGAGCATGCACATGTGCGGCATCGTTGTAGGGTGAATGAGCGTGGCTATATCTGTATGTAGTGGGGGACTGCAGGCTAGTAGAGGGGATAGCACAGACTGACTCAGTACCTCCAAGTAGTCTACAGCTGCACACTACATACAGGGTCATAGCCAGAACTTTGTGGGCCCCATAGCAACATTTTGAAGGGGCCCCCGTCCCAATGCTTCTAGAGAGACACCTCTCTGCAGCAGTTATTAATTTTATGCCCTATAATAGTGCCCTAGTTCATTTTCTAAACCATAGTAGAGCCTTATTTAATGTTATGCCCCATAGTAGTATCCTAGTTTCTTTTATGAATCGTAGTAGTGCTTAAGTTCACCCTATGTCACATTTCAGAGCTGCCAATACACATTGTGCCGCACAGTACCCCCAATTCACATTATGATATACTGTATAGTCGTCCCCATTCATATTGTGCCTCATTACAGTGCACCGGTTCATATTATATAACATTAAAATGCCCTACAGTTCATTTTATACCGCACTACAATGAGCAGGTCCAGGGGCATACCTAGATATATTGCAGGCCCCAAGGAAAAGTTGGAAAGGATCCTTACGTACCATCCAATGGCAAAAAAATTTATATAACACATGTAACTGTGAGAGGGTAGGTGGCCCCTCTCAGCTCTGGGCCCCATAGCAGCTGCACTGCCTGCACCTATGGTAACTTCGCCCTTGACTACATAGATCTCCTTAGCTGCAAATTGGCAATATTGACACTAAGAAAATTGGCAGATGTTAAAGGTGTTTATTGTAAATGATATGTATGACACTCCATAACGGAGTGGAGTGACTACTTTTTAGTTTATAACAGGTCATTATTGCGATGTGACATCAGTTTCAAAGTGCAGCCAAGTGTCTTTACTTTGTTTCTCTCTGCATATAGCAGCATAAAGCAGCAGAGAGCTAAAGCACGTTGTCGCATGCAGATAAATGATTTATGCATGCCAATTTTCTTAAGAAATGATGTGCATGAGCAGGAACACTCGGCCAATTCATATTGCGTTCTTTCTTCCAAAATCCCCCTATAGTCATTTCATTCACACTAAACAAGGCAAGAGACAAATACTGCTGTTTTTTTTTTCTAACAGATCAATCAAATCAGGTTTTATGAAGCTACACTGAGACTCGCGTAGTTTCATTTTCTGTTTTCATTGTACTGTTCATCATTGTTTGTGAGTGATTGATGCCCTTCACATATTTAAATACAATGATATGACTTGCTGTCAGAGAACAATAGGAGAACATATGTTTAGCTGGAGGCTGTCTATGATATTTAACAATATTCTATTAAAATTATCAATTTTTTTTCTTAGAAGCTACCAGTCTATCCTAATTCTTTCACATGATTTGGGATTAATTGGCAGCTTCAATAATATCTTTTTTAAGATATTTAAAACAATCTATCCACAGATAGTGGAACGCACTCCCCCGCTCCATTAGACTCTCCCCAACCTTGCAAAGCTTCAAACGGGCACTAAAAACCCACCTATTCATCAAAGCATACCCTCCCGATGCATAACCCAGTGCTGAAGCCGCGCCTCCACCCCCCTGCCTCATGCCGTGAACATCTCAGCTTTGCTTGCATACCGCCATCAGGCTACCTCCCACTTGCCTGCACCTCTTGTCATCTGTCTGTCGCCCCTCCCCATTAGATTGTTAGCTCTTCAGAGCAGGGCCCTCTTTCCTCTTGTTATCTAAGCCCTTTTCACTCACAGCTCTCCCCTACTCAACGACCATCTTTATCCTGCTAGTAAAGGCTCATCTCCATCTATGGCCACCAGCCTCTAGTAGTATGATGATCACTCCCTCAATACTTACATCTTAGCTGTATTATGTCTTGAGAATGTGTGGTGCTCTGTTACCTGTACTCTATTTCTGTTATTTATTTACTGTAATGCAATGTTTTGTACCCTGTACTGTCCTTTGTACGGCGCTGCAAAACACATTTGGCGCCTTATAAATAAAATGTAATAATAATAATTCATTTTCTTAATGAATTATTTATTTTCACGCAATGATATGCAACTTTTTATTTATTGTTTATGAGCAACTCACTCAGTAGCCTTTCGTAGTACAGATACTGGGGAGTCAGTGTGCCTTACACACTGGACGACCTCCCCTAATTAGCAATCAGCGGTATATCGCTGATTGCTAATTAGGGGAGATCGCCAATGCATACACACTGAATGACATCGATGAACTATATTGTTCAGTGACGTCATCCCCATTCTCCCCGAACAGGACATGCAGCTCAACGACAGAGTTAAAGTTGAGCTGCATGTTTGATAGATACTGCCTGAACGAGAACGACCCGCGGGTGCACGCATCGCTTATAGTCAGGCATAAACACTAGACAATATGACTGAAGCATGATGACTACCAATTTACCATACAAAGTTAGGTATTTGTAAACAGAACAGTTAGTAGCCCCAAGCATTTTTGTGTTAATTCCTGAAGGAAAAACTGCAAATATTGTTTACAAAGAAATTTTGTAATCAACATGTACATTATAAAATATACATCACAATTTTATATGGCACTACTGTCTTTGTAAAGTGAGTTCCTTTGAGCACTAACAGACATCCACATGAGCGAAGATGTGGGAAAACGCTAGTTATTATCATTATTATTATTATTTAGCTCTAGCTGAGTTTAACTAGAACTATTATATATGTTTACTTTTTATGTACAGCTTTGAGCACTCTATATATATCCTTCTTTACTGTTACACTGTGTGTCAAAAATCATTCACTCTGGGGGCAGCCTAAAGTATCAACAGAAGGCTTTTATCTACACTAAACCTCTGTGTTCTGTTTGTAATTATTAAGGTCGCTCTCAAGGAAGATGAAATAGAACTTGCTCTTCATCGCTAGTGCTTAGTAATAATATTTAACAGGATTTGCAAGTATCAGTATCTAAGCCATGTAATGGCTCTTACAGCTCTACTCACTTTAATAAGGGATAGTGTCAAATCCAAGGTGTTAAAGTTTGCCCTTTTTTGTTACCACATACATTTTTATGTGTAATAGGTATTTTTTATATACTGTATGTTTCATTTATCATCTCTTATGTGGAGAAAAAGAAAAGAGAAACTTTTTGAAAGAGCTTCTTAGATACTGCCCTACACTTCTGACTAAATCATATGATGCAAATATGCTTTCAGCTACTAGCAGGGTAAAAATGTATTTCAGTCTTAAAGTCTGTTTCTGTCCTGTTAATAATATTGATACAGAATTCCGTTTTTAATGTTACTATATATATATATATATATTTATATATATATACAGTAGTGTGCACAAGGGTACTGTAGACACAACCCCAATTTAGGCCAGACCCGGTTACATTACTGGGACTCAGCATGGCTCTCCATGCCCCTGACCACACGCTCTATTGTGGGGTGGGGCGCCGTTATACCCATTCCGGTTGGTAGAATTGGGTGCAGAACACCCAAACAAACTTAGATGTTCAGGGTGCCGGAATGAGGATCACCTTAGATATCAGTTCCAGGTGCCGGAATGGGGTGCAGACCATCTTAGATAGCTGTTCCTTGTGCCGGAACGGGGTGCAGACAACATTAGATACCCGCTCCGGGTGCCGGAGTGGTGTGCAGACCACCCAGATAATCTTAGATAGCTGTTCAGAGTGCCGAAATAGGGCGCAGACCACCTCAGATACCTGTTCCGGGTGCCGGAACAGAGCTCAAACCACCTTAGACAACTGTTCTGGGTGCCGGAACAGGATGCAGACCACCTTAGATTGCTGTTTCAGGTGCCAGAATGGTACTATTGCATCCTGCACCAGGATTCAACCGTGGTACCCGCAAGCCCCGCCATAACACCCCTTCCCAACACACTTAGGTGGTCAGCTATTGCCCCTCATACACTTAAGATATATGGTGGTATGAGAGAGAGAGATATGACGGGAAGGGAAATGTGGGTGTGTGAGAGAGACGTGTTGGAGAGTGAGCTGTGGGTGTGCGAGACAGACGTGATGGAGAACGAGATGTGGGTGTGCAAGACAGACGTGATAGAGAGAGAGAGATGTGGGTGTACGAGAGAGAAGTGATGGAGAGCAAGATGTGGGTGTGCGAGAGAGACGTGATGGAGATCCATAGTTCACTATAAAAATAAGTACATTTAATAAATGTATGGTGGTGAAAGAAAAGCCAAGTTTCACTGAAATAAAGACACTTCTGCATGTTTTGAATTGAACCCCCCCCCCCCCCCACAAAAACTTAAGTACTGTAGGCAGGCACTGTCTGCCTACTTCGGTGACATCACAAGTTGGACAGAAGTTGGCAGGTTGGTTGGTCTGATGAAAAGTTGGTTAGATGTGTGGAGCACTGGTAAAAAGTTGGTTAGATGTGTGGGGCACTGTTTTAGTTGAACAGACAAGTTGGATGGTTGGAAGTTTGGAGTGTTGGAGAAAAGTTGGTCTGAAGTTGGTCTGATGTATGGCTAGCATTAGTAAATAGAACCCGAAGTATAGAAAGTCAGATCAAAACACAGAGCTATAAAAATTACAGAGCAATGTACATAATAAAATGTAACCTTTTGAATTTACAAGACAGGTAGATCATTGTACCGATAACAATTTACAATTGTATAAAACTCAAATAGAAAAAGGGACACAATAGGCAATAGAAACAGGACTTGATTGCCAGATTGACAATGGCTTAAGAAAGAAGTCATTTCTTTTCTGATGTGTTTTTACAGTAAAGGTCAATGAGAGACGAATATAGCTTCGCTTTTCTTTTCTTCACACATAACTCATTTGTATTGTACTTCCAACAGACTGGAAACCGACAGAAACTATTGCATTCTCCTGAGTATAAATGCATGATGAAATGTTATAAAAGCGAGTCAATGATGCATAGCCAATAAATATTACCAAGGTTGATAAAGAATATGAAATATGGCAATGAGCATGTAAATATACGATTTTATATTACAGACCTATGCAAAAAATTTTTTTGCATTACTCAGATAATATGCATTGACCTTCCCACTGTTCTATCCATTAAGAACACTTCTAGATTATCATAGTACTTATATTTTGTAAATATGTTAGGTTAATTCTTAGAATCATTTTGAATTTTCTTATATGCTGATAAAATGAGTAGAACAGAAAAGAACAAGAAGGCAGTGTGGTTCAAGAAAGTGACAAAGAAGATCTGATTTTATGGGAGGATTTATAAAAAAATAAATTAAATATTTTTTTTTAAAAAGTCCCCCATTTACTGTGTATACTACTATACGAGGATAAAGGCTCCTCTTCGTATGGATAGAGACATCTGAAATAGTTTCAGACTGATTCTCCAACCAGTGTATTGAGCAAGTTATACAATTTGCAATCAGTTCACAAACTTTAGCTAAATATTTCAGTGAAACTAGATTAAAGGTGCAGAGTTTTCAACATGTTTGTTGCAACATGCTCATAGTTGTTTATGGGGGACATGTACTAAGCAGTGATAAAAGTGGAGAGGTGAGCCAGTGGTGAAGTTGCCCATGGCAACCAATCAGCTGCACTGTATACTTTTATATTATGCAAATTAGAAATGTTACGTCAGTGCTGATTGGTTGCCATGGACAACTTCTCCTCTGGCTCACTTCACTTTTATCACTGCTTAGTACATGTCCACCTTTGCCTACTACTGTAGCTCCATGTTTTAGTATTTCTATTGGTTTTCCATACAAGCATCAAACTTCAATCTGAAATTGTTCATCGTTCGCTTAAAAAAACTGTCTAAAATACTATAAAACATATCCATTAAACTTGCTGGAATTTTGCCATAACTTTAGACTACTCTAAAGATTAGTCTAACTTTAGAATCCTAAAAAGGCAGTATTTTATATATTTTTTTAACGTTTTGAAGAGTTGCGAAAGTGAGTCCAATTTACGAACACGGTAATCTAAGACAAGGACATGAAACATGAATACATTCAACGTTAGGTACAGCTGCTGAACCAGATCAAACAAATTCAAGGCACTTAAAACTCCAAACTTGATTGACTTTCAAACTACTGTAGTTTGAATTATTCAGTCATCTCTACTTATTATGAATACATAACCTTGCATTAGCTCAAACACAAAAACATAAGGAGAAAATTGCTATTGTTTTGCAAAGTCAATTATCTATATTATTGATACAGTTTGCTTTTAATTATTCTGAAGACTGCAGAAAAAAGGTTTCATCTACCTACAGTATTTTCGCTTAATATTATAATATGTAAAAAAAGAAACAGTTAAATTATAAATCTAATGGGCCCTACACACTTAGTGAGCCGCCGCCGAGCTGCCCAACGGCGGATACGGCAAACGGGCGAACCGGCGGCAGGGGGAGGTGACGGGGGAGTAAAGTCACCCGGCTCCATAGCAGTGCATGCAAATATGGACGAGATCGTCCATACTGGACTGCATGCACAAGCAACGGGGCACCAACGATGAACGAGTGCGGGGCTGCACATCGTTCATCATTGGTGCCTACACACTGAATGATATGAACGCGTTCTCGTTCGTTAATGAACGAGAACGTTCATATTGTTTAGTTTTATCGCCCAGTGTGTAGGGCCTATAAGTGCACCACTTCTTCCCCACAATAATCCAATCCTAGCATAACCATTCACTTGTAACAATTGTATTTCATTATGACCAAGGATAGAAGAGAACCACTCTGACAATCAAAATTCACTTATAATACATTTAATAAAAGTCTCAGAATCAGATAGAAATCATTGTTGAAGGAAGAAAATTAATTGACCATAAGGAAGAGATTTATCAAAAGCTTGGCGAGATAGTAGAGGGAGAAAGTACCAACCAATAAGGTCCTGAAATGTTTTAAATACAGTATTTAAAATGACAGGCGTTGATTGGATGGTACTTATCTCTCTACGGTTTATGTCTCTCCAAGCTTTGATAAATACCCTTCTAAATGTGTATGATTAGAAGATGAAAACAGATTTAAGACAGATTTAAGACAAATTCAGTAAATGTGAAAACTATTATAATAAAATTCAAATACACATACTGTATCACTATAAAAATGGCAGTTTCTACTTTATATGTCTGAAAAATGTACAGTACTGTATATTCTATTTGTCAGCCTTTATACCTTTTATCACAGAACCATTGATTTCCCTGGAAAAGCACCCATGCATTCACGAACTGTTGAATGCTTTATAAGCACTATGGGGGGTATTTAATTGTCTGGAAAGTCAGTTGGGAGTCTGTTTTTTCCTATCTAATAGACAGGAAAAAGCAGACACCCAACCGACTTTTCC
The DNA here is from genome assembly GCF_028390025.1 of Pseudophryne corroboree. NCBI lineage: Eukaryota > Metazoa > Chordata > Amphibia > Anura > Myobatrachidae > Pseudophryne > Pseudophryne corroboree. Next base: position 250,648,298 of record NC_086444.1, on the reverse strand, counting down.
AACAACTGAATTCCACCCTATACTGTATGTCATATTTCAGGTGTGTTGAGTAAGAAATACAGATGATGCTTAAACTGTACCATAATAGGCACTTTAGCCACTATGCAGTGAGTATAGCTAACTGCATAGTAATTATATTTTTCAATGTGTTTGAGCCTTAAGTATTTTTTCCCTTTAAAGATTTAGTAAATACTGTAACTACATTTTGGTAGTGATCTGCGATGCTACTCTAGCTTCGCAGGAACCATACTCTGTCCAGGACAGAGCATAGGGGGTCATTCCGAGTTGATCGCTAGCTGAAAATGTTCACTGCGCTGCGATTAAGAAAAAAAATGGAACTTCTGTGCATGCGTATGCGGCGCAGTGCGCACGCGCAACATACTTTCACAACGGTTGATGTATTTTTACACAAGGTCTAGCGAAGCATTTCAGTCGCAATGGCCACCGCAGAGTGATTGACAGGAAAGGGGTGTTTCTAGGTGACAACTGACCATTTTCAGGGAGTGCTCGAAAAAACGCAGGAGTGCCAGGAAAAACGCAGGCGTGGCTTAGCGAACGCAGGGTGTGTTTGTGAAGTCAAATCCGGAATTGAATGGTCTGAAGTGATCGCAAGCGCTGAGTAGTTCTGGAGCTACTATGAAACTGCACAATTTTTTTTTGTAGCCGCTCTGCGATCCTTTCGTTCGCACTTCTGCTAAGCTAACATACACTCCCAGTGGGCGGCGGCATAGCGTTTGCACGGCTGCTAAAAACTGCTAGCGAGCGATCAACTCGGAACGACCCCCATAGTGGGTCATTTACTGAGCAAGCCCACATGCTTTGCAGGTGAGAGAAAATAAGAATTTACTCACCGGTAATTCTATTTCTCGTAGTCCGTAGTGGATGCTGGGAACTCCGTAAGGACCATGGGGAATAGCGGGCTCCGAAGGAGGCTGGGCACTCTAGAAAGATTTATGACTACCTGGAGTGCACTGGCTCCTCCCACTATGACCCTCCTCCAAGCCTCAGTTAGGACACCGTGCCCGGACGAGCAGACATAATAAGGAAGGATTTAGAATCCCGGGTAAGACTCTTACCAGCCACACCAATCACACCGTACAACTCGTGATACTATATCCAGTTTGACAGTATGAAAACAACTGAGCCTCTCAACAGATGGCTCAACAATAACCCTTTAGTTAACAATAACTATTTACAAGTATTGCAGACAATCCGCACTTGGGATGGGCGCCCAGCATCCACTACGGACTACGAGAAATAGAATTACCGGTGAGTAAATTCTTATTTTCTCTAACGTCCTAGTGGATGCTGGGAACTCCGTAAGGACCATGGGGATTATACCAAAGCTCCCAAACGGGCGGGAGAGTGCGGATGACTCTGTAGCACCGAATGAGAGAACCCCAGGTCCTCCTCAGCCAGGGTATCAAATTTGTAGAATTTTGCAAACGTATTTGCCCCTGACCAACATGATAAAGCCACCAATTCTGACACTCGCCTGGCTGAAGCCAGGGCCAATAACATGACCACTTTCCACGTGAGATATTTCAGATCCACGGTTTTTAGTGGCTCAAACCAATGTGATTTTAAGAAACTCAACATCACGTTGAGATCCCAAGGTGCCACAGGAGGCACAAATGGGGGCTGAATATGCAGCACTCCTTTTACAAAAGTCTGAACTTCAGGTACTGAAGCTAGTTCTTTTTGAAAGAAAATCGACAGAGCCGAGATCTGTACTTTAATGGAGCCTAGTTTTAGGCACATATCCACTCCTGCTTGCAGGAAATGCAGAAATCGACCTAGTTGAAATTCCTCTGTTGGGGCCTTATTGGCCTCGCACCATGCAACATATTTTCGCCATATGCGGTGATAATGCGTTGCCGTAACATCTTTCCTGGCCTTAATAAGCGTAGGAATTACTTCTTCCGGAATACCCTTTTCCTTTAGGATCCGGTGTTCAACCGCCATGCCGTCAAACGCAGCCGCGGTAAGTCTTGGAACAGACAGGGCCCCTGCTGTATCAGGTCCTGTCTGAGCGGTAGAGGCCACGGGTCCTCTGAGAGCATCTCTTGAAGTTCCGGGTACCATGCTCGTCTTGGCCAATCCGGAACCACGAGAATTGTGTTTACTCCTCGCTTTCTTATTATTCTCAATACCTTTGGAATGAGAGGCAGAGGAGGGAACACATAAACCGACTGGTACACCCACGGTGTCACTAGAGCGTCCACAGCTATCGCCTGAGGGTCCCTTGACCTGGCGCAATATCTTTTTAACTTTTTGTTGAGACGGGACGCCATCATGTCCACCTGTGGTTTTTCCCAACGGTTTACCAGCATCTGGAAGACTTCTGGGTGAAGTCCCCACTCCCCCGGGTGGAGGTCGTGTCTGCTGAGGAAGTCTGCTTCCTAGTTGTCCACTCCCGGAATGAACACTGCTGACAGTGCTAGTACATGATTCTCCGCCCATCGGAGAATTTTTGTGGCTTCTGCCATCGCCATCCTGCTTCTTGTGCCGCCCTGTCGATTTACATGGGCGACTGCCGTGATGTTGTCTGACTGGATCGGCACCGGCTGGTGTAGGAGCAGGGATTTTGCTTGACTTAGGGCATTGTAGATGGCCCTTAGTTCCAGAATATTTATGTGAAGGGAAGTCTCCTGACTCGACCATAGTCCTTGGAAGTTTCTTCCCTGTGTGACTGCCCCCCAGCCTCGAAGGCTGGCATCCGTGGTCACCAGGACCCAGTCCTGCGGCCCTCCAGAAGATGGGCACTCTGCAGCCACCACAGTAGAGACACCCTGGTTCTTGGAGACAGGGTTATTAAGCGATGCATCTGAAGATGCGATCCGGACCACTGGTCCAACAGGTCCCACTGAAAGATTCTGGCATGGAACCTGCCGAAGGGAATTGCTTCGTAAGAAGCCACCATCTTTCCCAGGACCCGCGTGCAGCGATGCACTGATACCTGTTTTAGTTTCAGGAGGTCTCTGACTAGAGATGACAACTCCCTGGCTTTCTCCTCCGGGAGAAACACTTTTCTCTGGACTGTATCCAGAATCATACCCAGGAACAGTAGCCGTGTCGTCGGAACCAGCTGTGACTTTGGGATATTCAGAATCCAGCCGTGCTGGTGCAGCACTTCCTGAGATAGTGCTACTCCCACCAACAACTGTTCCTTGGACCTCGCTTTTATTAGGAGATCGTCCAAGTACGGGATAATTAAAACTCCCTTTCTTCGAAGGAGTATCATCATTTCCGCCATAACCTTGGTAAATACCCTCGGTGCCGTGGACAGTCCAAACGGCAGCGTCTGGAATTGGTAATGGCAATCCTGTACCACAAATCTGAGGTACTCCTGGTGAGGATGGTAAATGGGGACATGCAAGTAAGCATCTTTGATGTCCAGGGATACCATGTAATCCCCCTCGTCCAGGCTTGCAATAACCGCCCTGAGCGATTCCATCTTGAACTTGAATTTCTTTATGTATGTGTTCAAGGATTTCAAATTTAGAATGGGTCTCACCGAACTGTCCGGTTTCGGTACCACAAATAGTGTGGAATAATAACCCCGGCCTTGTTGAAGTAGGGGTACCTTGATTATCACCTGCTGGGAATACAGCTTGTGAATTGCCGTTAGCACCGCCTCCCTGTCTAAGGGAGCAATCGGCAAGGCAGATTTTAGGAACCGGTGGGGTGGGGACGCCTCGAATTCCAGCTTGTACCCCTGAGATACTATTTGCAGGATCCAGGGATCCACCTGTGAGCGAACCCACTGATCGCTGAAATTTTTGAGGCGACCCCCCACCGTACCTGGCTCCGCCTGTGGAGCCCCACCGTCATGCGGCGGACTTGGAAGAAGAAGCGGGGGAGGACTTTTGCTCCTGGGAACCTGCTGTTTGTTGCAGCCTTTTTCCCCTACCTCTGCCTCTGGACAGAAAAGACCCGCCTTTTCCACGCCTGTTTTTCTGGGTCCGAAAGGACTGAACCAGATAAAACGGCGCCTTCTTAGGCTGTGAGGGGACATGGGGTAAAAATGCTGACTTCCCAGACGTTGCTGTGGAAACTAGGTCCGAGAGACCATCCCCAAATAATTCCTCACCCTTATATGGTAACACTTCCATGTGCTTTTTTGAATCTGCATCTCCTGTCCACTGGCGAGTCCATAAGCCTCTCCTAGCAGAAATGGACAATGCACTTACTTTAGATGCCAGTCGGCAGAATTCCCTCTGTGCATCTCTCATATATAAGACTGAGTCTTTTATATGGTCTATGGTTAACAGGATCGTGTCTCTGTCTAATGTGTCAATATTTTCTGACAGTTTATCTGACCATGCAGCGGCAGCACTGCACATCCAAGCTGACGCAATAGCTGGCCTAAGTATAATGCCTGTGTGTGTATATACAGACTTCAGGATCGCCACCTGCTTTCTATCAGCAGGTTCCTTGAGGGCGGCCGTATCCGGAGACGGTAGTGCCACCTTTTTAGACAAACGTGTGAGCGCTTTATCCACTCTAGGGGGTGTTTCCCAACGTGACCTATCCTCTGGCGGGAAAGGGAACGCCATTAGTACCTTCTTAGGAATTACCAATTTTTTATCAGGGAAAGCCCACGCTTCTTCACACACTTCATTTAATTCATCTGATGGGGGAAAAACTACGGGTAGTTTTTTCTCTCCAAACATAATACCCTTTTTAGTGGTACCTGTAGTTATATCAGAAATGGTTAACACCTCTTTCATTGCCTCAATCATACAGTGAATGGCCTTAGTGGGCATCAGGTTTGACTCATTGTCGTCGACACTGGTGTCAGTATCAGTGTCGACATCTGGGTCTGCTTGAGGTAGCGGGCGTTTTAGAGCCCCTGACGACCCATGCGACGCCTGGGCAGGCACGAGCTGAGGAGTCGGCTGTCCCACATTTGGCATGTCGTCGATTTTCTTATATAAGGAGTCTATACGTGCACTCATTACTTTCCATAAGCCCATCCACTCAGGTGTCTGCCCCCTGCTCCGCCTCCCCATCATTATCCTCATCAAACATGTCGACACAGCCGTACCGACACACCGCACACACACAAGGAATGCTCCGAATGAGGACAGGACCCACAAAAGCCCTTTGGGGGGACAGAGTGAGAGTATGCCAGCACACACCAGAGCGCTATATAATGCAGGGACTAACTGAGTTATGTCCCCTATAGCTGCTTTTTATATTATATATGTATTGCGCCCAAATTTAGTGCCCCCCCTCTCTGTTTTTACCCTGTTCTGTAGTGTAGACTGCAGGGGAGAGCCAGGGAGCTTCCTTCCAGCGGATCTGTGAAGGAGAAATGGCGCCAGTGTGTCTGAGGGAGATAGCTCCGCCCCTTTTCCGCTGCCTATTCTCCCGCTTTTTTCTGGATTCTGGCAGGGGTATTTTCCACATATATAGCCTCTGGGGCTATATATTGTGGTATTTTTGCCAGCCAAGGTGTTTTTATTGCTGCTCAGGGCGCCCCCCCCAAGCGCCCTGCACCCTCAGTGACCGGAGTGTGAAGTGTGCATGAGGAGCAATGGCGCACAGCTGCAGTGCTGTGCGCTACCTTGGTGAAGACTGATGTCTTCTGCCGCCGTTTTTCCGGACCTCTTCTTGCTTCTGGCTCTGTAAGGGGGACGGCGGCGCGGCTCCGGGACCGAACACCAAGGACTGGGCCTGCGGTCGATCCCTCTGGAGCTAATGGTGTCCAGTAGCCTAAGAAGCCCAATCCGGCTGCAAGCAGGCGAGTTCGCTTCTTCTCTCCTTAGTCCCTCGCTGCAGTGAGCCTGTTGCCAGCAGGTCTCACTGAAAATAAAAAACCTAAAACTATACTTTCTTTCTAAGGGCTCAGGAGAGCCCCTAGTGTGCATCCAACCTCGGCCGGGCACGAAATCTAACTGAGGCTTGGAGGAGGGTCATAGTGGGAGGAGCCAGTGCACACCAGGTAGTCATAAATCTTTCTAGAGTGCCCAGCCTCCTTCGGAGCCCGCTATTCCCCATGGTCCTTACGGAGTTCCCAGCATCCACTAGGACGTTAGAGAAATGTGACTCAGCAATGCTGGGGCCACCCATCCTCATCACTCACTGTAGTTCAGCCACTGGGGGTAATTCCAAGTTGATCGCAGCAGGAAATTTTTTAGCAGTTGGGCAAAACCATGTGCACTGCAGGGGGGGCAGATATAACATGTGCAGAGAGAGTTAGATTTGGGTGGGTTATATTGTTTCTGTGCAGGGTAAATACTGGCTGCTTTATTTTTACACTGCAATTTAGATTGCAGATTGAACTCACCACACCCAAATCTATCTCTCTCTGCACGTTATATCTGCCCCCCCTGCAGTGCACATGGTTTTGCCCAACTGCTAAAAAAGTTCCTCCTGCGATCAACTTGGAATTACCCCCACTGTTCACAAATAAGACTGTGGGCTCTTACATACTATTTAAAATGTCTCCGCCCCTATGCAAATATGGCCCAATCACAGCAATGTTCCTGTAAGGGGGTGGGGCTTAATGTCACAATTAAATCGGCCCCGTCCCCATCGCCGCCCATCTGCTACTCCTCTCCGGGTATCTCCCAGAGTGGAGATTAGTAAAGTAGGCAAGTATGGCTACAATGCATAGCACAACACAGTCACAGTGCTAAACCTGCTTTCTATACAGATGAAACTATAACAATGCAATACATGCAGAAAAAAATCTATATAGGATATAAGGTTCTGTATGAGTTCAGATCATTTCCAAAGCTCTGCCCTGTTATGAGTTACAATCCATCTGTAACTTAGTTTAATAAATATTGAAGGCTTGGGGATGAAGTTCCAGTGGGGGTCGATTGTAAGTATGTGCAAACTGTCTCTTAACCACTTAAATGACGATTCCCCCCCCCCCCAAAAAAAAAAACGCTCAGAAATTGTCTTTTTTTTTAATGAGTGAATTAGGTGAAGAACATGAATTTAACCCTATCCAAAATGATTTTAGTTAAGAAAATATATTTTGAATTTTTTTTTAATATAATTTTTTCAAACATCAGAACATCGATTTGGAACATAGCGACCATCGGAACATCGGTAACATCGCAACTATCACGACTTTAGTTTTTAGAGCCCAGACAGCTGCCAGGTACACAGGAGGGAAGGGGTGGGGACTTGGGGGTGATGATTTACACTTACCAGCGGCTGCTATTGTCTGCAGGCACTGGGGGTGGAGGGTCCTGCCGTGCTGACTGATCAGCAATGAACGGCAGCATGGCAAACACTGGGGCTGGATGCTGGAAGGCAGAGGGACCTTCCAGTCCCTCTGACAGCAGGAGCGGAGGGAAGTTTCCCTGCCGCTGCTAACACTGTTTATCTGACTGGTTGCATCCTGTGCGACCAGGTCAGATAAAGCATTTGCAGGCATGGTCGCATCTGATGTGGCCATGCCAGGCAAGTGGTTAAACTCATCTCATTAAAGTATAATGTGTGACTTTCCAACACGAATTGTACTAAAATGTAAAAAAAAATTGACGCAGTGCAGTTAAATAAAGACAGTAATACCCCTTTCACACCAAACTTATAACCTAGGTTATAGCCGTGGGCAACCAGGGTCTATGCTTGGTTTAAAAGTGTCTATCCAGGTTGTGTTACCTGGGAATCCTACTGTGTGGCTGCCAGGGTCAAACCCAGAACCGACCCGGGTAGCCTGCAGTGTGAATTCTGTGACCCGGGTCATCCAACCGGCTCATGCTAAAAGTATACAGAGAGATAGATCTCCAATGTTTGGAAATGATGTAATCTCCAAATTCCAAAAGAGGGAAGACCAGGCAATAACCAGGGGTGGATTTAGGGGCCAGGCCGCCCCTAGGCACATTTTTGGGCCCTCTCCCCCACATCACTACCAGCTACACCCTATTATGTCGGGGACCAACCATTTGCCTCTGTACAGCCAAGGCAGCCACCACACCCACAATCACAAACACACACACACACACACACACACACACACACACACATCCAGCACCACAGCACACATCTGAAGCAGATCCCGGGGAAGCTGAGGAAGAACCATATGGATGCACAGCACACTACCTCATTTTCCAGTTCGGTTATTGCTGTGTTATGTCTAGTGCACACATATTGACTGACTGCTTCCTCCCACCGTGGACAGGGGATTATGGCAGACTGATGCAAGTATGTGGGTGAGTGGTCTGCTGTGCCGCCCCAAAGCACATGCCTCACATGCCTAGTGGGAAATCTGCCACTGTGTGACATGGCTTGAAACCATGTTTAATAACACAAGTCGGAGGCCAGTTTTTCGTGTGAAAAGGGTATAGGTTGTATACAGTACAAATAACACAGGGCCTGATTTAGAGATGATTGGTAATGCAGCCGGGATTACAGGCGGATATCAATAGCGGTTTGCGGATATATGCAAATGCTAATTCTCAGCCTTCCCTTTGTGCTGCACCATGCAATGGAGTGTATGAGTGCTGAGATGCCCACTTTGAAGCTCCATAGTTGTGCAATAGCTATGGAGATTGTAAACACCCCAACTCTAATGCAACACCGGTCACATCATTAACATTTGTGGTAACGTAGGGTCCACTCTAGCTAGTCTTCTCAAATCCAAACACACATGGCCCCTTAAGCAGCAGATTTGCAACAGAGAATGCAGCAGTGTTCCCAGACAGCCATAAAATGCCCATAAAACGGCCCTTTTTCCACTCACTGAAGCTCACCTCCCAGTCAATACCCTGAAACGGCCAAGGTTCCCAAATCCCTTCTCAAGTGTTAGCAATGCCATACGCAACTGCGAATGCCATCAGACACTTGGGATCGCACAAGCGCAATACAGGTTTCCACGACATTTTGCAAATGCACCATGTATCTGTGGGAACATCACTACTGCGTATGTCGCTGAATCAGAATCTGAGTCACGGCAGCCTATGTCTCATTTGCATGCAAAAGCAGAAATAGCACGTTTTCTGCCAATAAAAAGTCATGACATGCTCTATATGTATCACATAAATATATTATGAAGATGACAAATGCTTGACATTTAAAGAGTTATGTGTTCATCTGGTAAAGTCAAAATCTGCATTTTTTTTAAGCAACACTGTTGCTGAGAATTTGGCCTTTAATTAATTTAATTAATATTTCAAATGTACACAGTCACAGAACATTGACATGCTCAAGGATTTGTTTGTTCACCTGGCAAAATACTCCAAATAGCACGTCAACCATGTTCTATATTTATGCAAATATTTAGTTAATATGTCTTTTTTGGCTTTGTGTCTACGATATACAGTACATTCATAGAACTCAGACACTCTCAAGTACTTATTTGTTCACCTGGTACTAAAGATGGGGAGAATGTATTAAACTTTCTAAAGTGGCGAAAAGGTGATGTTCCCTACAGAAACCAATCAGCTTTTAGCTATTTGTACATTTAATAAAATAATAGGTACAGTAGAGGTTGATTGGCAGCAATGGGCAACTTCTTCACCTGTTCTCTTAAATGGCCTTGATACATCTGCCCCTAAGTGACGATGACTGGAAATTTACAGGTTTGAATTTACAACTACAGTATCATCAGACACAGATACAACTTCAGTCCTAGAATGATGTCATGTACATTACCATCACTATCATCAAAGCCCATCAATGGCCCTCATTCCGAGTTATTCGCTCGGTAAAAATCTTCGCATCGCAGCGATTTTCCGCTTAATGCGCATGCGCAATGTCCGCACTGCGACTGCGCCAAGTAAATTTGCTATGCACTTAGTAATTTTACTCACGGCTTTTTCATCGTTCTGGCGATTGTAATGTGATTGACAGGAAATTGGTGTTACTGGGCGGAAACAGGCCGTTTTATGGGCGTGTGGGAAAAAACGCTACCGTTTCCGAAAAAAACGCAGGAGTGGCCGGAGAAACGGAGGAGTGTCTGGGCGAACGCTGGGAGTGTTTGTGACGTCAAACCAGGAACGACAAGCACTGATCTGATCGCAGATGCCGAGTAAGTCTGAAGCTACTCAGAAACTGCTACGAGGTGTGTAATCGCAATATTGCGAATACATCGTTCGCAATTTTAAGATGCTAAGATTCACTCCCAGTAGGCGGCGGCTTAGCGTGAGCAACTCTGCTAAAATCGCCTTGCGAGCGAACAACTCGGAATGACCTCCAATGTTAGAGATGTAATTAAGAAATGAATTGGATATCTACAGTAAGTGAGCATTAAATAGTTTTTGGGTGCCCGCAGCTCCCATATAAAGTGATGAAAACTATTACATTTGTTGTGTCGATGGGCGTGAGTTCGGCGGGCACCCATTATTTCTGCTTGCACCCTCCAGAGGTGGCGAGCAGAAATCTGGCCAAAATTGGGCTTTTGGGCACACAACGCAACAGGTCCAGTACTTTGCAAGGGATTTGCATCTAAATCTGGTGCATCTGTGCACAACAAATACGATAAGTAATGGGAGCCCATGGCACTCACATCGATCTATAGAACAACTGAATATTGCTTTTTGGACACCCATTACTTACACGTGCCCAAAAACAATTACATTTCCCCTACAGTGCTGGCTCATTCTTATAAACGGGATGCAGTCAAACTCCTGGCAAACTCCTGGCAGTCAGGATTTCAACATCAGGAGACTGACAGCGGGATACCAACGGACAGAATTCAGGTGGATCCTGGAGGTAAGTACAGGATGTTATGGTAAGGCACTAGGCGGACGGTTAGGGTTAGGCTACTGGAGTAGTGGAGGTTAGGGATAGGCTGCAGGGGGGGTGGTACCTATCTTTTCTATTTGAACATTACCTCTATCTCTCTTACCTACTATATAGAGTATATATATATATATATATATACTGTACATACATTGATATAGATATATAGCTATATATACTGTGTATATAGATAGATAGATAGATAGATAGATAGATAGATAGATAGATAGATAGATAGATAGATAGATAGATAAATAGATAGATAGATATATACTGTATATAAAATAGAACTAAATACTTCTAGGCACTGTTTATGAACTATGGAGATTTAAAAAAACCAGAATTTTTGTCTGGAGGCCTGTCTGTTCGTTCCACCATCACACAAAAACTACTGGATGAATTTGGACCGTGTTTTAACTATTGTATAGCTTAATGACATACTGTAGAAAGAAACTGAAGTACAGTATGTTTGATCTTGATGTGACATCAGGGAGAGGAGCAATAAAGAAAAAAACAGATGCTTGACACACCGCGCACTGAAAGTTGGCGTTCCTATCATGCGTCTGCGGAACATGACTCCGCCCAAGTTAAGCAACGGAAAGTAACTGCTCTTCAGAGGAACCTAATTGACGTAGAGACTCAGGATGTGGCACAGGTGAGTGTCTGTTTATACCATGTATACCCCTTATCCCCAACAATTATCCTTTTCAATTCAAATGGCTGTAGTTTACTGTAAGTATCTGCTCTGCTCTGACAATCAACAAGTCGTAGGGGCAAACGCTCAGGGCTGCAGGCGTAGATGTCAGGACCAGCTGCTCCTCCCATGGGCAGCTTTACGGGGCTTGCTCACTAGTTAGTAGCCCCCAAGCATTTTTTTGTATTAATCCTTGAAGGAAAACCTACAATACTTGGTGTCACTATTGTGTTTGTAAAATTAGTTCCACCGAGCACTAACAGACATCTACACAAGTGAAGATGTCTGTTGGAGTTATTTGTCCAAGATTACGCTGTTAGAATTATTGTCCACATTCTCTCTTTGCTTTAAAATGATGTATAATCCAGCGCACGCCATTCATAAACATGACTTCTGTATAGGTGTCTTTTACTGAACTATCCATATTGAAATACATAAAGTAGGGGGATATTTATCAACGCTTGATGAAAGAGAAAGTGGAGAGAGATAAAGGGTGTCATTCAGACCAGATCGCATGCTAGCTTTTTTTGCAACGGTGAGATCGGGTCTGAACTGCGCATGCTCCGCAATGCGCAGACGCGTCGGCCGCCGGTGACGGGGATCACCGTATAGCGACGGAATTAACGAAGAAAGCGATCGCATGGGCGATCGCAAGAAGATTGACAGTAAGAGGCCGTTTGTGGGTGTCAACTGACCGTTTCTAGGCACTATCCGGAAAAACACAGGCGTGCCCAGCCGTTTGGAGGGAGGGTTCCTGACGTCATCTCCTGG